>NC_142467.1:107675000-108300000 GCF_049115385.1 Moschus berezovskii | reverse complement strand
GGAATCCCCGCTGGTTTTCAATCAAACTCCAGCCTGGCCGATGGGGATTTTCCAGACCAAAGCGAATCCTGGAGAGGGCTGAGAGATGAGGAGAGCTGTGGTCTGTGTGGAGGGGAGGTCTGTGACCCCCCAGTCACCCCGTGTTGATCGATCGTCAAAGTCCCCCCGAAGCTTTGGGTTTAATTTCACCGTCTCTCCCGGGGTGGAGTGAAAGCAGGAGGCTGGGCAGGCATGCGTCCGCAGTCCGCCTGGACTCCCCCCCACCTCCTGAGTCGGCCCCTCACTGGAGCCCCAGTGTGTCACCCACACGCAGACTGGACTCGGCCGCTCCCTCTATCTGGTCCCTCCCCAAACCTGGGTCCAGCTTGACTCTGACAAGAGAGGCTGGTTTTGTGCTCAGGGGTCTCCATGGTAACCCACAAGGGTTCACGCAGAGCCCCTGCCCCCCACCGGCGGGGACCGGCAGCGACACGGAGGCCGTGTGAGCAGGGCAGCGACAGCGCCTGTGGGAAGCTGGGCCGCTCAGGCCGACCCGGGGGCACAGCTTGCAGCTCCCCCTTTGACCTCCAGGGGGCATCCAAGCCCCAAAGACAAGGTCACCAGGGCCCTATCCTAGTTCACCGGTGGTGGAATGGCTCCTATTCCAGAATCGGCAGTGCTATCCCAGGACACCACGCAAACCCGCTGAGTCTTGGTTTTCCCATCTGTAAAGGAGAACAATTATAGGAACAACCTCACTGGGAGGGGTCGGTGAAGAGATGCAGGTAAATGCTTCAGCATCCAGCACATGCTCAACGGATGTGTGGGCCATCTGCCCAGCCCAGGGCTTAGGCAGGTGGACAGGGAGATGAGCGCTGAAGCGTGGCCGTGAGGCAAGGAGCACCTTCTGGGGGAAGGACGCTTGGGTCCTCTTAGGACACGCTGAACGCCAAGGACCTGGGGGGAGGTCTGGAGGCCCAGGAAGGGGCTGAACCCGTGGAAGGGTGTGGGGCGGGGTTAACTCAGGCTGCGTGATCTCCCCTTCATGTGGTCAAGGGAGCCAGAGCTTCCGGTGGGGAATCATTCCAGTTATAGGCCCCTGGCTGCTGGCTATGACAGTTGTAAAGGAGTGAGCTCCCCATTTTCAGGGGCATGCAAGCAAACAAAAGGTTTCCAACAGCATCTGGGCCAGGGGACAAGCCAAGAGGCCTGATTCTCTGAGGACCCATTAAGAGGCAGGTCACATCCTGGCCACAGGAGACAAAGGGGAGTACTGCCCGGCAGCTGGACTCCCCTGTCGGAGGCAGCAGGTTCCAGAGAGCTAGAGAACGGACATTCCTCAGGTCCAGGCGCCCGGCAGGCCGCTCCTGCCTGGTGAAACGTAAGCTGGGTCTGGCCGCGTGGACTGCGTGTTTTTCCAGTGGCTTCTTCAGCCACAGCCTGACCACAACCTAGATTCCGTCGGGCCGGCCATTTCCAAGTGTTTGTGTTCAGCTGGGCCAGACGGCGGGCCCGTGGCTTTGGCCTCCCAGAAAGCCTGGAGAAGCACCCCCAGCCTCCTACTCAGACAGCCCTCTGGCCCAGAAGCCGCTCATTAAAGCTGCTCATTAAAGCCACTCAGCAGAGAATGACATGGGATACGGGCAATGGGACAATCGTGCTGAGGGCCAGGGGGAGCTTGTGTGTCCCATGAGCAGGGGTTCCCCCCTGCCAGGACCCCAGGGGCAAAGACACGACCCTGGGCAAAGCTGACTTATTGGAACCCCTCCCTGCTGGCCTTCAGACTTTAGCGTCAGCTTATGACCATGTCAGCTGCCACAACTGTAAGTCAGACGCAAGCACGGTATGTGAACAGCCCTGCCTCCGTGTGGTATTTCCCTCTCTCTGCCTTAGCTTTTCTTGGCTGTAAACTAGAGATGATAATGGAACCTGTCGTTGATGAGATCCAACCCAATGCCTAGCAGATGCTTCACAAACCTGAGGACTCTTCCATGCTTCCAGGCTGGGTCTGGCTGCCTCCCCCATCAGACTGAGAGCTCCCTGAAGGAAAAGGCTGGGTCTTCAAGAGGAGGTAGTGAGTGGAGTTTTGCCTGTGTCCCTCCCCTGCTCAGAACCTTCACAGACAAACGGTAAACTCTAAAACCGGCATTCAAGACCTTCAGATATTACTGATAGTGGTTTGGCAAACTCCTATTCACTCTTCAAGGTAAGGTGAAGTCAGATGAAGTCACTTAGTCGTGTCCGACTCTTTGCAACCCCACTGACTGTAGCCTACCAGGCTCCTCCATCCATGGGATTTTCCAGGCAAGAGTAATGGAGTGGGTTGCCATTTCCTTCTTCAGAGGATCTTCCCGACCCAGGGATCGAACCCAGGTCTCCCACATTGTGGGCAGATGCTTTACCGTCTGAGCCACCAGGGAAGTCTTAGCAAAGCCCATAGCAAATGTCCTCTTCTCCAGAAAGCCTTCCTTCGGCCCTTCTGGTGTTTCTTTTCTTTCCAGTCCCCGACCCTCCTGCTGGCCCAAATCAGACCCCTACAGGCTGAGGTATCTGTGTGTGGCTCTGGGTCCCTCTTCAGAATGGGGTTCTGGAAAGACCAGCCTAAGCACAATCAAGCATCACTGTGCCCACAGGTCTGCACGGAGACATCACGTGAGAGTGCAAGGGTGCACATCTGTGCGTCTGTCTGTCTGTCTGGCCCTGGCCCTGTGTCTGTGCCGGGGCCCAGGAGGGGCAGCCAGGTGAACTCCCCCCAGACCACCCAAGACAGAGTCACCTTCACCAGAGGCAAGCAGCGTGGGCTGAGCGGGGCCCCCGAGGACCCTGACTTGGCTGGGAGCTCATCAGTCTCCCAACTCTCAGCAGCGAAGAAGCGGGGCTGTGAGCCACCAGCCTCGGCCTCCACCACCAGGTGCCGTGCCCTCTGACCCACCACCAGCGCTCAAGCCCCATCTGCGGCAAAGGAGGGGCTGGGGCTCTGGGGGGCGGCCTGAGTCCTGAGTGGGCTCCCCCAACCCTGCCGTGAGGGAGGCCCCGCCAGCAGCCTTCGAGGACATACCTGAGGTTTGGCAACACCCGGCCAGACAGCCCCCGGGGCTGAGTCAGCAGGAAGAGATTCAGGGCTTCCCAGGAAAAGCATCTGGGACTCCGAGGCGCCCCGGCCCCAGCCCACGCCCTCCCCAGGGCTGCCGGAAGGCGGGAGGTGCCACGTGCGCCGGGCGGTGCCCCGTGTGCTTTGTGGGACTGAACCGTGGGGGTTCGTGGAGGCTTAGAATCGAGCCCGACTTCGGCAGTCTGGGCATCTGAGGGTCGCGTGTCCCCAGGAGCAGAGTGACATGGGGCGACTGTGGGTGTGGCTGCCCCACTGCGTGCGAGTGCGCTTGGCCGCTGGCGCCTCGCAGAACCCTGTTGCGTGGGCTTTTGTCTGGGCGCATCCGGCTGGGCAGCTGTGAGGGTCCCACGATGACCGGAGAGGCTGTCCCATGCCGCGTGACCAGCAAATCCCGCCATGTGCACTGCGAGGGGCAGACTGCAGGCGGGACTGCGATGAAGCGTGACCGGGGAGCCGGATGAGCGACAAGGAGGTGGCCGGGTGGTGTGGGAGGTAGCGTCTGACTGGGGAGGACAGGGACAGGGCGTGGCCGGGATGGTGTGACTGCAGGACTGCTGGCGAGGACCCCTGACCCCACGCGCCACATCTCCGGGGCTGCCCGGTCCCTGTGACCCTGCCAGGGCAGAAGATGCTCCCTGCATGTCTGTTGCTCTCCCGACCCCTGGGGTCTCCTCCCTCCTGCCTGCCCAGATCTCCCACCCCAGGCCCTGGGGTCTGGCCTCAGCTCCTGCCCCAGGAGGGGTCAGACCGCTGGACATAGGCATTCAGCTGGACTGTTCTTTCTCTGTTGGCCCTCTGCCTCTGTTTCCACCATTAAAATGCAAGCATTCCCCCCCACCTCCTGACTGAAGCCAGGTTTCCCCGCCAGGCTGGCTCCAGTCTTTGGGGTCTGCGACTGGGTCATGTCCAACCCTGAGGGCTGATGAGGGAGACAGACAGGGCTAGGGAAGTGGGAGGTGGCTGCGCCAGGGCCACGAGGCCCCGACGGAGGAGCCAGCAACGTCCCGCCAGGACAGGAGGCCGCCCGAGGGGAGGGGGCTCCGGCCTGCAGGTTTGGACCCTGCAAGGGATGCCATGTGGGAGAGGGCAGACCCCAGTTCCATAAAAGAAACACTTCCCAACATGCTTTCCCACAACAGTTCTAGAAGAGCCTTTGTTATGAGAAATTATGTGATGTTTCCCTGTTCCAGCACCTTCTGTGGCTCCCCACCAATCTCCAGAGACTCTCCAGCTCCTCACTCAGCATTCAAGGCTTTGTTCACCTCCCCTGGGTATCTCCCATCTCCAGGCCCACTTGAGGTTTCCCTTCTCAGCCTTCACCTGTGTCTTTCCAGCTGCCTGGTATGCCCTTCCTGCCTTGCCCACCTGGAAAACTCCTATACATCCTTCAAGTCCCACTGCCTATGTTCCTTTCTCTGGGAAACATTACCCTTTCTCTTGGTCTAGGGTGGCCCCATTTCCTGTGTGACCCTGGGCAAGTCCCTTCAGTTGTGAAATGTGTGTGAAAATTCACCCTTACAAAAAGTACATTTGGGGCCCAAGACAATAAACTATACATTATAGTGTTAGTCGCTCAGTCATGTCTGACTCTTTGCAACCCCGTGGCCTGTAGCCTGCCAAGCCCCTCTGTCCACGGAATTCTCCAGGCAAGAATAAAAGCCCTTAAGGTGAGTTAGGGCTGGGGGAGGGGGCAGAGGGCTTGTATCCAGTCAGTGCTTGATACACAGTCATTTTCCTTTCTCCTGGATTCTACAGGTTTTAGAGCCTCTTGTTCTAAGCACCATTCCAAGATTTTTCTCCCACTCACAGGACTAGGAATTTTAAGAACCCCTGGTTCTAAAATTAAAAGTCTAAAATGCCGTGGGCAGGATCAAGGACCTCCTTATGCCCTGAGCTGACCCCAGGGTGGCTGAGGCCGGGGTCTCTGGGGGGAGGCTTTATGCCCCCCCCATGCCCCAAGCTGATGGGGTGTGGTCTGGCAGCCCCAGTTTTAGGGGAGAGCGATGGATTTAGCAGGAGGCAGATGGCAAACGTTTCAGGAGGGAAGAGGCGGGACTCCTGGCTCGGAACTAGAATGGGGTCACTGTGCAGTGTCAAGAAGTCCAGGGCTGTCAGCTAAGAGCCACGGTTTCCTTCTCTTGGAGCCTCAGTTTCCTCACCTGAACACTGGAACTGGGTGCTGTCCTCTTAAAGGGCTGTCAGCACGTGCAAGGAAGCTCTCGGGCTATAGCCACTGCCAAGCATTCTCTCTGGCCTGACCCTTGGCCAGCAAGCCTCCCGGCCCGCTTCCCTCCAGGAGCTCCTGCTCACGCCTGGCCTGGCCACTGCAGCTGGAGAGGGGGTTTCAGGATGACACCCAGCCATCCCTGTCCTAGCAAAGTGGGGGTCGGCAGCCCTCTCCAAATTCAGCTGCCCCAGGCCTGGCATCGGCCGCGGCCCCAACACTTGCTCAATAAAAGGTATTTGGCAGCAGAGCCTGACACCTCATCACACTTGGCCTGGAAGCCAGCTTCTCCTGCGCTGCAGGGGGAGCCCCCTCCACTCCCGCTGCTTCCCAGGACCCCAAGAGGCGGACCCAGCGTCTGTGTTGCCTGGGGTGGGAACCTACCTCTCTGAGACCCCCTGTCAGCAGAGGATGTAGACTGGATAAGTAAGTCCAGATACATACTCATGCCCCTGGCTTCCAGGGGCCTCCCAGCATCTCCCCTCTCTTGTCCGTCACAGCCGATCCAAGGGGAGGCTGGAGTGCCAGCACCAGGGCTCCAAACCCTCTGCTGGTCTCCAAGCAGAGCCCCAGGGCCCACCCTCAGAGACTGGGACAAAACCCCAGGTTTGCTAGATTTTTCCAGATGCTTCAGGCCCCTGAGTCTGCCCCCTGGGCAGAGAAAGGTGTTCCCCTGAAAGGTCTGGCCTGAGCAAAGGTGTGATGGAGGGCTGCGGAGGTTGGGGGTCAGCAGACGGAGAGTTCACCTGATGGACAAGAGCCGGCAGCCATGGGCACTGAGCGCTGGCCCCACAGCGTGTAGGGCTCTGTGTGTGAGCCTCTCTCCTCCCCTCCCCAAGGCCAGGCCCTCTCTGGGTCCCTATTGTTAGCACAGAGCTGACACCTCTTAATGCTGGACAAGCAAATCGTAAGGGAGACTGGAGTGGTGGGGTGGACACGTGGGCAGGGGGTTGATAGAAAGGGAAGTGGGTGGGAGGATGGGGATGCAGAAGGCCTAAGCGTGCCCTGGAATAAGGGAACACTCTGCACTCAAACTCAGCCAGGCACCATGGTCCCCCTTCCAGGCCCTGAGGAATGCCACATCCCTGCTTTCAGGTGGCTGACATCTCCAGGCAAAGGGAGTCTTAGGCATGTTCTGAGGGAACTGTTGGGCCATCCAGGGAGCCCCCACTCCTGCCAGGATCCACTCCAGAGCCCAGGCAGTTCTTCACCTCCCCTTTCGGGACCTCGGTTTCTCTGTCTGGAAAGTGGGGGTGTGTTCAGAAGAGCGCCTGCCCCACGGGGTGTCGGGACAGAGTGCGAGTGATGGTTCTGTGCCTTCTGCGCGTCCAGACTGCGAGGCCTGGTGAGGTCGGAGGGCTCGGGACCATGGCCTTGGGCAGCGCAGTCACCATGTGGTCAAGGCGTGGCCAGGCCTCAGCTGGGTGGGACCCAGGGCAGGGCAGCTGTGGCCCCGGCCGCGGAAGTCCAGGGCGGCCTCAATCCCTGCCTCCTGGTGCAAGCAGCCCTGCCAGGGTTCCTCCCTGCCCACTGTAGCCCCTGGGCACGTGGCCAAGTGGGAGCCACTGACCACAGCCAGGCAAGAAGGAGAAGGCCAGGGCAGCAGCTGCTACTGTGTTCAGTGGTCAGGGCTGCACGGGCTTGGGCGGCTCCTGGGTCAGCTCCGCTCACACGTGTCGCAGACACACTTCCGTGGGCATCGGTTGGGGCTCACGTGCCTGCCTGAGGAGTGTCCGGGACCTCAAGGAGGCCTGCAAGCCGCTCTCACACTCATGTCCATATGTGCTTTGGGCCCGTTTCTGCCTGCCAAGGTGCCTCTGGATCTAGCAGTCCCAGCCCCCATCCTCCCCTCCCCAAGACTGACACCATGAGGAGGAAAAGAAGCATCTTTAATTGAATCCCTGCCTCAACCCCCTAGAGAATTCTCCAAGCACCAAACATGTGAGAACTGGGCCCCCCAGCCCCAGAGCCAAGAAGTCTCTTCCCCAGACCCTCAATGCGCCACCTCCAGACCCCTCCCCACGCACACCTGTGACCAGTCTTGCCGGCTTTGTTCCAATAAATAACCCCAAGAACAAAGCTCAGGGTTAGGGGACCCAATGGGGCACCCAGCTCAGCACAGAAATCTGAAGAAGTGGATTATCTGAAATTGGGATCAAAATACACATGAAATCAGAGCTTGTATGCGAGCTGGGGATGATCCCCTCTAGGCTCCATTCCCCCACGGTCACCCCACGACACTGGCTCCTACAGTCAGGACGAACTCCATTTCATGTCGCACAGTAACAATTACCTGGCCAGCGTTCTCCACCATCAGACCTGACTCTGAATCCTGGGCAGGGGAGGTGGGTGCCCAGAAACCTTAAGAGACAGCGAGCCTCTGGAGAAAGGGGCTTGGCTTCCCAAGGACACAGGGATCGGGAGCAGGGCAGAGGGGCGAGGCTGGGGGCCGGGTCACTGCTGGGCCCTGCCTCGGCGGGTGCGGAGTGGACTCGAGGCTCGGGCCTGCACGCGCGCGGCCTCACCCATCTCCCTGCGGATGTCCCCAAGAGCCGCTGACGGGGACTCCAGCAGCCTCTGGAAGAGGCTGGGCCGGCCCGCTGCCGGCTCCTGGCACTGAAAGGTGACAGCTGTGCCGGCGTCAGCCTTCATCTCCCTAGAGAAGCCGTCGGAGGAGCCATCGAAGCAGCGGCCGATGGCGATCTCCTTGGCCAGCCTCGGGCTCTGGTCGGTGACCGTGTAGACACCGTAGTTGTGACCCAGAGGGTCCAGCGGGGCCAGCATGGAGAAGGCAGCCGGGTCATCAGCGGGCGCGGGTGGGGGGTGCCGTGCCAGGTAATCCTGCAGGAGCCCGTTGACCGCCACACGCCGGCAGCTGCCCTGCGGCATGATGGTCACCAGCGTCCTGTCCACCTGACGCTGGTCGAACAGCATCCCGCTGCACTTGAATTCCACACAGGCGGCAGAGGAGCTAGGGCGCTGGGGGTCCCGGACACTCCGGGAATCCCGCAGCCCGTAGAGCTGGCCCCGGGTCCGGGGATGGCTGCCTCCCAAATTGTGGGAGCGGACCATGTACTCCTGGGGCCCTTGGATCTTCACCTTGAGGAAGCAGGCCCGGAACTCCTGCGGGTTGGGCCACCAGGCCAGGAGATCTCCGGTCCAGGAGGCTGGCGCGCCCTCGCGGAAGGGGACCACGTTGTACTCGTACTTGTCCGCCTCCACACGGGCGAAGCGGAAGTGACTGGCGGTCACCGGGGCCTCCTGGCACTCGCGCAGGCTGCGCCACGGGTACACGGGCCCGTTGGCCTCGCTGGGCTCGCCGGGCCGGGGCTTGGCGAGGTTGATGCGGAAGCCGGTGCGCTTGAGGGCGGGGTCGTCGTGGTCCGTGCGGCGGTAGGCCAGGCGGCCCAGGAAGGGCTGCGCCACGCCCACGGCGGCCGGGAGCGGGCGCGGCCGCGAGGGCGCGGGCTCCAGCTCCTCCCCGCCCAGGGTGGCCGTCACCGCGGCGGTGTAGGCGTCGGGCCGGTCGGCGTCGCAGAAGGCGGGGAGGCAGGCGCCGTTCGGGCCGGTGACCGCGCTGTCGAAGCGGCCCCAGGCGCGAGGGTTGGCCGCGAAGCCGGGGGCGGGCTCCAGATTGACCAGCGTGACCACCACGCCCTCCACCTGCTCGCTGGGGTTGAACTTGTCGTTGGCGTAGGCGCGCACCTTCACGAAGCAGCGACGGCGCTCGGGCACGTCCAGGTTGAACAGACGGCGCTCGCGGATCTCCACGTTGCCCACCAGGAAGACCCGCTCCTCCCGGCGGGCCCGCTGGGACACCGGTCTCTCGCGCTGGAAGCCGCTCTCTTCTTCCCACAGCCCCGTGTCAGGGTTCAGCGACCACAGCTTCAGGGCCTCCGCGTGGCCCGGCATGCGGATCTGGTCGGCGGCCACGCGCACGGCCACCGGCCCCGTGTGCAGCTGCTCGGCTGAGCCGGCAGCCCGGAGGTCCACGGAGAACATGCCGTATGTGCGTAGCGGAGCCAGCACTCCGTCCCGGTCCGCGAAGCGCAGGTCGCTGGGCGCGGCGGCCGCCAAGGTGAGATTCCGGGGGTCCACGAAGGTCACCTGGGCCTCCACAGCCCCCGTGTAGGGTTGACCGTCAGCTCTGCGGAAGGCCCCGGGCGGGATGACCAGCTCTCCTAATGGGGCCTCCTCTCCCATTTCCCCGAGGGATATTCTGTTGCTCTGGCCGGCGTCTAAAATGATCGGGGCTTTCTTTCGCATGGCCTTGACCTCGTGGTACACACCGGCACCTCTAGGGTCAAAAGGCAGGACCCTGACAGTGTCCACGAACTGGCCACTGGGGTCCACAAAGGTCATCACCAGCCGCTGAGTGGAAGGCGCCACCTCGAGGGTGAAGTCACCCTGGTAGGACGTGAAGCCAATGGGCTCCCGGCCCAGCAGGATGCGAGCAAAGCGCAAGGGCTCCCTAGAGTCAGCGGCCACCACGCGGCCCCGGATCAGCCCCCGAAGGGGCAGACATTTCTGACAGCCACACTCAGCCACGATCTTGACTGGGAGGGTGTAGCCTGAGCAGTGGATCTTCCTGCTCTCAAGGCGGCGCACGGAGCAGCAGCGGGAGCCTGCGTCCCCACACCGGGGGCTGGAGCCTGCAGGGCTGGGACAGAGGGTGTCAGGGCAAAGGCCTACATCCAGGTAGGTGGGCCCTCTGCCTGGCTGACCACAGTCGTCTGGAAGCTTGATCAGGTGTTCTCGGGGCCGGGGGTCACAGGCTGGCTGGCCTGGGGCTGTGGAGCAAGGAAACAGGCAGATCAGGGTAAAGGGGAGAGCTCCAGGGAGGCCAAGGCTGGGGGCCTGGATTGGGGTCAGAGGCTCAACTCAGGGGCTCAGTGACTGAGCAAGGTCAGAGATCAGTCTGAAGTTGGGGTTCCATGTGAGGCTGAGTTTTTGCTGGAGTTGGGACTCAGTTTGGTGTCAGGGTTGGGGGAGGGTTACTGAAGATGCTCACCAAGCACGGTGAGGTGGGCAGTGCCTGATCGCACAGCCCCCGCGTCATTCCACGCTTTGCAGTGATAGGTGCCTGCCTGGTCTGGGCGGAGCCCATGCAGCTCCAGGTGGGCCCCATACCTGTGTGTCCGCCTATCCAGCAGCGTCCCGTTGTGGAACCTGGGGGGGGGGGTGGGGGTGGCGGGTGAACAACACAATGGCTGTCCTTGGCAGAGAGGAGGGGCTGCATCCCCCCCCCCATGCAGCACAAGGAGGTTGCACAGCAGCTTCCTCTGGGTCTCTGAGGCACCATGCATCACAGGATGCCCATTCCAAGCCCACAGCTGGGCGAGAGACCCACGAGCACGAGGCAGGGCACTCACCAGGAGTATTTCTTAGGCATGGGGGTGCCTGAGGCTTTGCAGCAGAAGGTCACATTCTGGCCAGCCTCTCGAACTCGAGACTCGGGGTGCTTCACCAGGTAGGGCTTCTCTGGGGGCAAAAGCAGCAAAGGTCAGGGCCCAGCTTCTCCCCATGACCCTTCCCAAGAGTCAGGTGCCGTCCAGTTCCTTACAGCAATGCTGTTTCACCTGGGGCTTTTCTGATGACTCTCACCCCACTCACTTTCACCCCACATCTGCTGGAGACTGGACCCTTAATGCAGAATCTTATTTTTTTGCCTTTAGCCATGGACTTTATTGTTTGAATATTTGCAGCTATTATTCTATACACAAATTTTAATTTCTTATAGAACTCTGTATTCCTTATTGCTGGGTCACTTCACTCTCCATTTTATGGCACATTTCCATCAAGAAGCATTTCCCTAGAGCACAGTCTGATTGATTGTGGGTTGTTGTTATTGTTCAATTGCTAAAGTGAAAGTTAGTTGCACAGTCGTGTCCGGCTTTTTGCAGTTCCATGGACTATAGCCTGCCTGGCTCCACTGTCCATGGAATTCTCCAGGCAGGAATACTGGAGTGAGTTGCCATTTCCTTCTCCAAGGGATCTTCCTGACCCAGGGATTGAGCCCAGGTCTCCTGCATTGCAGGCAGATTCTTTACCAGCTGAGCCACTAGGGAGTTTAGTTGCTAAGTTGTGCCCAACTCTTTGCGGTGCCATGGACTGCAGCCTGCTAGGCTTCTCTGTCCATGAGATTTCCCAGGCAAGAATACTGGAGTGGGTTCTTAATGCCTAATCTTAATGCTTCCCTTTGCAACTCACGTCTCACCCCACATCTTCTCCAAGGACTGTGACATCTTATTTCTTGCCCCATTGACCTCGCTGTGCATCATATCATCCCCAGTGCTTGGTGTCACCCAGAGTTACCTCCCCAGGTCCTCAGCCCCTCATCCCTCTTGCCATGAGGCACTTACCCAACTTATTAAGGACAACAGTGGCCACTGCAGACATGGAGCTGTTGGCCTGGGCCTGGGCCATGCCTGCTGAAAAGCCGTCCATTTGGGCACTGATGTTGGCTCGGCTGCTGGCACAGACTCCAGGCATCCGGAAGGTTCCATGGGCATCACTAGTGGCTACGGTGCCAGGCCAGTCTCTCAAGGAGACCCTGGCTCCTGGCAGCGGACGCCCAGATGGTGTGACCACCGAGCCCAGAAGAATGTGGTCGGGGCACCCACAGGTGTTGGGGCCACACCCTGCAGGGACACAGGGAGGCACAGAAGGCTCTTGACCCCTTCCTGGGGAGGGCTTTCCTCTCTATCAGTCACTCAACAAAGGCACATAGGCACCCTGCCCACCTTGATGCCCTCAGAGAGTCCTCAGCATGGACCTGCTTGGAGCAGCCCCTGGTGTGAAGGACATAGGGCTGAGTGGTCAGGGCTGAGGCAAGGGGGGGACCTAGGGTCCTGGTGTGAGGGAGATGCCCTGGGTGGAGGAGGGGCGGACAGGAGAGCTGACTCTCACAGGCCAGAGAGGCTCCTTCTAGCATGAGAGGAAATGTTCAGGCAGGGGCTGGGGGCCCAGCAAGGGGCTGCGTCTTGGGCCCAGCACCTCTCCCTCCAGTCCCAATCCTGCGGTTTCTCCATAAAATGGAAAATTCCACTGGAAACTTCAGGGCAGAGGCATGGAGAACGCAGAGCCAAGCAGGGTAGGGTGGGGACCCCACCACCCCATTGGCCACAGTGCTCCCCCACCCTGCTGCGGGCTCTGCTGGGGCAGTCTCCAGACCGTGTTTGTGGAGCCCAGGCCTGATTGGAATTTCCAGTCGCCTCCTGGCTGGCCTGGTGTCCGGCCCTGGGAGGGCCTGGGCATCGTGTCTGCCAGGGTGTGAGCGCGTGTCCGCGTGGGCGTGGGGGGACGGGCGGGGACTGCCAGTGTCATGCAAGTGTGCACCCGGAGTGCATGAGCCAGTTTCTGTGTGTGTCCACGTCCACCGGGATATCCGCACACCCCAACATGCACACGGAGGAAGCGCCTCCACAGATCTGCTCATGACTGGACATGACCCCCGTGAAGTCCACCGGTCCAGATATACACTTTTACCAGTGCTCCTCGGGGGCCCGGAATGGAAGGAAAAGCCAGTTTCCACGTGGTCCAAGTTCTGCTCCTCCAGGCTCCGCCCCTACACCCAGACTCCGCCTCCTCTCTCCAGGCACCTCCCCATCAGACTCCACCCTAATTAGCCCCTCTATGCACTTCCCTCAACTGGCCCCGCTCCCATCACACCCAGGCCCCGCCTCTAGTCCGCGATCTCCTCCAGGCCCCGCCCCTCCTACCTGGACACCGAGGCCTCAGACACTTCTGCGCCTCCGAGGGACGCCCGGGACACGCATCCCCCGCGGGGCTTGGGCAGCGGCGGCGGCGCAAGCGACGGCCTGGCCCGCAGCTCCCCGAACAGGGACCCCACGGGCCCCATGAGCCCCACGTGGCCTCTGGGGAGAGGGCAGGGATGGGGGCGTCAGGTGGCCGCCCACCCCAGAAACCCAGAATCTGGTGACAGTGGGGGGCTGGAGGACGCTCCTGGCGCGTGCATCTGAGTCAGAGAGAAGTCCTACCCTCTCCGGCGCAAGGCGAACCTGTCGCATGTGCAGCGGAGGTGCCGCCAGCACACCACCCGCCTCGACCTCCCTCTCCCGCCCCGACACAACCCAGCCGAGCTATTCTTTCTGCGTCTCACACGTGTCTGGGGCTCAAAACACGCTTTCACAGGACGAAGCTGTTGTAGAGCAAATGAGGGCAGCAAGAAGGAGATACGTTCCTGGGGGCCCCTTTCTGACCCCCCTACCTGGGCCCCCGCCATTTCAGCCCATCCCTTCCAAACCCCCCTCTGCTCCCCGCTCCAGCTCTCTCCTCTGGCCTCGGTCCTAAAGGACCCCCCTCTTCCTAGCCACGCCCACGTCCTGTCGGTCCTGCCCCCTCCCCAGAAACGTACATTCAGGCCTCGTCCACCTCCCGCCGGTCCCCTCGGCCCCCTGAGCCCCGCCCTCACCGAGCGGGCAGCGGAAGCGCACGTGGTAGTTGGAGCAGCGGCGACCTCGCGGCTGCTCGCGGTTGAGGCACCAGAAACCGCGCGTGGGGTTCAAATGTACGCGCTCGCCGACGTCCGACGGCAGGGCCCAGTCTGTGGTGCGCGCCTCCAGCGCCAGCGGCCTTGGGCACACGCGTGCCGGCCCGTAATAGAAGCGGATCGCGGCCAGGCTCTCGAAGTCACCGTCGCCGCCCGGATGGTCGACGTTGAACCAGGACGTCCACTCGCTGGCCTCTGCGGGCACCACACGCGCTGGGACCCGGGCCGCCGCCGGTCGGGCCCCATCAGTTCATGCGAAAACCCGGACTTGCCCACCCCCATCTCGCGTTTAAGCCGGGTTGCCCTGTGCTCAAAAGTGCATGGGCCAGCCCAGCCTTCCCAGATCCAGAGTCCTGGAGCACAGAAGGAGCTGTAAAGGGATCAAGGGAGGTTGTTTTCCTCTTGCAGCCTCCCTAGTTTTGCTGCTCTGCCCAGTACCTGAGCTGGCCCAGGAGTGCAAGCTGAGCTCTTGCCACTGCATCGCCAACCCCCACCCTCAGAATTCAGAACCCTTGAGAGGTAAGGAGATGTGAGGGCAGCAGAAGAAGCCCTGCCTGAGACCAGCCCTTCTGCTGCCCTTCCCCAGCCCCCCATCAGTGCCAACTGGGATCTTGTTTGTGCTGTGCTTAGTTGCTCAGTCGTGCCAAACTCTTCGTGACCCCATGGACTGTAGCCAGCCAGGTTCCTTTGTCCAGGGGATTCTCCAGGCAAGAATACTGGAGTGGGTTGCTATGCCCTCCTCCAGAGGATCTTCCCAACCCAGGGATGAAACCCAGGCCTCCTGTGTTGCAGGTGGATTCTTTACTGTCTGAGCCACCAGGGAAACTCACAAAGGGGCCTTGCTTACTGCCCACTGAACCCATCAGGCACCCTCAGTTTCGGGGAAGCCAGAGGTGGAAAGGGTCTGGCCTCTCACAGGTTAGCTTCTGTTTCCATCAGCCCCCCAGGGGGGTGCTCACTCCTTTAGTGATTCAAGAGCGAGTCAAATAGAACCTTCCTTTCTGGGAAAGAGTACCAGAACTCTTGCTTCCTTGACTGAACTGAGCTGGTTGTCCCACCATGCCACTTCACCCCCCACCCCACCCCCCGGTTTCCTCCTGGACAGCCTGGACTCTCCTTGCTCCTAAAACTGAAGACCTCTTAGGGCACCACTTCCAGGGGCTGCCACGCCCAGGGACGCCCCCTGCATTCTTCACCCAGCTCGCAGCATCCCCCTTCTCATATGACCCCACCAGCCAGAGCTCACTCAGAGCCCACAGCAGAACCAGGACACAGACCCAAACTGGCTCACCTTCCCAGTCCTCCAGGGCTGGCGAGGGCTGGCCAGGGCGCAACGATGAACCTTCAAGGGCCCAAGCAGTCACCGTGGGCTCCTCGGTGTCAGGAGTACCTATCAAAGGGGTAAGGTGTGGCGGGGTCGGGGGAGACCTCTGTGAGCTCCTGTATGTGAGGTGCTGCCACGGTCTCTCCCATTTCACAGAGGAGAAGCCAGACTCCAACGTCAGCGGACCCCGAGCACAGCAGCCTCCCCTTCTCCAGGAAGCCGCCCCTGACCTCCCCACCCCCAGGCTTTCACAGCCCATCCCTCACTCGCACACAGTCTCTTCCGCTGGGGAAGTCTGTCCACTTCACTCCCCCAGACCCAGTTCTCCCACGGTGCTCAGTTGGCTGTGCCCTTCTCTGCCCTCATCTTGATCTGAATTTTCCTTCATCACTTTGCTGGCTCCCTCAGTCTACCTTACATCCCTGCACTCGGGGCCCAGGCTGCCAAGGGGAAGTCCTTGGAATCTAGCCTGGCTTCTCTGGTCTCGAGGTGTCTGAGACAGCCAGGCTGGGCAGTGACAGACAAGTCCCTTCCCTCTTGGAGTCTCAGTCTTCCCATCTGAAAAATGGGCCCAGTGCCCGGCTCTACTGAGTGTTCCAAAGATGGGAGTTTTTTTTCTGAGTGAAATGTGTATATGTGCAAGAGGGGAGGAGCTCGGTGAGAGGGTTCAGCTCTGACCCCTTCATCCTGGGGACAAGGCTGGATGATTCAGGGCCCAAACGCCGTGGCTGCGATGGATATCCTGCAGACCCCTCTTGCCCCAGGTGGTCCCGGAGGGAGCGCCATCGTTTCCTTCCCCCTCACTCCACTCCCGAGGCGGGCAAGGCGGCTGCAGCGTGGGTAAGCAAGTGGGTCCCTTGGTTCTGTCTCCAGGCTCCAGCTGCTTGCCAGGTCCTTTGCCAGACCTTCGGGCGCCTGGAGGGGGGGCTGGGCGGGGGTCTAGGGGCGCCTCACCTCGGGCCCCCGCCAGGTGTGCGGCGGCAACACAGAGGCAGAGCAGTGTCGGCAGTGACGCCATGGCCAGGTCCGCAGGTCGGAGGGAGGGTCCCAGCTCCGCTGCGCACTCGGGTCGGACTCCCGCGGGTCTGGCGGCCGCTGGGGCTGAGGATGGGGGAGGGACGCGGCCGCAGGCCCCGCCCCGTGCAGGCCCCGCCCCGTCCGAGCAACTCCCCGGCCCGAGGTGACTTAGGTGACCACCCCTCTGGGGCGACCCCCTCGGTGCATCCGGCTGTACCTCCGCCCTCGGGCTGGCCTGCGTCCCCTCGTCGCCGACTGGAGGTCCCTTCCTGAGCCCACCCTCCCTTCTCCACGTCGGGAAATGCCTCCTGGAACAGAGCCTGAAGCCGTCCGGACTTTCAGGCTTTAGGCAGCCCTTTAGGCGGCTAGAAATCCTCCCCCGGGTCTCACTTCGATTCTGTTGGCTTTAGGTCGCCCCGAGCAAGCTGGAAATCAATCCCACCGGAATCCACCCGCCACTCTTCTGGCTCTAGTTTTCTCGGAGGCCAGCGGGAAGTCCCGCGTGCGTGCGTCTGCCCTCCATCCCTCCCGCCTTGGGCCACCGGAGGACCGGTGGGCAGCTCCCCCCCGCGGCTGCCCGCCCCCGCGGCGGATGCGGCGCACAGAGGAGGCCCAGGCGAGGTGGCAGTGGTGGCACGTCTGTTTATTGGCGCGGGCGCGCTCAGAGCGCCGCGAGGCAGTCGGTGCCCGCGTACCCCGGCAGGCGCAGGGCGAACTTTCGGCGCAAGTCGGCGGGCACGAACCTGCCCGCCACGAAGTGGTGGCTCCCGGAGAAGCGGCCGGCGCAGCGCTTGGGCGCCGCCAGCGACACGAGCACGTCGGGTCGTAGCCCGTCCTCGGCGTCGCCGCCAGTCTCTGGGTCCCAGCCTGAGGGAGGAAGGATGGGAGGCAGGCGGGAGCCGAGGCTGGGAGGGGTGCTCGCTGTCAGGAGACCGCCGCCCACCACCCACTTCCCCTTCCCCAGCCTGCGCGGCCTCGGCTCTGACACGTGAGTCCTGGTCAGTCCGGCCTCCCCGTAAAACTGAGCGTCTGCCCTCAGACCAGTTCCTCCTCCCTCCGTGGATACGTCTCCCTGCCCCTCTGGCCTCAGCCGTTGCCTTCATACTTGTCTGTCTCTGCTCCCATCCTGCGACCCAGTCCCCCTCCTCCATCTGACTCAACCTTTGCCAGCAGACTACATTTCTACCTGCTGCTCTTCGAAGTCAGACCTGTGTGTCCGCCTTCTGACCTGGGGTCTGTCTGTATCCCTCCCTCCCTAACAGCCCTAAGCTCACCCTCTTAGACTGAAGTCTCTTTCCACCCAGACCTCACAGGCTCCTCTGACCAGAATACACTTCTCACCTCCATCCTCAGTCAAGCCTCCCCCACCAGACCTGTCTCTTTGCACCAGGTTCTTGCCTCTGAAGATATGCCCTGCCCTTAGCAACCTGAGCATCCATCCTCCTCCTTCTGACTGGAGACTCTTCCCTCTGACTTGCCTTCATCCTCAGACCAGATCTTGCCTTTTGGCTTGGCAGGTCCCAGCCCCTCCCTCACTGGACCATAGCCTCTGCCATATCTTAGATAAGCCTCCGCCTTCAGACTTGGGCTCTTGCCTTCTCTCCCCGCTCTGACCTGTCTGGGACCACTGACTGAAAGCCTCCTCCCTCTGACTTTTTATTTATTTAAAATGTGTTTATTTATTTTTTGGCCACACAGTGCAGGATGTGAGATTTTAGTTCCCTGACCAGAGCTCACACCCGTGCCCCCTGCATTGAAAGTGCAGAGTCGTAACCACTGGACCACCAGAGAATTCCTCCTCCCTCTGACTTTAATCCTGCCTTCTCTGACCCTAGCTTCCACCCTCAGACCAGGGGCCACTAATAACTGCTCCTGAGCTGCCAGGGCGACCCCCTCTGTCCTAGGCTGTCTGTTCAAACACCAGCTCGCAGCCTCTCCCCTGGCCAGGCAGCCCACCTCCTCCTTTAGTCACCATCCCCAGCTCAGTGGCATCCTGTGGCTATGACCCTGGGCTCCTGTAAGCTGGGGGATGTCCCCCGAGTCTGGTTGCCCCCACGGAGGGTCCGGCTGGCTAGCAGCTGTTTGTTCCATCTGCCTGTTGCCTAATGGTTCCAACAGGCATGGGGCGGCGGCCAGGATGGGCGAGGCTTTTGCCGAGTGAGCTCACGTCTGCCTGGGCGACTGGGCCAGGATGGGCAGAGGGCACGCCGTGCTGGGTGTAAGGGGGAGGGGAGCCAGGGTCACCTGGGCACCAGCCTGGGCACTGCCCATCCAAAGGATGGACATGACCCTCGGCCTCACCCAGAGTGTAGAAGCCATCCACAGTGAGGAAGCAGGCTCGGGGTGGGCAAACAGGCTGGGACCACCAGAAGCCAGGGGTATAGGGGCCTCCGCCCAAGCCCGCCTCCCCGCCCCTCATGCCCCCCTCCACCTGGCGTGCCTGAGGGGATGTCCAAGCTCACAAGGGGGATGGACAGTAGCTTGAGCGTGGCCAGCGCACGTGTGCAGGGACCCCCGACCTCCGCCAGCTCCACACCAGGGCCCAGCACAGCGTCCACCACCAGCCTGTAGGCGTTGTTGATGAGCTGGACCTGGGAGAGCGAGGCAGATGCAGGGTCGGGGGCGGCCTTGGGGCTCTGTCCCCTACCACCCCTCGGCTGCCGCCCAAGCTGACCTCTGCGGGCAGATAGGACAGGAAGGGGATGTCCATCTTCTCACACTGAGTAGTCAGGTCCCGGTGCAGTGGGTCGAGCGAGCGCATGGGGTAGAAGATGCTGGGTTCGTACTCCTGCGGGAGGCAGGACGGGTCGGCACTGGGAGCCTCCCCGGCTCCCTACTGGGCCTCTGCTCCTAGCTCGGCAGGAACTGCCTGTCGCGAGCACTGGGCGCGTTCTGTCTCCCCGGGACACTGACCAGAGGAGCAAGCGACATGTTCAGGGCTGGGGGGGGGGGCGGGGGTGTGGCCCTGGGAGGCCAGGTGCGTCTCGCTACTCACGAACACCCTCAGGTGCCGCGCGCACGCCAGCCCCACCGCTCCGTTGTGCTCCGGGCCGCACACGACCAGCGCCGTCCTCTGCTTCCGGGGGAGCGCCGGCAGAGGGAACACCTGGCAGGGGCACGGCAAAGGCAGAGGCACGGTGTTTGGAACGCCTCCTGAGGCCGGGGGGAAACTGAGGCCCGCGGTAGAGGAAGGGACGGGGCTCGGGCCCGGAGGCGAGAGGACAAGACCGGGGGAGCGGTGTTCTGGGGGGAACAGGGCCCCTAAGGGCCTCGGCTTCCTTCTTGGCGACCCAGGGTCCTCGCCTCAGGCTCCCTCAAGCTTGAGCAGAGAAACGTGCCTCCTGCCACCACCGAGCCGGAGCGCGGTTTGTTTATCCTCGGCCTGAGCTGCAGACACTCCTCCACCTCTTTCCGCTGCGGTGGCTGCCCCTCCCCCGCCCATGTTTCCAGGCCTGCATCCCTCCAGGAGGCCCCAGGGCTGGGGGCGGGAGGTGGGGGTATTTTTCCAGCCCGCCGCGCCCTGCCTTTCTCCTCTGTCCCTCTCCCTTTCTCTCTGCCTCTCTCAGACTGTCCGGAGGTCGGCCTCGGCTTCTTCGCTCACACCCCGTCCGTGGCTCTGGAGACAGACCCCGGGGTAGAAGGCTCAGTTTTCCACCTTGCTTCCTACATGACTCTGGGCAAGCCATGTTATTTCTCCTGAGTTGTTACGTGTTGTTCTTCCAGCTCTTCTGGGCCCGACCCTTTTAAAGTAATGACAATATTATACTTGTTTCTCTCCGTCTCTGTCTCTCTCAGACTCTGCGTCTCTCTTTGACGCAGGAGCTAAGTCTCAGCCCAGACTCTCTGCGTGGCCTCAGCTCACTCTCCTCCCGGCACCTCTGTCAAGTAGGAGTAACAGTGACTCTGACGGGCTTCTGGGGTCTCCAGGGGGCCAAACTATACTCTAACTTCCAACCACAGCAAGGGAGTTCTTTCCTTTTGGGGTCTCCTCCCCAGGGTCTCAGCAAGGTCCTGACTCACCTTGATCATACCTATGACCCCACCACGCCATGCCCAGAGCCCCAGACCTGACCTAGTCAGGGAGAGTCATAATGTCTGACTGGCTTGCCTCTGGACAGACACAAAGCTTTCAATGTGAAAACTGGATGGTTGGTCTTTAACAGCCAAGCATGAGGTTACTTTACTGGGTTTGCTTTTGTGGCTTTGATTTTCATTGTTCTTCTTTCCCCTGAGCATCTCACTCAGGATATGTTTCACTTGGAAATAGGAACGGTTAAGTTAAAAAACAGTGCAGTCCACATAAAGAAAGATATGAAGTTTTTTCAAAAGTATACAGTGGTGATCAGAAGAACGGGAAGAAGGGGAGGAAGAGGTTACCTGCTGGAGCCCTGACTCGACTGGGCACTTTTCTAGAATTTGTGTTTATTCATTGGTGTCAGTTTATTACCCTTTTTCAGACATGGAAACAGGCCCAGCGTGGTCTGGCAGCATGACACGGACCACTGGATAGCAACTGGTCTCTTGCAGGCACTTTGAAGCTTGGGGATTTGTCCCAAAGCCAAATATAGCTCTACTCCTCCCCACCTCTGGGCCTTAGTTCCTGGACCTGTGGTAGGTAGCTGTTTGGGGGTGCTCAGACTTAGGAAGCTGATGTCCCCTCTGCTCACGACCCAGGAGGCAGCAGAGACAGGCAGTCAAGGGCCCCAGACCCATCTCTGTAGTTGCTTCCACATCTCTGGGGACCCCTTTCTCTGTCCTGACACTCAGCAACCCCCTGGCCAGAGCCAGTGACGGGACCTTGGTTTCCTCATCTGAGTGATGGGCTGGGGTGGCCCCAAGCCAAGAGGGCTTTCTTGAGGGCAGAAATGACCATCCTGGCCAGGGGTCACGCAGCTAGGCCTCCGCTTCGGTGAGCTGGCCGTCTGCTCAGGGTCAAGGCTGAGAAGCAGGCTCAGGTACCTTGGTCACAGCCACGGCACTAGCATGACCACACCACTCCACCAGCTGCTGCCGCCCAAAGCGATAATCCTCCAGCAGCTCCCGCTCCAGGGCCGCTGCCTCCGCGGTGCTGAGGGTCAGAGTGGGGAGACAGAGAGACGGAGAGACAGACACTCAGCTGGAGCCAGAAATGTGCCACCAGTGATCTGAGCCAGGCCCTAACACCACCCCCACTCCCGTGCCCGGAGCTGAAGACCCTCGGTCAGTTTCCTCATCTGTCCCATACACGGTTGAATGGAAGCCTGCCAGCGAGGCAATGGGCGTTTTGAACACAAACCTGAGGCACGGGAGCCCTCTGGCGGTAGAAGAAGCACATGGCAGTGCATGTTCGTTCCACTGCCCCAGAGCGTGGGCGCCTGTAGTCGTGTGAGAGCCGAAGAATGGATGCTTCCCAATTGTGGTGCTAGAGAAGACTCTTGAGAGTCACTTGGACTGAAAGGAGATCAAACCAGTCAATACCAAAGGAAATCAAGAATGAATATTCATTGGAAGGACTGAGGCTGAAGATGAAGCTTCAATAGTTTGGCGACTGGATGAGAAGAGCAGACTCACTGAAAAAGACCCTGATGCTGGGAAAGAATGAAGGCAGGAGGAGAAGGGGACGACAGAGGATGAGACAGTTGGATGGCATCACCAACTCAATGGACGTGAGTTTGAGCAAACTCCGGGAGATAGCGAAGGACTGGGAAGCCTGAAGTGCTGCGGTTCATGGGGTCGGAAGGAGTCAGACACGACTTAAGTGACCGAACAACAATAACAGTGGGGGCCTCCCCCAGATGCCTGAAGCCACCAAGGCAGGAGGAACCCAGCGCAGGTAGCAGAGCATGAAGGACTTAGTCGATGGGGCAATGTGTGGATTTTAGGCAGTGGAAACCACTGAAGGAACTCTAGGACACTGGAGGGGGCAGACTGGACTGGAGGTGCCTGGGAGAGGTGGGTTTTAAAGGCTGCAGAGGATTTTAATGCTTCACATGAGGTGGTGGCTGTGGGGACTGCAGCCATGAGACTCATTGGTGATTTTTCTTTAGATACAGTGACAAAATTCAAATGACTGTGGACTTCCCTCGTGGCACAGTGGATAGGAATCCACCTGCCACTGCAGGGGACACAGGTTCGATCCCTGGCCTGGGAAGATTCCACATGCCACAGAGCAACTAAGTGTATGCATCACACTTACTGAGCCTGCACTTGAGAGCCCACGTGCTTAGAGCCCATGCTCTGCAACAAGAGAAGCCACGGCAAGAAGAAGCCCCGGCACTGCAAGAGGAGCAACCCCCACTCACGGGAACTAAGAAAGTCCAAACAAAGCCAGAGAGACCCCGTGCAGCCAAAAATAAAAGAAGATAAAATAAATTAAGTTTTAAAAATTCGAATAATCGTGGCCAGAGAGATGGAGCCAATGTAGTTGAGGTGAAGCTCCGCCCCCAGCTTGCTGAGTGACAGGTCTGACTCCTCTCAGAGCCTTGCTTTCTTCCTCTTTTGCAAAAGTGAAGGCAGGACAGGCTAGATAATTTTTGAGGTCCAGTGCAGAATGCAAATGTGGGGCCCCTTGATCGATAATGATTAAGCATTTTAAGATGGTGATGGGGAGCAGGGCCCCGGCCCCAGTGTAGGGGGCCTTCCGAGGGACATGGGCTTGGTGGCTTCAGAGAGGAAAAGCTGGCACTGAGGGTGGGAAGGTGTTCCTCGTGCCAGAATCAGGGGCTGTAGCCTGACACCAGCCTCCCCTAGCCAAGACCCCTCCCAGGGGAGGAAGAGCACTTGCCCCCAGCTTACTAGCACACCCTTGAGTATAATAACAATAATAATGATACATATAGTAATTATAATTATTATTACTTTAAAAGGATCGGGCTCAGAAGAGTTGGAAGAACATATAACAACTCAGGAGAAGTAAAATGGCTTGCCCAGAGTCACACTGGAAGCAAACTGGAAAACCGAGCCTTCTACCCTTGGGTCTGTCTCCAGGGCCATGGATGAGGTATGGGCAAAGAAGCCGAGGCCGACCTATAGATAGGCAGAGGCTTATTGGGATGAATACTGAGGTTCCTTTCTTAAATTCTGTGAGCAGAAGACTACAACCTTCTAGCTAATTTTGTAGTGTGACCAGGCCAGGCAGCAGGAGGGCTGGAGGTGGGAAGCTAGGACTGCTATAGGAATGGGAAGTCAGGGAGGGCTTCCTGGAGGAGCTGACCTGGAATGCCGTGGGAGGTAATCCAAGTGGCAAGAACAATGAGGGTCAAGGTCTGGTGCTGGAAGCAAACTTGTCAGATTCAAGGGAAAGGAGAGAGGCAGAGTGAGTGAGGCTGAGAAACTTGGTCTGGCACACTGCAAGGTGTCACCCTGATGGAGATGGGGGCTCAGGGCGAGGTAACATGCCTAGTGACCACCGCAAGCAGAGCCATATTCAAGCCCACGCTTGTCTGAGGCTGACACTGTAGGTTGAAGGGCCAGGCAGGGAAAAGGAGCTCCCGGCGGGGCCATATGAAGAGTGCCCCCAGGGCAGGCAGGCCCAGGGGCTTCTCTGGTGGCACAGTGGATAAGAATCTGCCTGCCAATGCAGGGGACACAGGTTTGATTCCTGGTCTGGGAAGATTCCATGTGCTTTGCAGCAACTAAGCCCCTGCATCACAACTACCGAGCCCACGAGCCACAACCACTGGGCCTGCGAGCCGTGATTACGGAGCCCACACACCGAAAACTTGTGCTCTGCAACAGGCCCGCCAGAATGAGGAGCCAGTGCTCCGAACGGAGAGCAGCCCCCACGCACCACAACTAGAGGCAGCCCGCGTGCAGGAACGCGGCTCAGTCCCCCATCTTCAGCGTGCGACAGCTCTGCTGCCCCCCTGGGAGGGCTGGGGAAGATCACCCATCCTCCTCTTTTTTTTCTCTGGCCTCCACGTGGAGGCTTCCTGGGATTCCCTGGTGGCTCAGATGGTAAAGAATCTGCTTGCAGGCGGGAGACCTGGGTTCGATCCCCTGGAGGAGGGCATGGCAACCCACTCCAGTATTCTTGCCTGGAGAATCCCCACGGACAGAGGAGCCTGGCGGGCTACAGTCCATGGGGTCGCAAAAAGTCAGACATGACTGAGCGGCTTTCACTCTATTATCTTCCTGCCTAGCAGGTCACCGGAGTAACAACTGGGACTTCACAGGCAAAGGGCAGTCTGGGAACCTGAGGGGTGGGGCAGCAGCTGCTCCGAGTCCGGGATGGGATATGGCAGAGCTGCTATGGGACTGAGGAGCAGAAGGTGCTCAGTTTATGAAGGTGTCTATTGCTTCTCCCAGCCTCTGCCCTCATGAGAGGAGCTGCAAGGCCCCAAGATTTGCCCACCAGCCCCAGAAGGAGCAAAAGCCCCAGAGAGGGCTCTTTAGTGTCTGTGCCAGACGCTCCCTGCTCTCTCAGCTCCATCTGCTTCTCACCACCCTCCCGCCTCTGCCCTCCAGCCCTCCGTCACTGCTCACCTGGCTGCTACTGCAATCCCGTTCCCTCAAACTCCACACGAGCCGTGGGGGCTTTGAAAACTTGAACGCCAGACTCCCCAGACCTCCCAGCATTCAGAGAATATTTATTCAAATTCCTCACCAGGCTTGCATGCTCCCCAGTATGCCTCCCACTTTGGCCTCCTCTCCCCGTGTTCCACTCCCACCCAACACACAGCACCTCATCACTCCCCGGTTGGCATTCGAGCCCCTCCATCCCCCACACCAGGTGAAGTCACAGCTCCAGCTTCTATAACATTTTCCTCCCCCTGCCTCGCATGTGCTGGATACCAGCCAAGGACTGCACAGGACCTGCCTTGAGAAGAGGCTGAGTGGACAGCAGGCAGGTGGCAGCACAGAGGGCTGTGGGGTCTGGTTTAGAGAGAGCCTGGCTTGGGGTCCCATATCGCACACACTGAGAGGACGACACAGGAGGATGGCTTAAGGGCCAGGTGCAAGACACAACCGCAGCCGCCAGCTCCAGACCCCAAATTCATCAGCCCACTGGCAAGGGGCCCATGTATTTAAAAATCGCTTTAATCCGAGCTCAGCCATTGGCTTCCCTCCCCAGTCTTCAGTTCTATTCTCTGAACAAGGGGTTTAGTAGCAGGGGGGACTGCCAAGGAGGGAGTGAGCATTTAAGGACCTGAAAGCCTGCAGCTCTTCCCAGATGGGGAACAAGGGGCACGGCTCCAGGGTCCCTGGGAAAGACGGAGAGGAGGTGAGCCTGCTTAGGCTGTGTGTTTGGCGGGGGTGGGGTGGGGGGGAGCAACCAGTGGTGCTGATGAATAATTCATGAGGGGCAGGCCTGCTGCAGATGCCGTTTCCCTGGCAACGCAGCTTTGGAGGTGTTGGCAGCCGCAGGCTTAGTCCTTCCAACTAAATTCGAAATTCCGGGATGGGCCTGGCATTCTCCCCGCCCCCTATCCCGGCCATGCCTCTGCCTCCCATCGACAGCCGCTGGTTCCCCAGGCCTTCTTCCAGCCATGCCCCTGCTTCCCTCTGGTCCCTCTCCCTGGCTGACCTGAGGAAACACCGCTCTTCGGGCACCTCCGCTAGGTCCGGGCCATCCGTGCTGCTCATGGCGGAGGTGATCTGTGTGCACGCAGGCAGCCACCACTGCCACTGCCTTTTAAAGGCATCCCTGGGCAGAGGGGGCGTCCCCTCTCCTCCCGCCCACTGTGTGTCCGCCAATCAGGAGATGCCGCGAAGGCGCTGCGCATGGCCATTGGCTGTAAAGTGCAAGCGGACTTAACCCCTTTGTGCCAGGAGTGGAGCGGCCCATGGGATGGCGGGAATCCCAAAGTTCCGAACACTGGCAGGGAAACAAAGTCTGGAGGGACAGCGATGGGCTCATTACCCCCGCTATGGGGTCCTGGCCTGGGTGCAAGTGGACCCGCCTCTGCTGCGCCCCTCTCCAGCCCGGTACACTCCGATAAAGGTCGCCCATCCACCCACCCGGTACCCCAGTGGAGAAGACCCCCCAGTCTGAAGAGACTGGCTGCTGACAAGCAGGGTTTCAACAAAGGCAGGAAAAAGTCCAGGCATATTTGGCAGCCGACGCTTCAGGGCGATCCGGGGGCCACCCCATTGGCATCTTCTGCTTAGTCCCCACCGTCCTCTGACACCCCCACCCTCAATCACTCAGTCCTTGGGACACAAGCAGCCCAGTCTCCAAAGCGTTTATTCTCTCCGAGTGGGGAGGGGAGGCGGGTCCAGCAGTCTCTGGGGCACAAGCCCCTACGTGTACCATATGAACCCATAGGTGGCGTTGAGAATCTCCTCACTCCTGCGTAGCCCGTAGAGCTCGCCCATCATGGGAGTCACCCAGCGCGTGGTGTGGAACACGGACTCACCCACCTGTGGGGACGGAGGGGTATGGGTGGGTCCCATGAGCCTGCTGGGGCCCCACCAGGCCTGGCAGCCCCTGTGCCTCTACCCAGGATGGCCTGCCCCTTCTGGCACGTGGCACCCACTCCCCCAAAGGCCCAGGTTTTCTGTGGGAGGCTGCGTTTCTGCAGCGGCCTGGACCCTGTGGGGCTGAGCACCCACCTTCCAGCCTGGCACGTCCTTCATGATAGCTGCCTCCTCCTCCAAGTTCTCCCGAAGCATCTGGAGAACCCTGCAGGGAGACAAGGTGGGAGGTAGGCAACAGGGCTGATCCCTCCCGGGCCTGCCTAACAGACCTGCCCAACAGACCTGCCCCTCCTCCAGCTCCCCATCACCTCCCACGGCTCTCAGCCCCTCACGCGCTGATCTCTCTGCTTCACTTCCTTCCCCCTGGCAAGCTCTTGCAGCCCTCCAATGCCAAAGCCCTCTCCTCCAGAAACATTCATTCTCCTTCTTGGGTCTCTCCTGCAAGTCAAGCATGGGGCCCTCTCCAAGGATGACAGCAGCCCCTGGAGTACAAGGTCATGGCTGTTGATCCCCATGTGCATTCTGGCCTTGTCTCATGGTGCAGGCTGGGGCACTCTGACCTGTGACCTCCTGACCCCAGCGGCCTACCTCCGGTCCTTCTCTGCCTGCAACAGAGGCATCAGCGCAATGCGGGCCTCGAAGTCCTCAATCTGTAGACGCCTGTGAAACCCCAAAACCGACACTCAGATCAGTCCACACTGGGATGGGGCAGACGATGCGGCCCTTTGACAGGCATTACCCTGGCACGGGGTTTGGGGGAGAGGCAGAGGCAAGCAGTGGGGGAAGTGGGCTCAGCCCACCAGCAGCCTGCGATAGGCGTGGGGGATGTGGGGAAACGCAGTTGGCAGAGGCAGTATCAGTCCACAAGACTGCTGGCTTCACACTTTCTTTTCAGTTCAAAACTTTTTTCTAAAAATCCTAAAAATAGCCCAGGCCTGATGATTGCAGTGAACTGGGGAGAACATTCATCATGAGGTTCTGGGCCTTACAAAACCACATCCTTTTCATCTCAAAATAACCGTGGCGGGGGGTGGGGGGGCGAGTATCATGAGCAGCTTCTTTCTTCTCCCTGCTTTTCGGCGTTCCCTGCTTTTCGGCGTCTCTAAGTCGCCAGCCCTGTCTGCTGGGGGGAGTGGGGAGAGCAGTCCCACTGACACAGCCCAGGGGTTGGCCCCTGACCCTGTCCCCCTATCACTACGAATCTCACAGCAGCACAGGGAAGGGTCCCAGGGAACTCTCGCCTCCACCTCAACCCCCCAGGGCCCAGGGCCCGGGGCTTCTGTCCTCACCAGGCACATACCATGGCTGCCGCGGTGCCCGGGAGACTGGGCCTGGTCTCGCCTTCCAGGGTGGGGGCCTCATGTCCAGCACCCACCAGGTGCCCTGAGTTCACTGAACAAAGCGGAGTGCCCGCCACATGCTGGACCTTCTCCAGCACTGCCCTCGTAGGGGGTAAGCAGGGTCAAGGTGGACGCTGAGGATGCAGATTTGGGGAGGGAGGGAGGACCACTGGTTGGGAGCCAGTGAGGAGGAGCCACCTGACAAGAGTGCTGGGTCCCAACCAGGGCCACGGCAGCCTGGGACCCTCAGGCCGGTGCGGCTGACCCGGCCGTTGTCTTGTATGATCTGCCTTTGAAGCCCTGGTATCATCACTGCCCGGGTACCACTGACAAACACCCCCCGAGGGACAGGGCCTGTCCCCCTGCCTCCGCCTCTGCCTGATGGGCTATGCAAACTGGACCTTGGGGTACCTGGGGCTGGAGCTCAAGAGTACCTAGTGAACACCCAGAGGCAAGCTTCTTACTTAGTAGTCAGTCATTCCTTGACAGTAAAGCCCAGAAATGAACTTGCTGGCTCAGGCCCTGAGCTCCCTGAGGTGCTGACGGGGGCCTGGAGGAGCCACAAGTCCACCCGCCTCTCCAGTGTGGGGCCTACCTGCGCTCGCGGTTCCACCTCATCATGCTCCAGTACCCAAAGAGCAAGGCCCCAATGCCCACGGCGAACATGCTGTAGCCTGCAGGGAGAGGGCACCGCTCAGCACCTGCCCGAGGGACAGGCCACCTTGACGCTTCTTCTCCTAACCCACAACCCACCCACGGCAAGTACTCCAGAAACAGGAAAGAGGGAGAAGGCGAAGCCCTCCTGGAGCCCCACCCAGCCAGCCAGGGCTGTTTCTAAGGCCTGTTCTTTGACTACTTGTTTTGTCTCTGTGGAGAGTCCACCCGCCCCTCCCGCTGACACCCCCTCCCCTGCAACTGTAGACCACGCTTCATCCCAATCACCCATTCTGCAGGCAGGGCACACCAGGCTGCAAGGCTGCAAGTCTGCCACACCTCAGCCCCACGCCAGGGTTCCTGGAAGGCGCAGGCTGGGCAGAGACTATGGGAGAGCCCGGCAGTCTAAATGGTGATGGCTGGGTGGCCTCGGCCCGCTTCTGACCAGAAGGTTGTTTGAGTTCCTTCAGCCAGCTGGTCCCTGTGGCGAAGGACGGTGTCCACGCTGGATCCTGGCCCCACAGAGGGCCTGGCGGCCAGGGCCACCTCCCCAGGGGCTGCCCACAAGAAGCCGTATGGAGCTGCTGGAGGCAGGCAGTGCCCTGCAGGGGCCACCCAGCCACCCCCTGGGCTCCCAGGATGCTGCTGCCTCCCAGCCCCGTGGGACTGAGCCCCCTTCCTGGGACCCCAGGAGACAGAGGCTGAAATGAATATTTACTGAGCCCCTGGGGCACCTGCTCTGTAATTCTGACTGACAGGCTGTGGGCCTGCTGGGGTCTTTAGGGAGGTCTGGATGCCTGGGGCCTGGTTGGGGCTGGCTCGTCCCACACCCTTCTCTTTCCAGCCCTGGTCTCTCCTCTGGATGGAACTCATGGTTGTTGGGATGAGCTCACAAGCTCAGCCAGACTGAGCCCCATGTAACACCCAGTAAAGCGCTAGCAAATGGTGGGTAAAGCCACTCCCTGGGCCTTGCGGGGGACGAAGTGTGGGCTCTTTCTCCTTTAGCTTGGCTTAGCACAAGACTCATCTGGCACCTCTGCTGGACCCGGAGATAAATGAGAAACTGGCTCAATTTTTTTACTCCTTTTAGTTCAACCTGTTAAAACACAAGCTCAAAGCAAGACATTCCCAAGTTATGGGGGACGAGGTAGTGGGGGCACCCTGGCCCCTGCACTGAGGCCCTAGTGCCCAGGACCAGCCCTCAGCGCGCCCATGGCTCCCACACAGTGGCTGACCACCCGCGCTGGGCACACAGCGTTCCCTCTGCTGGGTGACACGTGTTTCACCAAAGCTGCCCATTCTCTGCAGAAAGGCTCAGGGGTTTCTCCTTCTAACCCAGCCCCAGAGAATAGACCTGTACTGTCCTTGTAAGGGCCTCTTACCCCCAGCATTGGGCGCCCATGTGTGGGTCCATCTGGAAGATAAAACTCCAAGACTAAGGTAAGGTGCTAGAGGAGGATATGGCAACCCACTCCAGTATCCTTGCCTGGAGAATCCCATGGACAGAGGAGCCTGGCAGGCTACAGTCTGTGGGGTCACAGAGTCGGACACGACGGAGGGACTAAACCACAACAAGGTGAGATGACCTTCCCGCCAACTCATCTAGTCCTCGCTGACAGTGTGAGGCAGAGGCCCTAGGCCCTCAGGGGGGTGTCCAGCCTCCTCTGGAGGGAGACGACAATGGGGTGGGGGGGGGGGCAGGGGGGAAGGCATATCCAGAAAAGGGCGCAGGCCACGTGTAAAGACGGCCTGAATAAACAGAAATGCATCCTGTGTTCATGGATCGGAACTCAACATTGTTCAGATGGCAGCAGTCTCCAAACTGAGGTACCGATCCAACCCAGTTCCCATCAGAATCCTTTCTTCCCCCCACAGTCCCACATAAATTGACAAGCAGCTTGGAAAATTCATGTGGAAATGCAAGGGCCCAGAAGAGCTGAGATAGTTCTGGAAAAGAACAAAGTTGGAGGATTCTTCAAACTTACCATGCAGCTGTGTGTACAAGATAGAGCGCACTGGCGTAAGGACAGCCGTGTGCATCGGTGGAACAGAGCGGACGGTCCAGAAATAAACCCTCACATTCACGGTCAATTGATTTCGGACAAGGGTGCCAAGATAATTCAATGGGGAAAGAACAGTCTTTTCAGCAAATTGGACAACTGGGTAGCCACATGCAAAAGAATAAAGTGTGCATCTCCCTCCCTCCATAAACAAATATTAACTCAAAATAGATCAAAGACCTCAATGTAAGAGCTAAAACTACAAGACTCTTAGAAAACAGCGAAGTCATTCTGTGACCTAGGATAAGGCAACAATTTCTTAGATCAGACACTGGCCACACAAGTGACAAGAGAAAAAAACAGATGAATTGGACACTGTTGAAATGTAAAACTTTTGTGCTGCAAGTGACACTATCAACAAGCTGACAAGACAACGCACAGAATGGAAGTATTTGCACATCATGTATCTGATAAGAGAATGGTATCCAAAATACATAAAGAGCTCTTAAATTCAACAATAAAGACTCACCACCTAATTTAAAAATGTGTCAAGGGTCTGAATAGATCTTTCTTCAAGGAAGCTACACAAACAGCCAGAAAACACATGAAAAGGTGCTCAGCATCATTAGTCCCTAGGGAAATGCAAATCAAAACCACAGTAGATGCCACCTCACATCCACTAGGGTGGCTAAAATTTTTTTAATGGAAAACAATTACTGTTGTCCAGAGGCAGAGAAATGGGAATGCCCATACACTGTAGGTGGGAACGTAATTTGGTATAGCCAATCTGGAAAACAGTTTGGCAGTTCCTCAAAATGTTAAATGTGGTGTTACCATGTGACCCAGCAACCCCACTTCACCTAAGGGAAAGGAAACATATGTTCACACAGAAACCCATATAAGCATGTTCACAGCAGCACTGTTCCCAACAGCCAAAAGATGGAAACAATTCAAATGTCCATCAAACAGTAAATGGACACACAAAACGTCCAGCCATACAAGGTTATTCAGCCATAATAAAGAAGGAAGCATCGAAGCATACTACAACATATACATTAAAAATGTGCTGAGAGGACTTCCCAGGTTGTTCAGTGGTTAAGACTCTTGCCTGCCAATGCAGGAGACACTGATTCCATCCCTGATCCAGGAAGATTCCACATGTTGCGGAGCAACTAAGCCCCTGCACAACTCTTGAGTGTGTGCTCTAGAGCCCAGCAGCCACAACGACCGAGCACATGTGCTGCAACCACCGAGCCCACGCACCCGAGAGTCCATGCTCCGCAACAAGAGACGGCATTGCAACAAGAAGCCTGTACACCGCAACGAGAAGCCTGTGCACCACGAGAGTGGCCCCCCACTCGCCGCAAATAGAAGCCACACAGTAGTGGAATCCCAGCACAGCCAAAAATAAATAAACAAAACATATCAATTAAAAAAACATGCTGAGAAGTCAGAGTTAGCAGAGGCAAATCCCTGGGGACAGGAAGCAGGCCCGTGGCTGTCAGGGGCTGGGGGAGAGTGTGGAGCAAAGGCTGCTCAGTGCTGCATTTCCTCTGGGGCGATGCAAATGTAAACTAGATCATTCCGAAGGCTGCACAACGGGGAGCAGACTGAAAATCGGTCTGTACACAGGAAATGGGTGATTATACAGTATGGCATGTGAATTTCAATTAAAATGCTAAAGATACCAGAAAAAAAGGGCCGCTCACTGGTGCAGGAGGGTGTGGTGAGGGGAGAGCGGGGTGCGAGAGACCAGCGGGAAGGTGGAGCTAATGGTCAGTTAGTAGCTGTGTGGCTCAAGGGTGGCCTGAGCCAGCCTGGCACACTGTAGCGTGCTGGCAGTGAGTGGTCTAGGCAGAGAAAAGGGGAGTGGGCGCCAAGCCTGGGGTCACGGTGCCAGGACAAGAGCAAGACCAATGGAGAGAAAGCAGCCGCGGATAAGGCTGCAGGACAGAAATGAGGGCAGGGTACAGGAAAAGAGTGAAGAGGCTCTACATTTGCTGTTCCCTCTACCTGGGCAACTCCTCTTCAGAGAGGTCCTCTCGCCCATTCTGGCTCAGTAAGGCCCCAATTATCCTGGGCCTCAGCACTGGCCACAGTGGGAAATTACAAGCAATGTGTCTGTCTCCTCAGCTGGGTGAGCTCCTCAGGATAGAGCCCAGCACTAAGGACGCGTTCACCAGTTACTAAATGGCGGCACACTAACTAGATGCAGGTACACAGACAGAGACCACACCTCAGAAGGGTTATATTCCGCAGCCCTCCGCACCCAGGAGAGACAAGGGGTCTGGATGTGCAACAGGGGAAGCGGGTGCAAAGGGCTGACAGTCGGAGACGAGAGCGCAGGCAGGGGTATTTAAGGCACACACTGCTGAGAGGAACAGGATGCAGGCCACATGTGGGACTGCAAAACAAGAGAGATGCTGGCTGTGGGAAGCCCAGGGAGACCCAAGGGCTGGGGTTCTTGTGTGGCCTGGTCTGGACACAGGTCACAGAAGTACACATGTATAAACAGAACTCATGCCACACACCCGAGGAGTGTTCTAGCCTGCATGCTAAGTTAAGATTTTGAGAAAAGACAACACAGATCGCATTATATTCATTGAATCTAGGAGTGAGTCTAGAGTCAAGTGCCCAGTGCTCCAAATCTAACCTGTAACTGTTTTTGTATGGTCCTCAGGCTGAGCACGGAGAAGGCAATGGCAAGCCACTCCAGTTCTCTTGCCTAGAAAATCCCATGGATGAAGGAACCTGGTAGGCTGCAGTCCGTGGGGTCCCTAAGGGTCAGACACAACTGAGCGACTTAACATTCACTTTTCACTTTCACACATTGGAGAAGGAAATGGCAACCCACTCCAGTGTTCTTGCCTGGAGAATCCCAGGGACGGGGGAGCCTGGGGGGCTTCCATCTATGGGGTCACACAGAGTCGGACACGACTGAAGTGACTTAGCAGCAGCAGCAGCAGGCTAAGCACACTTTTAGGCTGGTAAAGCTGTAAAATAAGCAACAGGGGAGAAAGCCTATCTGGCCAAGAAAGCAGAAAATACTTACCTGGCTCTTTACGGAAAAAGTTTGCCAACCTTTGTTCCAAGTTACAAAAAATCCAGTAGGGAGCATAGGAAGACTTGAGTTTTTAACCTAACATTAACTTTTTTCTGTCTTAATTATAACATTTAAAAAAATCATGCCCCCCCCCAAAAAAAAAAAAATCATGCCCATGAATTTTTTTCTGCTTTTTAATTGAGGCATAATTTGCAAAACATGCACACATTTTAAATGTAAAGCGCAATGAGTTACAGCAAAATATTCATTCTTAACTTGGTTGACATTCTTTGTATTTCTGTTAATCTTGGGTGCAGTGTATGGGCGTTTTTTACTTTCTCGTATATGTTTTTGTGTTGACCCCAATAAAAAAAATTTAAAACGTTATTTAGAGCCCTTGACAATTAGAAGAATCCATATTTCTGGGATACCCTGCAGGTGGGGGCCACCAGAGAGGAACCACTGCGCAGAACTTTTTCCCGCCCCCCCCCCAAAAAAATCTTTCAAATTCTCTGGGTATTCCAGGTTTGGCCCCAGCGTGGCCCTGTGGGGAGTCGCATCCTCTCTCGTGTCTCAGTCTCCCTACTTGTGAAACCGGAAAGTGCGGGAATGCTCCCGGCGGAAGCTAAACTAATTTCAGTTTGTGCTTAGTCGCTCAGCCATGTCCAACTCTTTGCGACCCTATGGACTGTAGCCCGCCAGGCTACTCTGCCCATGGGATTTTTCAGGCAAGAATACTGGAGTGGGTTGTCATTTCCTCCTCCAGGAAATCTTCCTGACCCAGGGATCGAACCTGCGCCTCCTGTGTCTCCTGAATTGCAGGCGGATTCTTTACCCGCTGAACCCCCGGGGAAGCCCTCTCTCGGCTTAATCAATGAAGTGTAAACTGGAAATAATTAACGGGACCGACCTCCTGGGCTGTTACGAGAAGGAAGCACAGGGCATAGTAAACAGTCGACAAACTGCAGCAGTTTTCATTATTGTTAGTACTGACGCTTTTGGGGATCCCAGGGCTCCGCCTCCCGTCACACGGCGGGGAAAACCTTGGCCCGCTAGACTCTCGGGCGTCCCGACCCCGCCGCGGCGCCTAGACCGCCCAGACCCTGACACCGCGGCGCAGGGCAACACTGACCCGACAGTCCCCGACGCGGGAGGTTCCGCTTGTAGTCGATAGGGCCGTAGCCCCCCGCTGGGGGCATGTCCTGCTTCACCTTCGACGCCGCCATGCTCGCAGGACCCCGCACTTCCGGTCGCAGGAGGAAGTTGCGCGCGGCGCGCGACACCACGCTGAGCGCGGCGGAAGCTGCCGCGCGGGTCTCGAGCCCGCCTGGGACCCACCGCAGCTCGTGCGAGCGCTCCGGGGCGGGGCCTGGGGTCGACTGCGCGCCCCAGGTGCGACCAGAAAGTCCTTATTTTCTCTTCTCCTAGATGGAGGCATGGCTCGGTCGGTGTTAAAGCCTGCAGCCCGTCTGGTCGCCAGAGTTCTTGCACCAAAGCACCTTCCCACGCACCTTCCCTTTCAATGTGAGGCCAGTTAGAAACTCCAGGCTCCCGAGGGAGCCAGGTATCGTCCCATTTTCCCGCCTTGGGACACCCTGCGGGCAGCCCAGGGCTCTGCAGGGTTAGGACTGGATTACACGAAGTTCGGGGACGGCTGCTGCTCAGATTCGGACTCCTGAGGAGCCGCCCCAACCCCAGGCTCGGATTCCACTCCCGTGACGGTCGAGACGCCTTGCTAATGTCGGCTCGTCGGGAACTGGATCATTCAGAGCGATTATGAGTCACAAAGCCGTGGGGCCTTGGGGAGAGCACCACGGTGCGGGGGCGGGGCCCCCACTCCCTACCCCGAGGCAGGGTGACGCCCGTGGTCACTTCACAAGGCAGAAATTGTTACCTGGGCAATAAAAAGCTCCGCGGAGGCGGGGGCCGGGGAGTGGGCACATGGGGGTGCGGGTGTGCAGGTGCCAAGCGCCATGGGTTAGGCCCGAGATCGGAGTCCGGCCGCCCCCCGACAGCAGCCGCCTCCTGCTCCCCACGCGCCCCAGGCGCCACCATGTCGGGCGACAAGCTTCTGAGCGAACTCGGCTATAAGCTGGGCCGCACGATAGGAGAAGGCAGTTACTCCAAGGTAAAGGTGGCCACGTCCAAGAAATACAAGGGCACAGTGGCCATCAAGGTGGTGGACCGGCGGCGCGCGCCGCCCGACTTTGTCAACAAGTTCCTGCCACGCGAGCTGTCCATCCTTCGGGGAGTGCGGCACCCACACATCGTGCACGTCTTCGAATTCATCGAGGTGTGCAACGGGAAGCTGTACATCGTGATGGAGGCGGCCGCCACCGACCTACTGCAGGCAGTGCAGCGAAACGGGCGCATCCCCGGGGGTCAGGCTCGCGACCTCTTCGCGCAGATCGCGGGTGCCGTGAGATACCTACACGACCACCACCTGGTGCACCGCGACCTCAAGTGCGAAAACGTGCTGCTGAGCCCTGATGAGCGCCGCGTCAAGCTCACCGACTTCGGCTTCGGCCGCCAGGCTCACGGGTACCCTGACCTGAGCACCACCTACTGCGGCTCTGCCGCCTACGCGTCGCCTGAGGTGCTGCTGGGCATCCCCTACGACCCCAAGAAGTACGACGTATGGAGCTTGGGCGTCGTGCTCTACGTCATGGTCACCGGGTGTATGCCCTTCGACGACTCGGACATCGCCGGCCTGCCCCGACGCCAGAAGCGCGGCGTTCTCTACCCCGACGGCCTCGAGCTGTCCGAGCGCTGCAAAGCACTGATAGCCGAGTTGCTGCAGTTTAGCCCGTCGGCCAGGCCCTCCGCGGGCCAAGTAGCGCGCAACGGCTGGCTGCGTGCGGGGGACTCCGGCTAGCAGCCGGGGTTCCCACCGTTCCCGCCGCCCCAGCATTGCGCAAGCGCAGGGCACGCGCAGGAAGCGCGCTTCCGTAGTTCCGCGAAGCCGCCGCGCACCGCTGTGCACGCGCCCTTCCCCCTTCCCCACTTCTTCGACGCCGGGGGCCGCAGTCGCCCCTGTTTGGAATTCAACTACTCCAACACGATCCCAAGAGCAGGAGAGCGCATGCGCCCCCTCGGTTCCCGGCGAGAAGGCCCCAGGAGGGGGCCAGATGAGAGGAGACAGAAACGTCGCGCCGGTGCAGGGTGAGCGACCGCTACGCGGTGGGCGGTGGCTGCTTGGAGAAGCTGCTGGCGAGCGGACGCGCGCGGAGTGCGTCCATCCACAGCCAGCCTTGCATACCGGTGAGGGAAGGCGCGCTCCAGGCGCTGCCCTCCTTGGAACTTGCAATAAACTCGCTCTTTCTCGCACCTAGCTCTAGCAATGGTCCCCTTTTATGGAGCAGTGGGGAGGGGATCACTCCCCGGGGAAAGGCAGGCACGGGCACCCCATTTCAGAGAGACTTGTGGAGGTTCTTGATCCAGGTCTGAAAAGGGAGTTAGGATTCGAACAGACTTTTCGGGCTTCCCATCCTGGGCAGACTCGAAGGGGCCTTGGTGTCATCCTCAGCAACGTAATGGCCCTGGGAATGGAGGTGCTGGATTGGGGAGCAAGGACCCCAGCACCTTTCTGGTGTTTAAGGATGGGACAGCAAGGGAGGGGGGGGTGCCTATCCAGACAGAAACAGTGTTTACAAAAGAGGAAATTGAGGCCCACACAGGTATCACTTGCCCAAGAACAGACAGGACTGGCACCCAGGTATGTCTGAAGTGGGGTGGGGAGATGGTGGAAGCTCTCCTTACTGTTGGCTCCTTCCTTAAAGGAAGGAGTCTGCTGGGTTCATTCTTCTTTAATTGTGGAACAGTTACTTTACAATACACTTTACAACACTGTGATGGTTTTCATACCATGAATCGGCCCTAGGTATACACACGTCCCCTCCCTCCTGTACCCCGCCCCACTCGTGCTTGCACTCATGCTCTGTTCAGGCATTTTTTGAGCGACTGCTGTGTGCAAGGCGCTGGGACACAGCCAAGTGGCTTGGATCCATCTGTGCTCCCAGAGAGGGAGCAAGTGAAAGTAAAAGAACGTCGTGAAGATAATTGTAAGCTGTGCTAAATGCCAGGTGGGGGTGAGCAAGGAGCGACTGAAGGGAAGGACTCAAACACTGGAAACAACAGGAGTGCTCCCAAGAGAGGATGGAGCTGGTGTGTTTGAGTAATGCTAGGAACTCCGGTAGCTGCAATGGAGAGGGAAAGGAGGTAGAGCGGTCAAGGGGTGTGTGTCTGGTGTCTGGAGAGGGACCCCACATGCTCTGGGGAAGGTTGGGGGTTATTTTGCTTGTGATGAGGTTACTGAGTTTATGACAGTGGCTGCTGTCCTTCGGGTGTGTGGGAAACAGCTCCTAGGTGCTCGTCCTGCCTGCCTCCACCACAGCCCCAGTCCCTGAGGAGAGTGGTCAGTTTCTGGGTCTGACCATACCCCCACCCCTGCTCCCTCACCCTCCATGGCTCTCAGGTGCCTTGGGGATTATGTGCCAACTCTCCCTCCACTCCCTTCAAATAGGGTGTGGTCCCAACCGCCTCATTTTACAGCGCAAGAAACAGGGTGAGAAGAGGGAAGTGTCTTCCTTACTCAGAAAAAAAGCCCACATCCCTTCCCCTCGCCCCCAAGGTCCAGTCACGCTGCTCCATCCTCAACCTGCCTCACTTGGTCCCACCTCTGAGCGTTTGCACAGGCTGACACCACTCCCAGCGCTCTCCCCTTCTCTTCATACAAGACTTGGCCTAAGACAGTCACCTCTCATGAGGCCCCATTCTTTCCCTCCTCACCCCCCTCACAAGGTGTGATCCCAGACTGGGGTGTGGCACATGCCTTTTTGTGCCCTGATTACGGTGTGTAAGCAGTGGACCTGGGGGTCCTTCTCCTCATGGCCACACCCATGACTCGGTTAAGAGGGGACAGGGTCTCAGGGACCAGGCTGGTGTCCCATCTGTTATCTGGAGAAGATGCTTAAGACTTGCCCTCCCTCCATTGAGGAGCCTGGGTGCCTGATCCAGCAGACTCACTTGAAGAAGGGGCTGTGGAACCCCAGAAGTGGGCATCTCAGTCAGCGTTGGGGGGGGGTGTAGGTGCAATCAGGTGTCAGAGGTGACAGTTTAACTTCAGTAGTGTCTTGTACCAGTTCTGTGCCTTGACCAGGTGAGACCAGGCTGGCCATGGCCGCAGGGGAGGGAAATCAGACCGCAGGCTGGAGGCAGAGATGCCCCAGTAACAAGCGGCAGCAGTAAATAAATGAACAAATCACCTCAGAAAACAAGGTGACATTTTGTGCATATTGGAGTTCAAAGTGCTCATAGGTTTCATTTTGTGAGTAAAACTTTGATAGTGTGTCAACCTCTGAAAACAAATTTGCACCAGGAATTGTTGATTTCAAGGCCAGCCAGGTGGCTCCCACACTGCACCAGACACTCAATCCTGAGCTGTTGGAGGCTAGAACCCAAGGGGCAGAATTCACTGCATGCTCACCGCATGCACTCCTGTGGCCTTGTGGGTAAACAGGCAACAAAGTGCCACCCAGACGTAAGGCTGTAGCATCCAGTTGGGTGCGTGCTTGCGTGCAGTCATGTCTGACTCCTTGCAATCCAATGGACCATATAGCCCGCCAGGCTGTCTATGGGATTCTCCAGGCAAGAACACCGGAGTGGGTTGCCATGCCCTCCTCCAGGGGATCTTCCTCACCCAGGGATCGAATGCGTCTCTTATGCCTTCTGCACTGGTAGATGGGTTCTTTACCACTAGTGCCACCTGGGAAGCCCCAGCATCCAGTTCCATTCAGTCGCTCAGGGACAGGGAAGCCTGGCGTGCTGCAGTCCATGGGGTCCTAGAGTCAGACATGACTGAGCCGTCCACCTGAAGCATCCAGTTGGGGAAGACTAAATCCCCACAAGTGAGATCTGAAAGAAGCCCAGGAAATAAGTGTCCAATCCTTTGCTTACCTGTTAAGAAAGGATCACCCTGCCATCCCAAGTCTCCAAGCTGCCCCAAAGCTGGGAGGAAAACAATGCAGGATACCAAGGCCGAGCAGTCATAAAGAAAAATACAGCCAACACGTCATCCATTTCTTTATTGTCCTTCAGATTCTAAAACTTCATGACACAACGTGTAGCCATTGATTCCAGCGTCTTTATTAGAACTTCTATGCCGGTTTGGTGGTCACTTTGTTTAACATTATCAAAGACTTAAGAGTCACAATAAATACAAGTGACAATCTCCTCCCCCCAATCAAAACAAACCACCTCCCAACCCTACACTGGTGTGACTATTACTCTTTAAGGATTATAAAACTTTAGCTGTCCTTAAAAAAAAAGAACTCAGTCCAACTTCTTTAGGCAAATGCCATGTGCAGCATAACCAGGCATCAAAGAAAAACCCTATGGCAGAGCAGCAAGGGCCATCTTTCCATTATCCACGCCCATGATGAGAACGTGTGATTTATACAGAAGACGCCTCCCCTGTCTCTCCAGCCACAGGAGTGACTCGTGCGCCACTCAGGAGCCATGCAGGGGTGTCCTGTCGCCGCTTTCCCTCCCTCTGCATCAGTGACCTTTTGCTTCCAGACCACAGCTGCCACCCGTCCCTACCTCCCAGAGCAGTCACTCTTGACCTTGTCAAAGGTGTGAGTCCCAACAGATACACCTGGGACACTGAGGACTAGGGTCCCCACAAGAGTCGGGATGGCCGGAGTCATGGGCAGCTCTGCGTGGACGCAGAGTTAGCTGTGCGAGCACCCACAGGCACCTGCGGGCCTCCGCACACAGCCATTTCAGATGGGGAAGGGAGCCTGGTGAGCCCTGCACCCCAGTCCACATAACAGCCGACGTTCTAAACAGTTTCCAGGTGCCACTGGGGGTTCCTGTTGCAGATTACTGGGCAGTTACAACTGTCATTTGGGACTGGGGGCTTCCAAGTTCTCTGGTTCTCCTGGGAACTAGATCCTCTCAGCCTACAGACTCCCAGAACTATGGCCCACTTTGAGGGGTGGGCTTTGGGGCTGGGAGAATACCTTTAATGTTAACATCCTTCCCATACTCGAAAGGTATTTAATGCCCTTAATAATGTAAATTCCAGCAGAACCATGCACTTGAGGCTCACAGGAGTGACAATGCGAAAGGGAAACTAAAGGAAAACAGAGGGGGATAGAAGTTTTGAGACAGGGGAAGTGAGTCAAGATTAAGGCATCTCACCTTCTGGATCCCCCCTTTTTTTCTTGATCCCTTTTTAAAAAGCTACATTTATGTCACAGTAAGTCCTACCCATGGGAATGTTCCTGCAAATGCTGGGCTGGAGGAGGCAAAGCAGGTCAGGGCCCAGCCATCACGTCCTCTGCCCGTGGCGGTCAGTCTGTACTCAGCTCACAAGGTCTAGTCAGTAGCCTGGAGAAGTCTGGCCAGATGAGGTGAGGAGAGGTGGATCCTGAGCATGGTGGAGAGTGATGGGGAGGGGATCCGGGGCCAATGCAAATGGCCTGGTTTTTGAGCCCCAGAGTCACAGACCCAGTCAACCCCTGTGGGGCTGCAGCAACCCTGGGCACCCCCAGTGCAGAGGTGGTCCTGGCCGAGACGCCTGAGCTGCTGCATGGCACAGATGTCAGTCTGCCTGGGTCGATCAGCTGAGCACTCCTTCCTGTAGGATTTGGGAATTTTGGCCCGTCATCGGACAGAGAGAGCTAACAGCTCAGAGTAGTATAAGACAGGTGTTTATTTGCCAGGCACACAGAAAAACGCGAGGAATAGAAATGCTTGCATACTCTTGATTTTTGGTGTAAAAACACACCCTTCCCCACTCCCCCCTTCCCCGAAGGTCAATTTCCCCTTTTCCCCAAATCCCTGGATCTTGGAATGAAAGCCACCCTTCTCCAGCCCTCCCCTCCTTCAGGCCACCTTCATTATGTACTCAAAAATCAATGAGAAATTTAGGGCTTTAGACAACAAAAAATTCGAATGCTTTGCAAAATTAGGTCTTCTATTGCATGTCAAAAATGTCTTCTAAACACGGATATTCACACAACATGAGGGGGGGTTAAATGAGCCTTTATTAGAATGGTGCAGCAGTGTATTTGAGGAAGGTGGCCCTACAAAATAAGAATCTTAAATTAAGTCCCTAACTGCATGGACAGGAGAACCAGGGCTGGGGCTGAAGTGAGGAGCAGCGTGCCCCATCTCCACACGTGTGTGCATGCACATGTGACACCTGCACACCAGCACAGAGCTGGCCCGTGTGCAGCACACACACAGCTTCTACCTTTCCTCATGGACTGATTCTTAAGGAATGGGAGAAAACAAAACACGACTAAAGCAGACCTGATCCTTTGTAAGACATTTCTGTAGACGCTAGAGGATTAAAAAAAAAAAAGTCTGAAGGCAAACCCTGGCAGCGTGGCCCTGCTTTTTAAGAGAGGTTCTAAACTAGAGCCAAACGTAAACCCTGAAGTCTGGGGGGTGTGGGGGTGCCTCCCCATGCGGACACACCTGACAGGAGCACAGGTCAGGGCTTAGGATGCTGTCCATCAAAATAAGTAGGAAAAGAAAAGGAAAAAATTTAATAAAATAAATCACCACCACAACAAAAAACACAACAGCCGGCCCCTCCAACTTCCTGCTCCGGCTCTGGGTGTGGCTGCCAATTCTCCCCTCCCTACTCAGGTGGCAGCACTCGGCTTCCAGGGTCCCAGGCTCTCTGGCTGGGTCTGGGTTGCAGTTTGTTCTTCTCCTTAAGTGTGGAAGGCCGGAGGGTGTCTCCGGGATGAGCAGCAGCAGAGGCCTTCTGCTGGAGTGAGGGCTGGAGGGTCAGCGGCCCACCCACCAGGGCACTGGGGTCATGCTTGGCAGGGAACCCTGGGTCTGCACCGTTTACATTAAACTCCATCATCGTGAGGTGATTTTTAAAAAAATCTGTCAACCTAAGGATTGCCATGAAGAAAGGCAGTCAGAGATTAGGAGGCTAAGACGGGGGCAAAGCAAAACAAAACAATGCTCTGCTCAACTTCTGCAGCGCCGGGCACCGCTGCCCAAGCATGTCACAGTGTCTGGGTGTGCCGTCCACGAGCCCTGCCAGGGGCTGAAGGGGAGGGCCAGGAGCAGAGCCGGCCCCGAGGTCCGCTTTTCTGCTGGTGTTGGGCAAACTAAAGGCAAAGAAAGGAAGGAAGCCCACGGGAAAGGTCCCCCAGTATGAATCCTGGTCCACCTGTGAAGCATCCCTCCGTGACGCGACGAGACTTTGTAGCCAAGACTGGAGCTCTCACTTCTGCAGCGTGGCCTGCGCGCGAGCGGGATGTGTCTTCCCGAGCGGAGGGTGGTGGGGCCAGGTGGGAAGGAGGAGGGAGCCTGTTCTCCACTGGGCCTGGCTCGCACTATTTCCACGTGGCTGACTGGGGGATGGAGCGGGGCGGGATCATGTCCAGGAGGTACTCCCGCTGGCGGTCCACGGCTGAGGAGGTCTTGTGCACCGCCAAGCTCGGGCTGACAAACGCGAGGGCCCCGCCTGTGACAGGACAGAGCGACAGGCCACAACGGCCCCGGTCAGGGGAGGCTCTGGGGAGACCCCCGCCTCGGCTGTGCCCACTGGGCACAGGTGGCATGAAGGCCAGCTTGGGGAACCCCCTGAAGCCTCCAACCAGCACACTCTGGGCTCTGGGCTGGCATGCAGCAAAGACTGTCCTGAAGTCCCAGCAGCAGCAGGGACCCAAGCCACTGTGGTACCAGATATTTTGGGTGGGTTAATATATTTTGTGGAACAAGACTTCCACACTGAACGCACCACAGAACCCTCCGTGCACATTCAAGGCCAGCGCTCCAGAAACCTGGAGGTCCTGCCAGGTCCTGCCCAGCTTTCTTCAAACTACCACCCAGAAATCCAGGGCAACCAGGAGTGCCGCTCCTAAGCCATGACACTTCCGTATCTAGTCATACAAGTATTGGAAGACAGCAACTGTTTATCCCCTCATGTCTGTTTCAAACACTACCTGCAGTGTACACTTTTCCCATGGGCGCCATCGCTGTGCACATACATGTAGTCTCCTATTTGAATTTTCCCACTTATTTCATATACTTTCAAATTTCCCAAAAAAGGAATTTTCTGACCAGCCTATGAGTTCTTTGCTGCCATCCCAAACATGCTGAGGAAAAGTTATCTCAGTCTGGCATGTTCACAAGTGCTCTCTGCTCTCCAGGAGGGCTGGATTCTGCTACAGTTGGATGACCCCTCCCCACCCTCCAGCAGGCTCTGCTCTTCGGGCCTGTTTCTAACTCATGGTCAGCCGCATGCAGAGCCAGCTTTTCTGTGTTGTGTTTAAACTGACAGTCCTCTCCCAGTTCTGACTATTGAGATGGATTCTCATGATGGTGCCTCTTCTTCCTGCAGGGACCCGGGGGTGGGTTGGGGAGGGGGACGGGAGAGTCTCAGCCACCTCTTCCTCTCGGCCCTCTGTGCCGAGATTTCACTTTCCAGTTACTGATGGACACAAACAGTTAATGTTCATCTCAAGGCCAGCGCAAGAATAATGAAAAACAGGAAAAGTGGTGTGGGGGATGGCCAGAGGACAACCATGGGAAGGGGGAGCTGTGGCAGACTGGGGAGTGACCACCTGAGGGTCTCCACCTCCCCTGCTCCTCACAGGTCTCTGCTGCCCCCCTCCCCAGGGTCCCCTCCTCCTGCCTCCTTTCTCATTCTATCCTGTACTTTGTACCCTCTGACCTGTCCAAGCGGGAAGGGGTTCCCCAGAGTGGGGAATGAAGGACACTAGGTCAGCACGCCGTGACAGGTACGCTGTAACAGCAGAAACAAACGTCCTCTGCGGCAGGAAGGAGGAGGGGTGAGGCGGGCACTGCCTGAACTGGTTCTGTCCCACATTTTGGGTCAAGAGCTGAGAGTCTAGGTATGGGAGTGGAGATACCAAGTGTGATTAGTATTCATCCAGGGCTACCACTAGTTCAGGGTGTCCTATTCAGTGAACAGAGAGATGAGGCTGTAATCTCAGAGGCAGCTGCTCTTAAGAAAGCAAGGACAGGTTCAGGACCCTGGTGCCACAACCTGGGCGTGTGTGGGCCTGTTAGAAGTAAGGACGGGAAGGGCCCGCCCCTGGGGAGGCCCCCGCTGGGCCCCTCCGGAGCCGCCCACCTGTACTCAGGGGCGCCTTCTTCCAGTTGGAGGTGGTGCTGCCCTTGCCAGCGCTCACGGCCCTCTCGGAATGTCTGCCCGTCCTGCTGACAAGGGTGGTGGCCGAGGCTGCGTTCTGCAGTTTCGGCGACTGGCTGAATGTGTGCAGGATGCCTCGGGGCGTCGGGGCTGAGCCCCGGGACAGCTGGCTGGAGGCCTGCAGGGGAGAGAGAAAGCCACAGCTCACACAGGGAAGGGGGTTGCAGAGGGCATGGTGCTCAGTGCAGCCTCTCCTTGATCTAGCTGACCTCTTCCCACCCACACGGGATCCCGAAGTCCAACATCAGGAGACTAGGTAAGCTGCACCGAGGCGGGAGGGGAAGGAGGAAGGGAAAGAGAGAGCGACAGACAGACAGACGGACGGACGCAGGCAGCGTGACAGTCGGCGACTGACGTGGTCACGGTCGGGGGCGTGAGGGCTGGTTGGTGGTACAGTGCGGGGGGCTCCCGGCGCCCCAGTTCTGACCTGTAGCACAGCCCCGTTACTCCAGTCGCGGGCCTCTCCTGAGCGGAACGCCAACTTACGCCGGGGTTTTATGACCTACACAAACGGGGGTTGAAAGCGAGGTCAGCACTGTCCAGAGGCTGACCTCAGGCGACCATGTGACCGAGGGGCAGCAGCTATGGCTGTGCGAGGCTGAGTCCCCACAAGGACAGAAATTTCCTGAGGGCAGCACCGCCACCCACTATTCAGGGATCTTGAGAAGATGAGTTTGTTAGTAAATTATCAATGACTTCCAAGGACACAAAAAATTGCCAACAGGGAGCTTTGGGTCTACAAGGGGTGGGAAAACAAAACATTAAAAAAAAAAAAAGGGCAGCCAAAAAAACTTGATTTCAAACTTGCTTCTCTCCTTAATTTAGCTAGAACATTTCTTCCAACGCCCCTTTCGCAGCTCAATGTGGCTTTCAGAAAAGTCCTTTTAGACAAGAAGTACTTGTCAGCCGGCACACTGCGAGTGAAAGCTACAAAATCTAAAGAAACTGCAAATTAGTATTTTCACCACCAAAAGCCACCATTAAATGCAATTTAGACGCACAGTTAACAACCAGGCAGATGATCGCCGAGTGTGGGAGAGAATGCCAGAACATCCTGCCTGCCAGCGATGGCTCCTTGCCAAGGGAGCGAGGAACGCAGCCCCTCCCCTGGAGGGCACCATCCGTGTCCACCCCTGCGTGGCTCTGGCTCCCGCCCGGACTCTCACCTGCTTCAGCACAGGGTGTGGGGAGCTGGCGGGCTCGGCCTTGGCCTGCGTGGGGGCGGCACCCTGCTGTAGGAGACGCTGCTCGATTTCCTGCTCCTGCTGAAGCGCCTTCACGAAGGCGGCCTTCAGGCGGCTTGTGTGCTCCACCTTGAGCGCCTTCTTCTGGTTGGATGCCATGCAGTTCTCGCACATGATGGTGCCGCCCTTCTCCTCCCGCCAGCGGCACGTGAAGTCTGTCTTGCATTGTGCACACATGTAGGGCTCCCGGGAGAGCACGACGGCGGCCGACATCCTGCCCGCTGCAGGGGGAGACAAATGCGGCTCACGTCGGAGGAGCGGGAACAGCATAGCCAGAACCCGCACCACCCCCAGGAGGGATGTGCAAGCTGGCAGAGCCCAGGCAGCGCCCTGGGCCAGGGGGCCCAACGTTTGTTCATTCAGCACACACACGGGTGCCGACTGTGTGCAGACACAGGGCCAGCCTCCAGAAGCTTTGCTGGCAGAAGTAACACTGATGCACTTCAGAAAACACTGTGGGCTCGGCCTCCTTGATACCAGCTCTCAGAGACACCTGGCTTCTCCCGGCCATCCTTCCTACCCACAGAGCAGACATCTCCCACACTCCCGCACTGCATCACCTGTGGGGGAGATGGTGGCCACTCCAGGCACCACCTTGTTAGGTGATGGCACCCTAGGCACGGGGCGAGGTAACCAAGGACCAGGCATCTAGGAAGTGCTCACGACAGACACCGTGCCTGGCATTCTGTGTGCACCAGGGCGTCCGGGCCACACAACAAGCCCCGTCTTGAGAAGAAACAGCCCAGGGAGCTGAAGTGACTGTGCACAGCTGTTCAGGCGCATAGCCGGGTACCCTGGGAAATGGGAACTTGGTGGCACGCAGCTCCAGGAGGGGTGACCAGGGCAGCCACAAAAAGTGCCTGCTGAGGTGTGAGGCCATACTTTCTTCAGTGTGCACACACACACATATATGTGCCATACAATGTGCATTAAGGGGTAACGCTGCATTTTGTTCCTATCTCTTCCATGGGCAGCACTCAAAGTTCAACAGCCTCCTGGCGTCATGGATCATGACGTGGAGAGACCCCGGCCTCCGCATCCTGCCTGGGGCCTGGCTGAGTTGCCTCTACCTGCTGAGGGGCTTCAGCGGGGGATCTGACTCTAGGGGGCTCCTGTCACTCCACAGAGCAGACAGGATGCCACCTGTCCAAGCTGCCTGAGGCTCCGGGGTTCACCGTGGGCCCCAGCTCTGGTCCCCAGGCTGCAGCTTCTCCTTCCACACGTCCACCCCCAGAGGAGGTGGCCCCTGCTGCCCAGGCAGCGGTGGCTGCCCTCGGTGTCAGAGCCACCTCAGGTAGGACTCAGGGCCTCCTCTCATGGCTAGGGCCTGTTCTCTGACAACAGGGGATGGAGACTGACCCCTGACAAGAACAAGCGCAGACAGACTAGTCTGGGAGAGAAGGTGCCCAGCACAGGCCAGTGCAAGACCGGTGGGCACTGCAGCCTCCTGCCTGCCTCACCACACAGGCCTGGTAGCAGCTCTTTTGCCAACCTGACCTCATTCCAATGGAGTCATTAAGGGAGTGCAGACACGTCCGGGCTGTGTCAGAGTGCACATCGCTCTGCACTGGGCCCAGCGGTGGGCTCCCAGCTCCTCCGGTGCAGTCCACCCGGCCATCCCCGGCCCTGAGGAGGTTTACATCTGTCTCCTCTTCAGCACGGAGAGTCTGATGAGACCACGCAGGGAGGGGATCCAGGCTGGCTGGCTAATCAGCGTCACCACACACTCAGTTTAAGGACAGAAGGGCCCTCAGTTCCGCATCCACTGGCGACTCCCTTGGGGCAAACCTGCCTTCCGACTTTTCAGCATCCTTTCTCCTCACTACCCGGAATGTACTCTTTCGTTTCTAAAGCCCCTTAACACGCAGGTGGGCTTTCCAGACCACTTCCAGAGAGGGTAATAATGCAAAGCTGGCCCAGGCACAGGTGTCCGTCCCTCAAGGTGGGGACTCAGCTCTGCAAAGCTCCACCTGTCCCCAACTTTCAGAGGAGGCCCCATCAGAAGGAAGCTGCCTACTGTACATTTAAGAAATGATCTAGGATGGGTGGGATAATAAACTGGGAGACTGGGATCGACATATATACACTGCTGTATATAAAATGGATAACTAATAAGGACCTACTGCATAGCATGGGAAACTACTCAATTCTCTGTAATGACCTTCATGGGAATAGAATCTAAGAAAGAGTGGATATATGTATAACTGATTCACTTTGCTGTACAGCAGAGAAGCCAACACAACACTGTAAATCAACTACACTCAACAAAAAACTTTAAAAAAAAAAAAAAAAAAAGAAATTATCTAAACCTCAGACAAGTGAAGAACTGATGGCTAGAGATCATCCACAATGTGCTCCAAGACAGCCGTGCGTACACAGCAGACGTGCCCACACGCGCTATGCACTGGAAACAACTCACATGATGGAAATCTCAGCTTCAAGACAGGAAACAGCCCTGGGCCCATGGCCTGCTCACCTTGTGTCTCTAGCAGGTTTTGCACCACCTCCTCCAGGCCGACCAGGTAGATGAATTCGTTGTTGGCAGCGCTGGGCAGGAAGTTCATCTCAGGAGCAGGGGGTTTGGGTGGGGGGATTTCAAGCAGCGTCTTCTCCAGCTGTTTGCGCAGTGCAAGCTTGGCGGCCGCCTGCCGACTGGCTGGAGAATCCGCAGCAGTGACCACGGAGGCCACGCTGGTGGAGGTGGAGTTGGCCTGAGCAGAGGTGGCTGTCGTTCCTTTCAGCGATGCTGGGGAGGGCTTTGGGGAGACAATGACCTGGTCAGGGTGCTTGAGGGGCCCACCCTGAGGAGAACCCCACAGTCTGAACCATTAGCTACGTTAAGTCCTTATAAAAGTTAACTCCAGGTTGGCACCATCAGCTATACTAACAAGTCCTTAAAAGTAACTCAGAGCTGCCTGACATCAACAAGCAACAGAAAAAGAGACATTAAACTCAACTGCTCTGAGATAACCAATCTTACAAATAACTTGGTGAGGTTTAGCTGATACCCAGATAACTTAAAAATCTGTAATCTGCTACACTCTATCAACTAAGGACACTCATAAAACCATCACCATCACAGCAGGTACCCCTTTGGCAGCCACCTCCAACCCAGGCACATGTCACTGTCCTGTCACTACAGCCTGGCTCCCCTTTCAGCACGTGTCCGGGCGGCCCCCTCCTCAGAAGGCTGCAAAGGCGGCTCACTGCGGCATCAGCTGCGTCCCCCTCACGGGTGCCTCTGTGCGCCCCGCCCCTCACCCTTCCCCACCCTCACTGCCTCAGGGAGCCCATGACACTGGCCCAAGGGGTCTCCACAGGGGAGCGAGACTCCCCAGTGCAAAGAATGCCACCACCGCACCGTGACCTGGCCACCTGGCCTCTGACTGGCCAGCTCTTCGCTGCTCCCCTCGCCGGCTCCCTTGACCCCTTGGGGAGCAGAGCCGCAGGATCACCACTGCCCGCCTGGCTGCCATCCTCCTGACACGAGGACAGGATTGACACACAGCAGGGATTTGCTTAGCATCTACGGGTGGATGAAATGGCCTGCCCAGGACATCGCCATTTGGGCACCAGGATGTACTTGAACCTGACTTCAGAAGAGCACTGGTGGCCATGATCTTATCTGAGAAAGGCAGACAAGGATGAGCCACGCCAAAGGAGGAAGAGAAGCTAACTCGCACATCAACAGAACCATGCAGACCCAGTCACTCCCTCTGCCAATGGGGATCTTCAGCCTGCCACCCCTGGCTCCATCTTCTCCCACTCTCAGGTGGGAACAAACCCTCACCATCTCAGAGGCTCTGTACAGAGGTGAAGGGACACGTGGCCAAACATAGATGCACTGGCGCTGCAGGAACATCTGCAGACACTCCCCTCATGCGCTTGCGCCTGGCAGTGGTGGTGAAGAAGGCAGGGTGGGTGGTGGGGAGGGGGAGCCTCTGGTGGCCCCACCCTCACCCTCTCAGCAGTCATCTACCTCTGCTAGACATCAGAGCGCAACAGGACACTCCTGTCCACAACCTTCACGACCCAACAAGGCCCGAGGAGCTACAGCGCCACAGTCCGTGGGACTGGACTGCCTGTCGTACGACTCACCTGTGGGATGTTGACGAGCAGACTGGTGTTGGGGACATTGGCAACACGGATGAGGCCCTGCTGAATGATTCTCTGTCCCTGAATTTGTACACTGGGCACAGACGCCCGGGGAGCCAGAAGGAGTGGCGGCGGCCCTGTGCTGGAATGTTGTCTGATGTTGTGGATTTGCTGTCGGGGTGTGGGGCAGAGGCAAGACAATGAGAGGACAATAAAGAGAGACTCGGGGAAAGAGCCCCAATCTGAGAACTGGGGTCATTCTTGCGAGAGGGACAGTTGCTTGGGGCTGTTCCATAAGCCCGTGCTCTGCTCACCTGGGCCCCCCTGACGAGTGGGGGCATGACGACCTGGGAGCTCGCCTGAGGCCCTAACTTTGAGGACGTCTGCTGCCCGCCGCGGACCAGGGGTGGCGGGATGACACTGCCAGGCATCCGAGTTGAAGAGGTCTGTCAACAACACCAACCCTCAGATCTTACATGGCTTTTTAAACAGGTTTGTTGTTTTCATAAAGGTACATACACATACCCACCAAAACAGTGGCAGAAAAAAGCTAAAATGCCTACTTACTCTAAACACACAAAAGAACGAGGAACACAGACTCCCGACAAGAGCCATGCCAACCGGGACTCAGGACTCAGGCACCCCCATGGTAAGAAGTTAGCTAGCTGGGATCAATACTGCCCGCCTGGTGGTCTGAGCTGCGGTCTCTGGCTTGAGTGAGGGCAAGTGGGCCTGGCCTGACCTTTGTCCTATGGCTGGGAGTGGGAGCTCTGCCCATCGCATCCTGTGGGCAGAGGAGGCTGTGACAGGCTCAGAGGGTCAGGCTGAAGTGGGAGCCCAGAGTGTCCAGGATCTTGGTCGTCTCTTCAGTCTCACTAGAGGCAGCCATGGGAGGGGCCCTCAGAGCGTCTGTGTGATTCATGACGTCAACAGGGGCCCGGTTAGGGGGGGAGCAAATGTGACTGGCAGGGGGACTCCCACTGGAAGGCCTCATTCTAGTCTTACGAGAAGGAATGAGCGGCCTTTTGCAGAAACCAGATCAGGGCTGCTCAGGAGCATGATGCAGAGTAAACACTGACCTGAAGTGATGGCTTGCCGGAAGGAATGTTCTGGGTGCCCCGTACAAGCGGGGGAGGGGTGGTCACGGAGCTCCCAGTGGAGCCTGCAGGCTGCAAGAGATCAGGACACGCAGGAGATGAGAGAGTGGGCTACCAACCATGCTCCTCCCCACACATGATTCTGAGGAGCATTGCTTTTTTTCTTCTTTAGGAAGCATCAGGCTCTCAAAGGTTCTGTTTGTCTGCCACGTTCACTGCAGCAGGAATTAACATGTTTGAAAGACACAGGACGGATTTTCCAGGGCCCTTAACCCCTCTGCCCCAGGGTGCTTGCTATCACTGAGATTCGGGTGCCACCTCTACCCTCCAGGGGACAAAAAAAAGGCTGGTGGTAAAGGCTGAGGCTTATATATATATTTATCAACCCCCACCCTGGTGAGAAACTGTTTGGTCCAGGCATACAGTCCACCAGGGACAGTGACAGACTTGGTCCCCATCATCAACTCTTAAGCAGTCAAAAGGAAACAAGGGAAGAGCAGGCTCATCCATCAGGATATTAACAGATGCCAGGCTTGGCCCACTTGTTTTCTAGGCGTGGAGTGGGAGCTCAAGCAAACCCGCAAGTCAGGCTGCTGAGCGCCCCTGTCTTGCTCCCTTTCAGGCAGCAGCAGTGTCTACACACCGTCAGCTGGTGCTGCCCAAGATGCATTTGCTTTCTGGTTCACTGAGAGAGTCACCAGAATGTAAGCAAGGGCAGCCGCGTCACGGACCAGGAACCTGTCCAGAGTGGGATAACAAAAGAGGCCCACAAAACCAGCCTGACCGTGCCTTACAGGGTAAGCCCCGTTTAGAAGCCGCACGAGGAGCGTGAGGCGTGGGGAGGTGACAGGGGCAGAAGCCCTGGGACACGGCCTCTGGGGTTGGGCATGTGCACCCTGAAGCAGGGGTTCAGAAATCCAGAGCTGTGTTTCCAGCACCTTCAGAGACGTCTGCTCTCCGTTTCCTTGATGGGAGTCTACAGGGAATGAGGTTCTCATACTCAGATCCAGAATATTCTAGACTGAAATGTAGTCTGATCTCCTCTAAGCTAAATCCAAAACATGAACTTGAGCCTGCATATTTCCAATTCAGACCTTGCCCCTTTGCCCCCAAGAAAACCTGACTCCTCACAGACTCAGCTCCTGGGGCAGCAGGTAGCCAAGGAAGTGCCCATGGCTTTCTATCCCTGGTCCTAAATACCTCTCACTGAGGAGTGAACAGCCACGCACATACCTTCTGGGTGGGAGTTTCTTTTTGTATTTGACTCTGCCGCAACTTCTTCAACAAAACCAGTTTTGCTTCTTCTAACCTTAACTCTTCTTTTAGTTGCTTAATCATCCTTTCTCGTTCTTCGGGACTGCTTTTCTACAAGGTCAAGGGAACACGGGTTGAGGGAGAGCACTGGGGGCCAGGGCACCAGCTGGCTCCACTGAGAGGCAGCTCCCCAGCATGGGGACAAAGCTCACCAGGAGGGCCTCGGTGCTGGTCTCCTTCGGGGGCTCCTCGGTCAGCCCATTCACCCTCGGGCTCGCAGGCTGCTCGCTGTCAGACAGCACAATCACATCGGGTGAAGGGGGTCTCCTCTCAGACTTCACGTCACTGTGGGGCAGGGAGGAGGGCTGTTACCCAAGTGCCCCGCCTATGGTGGGCAGCACTCCCACGGATGCTGGCATTCAGATGCAGACACACTGAAGTGGAGGCGAGCAGGCTGGCCTTACCACTCCTCCCCACAACCGCCTGCCCCGGCTGCCTCTTCTCACTGCACTCACCACGTGGCCCTCGAACCTGCCAGTTTACGGCTGAGCCCTTTAAAAAGTCAGGACTGTTCCCAATAACCACCTCTGCGTCCCCTGGGCTGAGGATACCTGTGTGTCTGCAGGAAAACATCGCATTTTGGAACCCACCACAGCCCCTTCCCGTACCATGTGGTGCAGTACTGAACTAGAACACCTGCTCCTGGGTCTTGGGCCTACTGGTGGAGCGCCTACCTACCCATGATGGAAGCCACCTGAGGGGGAGGCCAGCCCCACTTGAATCAGCCTTTCTGTGCTGAACCCAGACTCCCTGACAAGCCTCATGCCTGGACAGCCCACCTGCCCCTCCCCAGGTGACAGAGGGGCTGACGCACACACTGTCAGCCGGCGGTCTAACTCCCCAGCACAGGGCATCACCACCTCGCAAGGCAGTCTGCTGTGTGGTCCTTCCCGGGCTACAAGTGAGCTCTCTATCCTGCCAGTGGCAATGTTGCAGTAGAGGTTGCATGTTTTGAAACTGACTGGAACATGGAACACATTTGCTCTCACAGACCAGTGGACTACCCACCCACTGAGCCTGCTCACAAACTAGTTCCCAGCCACCCCACCCCTGCCCATTATCCCCTGCTCTCTTTCCCCAACCCTACCATCAAGTTCCTTAGAACGTAAATGCACATCTGGCAATGCTAGGCTTCCACTAACGGCATTGCTGACCACACATATACAGACCTACGGGTCTCAGAGACGTTTGCTGAGGACGTAATGCAAGCTCTCCCTTAAGATCTAGCCTCAGCATCTGTGTGGGAAGAATCAAATCAGCAGAAAAGCCAGCCAAGGACTGAATTTACCCGCTAGGTGGCACTATGACCCAAAGAACAAACTCCGTTAAGTTAACTGGGAATAACAACAGCTCAAAGTTGTTCCACTCTTTCTAGCAGAGTGGGGAGCAGAGTTAGAGATGGGAAACTGGTATTTTAACAGACCACTGAACTGCCCTTTCCACTCCCAGAGCGAGCTATGTCTTCAGGGAAGGGGGTGCACAGAGGACCAGACACTGGGTTCACTGACTCCCCCAACCCCTCAACCCGCAGGGCTCTCCCTTGGCCCACCCTAATCTCACCTCTTAGAGCCGCACAGCTGCTGCACTTCAACAAACCCAGCCCTGATGTGATTTAACCACCACAGCTACAGCTGCTGGATGGTCTTCCACGAGCGATCAGGAGGCGCCCATTTCAAGGTACAGAACTCCCTCATTGGGGTTAGCAGCCCACATTTTCAAGTCTAGGAATTGGCTGGCTGTCTATAAAATAACCCAGGATGTCTCACTAGGGCCTCAACAAGCCAAAAGTCAATGCAGTTCAGGAACCACTACTCTTTCAAGTCTGTGTCTCTCTGCTGGCTGCCAACTCTGCCCAAGATCCACATTAAAGCTGACCCCGGGGCTCCAATCCAGGCTCTGTGGACATGTGCACAGGCACTGAGCAGACACAAGGCTCTGGCACAGGAGCTGCAGCCGCTGGTCACAGCCCAGGTGGACTCCCAGGCGGCTGCACACAGGCAGAGCAGCAGCCTCGGCTGAACCACATCTAGAGTTACAGACTGCTGGTGCTTCCTGAGCAAGAGCGAACAGAGGCAACAGTAACCTACGGGGATTTATCACTTTTAACCATCTCCCAAAGGTGAGATGCCTAATAGAGCTCAAATCTGCCTGAGGGAAGAGGGCAGAGTTAGAGGCTGGACCACGTGGAAGCAGAAGCTTCCTCAGATGACCACTGTGACCAGAGCTCTCCCAGGTCCCATCTTGGACCGAGACTAATCAATAACTCGTCCAAAAGATGACATCACCTCCCATCAGTGATCACTCAGCATCCCAGCAGCCAGCAGGGAGTGAACTTCCTGTATGCTAATCAGGCCACCAAAAAGTCATGTGACAAAGGCATTTCCCTCTTTGGTCATGTGACCCTTTAACTGTGCCTTCCAACGTGAAAACCATGGCAACAGCCAGTTCTAACCAGTTTGTGACATGCAGCCTTCATTTTGAGAAGTGAGGTAGGGTTCAGGTGCTGTCAGGAAATGGAGGCACCAGCTCGCCCTGGGGCTGTGGGGCTGCAGGCACTTCCTGTGTGGCGCCGGCCCACAGGGGACTGTTTGCTTGTTACAGGGACCCGGGTGGCCTCTTCCAAAGACAGAAGGGCCACCAGCCCCCACTAGTTTCCAACATGGAAAACTTTCCTAAAGCTCAATTTTAACACAAAGGTACTTCAAGTTTCTCAGTACTTTCCCAGAGAGTTCTTTTAATTCAGGGAAAAAGACACTCATTTGACAAAGACTCAAAATTATCACGGGCATTCTTTTTTTAAAAAACGTATTTTAAATTATAAAACCATCTAGCCCAACATGCCAGGGAAACAGTGTAGTGGTCATGTGTACTATTTCGGTCCAGGGAGGCTGCCCGGGCACCACGTTTATTTGAAAGCTATGATTTCAGGGCAAATTCATTAAGCCTAGCCTGCCCATCTTGGGGATCCTGATATAAATTATTATGATCAGAAGAGATTTTATGTGACCTGGAAGCAAGCCAGGCTGTTCGTGAAAACGTTCTCACTACCTCCCTCCCTTGTATGCCACCCGAGGCTAAACAAACAAAAATTCTGTTACGTGCCCGGAACTTCCATCAAGCTTCCTGGAGATTAAAACTTAACTCACAACAAGATCCCTCCATTCACAGCACCACCATCCCAGGTGCTTACCCATCAGCGGTCAGTGCGAGGTTAACACTGAGTGTCTCACTGGCCTGTGCCAGGGGCAGCAGTTTCATCAAGGGAACGTAGCCCTGACCTTTGCTGTTCTCTATATGTGCCTGCCTGATGTCTGGGAAAGGTGCACTTGATGCACACTCACTCATCTATTTACTCACTCTTAGCTGCTGGAAGCCAGCCTAAGCAGTGGGTGCTGTGTCCAGCAGCGGGGAGAAACCCCTGGATAAAAGCAGTTCTGTCTTTAGGGTCAGCCAGGAGGGAAAGATCCAACACCAGGAGTGACAGGGGCACGCGGGAGCAGGCCACCACCCACCCGGCTTTACCAGAGGACATTACTGCCCCAGACCTGTTTGACCAAAGCCTGCGTTTTTGTTAAGATCCCCGAGATGCCCGCACACACGAATCAAGTCGGGGACAACTGTGGGCCCAATGAGGCCTCAGGACAACAAACTGCTCCTCGGGGCTAACCTGGGGGGAGATAAGCAGGGCTGGTAGCCAACTAGTCCCTGCCAGAACCCTCCCTCTTCCCCCCATCTTTTGGCCCCAGCTGGGTGAGGAGAGGCAGGTAGTTGCTAACTGTTTGGGGGGTGAGGGAGGCTTTGCTAGACCCCGCACCAAGCAAACACTTGTCTTGGCCCCACGAGACCCTCTCCCAGGGCACTCCTCCCACTAGAGCCCATTCACACCTTCCAGGCCCACAGGTCTCTCCAGTCCCCAAACCCTGAACCCCAAGCTCCTGCTTCTGAGCTGCCCTCACCTTCACCACCATCCACTCCAAGGAGTGTCCCTCCATCATATTCTCATCTCCCCTGTGACAGACCCAACTCACACTGGAAGATGCACTCCTTGAACAGCCCCTGGAAGCACAGTCAGCACTACCCCACTGCACTCAGGGGACCTGTCACCCAGTGGCACACAGTCGGGGGAAGGTTTCTTAGTTCTACCCCCAAACTGCCCACCCTCAGCAGGGAGCTCAGGGCAAAACACTGGGGCCTTACACTGAAGGGCAGCAAAAGCCTGAGCAGAGGCACTCCCCCACCAGAGCCCAGCTCACTCACCCCTCAACTCCGCAAACTCATCCAAGGACAGCGCCCTGGCCTTCCTACAAGGGGCCACCGTCCTTCAGCCTCCCAGGGTGATGCTGCCACTGCCCACTTGACAGGCAGGTGCCCCAACCCAGGGCTGGGGCCAGGGACCGGTGCTCCCACTTAGACCCTCTCTCCAGAAAGGGGGGGGCACTGCAGCTCCCAGTGAGGGCCAGGATATTCCCAGAGTGCTGTGACAAGGGCAAAAACAGGGGTCCAGCCCCGGTGCAATACCACAACCCCGGAAAAGGGGCTGAGGCCCCCTGAGCCAGAGGGGCAGCACTCTCCTCCTGGCACCATGCTGGCTGGTGGACAGGCCACAGGGCCTACTCCCAGAGTAGGCACAGCGCACCAAGCCTGCGTGTGCTGAGGGAAGGAGGGGTCGCACTCCTACAGAGCCCCCCACTTGGCCCTGCCTCTTACAAGCGAGAAGCCCTCTCTGTGCCTCCTACAAGGTTGGGGACAGTGACTCCTGCCCTACTGCCCTTCAGCTTTGCTGGGTGATGTGAGACAGTGCCGAGAAGGTTCAGATGCCCTAGGAGGTCACTGGGGCAGCTGGGGCCCCAACCTCCCCTGAGGCAGTAAGGAGCTGCTCGCTGTGAAGGTGAACTCAGCAGACAGTGGACAACCAGGTAATAGCTGAATATTCCCAAACCCAGTGAGGACAGGTGTTGAGCCTGCTCTCTGGGTGCTCAGGCGACATCCCTGGTGTGCACCGGCCTCCCTCTCCTCCCTGTACCTGGCTCCATGACAGTCTGAGCTCACAAGGAATCCACAGTGCCTGCAGACTGACTTATCACTGTGCACCTGGAGGCATGCACAGATACTACACTGCTCAAAGATGTGCAAGCTCAACTCAGAAATCAAAGCATTTCTGAACTGTGTCATTATGTATTTTCAAGCACCAAGCCCTAGAAATCCACTTCCTGTGAGCCCAGGACTCTGGTGGATGTTAACAAGGAGTCCTAACACTCCTAGTTGACGAAACGCTGGGTAGAGGACCACTGCACCATACCCTTATGAGGCCGCCCACTCAGTCTGCACCGCCCTGAAGGCCGCTCACTCCCTGCGGCCTGCAGTGAGGAACAGAGAGGAAGCAACAGTGTGAGCTTCTGAAGCAAGGCCACAGCCTCAAAAGCTTCTCCCTGGGCTCTGAGTTCATGTGCTCTGAAAGACCACCCCCACAGGTGACCCAAGCTAGCTGTCTGGCAAGAGGGTCACAGAGACAGACACAGAGATGGCCCCGGCCCCCCACCCCCCACCAGCAACAAAGCCCCTGGAGAGAGCCCCAGAAGCTATGCTCAGCTGGGACCAGCCAGCCAGCAGAGCTGACAGGCGGTGCTATGCCATCACAGGCACTTTAAACCACTCGACTCCTGTGGCTGGCGGCCCAGCTCTGCCCCGGAGAGCTAGCCAATGCCAGTGTAACTCTACGGCCTCCCTCAGTCTGTCTTCAACAAGGTTGGCCACCCTAGATACTACACTACCCTGGGAGAGGGAAGGCGGGAAAGAAAGGGCTTATCCAAGTAACCACCCCCGCTGAACCTCAAAGCCCCCTCTCCTCCCCTGAAAGGACCAGCAGCAGTTCTCCGGTGCCCCGGGGCAGACGCCCACTCAGGAGGAGATTGGTGTACAGCTCAGGGACAGCCCGGTCCAGCAGAGAAAGGGGTGCATGGGTAGTCCCAGGAGAGCAGGGGGCCAGCCTCAGGCCGGGGAGCCACCATTGGCAGCTTCAGGCACTGCCAGGAGGGCTGTCTGAGCCAATGTTGGAAAGCAATTCCATACACTTAATCCAGGGAGCACCCCTATTTCAGAAGCACTTCTAGGAAAGTTCTAAAGAGAGAAAAATAAGACGTTTATCACCAGTTTCCAGGTTAGTCCTGCTGCCTGGTAGCGTTTCACTGGCAGTTTCCAGTTGCATACTGCTTGTCTCAGTGGACACACACCACTGGGATCTTTCCCAGTCATCTGGGTGTGAGAGCTACTCACTGGGTCCCACCACACAGCACCCTCCCTGCCCGAGAGGCCCCACCCACTCAGACACACTCAGCGTTATCAGAGCAGGAACTGCCATATGCAGACACAGGCTGCGCCCCGAAGCCGAACACTTGCCTGCCCTGGGGACTGGCGGCACTGACGAGTAGGGGGTCCCTGCTGCGCCCCTGGAGCCCACCTGCTCCCCGCCTGCCCCAGCTCTTCTGAGACTCCCTCAGCTCCCCTTCTTGGCATCCATTACCACCTCTCCCAGCCCTGTAACTTGACACCCTGTTGGCTGGGATGTCAAGACAAAAGCCCAGAGTCTGCTTTGTGGGGCTAGGAAGTCAGAACACATCGTGCTTCTAGGCCACAGAGGCCATGGAGGTAAGCAGCTGAGATGGGAGTTTGGAAACCCAGCCATAATTCTTCCTGGAGACTCCAGGTCCAGCTATTGCTTCGGGACTCCATTATGGCCAAGGATCTCAGAAGAAAGGAAGGGAACACGTGTGACCGGGGTCTGGGCCCAAGAGCCCATCCCCCACCAAAGCCCCCAGAGCAAGGGGGGGGGGGGCAGAGGCAGCTGTAGTGGAAGAGCACTGTTCCATCGGCAAAGCCAGGAGGCATTCGGCCTGTCCTGCTGGGGGATCCTTCTAGGAACACAGGAGCCCCTGAAGTCACACAGTCTGGCCAGGGGAACCAAGAGGACTTTCCTGGAACTGGAAGCAGGGATGGGGGCCAGGTACAGGGGCATGAAAGATCACTGGAGAAACAAGCCAAGGATAGGCTGACGGTAGTGTTCCCTGAGCCACAGCTGGCAGCGGCCCCACAGAAAAGACCCTGACCTCCAAACGGCAATGGGGCAGCCTTCAGGGTCAGCCCACACATGGTCACTGCAGTACGGCCTGCCAGCCAGGAACACACTCCAGTTGGGGCACCACCAGGAAGGCTAAATTCGATTCAGCACACGCTCTGCTCAGAAATTTGGGAAGGGGCACTTGTTAGGAAACCACCACAGTCACAGAACTGAAATGCTGGCCTGTGTCAGATTTGGACGTCTGCTGACCTTTTATGGTGGCCACCTCTGTGCCAGCCATCAAGATGCATGCCTCTGTATGATCCTCTCAATTGCCACCTACACCCACAGGTGAGGAGGGGGTCTTGAGTGACTTCCTGAGGTCACAGCCCCACAGCCTGCAGATAACCTGGGTCTGCTCAACTCTGGCACGCAAAGGTCTGCCACGTGCGCCCCACACCGCACTGGGACCTGAGCCCACGTCCTGCTCAGAGCAGCTGGACACCTGCAGCCTGCAGGGGGCTAAATGGCACCCTAGGAAAGAAGGTGCAGGGTGAGAGAGGGTGGGTTTCACACAACCGTCCAGTGAGGCCTCTACTCAGGTTATCAAACACCATTTTTGGACCAGGTTAAAGGGGAAAATATTTTTATTTCCACCTGCAGGATCCTGGATAGTCAGCAGCACCTGCATGCTGAGTGCCTGAGTGACAAACAGCTACCAGAGCACGGACACAGATGCGGCCTCAGACTCATCTGAGAAGCAACTCTTGCTGCGTGTGGACTGTGGTCTACTCGAGGAGCTGGGTGAGGTTTCAGTGCGTGGGAACTCACGCTTCCCAAGGGCCTGGGTCTGGTCAGTGATGGTCGAAGGAATGTGGGACCCCTCTGCCAGCCACGACACCAGCACTAGCATCTGTTCTTTCCTCTGTCACTGTACCCACGTGCCAGGTCAACCTTCCTCTAGGGAGAAATTCAGGAGCACTCTGCAGCACGGAGGGACTCCCTACAGCAGATGAACCCAAACACACCTCCTAGAATGCCAGCTTCCTCACCAACTCACAGCAAGAAAAAAGTCAGCTGTACACAGATGAAACCACACTGGAGAAACAGACACTGCTTTCCAGCTTGCAATGTTCACAAACTCTTCTGATAAATGGAAAGTGCTTTGTTTGCCTGGAAGTTTCTTGCTCCCTCTTAAAGATGTGTTTCAAACTGCTGGATCCTCTGGATCCTCCCCCACCATGCCCTGGCAAACCCCAGGGGATGTCCTCCCAGCAAGGCTCTGGAGTCCGCCACCCCCCACCCCCACTAGACCTGCTCCATCTGCTCTGAGCAAAGCTGCTGTGAGACTCCACCCAGGTCAGTTCTGAGGACTGTGGGGGGCTGGGCACTCCTCATTGGCTGCAGTGACCTGGGCGAGTCACCAAGCCTCAAAGAGCTTTAGTTTCTTCATCTGCAGAATGGGATGCCACTGACCTTGAGAAGATGCTGTGAACCCTGGAGGGCACAGAAAGTGCATCCAGTCAATGGATTCCCACCTCTCTCCCCCAGGCTCACAGAATGTAAGGTGCATGCACACTCAGGGCAGCTCCCATCACCTTTTCTGCTACAATTTAGTTCTGAATTGATTCATTTGGCCACCTGCCCTGCAACTCGAGGTCTCTGGTGACCAGGTCCCCAGCTGAGGGCTTCTCTTAACCCCACTTTCTGACCCCATCGGGCCGTTAAGCACTGTCCTGCCTGTGATGTGAGCGTGGAGTCCCGCCAGGTACCTGTGCCCACCCTGGATAGCCTGCCAGGGCTCCCCCAACGTGGGCCTCAGGACCCTTTCAGGGGTTCTGCCAGGTTGTTGTAATATGGAGATGACATTTGCCTTTTGTACCAAGTCAGCACAGCTGCAGCAAACTGCCAAGATTCACACTGTCGTCACACTGTAGGCAATGCCTTAAATGAAGTACAAGCTATTGATTTTATTAAAACTCAGCATTTGAGTACACATGTCTTTTTAATACTCTGTGACAAGATAAAGCACTCCCGCTGCATAACAAAACAGAAGAGCCATGTAGGGGGAAAAAAAAAAATCACACGTCTAGGCATTCGCAACGCTTGAAGGAAGGATGGACAGATATGCTGTAGTTACTCAGACGCGGGTGTCCGGCATGCACTTTCCCCTAAATGGTTAGAGCAAAGCTGGTTCAATTCCAGGAAAACAACCAATAATATATCACCAATGATAATGTCTGAGCTCCCAACAAGCAAAATGTAGAAATTTAGAAAACTTGTGAGCCCAACAGCTTAGCAACAGATCAGATAATTAACTAATCTGATTTTCCGCAATACTGAAAAATAAAATGCATCAGTATTTGAAAGATCTCTGTAACTTAGTCAACTAATATTTTCTAATGTTCAGAGGTATTATTACACACTCAAATATGAGTAAAGGATCATTCAGGGAGAGAAGAAACAAAACACCCCGATGCTTCGCCCTTTGTGAGCTGTAAACAGTGACTCCCGTCCAGAGGGCACAGCACAGAAAGGGAGGAAGAAGGTAACTTCATGGTGAAGACCCCTGACAGACACCCAGGTGACCCACACCACAGTGACAACCCACACCGACGGGACGTGCAGTGGACACGGGTATGACGAGGAGGGCACCTCCCGCCTGGGGTCCTCTCCAAAACCCAGTCCAACCACGAGAAAAACACCAGGCGAGTCTCAACTGAGGGCCACCCTGTCAAGGTCATGAGAACCAAGAGAGTCTAAGAAACTGTTTCAGCCCAAAGGAGACTAAAGAGACACGATGACAAAATGTCATGTGGGATCATGGGACAGAATAGGTAAAAATTGGAAACAGGAAATCAGAACAGACAATATAGACTGTGGTTAGTAGTAACTACTCAGGACAAATGTTCCACAGCAGTCTGTTAACAATGGAAAAGACTGGGAAGGGGTGTGTAGGAACGATCTTCGCAACTTTTCTGTTAAGTCTAAAGCAATCCTAAAATTTTTTAAATTTTTTTCTGTTCAAAGTACAAGAGGGACTGATAGATTTTAATATAACCGAGTACAAAATCTTAATGTTTCAGAGTCCACAGTGCAACCAACTGTCGGGAATGGCCACTCTGTGTCTTGCGTTAAAAGAAGAAACACACAATTATGCAAAACAACAAGCAAACACTCCTCCCTGCCCCAACTTGCTTGTCTGTGTGAAGCTGTATTTCCTTCAGATGTCTCATCCCTAACAACTTAGCACGAGAGACTAAATGGAGAAGCAGATAGGAGAATTCAGCTGTCTGCTTATTAGTGAGAGCTGCAAAATAGCTTTTTTTAAATGAAAAATAATCTTTATGCTAACATGGAATTGGTTCATTATTGTTCATTATTATTATTTAAAAATAAACAAGTATTTTCATCAAATGTTTCTAACACAGTAAATGTCAACATATTTTCCCCACGACTAAGTTTCTCTGGGGCCCAGAGATGGAAAAGGGGCCAGGTCAGCGCTTCCGGCAAAGGGTTTTCTGTCCCCATCGAAGGAAGATGTCAGCCAGTCTGAACAGAGGCCCCCCCCAAGTGGAGTCCTCCTGACATGCCACAACCCATAGGTTTTTCTCTTGTTGCCAAAGCTGTGTTTTGAAAAGCAAGGTGTGCTAAAAATTTCATAGGACTCACTTCACATTAACACTGTAATTTCTCTATAAAACCTATTCAGTTATAAGACAAGGATGCCTGTCTTATAAGAACAGGTAACCTTGCTCTTGTGGCCTTGAAAAGCAGCAACTGTACCGGCCCCACAGTTAGCCAGTTCACAGAGAACTTGCCACTGTCCAGGGTGGCTGGGACACTCTGCATCTGCAGAGGGGCAGGCAAAGCACTGACGTCCTGTGGAGGCAGGTCGGGACACCAGTTCCCATGCCAGGAAACTACCCTGCATCTCATGCTGCACTCCCTGCTTACGCTGCCCTCCAGGCAAAGGCATCTCCTCCCTCCTCCAGCACCTCTGCTCTCACAAGCAGGCATCTGGCAAGCTTCTGAGCTTCACCCACATCCAGAGCATCAACTCTCCCTGCTCCAGAGGGTGGTCCACGGCCTGCACTCCCAGCCCAACAACCCGACCCTGCTCCCACCACCATGGGCCTTCTCTGGCCCTGACTCCAGGCAAACCCAGTGGGCCCCAGGGACCTGGACACCTGAGCAGCCCTATTTCTGGGCTGTGAGCTCCCAGAACATGCCACCCAGACTGCTCTTGCCCATACTGCCCACGGATGGATACCCAAGTCCTCCTGAAGGAAGGGCACACCGCGTGCCTCGACTGGCTGGTCTCCTTAGAGCACTGTTGTGCTGAAGCTGCTTTTGAAAGCTGTCTAGGGCCTGCCTCAAGGAACTCTGTATGTCACCAGGTCTCAGAATCCTAAGACCCGAAGCTTTTCCATATGATTACATCACAACTATTTTCAAGATTTAAGCTCTAAAAATAAGCAGTCTGACAGCTTGGGACCTAAGGCAGGGGACACTCAGCAACATCTGGTATGTCTCCCATTTCTCCACCCATCAGACACTCCCTACCTCCTTTGCACTCCCCCTCCCCAAGATGGGCCCATCACAGAGTTTCAGAGAACTCAGTCCCCACTCCCCTCATTCTTGGACATCCATGAGTCCCAAGGCTCCTTCCCACCAGCACTGTGACAGACCTTACTGAATGAGGCTGGACCTTCTGACGTTTGAGCATGACCAACCTCACTTTAGAGCAGAGAGTGGGCTCCAGGGGTGGAGAGACCTGTCCTGGGCTACCCAGGGACGTGAGTGAAATTGAGCTGTCAGACCCCACATTCTTTTTTTTAAACCACCTGCCATCCCCACTCCCTTTCAGGCTCACAATTCAAATGCTCATCTTAAGGGGGAAAAAAACTCCCAGAAATCTCTTGCAATCAGGCCAGTTCTCCTTTTCGTCAGGGCACAATCTGCTAGGGAAAAAATGTTCCTCTCCTGGTTTGTCATCCCTGCTGGCCTGGGGTCACACACAGAGCTCCCTTCAGCCCACTTCTTCACTGGGTTAGGTGGCTGGAGGGTCAAGATGGGATCCCTCCGGCTGGCACACTCACCATCCCCACCCCTCAGGGCTGGTTAAGGTTCTGGTACACCTGCTTTCATCACCTCAGAGATACCAGCTGCAAGATAAAAAGCAATGCATACAAAAGCAGAGCCTCCACAGCAGAGGGCGGGGCAGAGACCCTCTCTCGTGAACTCCCGCAGGCAGAATGCTTCAGTGGCCCACTGCAGCAGGGGGACACAGCACCGACAGGCACGCACACCACGAGAGGACGTCAGAGACTGTGACTGCAGGATCAGACTGAGCAAGAAGACGATCTGCTTAGTCTGCTCATCTGCTCAACTCACACGTGTGTGAGGCCAAGAGTTCCTTGTGCTTGCAAAGTTGCATCAGTCATGTCTGACTCTTTGTAACCCTATGGACTGCAGCCCAACAGGCTTCTATATCCATGGGTTTCTCCAGGCAAGAATACTGAAGTGGGTTGCCATGCCCTCTTCCAGGGGAATCTTCCTGATTCAGAGATCGAACCGGCATTTCCTGCATCAGCAAGCAGGTTCTTTAACACAAGCACCACCTGGTAATTCCCAGCTACTTACCGAGATGACTGTAGTACACAGTGGCCTCTGGTTCCTGGTAGGGCAGTCACACAGTAATATTCCCAGAAGGCTGGCACTTTTCAGTGAGAAGCCATCCCCTCCACAGCCAGAGGAGGGCGCCGTAAAGGCAACAGGGAAGTGGCAAAACTGTGGGGCTCCTTACCTGACCAGGCTGGCTCACAATATGTCCCTAGGTCACTCTGAGAGTTAGAAAACAAGGCACCTCAAGTCTGTCACGCTGCCATCCCAAAATGATGATTTTTAGAAGTACAGGTGAACTCCCTCAAATTTCAATTACAAACCTGTGATAAGATGTGGTCGGACAGAGAAGAACTGGGATGAGCAGCCCTGAAGGAAGGGGAGAGGGAGAGGACGAGGAGATGGAGAGAAGTCACAGAGGCTCGGAGAGGTGGCAGCTGAGGCCAGGAGTATAGAATGAGGAACTGATTTCTGAAGGAACATACCCCTCAGTTCCACGTGCTAAAATGCAAGCAAGCTATGGACTTCTAGTTGAAGCTTACGGAGCTGCTCCCCAGCCTGGCTGGCCTCTCCTGGAAGTTGCCCAGCAGCGAGACAGAGAATTAGCAAATGAAAGGCCAGCCCACAACAGGTGGCTGGGGAGGGGCTGGGCTTCACAGTGTGTCAGAGCCCCCACCTATGGGAAGTGATGGCCACAAAGAACAGGCTCCTGGATGCAGGACTCCCAAGCTCTCACACACGGTGTGGGGGGAGATGGGGGTCAATCGCTGGCGACTGTAGGAGAGCCAAAGTGAGGGGCACCACACCTACTTGGGCTGTGAGAACCAGAGCCCTTTCCAGAGCCATCACAGGCCCAGAGCCGTGTCACATTCCCCCAAATCACTCAAGGACGCACATTCCAGCAGACAGTTGGCCGGCGGGGCAGGCACAGCTGCAGTGGGGCACGGTGGGGAGAACAGGGTAGGTGGGGGCTCGGGTCTGCACTCGGCCATGGAGGACCCCCACCATCCCACACAGAAGCTGGCATGGCAACAGCGCTGACCTCACCCTGTCACAGAAGGGAGAGGGCTGGTTGTCACACAAGCAGACCAGGACGTGGGCTCAGATCTCTCTGAAGACCTTGTGGCTAAAACTGTGAAGACTTGACACTGAGTGAGGATCAAGTAGCCAAATCTCCACACAAAAGTAAAACCACTCAGACGTTTTAGAAGAAAGGTATAGCAATTTCTTTTAAAACAACTCAATACTGACCTACCCTGTGACCCCAGCAATTTGATCCCTATTTAACAAGATGATCCATGTTCACGTGAAGATTTCCACAGGAATGCTCCCAGCAGCCCCAACCTGGAGACTGCCTGGCATCCGTGGACAGGTGAGCAGACGACTCGCTGTCTACACAGGAGCTGCTCAGTGAGGCGCTGACACGCAACAGGGACGACTCCCAATCACATGGAGTCAGAGAAGGCAGACCCCACCAAGCACACACTCTGATTCTATTCCTAGGAGGTCTGAGAAGAAGCAAGACTGGTGCAAAGTGGGAGCATACACCCCGTCTGGAAGGGCAGTGTATGTGCAGATGGCTCCAGTGAACCATCTGGGGTGCTAAGGGTCTGCACCCTGATAAGGCTTTGGACTACACAGGTGGACACACACGTGAAAACCACGGCAGGAGAGGCATCCGCAGCCAGTACAAGGGGCACTCCTGGCAGAGCAATGCCAACCCATGTTTGTTGTGTTCATCCTCTCCTAAAGGCTGCTGGTAAAGCAGATGCAAACAAACAAGGACTCCATAACCTATAAACATTAAGTGACACACATACCTTGTCCTATGGACTCAATTTCTACTCAGAACAGAACGAGGCCATCCACACAAGCCCATGCTACAAACGACAGGCAGAAGCGCTATCATGTTACTTTCAGATTCATTTTCACTTTGGAAGAGGACTCGAGCATTAACCTGGGTGTGGATGATGTGCTCCCACACACCACTCACCCCTGTGGGTAGCTAAGTCCTGTCTTACTGGCAAATGATTTGAGAACCCTGGCTTCCATACAGAGTGTCGCCCACCCCTATCAGAGTCCCACAGAAGGACGGGGCAGTGATTCTGTCATCAAGGATACCCACTTCAAACGTGGCCTGCTTTGCAGGCACCTTGGTGGGGATAAGAACACACATCAGAGTGCCTCCATCCACGCCACAGGGCAACACCACTGGGCCAAGTAAAGCTTTGTCCCAGATCAAAAGAGACACATGACGCAGAACGGGGAAAAGAGCAAGTGAAGCAGCTGCCTGAAGACCACGTACCCAGTGGAAGCCAGCAAAGGCAGTCACCATGCCACCTGCCCCACACATCCACTCAAGGCCCATAGGGCTGGTTGGTGAGAAGCAGAAATGGGGCTCCGAGTCTGCCCCTGCTGTGCCCGAGACCTAGGAGCCCTAGCTTTGTTTCCCCCCAAGGTAAAATAAGGAAATAGAGATGGTCTGCTCAGGTGCCCAGTGACTTTCAGCCCTTGTGAGCCACACCCCTAAAATCAAGGCTCCCCAACACCTCTGCAGGTTCTCTGACCACACTATGGTACCCTAGAAAACCCTGTCCCATCACTTCGGCCCCCAAGGACCAGCACAGGACCTGCCAGAGAAATGATGCTGTTATGGACGCCCATGCATTTGTGTTTGTGCAGATGTACTTTCTCAGGTACATTCCTTGATAGATTGCTGGGTCATGCGCTAACTTGGTCACATCTAACTTTTTAAGAAACTCCCAAGCTGCTCATGTCATTTTACATTCCCATCAGCAACGTATAAGGGTTTCAACCTCTCCATATCCCCGCCAACACTTGTTATTGTCTTTTTTAATAGAGCCACCCTTGAGACTTGTTTTATGGCCTAGTCTATGATCCACCCTGTGCCACGTGCATATGAGATGGATTTCCCGGTATTCTATAGACACCCTTTAGCCAAACAGAATCAGTGCTCTTCAAGTCTTCCAGAATCTTGCCAATTTTCAGCTTAGTTGCTCTACCAATTACTTAAAGAGAAGTATGAAGTCTCTAACTACAATTTATGAATTATCTATTTCTATTAGCAATACTATCAGTTTATGTTTCAGCTATTTTGGGACTCTATCATTAAGTAGATGTACATTTGTGACTGTTACAACTTCCTGCTGTGCAATTAAAAAAAATGACCCTCTTTGCGACTTCCTTGGTGGTTCTCTGGTTGAGAGGGGTGTAGATTCGATTTCTGATCAGGGAGCCTCGTGGCCAAAAACCAAAACGTAAAACAGAAGCAATATCGTAACAAATCCAACAAAGACTTAAAAATGGTCCACATTAAAAAAGAAAAAAAAAAAAGTGTCCCTCTTTGGCTTTAGGAATGTTTTTTGTCTTAAAGTAGATTGTGTGGGCATGTATGCGCACACGTTCAGGCATATCCCAACTCTTTGTGACCCCATGGATTGTAGCCCTTTAGGCTCCTCTGTCCACGGAATTTTCCAGGCAAGAATACTGGGTTGCCATTTCCTCCTCCAGGGGATCTTCCTGACCCAAGTATCAAACTGGTATCCCTTAACAAATCTCCTGCATTGGCAGCTGGATTCTTTACCACTGTGCCACCTGGGAAGCCAAAGTTAATTTTATCTGATATTAATACAGTCATTCTAGTTTTCTTATGGTTATTTATGGTGTCTCTTCCTTATCCTTCTGTCTAAGGATCTAAGGGGTGTCTCTTATAGACGATATATAATTAAGCTTTATCTTGCCCTTTTATCTGGTCTGACAACCTCTGCCTTTTGAAAGAAGTATTTAAACCACTCACATTTAATATATTTCTGATCTGGGTGGATTTACACATTCATCATTTTGCTATTTGTTTTCTACATGTCTTCCTTCTTTTTTGTTCTTCTGTTCCTCACTGATTGCTTTCTTTTGTGTCAAATATTTAATGTACCACTAAATTCTTCTGTTGATTTTTCAAACAATATTTTAAACTTATTTTCTTAATAGTTGCTCTGTGTGTTGTGCTTAGTAGTTCAGTCCTGACCGACTCTTGTGACCCCACAGACTAGCCTGCCAGGCTTCTTTGTTCATGGGATTCTCCAACAAGAATACTGGGGTGGGTTGCCATTTCCTTCTCCAGGGGATCTTTGCTCTAGGGATTACAATAAGCATTTTACTAAGATCACAATCGGCTTCAGATTAACACTAACCTGATCCTGGAAAAATGGAAAAACTTTATTCCTATACAGCTCCATTGCATTCCTTCTGTACTACTGTTGTCCCATATATTATATATCTATGTATGTTATAAATACACAGATTGTTATATACTTCTGATCAACTGCCAAAGAGCTACGGTCGTTTTTGTCAATTCTACCCAGTGCTATACAGTTAATGCTTTAGATGCTTTCTTGTCTTTTAACTAAGAAGAAATGAGGGGAAAAAGTCTTTTACAGTAGCCCACATCTACCTTTCCCAGAACTCTTTATTTCTTCCTGTGAACCTAAGTTACCAACATGTCATTTCCTTTCAGCTTGAAGAACCAGCAGATCTGCCAGCAACAAATCCTCTCAGTCTTTGTTTATCTGAAAATGTCTTTCTGCTTTTGTTTCTGAGGGACAGTTTTGATGCATTGAGAATTCTGGGTTGACAGTTTTCTTCTTTTAGTACTTTGAATGCATTCAGTTCCCTTTTGGTTTCCATCTGAATGTCTCAGGTGAGAAGTCAGCTGTTAATTATATTAATGCTTCCCTTATAGGACATGGGTGTTCTAAAAAGTCTTATAGGTCTTCATAGAACCGTTCAACTTCAGCTTCTTCAGCGTTACTGGTTGGGGCACAGGGTTGGATTATTGTAATACTGAATGGTTTGCCTTGGAAACGAACAGAGATCATTCTGTCATTTTTGAGACTGCATCCAAGTACTGCATTTCAGACTCTCCTGTTGACCATGATGGCTACTCCAATTCTTCTAAGGGATTCCTGCCCACAGTAGTAGATATAATGGTCATCTGAGTTAAATTCACCCATTCCAGTACATTTTAGTTCAATGATTCCTAGAATGTCGATGTTCACTCTTGCCATCTCCTGTTTGAACACTTCTAATTTGCCTTGATTCACGGACCTAACATTCCAGGTTCCTATGCAATACTGCTGTTTACAGCATTGGACCTTGCTTCTATCACCAGTCACATCCACAACTGGGAATTGTTTTTGCTTTGGCTTCACCCCTTCATTCTTTCTGGAGTTATTTCTCCACTGATCTCCAGTAGCATACTGGGCACTTACCGACCCGGGGAGTTCCTCTTTCATTATCCTATCATTTTGCCTTTTCATATTGTTCACGGGGTTATCAAGGCAAGTATACTGAAGTGGTTTGCCATTCCCTTCTCCAGTGGACCACATTCTGTCAAACCTCTTCACCATGACCCGCTTGTCTTGGGTGGCCCCACACGGCATGGCTCAATTTCATTGAGATAGACAAGGCTGTGGTCCATGTGATCAGATTGACTAGTTTTCTGTGATTATGGCAAATTTGGCCTTAGAATACAGAATGAAGCAGGGCAAAGGCTAATAGAGTTCTGCCAAGAGAACGCATTGGTCATAGCAACACCCTCTTCCAACAACACAAGAGAAGACTCTACACGTGGACATCACCAGAGGGTCAACACCGAAATCAGACTGATTATATTCTTTGCAGTCAAAGATGGAGAAGCTCTATACAGTCAGCAAAAACAAGACCGGGGGCTGACTGTGGCTCAGATCATGAACTCCTTATTGCCAAATTCAGACTTAAATTGAAGAAAGTAGGGAAAACCACTAGACCATTCAGGTATGACCTAAATCAAATCCCCTTAAGATTATACAGTGGAAGTGAGAAATTAAGGGACTAGATCTGATAGAGTGCCTGATGAATTATGGACGGAGATTCGTGACACTGTACAGCAGACAGGGATCAAGACCATCCCCATGGAAAAGAAATGCAAAAAAGCAAAATGGCTGTCTGAGGAGGCCTCACAAATAGCGGTGAAAAGAAAAGAAGCGAAAAGGAAAGATATAAGCATCTGAATGCAGAGTTCCAAAGAATAGCAAGGAGAGATAAGAAAGCCTTCCTCAGCGATCAATGCAAAGAAAGAGGAAAACAACAGAATGGGAAAGACTAGAGATCTCTTCAAGAAAATTCGAGATATCAAAGGAACATTTCATGCAAAGATGGGCTTGATAAAGGACAGAATGGTATGGATCCAACAGAAGCAGGAGATATTAAGAAGAGGTGGCAAGAATACACAGAAGAACTGTACAAAAAAGATCTTCACAACCCAGATAATCATGATGGTGTGATCACTCACCTAGAGCCAGACATCCTGGAATGTGAAGTGGGCCTTAGGAAGCATCACTACGAACAAAGCTAGTGGAGGTGATGGAATTCCAGTTGAGCTATTTCAAATCCTGAAAGATGACGCTGTGAAAGTGCTGTACTCAATATGCCAGCAAATATGGAAAACTCAGCACTGGCCACAGGACTGGAAAAGGATAGTTTTCATTCCAATCCCAAAGAAAGGCAATGCCAAAGAATGCTCAAACACCACACAATTGCACTTATCTCACACGCTAGTAAAGTAATGCTCAAAAATCTCCAAGCCAGGCTTCAGCAATATGTGAACCGTGAACTTCCAGATGTTAAAGCTGGTTTTAGAAGAGGCAGAGGAACCAGAGATCATATTACCAACATCCGATGGATCATCAAATAAGCAAGTGTTCCAGAAAAACATCTATTTCTGCTTCATTGACTATGCCAAAGCCTTTGACTGTGTGGATCACTATCAACTGTGGAAAATTATGAAAGAGATGGGAATACCAGACCACCTGACCTGCCTCTTGAGGAACCTGTATGCAGGTCAGGAGGCAACAGTTAGAACTGGACATGGAACAACAGACTGGTTCCAAATAGGAAAAGGGGTACGTCAAGGCTGTATATTGTCACCCTGCTTATTTAATTTATATGCAGAGTACATCATGAGAAACCCTGGGCTGGAAGAAGCACAAGCTGCAATCAAGATTGCCCGGAGAAATATCAATAACCTCAGCTATGCAGGTGACACCACTCTTATGGCAGACAGTGAAGAGGAACTAAAAAGCCTCTTGATGAAAGTGAAAGAGGAAGAGTGAAAAAGTTGGCTTAAAGCTCAACATTCAGAAAACAAAGATCATGGCATCTGGTCCCATCATTTCATAGGAAATAGATGGGGAAACAGTGGAAACAGTGTCAGACTTTATTTTTTGGGGGCTCCAAAATCAGTGCAGATGGGGATTGCAGCCATGAAATTAAAAGACGCTTACTCCCTGGAAGGAAAGTTATGACCAATCTAGATAGCATATTAAAAATCAGAGACATTACTTTGCCAACAAAGGTCCGTCTAGTCAAGGCTGTGGTTTTTCCCGTGGTCATGTATGGATGTGAGAGTTGGACAGTGAAGAAAGCTGAGCGCCAAAGAATTGATGCTTTTGAACTGTGGTGTTGGAGAAGACTCTTGAGAGTCCCTTGGACTGCAAGGAGATCCAACCAGTCCATCCTAAAGGAGATCAGTCCTGGGTGTTCACTGGAAGCACTGATGCTGAAGCTGAAACTCCAATACTTTGGCCACCTCATGTGAAGAGTTGACTCATTGGAAAAGACTCTGATGCTGGGAGGGATTGGGGGCAGGAGGAGAAGGGGACAACAGAGGATGAGATAGCTGGATGGCATCACCGACTTGATGGAGGTGAGTTTGGGTAAACTCCGGGAGTTGGTGATGGACAGGGAGGCCTGGCGTGCTGTGATTCATGGGGTCGCAGAGAGTCGTACACGACTGAGCGACTGAACTGAACTGAACTATGTGTCATGAGTTGTTCCTCTCTTGCTACTTTTGATATTTCCTCGTTTTCTGTGGCTTGTAACAGTTGGACTATGATGTGCTAGGTATAGATCTCTTTGCATATATGCTGCTTGAGATTTGTTGAGCTTCCTGGATAAACTCTCCTCAAATACATTTCTGGGGATTCTTTCTTCAGTTTTTCTCTCTTGCCCCAAATATGCCTGCAAATGTGGGCTAACAGAGCTATTGTCCCTCCCCACGTGTTCATCTTCAAAACTGTCCCCTCAGCCAACAAGGCTGTTGCCCACCACTCTAAACTGAGTTGAGTCCCTTCTCACCCATCACAGCCTGCACTGGCTGGCAGAACCTCCCTATGAACAGAGCTGGGCAGAGGGCATGAGAGCAGCACCAGGTTAAGTGACACAGATTTTCACCATTTTAACCCACAATTTCAGCAGTTTCTTAAGCATAAACCCTTCTCAGATTGTTGCATGCTTCTGGTCCATCTCCAGGATGCTGAAATGGTTGATTCAGGGAGGAGGGGAGGGCTGGGCTGTCAATTCTGTCCTGCTTTATAGCTGTTTTTTGGGGGGGAAAAGGATTTGACAATCTCTCTTTACTCAATCACTGCTGGAAGCTGCCTTCCAGTCTTGACTCATTTTGAAAATAAAACATACACATTGGAAGACTATGTCAGAAAAAAATGCCAGAGATGAAAAGAGGAACTGTAGAGAAAGAGAAAACTCATCCTGCTACTTCTTAATCAATCTCCACATACTCTAAATCCCCCAAAGTAGTTTTTTTTTAAAGTTGTATCTTGATTTAAATTCACCAGCCACTTCCTTAAAGAAAAAATTCTCTCTGCTAGAAGCCACCAGAAACTCCCGCTAGTCTTCAATATGCCTCAGTTCAGTTCAGTCGCTCAGTAGAGTCCGACTCTTTGCAACCCCATGAATCACAGCACGCCAGGCCTCCCTGTCCATCACCAACTCCCGGAGTTCACCCAAACTCACCTCCATCAAGTCGGTGATGCCATCCAGCCATCTCATTCTCTGTCGTCCCCGTCTCCTCCCGCACCCAACCCCTCCCAGCATCAGAGTCTTTTCCAGTGAGTCAACTCGTCGCATGAGGTGGCCAAAATATTGGAGTTTCAGCTTTAGCATCAGTGCTTCCAGTGAACACCCAGGACTGATCTCCTTTAGGATGGACTGGTTGGATCTCCTTGCAGTCCAAGGGACTCTCAAGAGACTTCTCCACCACCACAGTTCAAAAGCATCTATTCTTCAGCGCTCAGCTTTCTTCACCGTCCAACTCTCATATCCATACATGACCATTGGAAAAACCACAGCCTTGACTAGATGGACCGTGGTTGGCAAAGTAATGTCTCTGCTTTTCAATATGCCTAAACTGGATCATAAGAATAGGACAGCATGAAAGAAAGAAGCAGTTTTTAAAAAGAGCCAAACCAAGGGGAAAGGAGTGTACTGGATGAATTTGGAGACTGGGACTGAGACATATACACTACTGATATGCTATATAAAACAGACAACTGGAACATAGTATACAGCACAGAGAACTCTATTTAATGCACTGTGGTGTCCTAAATAGGACGGAAACACAAAAGGGAAGGGATATATGTGTATGTATGGTTGATTCTCTTCACTAAGCAGTAGAAGCTAACAAAACACTGTAAAGCAATTATACTGCAATAAGAATTAATTAATGAAATAAAAAAAGCCAAACAGAAATTCTAGAAAAATACTACATGGCACCGAAAAAAAGATTATTCCAACATTCAACAACACAAGTAAATTTGGGATTTCCATGGTGGTCCCCTGGTTAAGAATCTGCCTTCCAGTTCAGGGGACATGGGTTCAATCCCTGGTCGGAGAACTAAGATCCCACATGCCGCAGGGCAACTAAGCCTATTCACCACAATGAAAGAGCCCACATGCGCATCTGAGACTCAAAAATCCACAAAATATTAAAGGTAACAACATAAGTAGGGCTTCCCTGGTGGCTCAGAGGTTAACGCGTCTGCCTCCAATGCGGAAGACCCAGGTTCGATCCCTGGGTCGGGAAGATCCCCTGGAGAAGGAAATGGTAACCCACTCCGGTATTCCTGCCTGGAGAATCCCATGGATGGAGAAGCCTGGTAGGCTACAGTCCACGGGGTCGCAAAGAGTCGGACACGACTGAGCGACTGAACAGAACAGAACAACATAAGTAAACTTCACAAACATTATGCTGAATGAAACTACATAATTCCAATTATTTAAAGTGGAAAAACTAACCTCTGCTGTTGGAAGTCAAGCGAGTGGTTACTCAGAGGGCAATTACAACAAGAGGGTATGAGGGGCCAAATAACATGGCGTTTCTTGATTTGAGCTACAAGGAGATCAGTGTGTGAAGCACACCAGGTGGCACATGTCAGCTTTTCATCGCGCGCTACACTTCCATCAAGTGAAGTTCTCTGTGGAGGCTCCCAAGGGATGAGCCAGATGCTCTCAATGAGGATCCAAAGACTGCCAGCTTCTCATACAGAAACCATGGCCACCCACCCCCAAAAAGATTAGTGCTAGAATGGTTCTGGGCTAGACTTGATCCTATTATTCTGTCAAAATTCTCCAACAGACCAGATAGAACATTCTGTGTGGGCACTCAAGGAGACACTAAGCTCTATATGCGACATTTTATTTTAATTTTAAGTAAAGTCTAAAACTAAAAAGTACTTGTCACCAATACTTCTCATGCCACGCACCATGGGCCACGCACCATGGTCAATTTCCGCATACACACCTGTCACCTAGAGATGCAAAGCAGACATTATCACCCATTTTACAAATGAAGAAGCACAGACTAAGGTCATCTACCCAAGGTCAGCCAGGGAGTGTGAGCTGACCCCTACTCTGCCAAAGCCAGACTCTTTCCACAATCTCACACTGCTTCATGTCTGGAGACACCAGGGTGTCTGTAGTCCCACAGGAGGACCTGTGTGCCTGGGTTAGTCTGTCGCTTGCTCTCCACGTTCTTCTATGCTCCTTCACTTAACCTCACAATTCACTAGCCTGCCCTACAGGGGAGCATGGTGATTACAAGGAAAAAATGCAGACCAGACACCCATAAACAGGGTTTTCCCTAGCAGCTCAGTGGTAAAGAATCCGCCTACAATGCAGGAGACTGTCTGCAATGCAAGAGATACAGGTTTGATCCCTGAGTCAGGAAGAGTCCCTGGAGAAGGAAATGGCAATCACTTCACTATTCTTGCCTGGGAAATGCCTTGGACAGAGGAGCCTGGTGGTTTATGGTCCATGGGGTTGCAATAGTCGGTCACAACTTAACGACTAAACCACTGCCACCTAGGAACATAAGAGGGACCCAGCAAATCTCCACAAATGTGGGCTCTTCCTTCTCTTCACCCACATGTGACATTGTTGAAGGGAAAGCAGACCCAAACTCACAATTTAATTTCCAGAACTTTAAAAGAGGCCTCTGGTTTTAAAACAGGGAGGGCAGAAAGCAGAGTCAGATAGAAAAGGCCTTTCTGGGTAGCAAGAACACAAAGCACACCACCCCAACTAATGGGCTTCCCCAGCAGGAGGGGGTTAAGTTCCCCATTTATCTCAAGGAGCTGAAAACTTTTAAAGCTGAGAAATACCGAGTCAGACAATCTCTGAAGTCCTTAGAACAGCAACCGTCTGGGCCCCCAGTGAATTTAACACAAAGCCTGCAGGCTGGGGTCCCTCTGCGGGATTAGTCAGCACAAGAAGGGAAGGGCACCCAGGTTCTCCAGAGCTGCACCTCCACCTCCTGCCACCCCCGACCCCGGGAGAACAGATCCGGAAGGGGGTGTGCAGAGGCGGCACTGAGGAGGACAAGAGGCGGGCTGAGACGGGCAGAGGGGCTGCTCAGGAGGCTGCGGCCACACCCACACGCCCCCAGCTGCCTGCTCACGGGCAGAAGCGGTGAACTCTGCACAGAGCAGCGCTCACTTGAGCTCTCCAGGGAGGAGGGGCCGTAGGACCCGGGCGGGGTGGGGGCAGGGCGCTGCAATTCTTTTTACAGGGAGAAAAGAAATGGGGTGGTACACTGAGTCTTATTTCTTTCAAGTTAAGGATTGGAAAAGTTACTTTTGAAGCCATCAGTACTGATTACGGGGAAACCAGTGAAGCACACGGTACCGAACTTGGGAAGAGAGGGGTTTCTCTTCCCACACACCCCTGCCATCCCTGCCTAGGAGGAGTGGTGGCTCCAGACTGCCCACAGCCCAATGACCCAGGCAGGGGGCAGCAGCCTCTCTGGCCCCCGGTGCCCTAGACGTGAAAAGCAGGGAGGCAGGACCAAATGAAAAACTCAAGCTTCCCTAAAAACCAGAAGCACAGAGTTGGACACAGGTACATGTTCAGTTAAGACCTGCTGCCAAGCAGGGGAGCCCACAGAGGCTACCACCCCCATTCTGTGAGACCCACCCCACGCTACAGATGGCTGGGCCCCAGGAGGAGGGTCCCTTGGCCAGGACAGTGGGCAGGTGTCGGAGCTGGAGCCCACAGCCATCTCCATGATCACCCACCAAAAGCTGCTTCCTGCAGGCCTGACGGGCAGCTCCACCTCCACCTGCTCGCCCCCGGTGCCCAGCCCCTGCTGCTCACCTGTGCGTGGTTCGCATGTCCACAGGCCCGTCGCCCACCTGCCCTTCGCCTCTGCCCACGGCCGTCGCCTCCGTCCCCCTCACCAGCCCTTGGGCGGGGCCTGCTCCTGACTCCGGCGTCACTCGCGTGTCTCCGTCAGCATTTAAATCTGAGGCCAACACTCCTCTCTCCATTTTTATCTTCTTGCTCTCCACATCGTCCTCCGCTGGGTCCCGTTCAAGCGCTCGTTTCTGACTCCGTGTTCGGCATGCTTCTTCAGTCATTCTGAACTTTAGGGGAAGGAGAAAAGAGGACATTTAAACAGAACAACCAAGTTTTAGAAACTTTTCACAATGTCATCTTGGAGTGTTTGCCTCACCATGTGACAATGGCAGAAGTGGGTACAACAAAGGAACGGCCCACAAAGCATGCCCAGAACATTTCTTCACGGCCCTGAGCAGGAGCAACAGAGTATCTGGGAAGCCAAGCTATGCATCGCCCTGTCCGGGATCAGAAACCTACAGGGACTGGACAGGAACAAGGGAAGGTGGCTGCTTGTCAGAAAGAAGGGGGTAATCTCTGCATTCCAGACTCAAGAGCAAATAGAGGAAACCGTTCTAGGTCTGACCCCTCCGGCGGGATCAAGAGCACTGGGTGAGCTATCTGGAACCCAAGAAGGGGGCACCATGCTGTCCCAGGAGCAGGGCCACAGCCCAAGTCCAGCCCTGCCCTGATAAGGGCTGACCCTTCTTCCCCCTTCACCCAGGGGCAGCCCCTCACTGCCTGCTCATCTCAGCAGGGCGGGGAGGGGCAGGGGGAGATCCCATTTAACCCTTTGACTGCCGACAAAGCGAACTCTGAATGGGGTGAGGCCTGGCCCAGCACCCTGTACCTGCAGCACACACATATCTTGATTGAAATAAGAAAGAAAAGAGGGGGGGAAAAATGCTGAGTCAGGTTTTGATCCCATGACATCACTGGGCTCCACATGACCCTTCCCAGGATTCAGTCTGAGAGACAAAGCACTTTCCAGAAAACCAGTCTGAACCGGTTCCAGACAACAAGCTGAAGTGTTGTTAACCCTCACAGAGACAGTGAAGGAAGACCGCAGTGATGGCTGTTTGCAGGGAGACTGCTGGCATTCCACAACCCAGTCTGGGACATAGGTACTTGCTCTTAAAGGGGACGCTCAGAGACCAGCCTTGATGTCCCAACGGGGCAGGACACTGGAAACCAGAGTTCCGATGGCCAGGATCTAAGAAGCCACGCAAGAGTTCATCACAGGACAAAAAGCATCTAAGCTGCCAGGCCCCTGAACTCCCGAAGTACCAGTTCTCCACAGGACAGTCAATGCCCACACCTACCAACACGGTAGCCCCTTGGGGAACCCCAACCACCCGCCGCAGTGTGCCCACACTGAAGACCTCCTGGCTGTGTCCACGCAGGCAGGGTACCCAGCACCTGGGTTTCTCCCCAGCAAAACCCCTGGGAGGCCTGTTCTGGGTAGGGCCAGACAGAATCAGTCCAGAGCCCAACTTCTGGAATCTGGGGGGTGGTACAGGGCAGTGAAGGAGCCACATGGCTGTATGTGGGACACACTCCTGAGGCAACTCATCTGCCACCTCTTTAAAGCAGCCGACTTCACAAATGAGCAACAGCGCAAGGCACTGCCTTGGACTCAAACTGAAAGGAAGGGAAGTGACAGCTGCTCCATGCTCCTGGCACAGGAGGCAGAGCATCCGTCTGACACGTGTGTTAGGCCAGCGTGGCCAAGCCTGGGCACTCAGACATCTGCTCCCACAGGCAGTCCAAAAGGGTGGAATCAAGGTTTCCCAATGGCCATGTCAGCCCCCAGGATGCTCCCCATTCCAGGCAGAGCTTGAAAACTCTGAAGCTCAAGGGTACAGGCTATCAACTTGGCCTCCATCTGCCCCCAAACCCTCCTGGCACCCCAGCCTGCACCTGCCTCACCACTTCAGCCCCCTAGATCCCACAAACTGTCAGACTGCTGAGTCTGTCCTATTTCCCCGTGAGCTGCGAACAAGTCAATGCCCTGAATGGAAGTCACCCTCCCTTTTTCTCCCTCATCGTGGAAGGGACCGGTCACTTTCCTTTGGGGCACTGCCTAAACAACAGGAGCTGCTCCAACATTTGGGGAATTGGATGAGAGCTGTGATTTCAGTGGTCACTTTGAGTAGTGACTACCTGTGCTTCCAGGACCAGAGAGGAGCCTACTGGGTGTAAAAGATGTGGGGAGTCCAGGATCTCAGGCAAGGAGGTCCCCCACTGTTGTCAGAGAAAATGCTGTCCCTTAGGGAGAAGCTCTCAGTCTGGCCAGCCCAGAGGGCCCCCCCAGGACAAGCTTCCAGAGCAGCAAGCCCCAGGCTCCAACCCACGAAGCTCATCTGCACCCCGGTTTCAGTCTGAAGCCCTTCCTCACGACTGTCAATATGAAGAACAACGTTGGGGTGGGGGAAGGTTGGGGAGTGAGAACAAGGAGGTCGCTCTGCATGAGGCCATCAGACCAGCGAGGCAGCGCCCCAGTGACCTCATTTCACCATCACTGGTGTGGGACAAGTGGTCCCAGGGGGCCAGAGTGGAGTTTCACACCCACGGGCTGCTCCCTCCAGACTCAGACGTGGTCAGGGTCCCCAGCCGAGGACCTGGGAGACCCGTCTGCTTGTGCTGGCGTGCAGCGTCAGGGCAGCTCACTCGGAAGCCGAGGGGCTGGAACTCTGCCAACCCCAGGGGCTCCCTGGGCCTCTGGCAGGCTGCTGGGGTTGGGGGGCCCAGCAGCTGCATCCTTCCCCCACGAAGGATGTGCACAGCTGGAGTGGGTGGGGACAGCAGGGGGTGGAGGGGGATGGAGTCTCAGGCTCTGACCTCCCCCTCCTTGGGTGGAGCCTCCTCCGCCACTGGGAAGGCGGCTGCCTTAGTGCCCACATGGGGCCTGCCGCCAGCCAATCTCCAGCCCGCCAGGCAACTGCTCCTGGGGAGGGCAGGTGCGAGGAAGGAGGGGCCCCACCCTCCTCTCAGCAGGAAGGACCTGTGACCCAATCCAGCACATCAGGGCTGGCGGCACCGCCCTGCAGGTACAGCAAAAAAAAAAAAAAAAGTTGTGGGAAAGAAACCAGCCTTGAGGAACGAAGTATGATCTAGGAATGAAGCAGAACGGACAATTTCTGCAAGACGCAGCGAGGAGGAGCACCAGGGTACTTTCTGAAGAGCAGCTGAAGAGGATATATCACCCCAACCGGCTAATCAGGATCTGTCTCACAACTCCTGGAGAGTGAGGGGAAGAGAACGAAGGGATAGCAGAGTAGCAGCGACAGACGCCACCACGTAAGGTCCACCGCAGGCTGGAGGAGAACCGCTGGCCTGCAGAGAGCAGCCCCTCTAACTGAGGCAGGACCCCGAGCTTGCTGCTGCCTTCAGGGCATAGCCCGAGAGCAGCAAGCCCACCAAAAAGGGGCACCACCAGGCCAAGGCTGCCTGAGGCACAGGCTGCCCCCGAGGAGCAGGGCTGGAGCCCAAGGGGCTTCAGTCCCCGTTCTCACTCTCTCCAGACAAAACCTGGCTGGTAAGCAGGACGCAGCCCAGGTAGTCCTCGGGCCCAAGAGGGACAAGCTCCAGCTACACCAGAGGCTTCCCCAGCACCCAGCACAGACAAATCCCAGCATGGGGGCTACCAAGTCCTAGGCAGAATGCTGACACAGGGCTTTGGGAGGAGTGCAGATTCCAACTGCTTCTACCAAAAGATGCTTTTACTTAAATGTCACCTTCCAACTGGTCTGAATACCTCAGGTGGAAAATCTGTTCTAAAATAACTCCAAAAGGGTGACTGTGCTATGACAGGAACCAATATTCTTAAACAGGACTCAGGGACCAGCACCCCACACAGGCTGGTTCATTTGGGAGGTGGGAGGTTTAGAGAGGCATAAGTCACAGAGTGTTAACCCTGAGGTTAGCATTTATGCTCTCTGTACTAGGAAAGGTTATGTATACTAACGTAACAGCAAAACACTATGGTAACACTCTTGTTCCAGGCATGAGGAAAAGTGAGGCTCAGGAGTGCGTGTTTGGGAGAAGTGACAAGAGCTGATGCTCTGAAAAGCAGATGACTGGGGTGCTTTTCCCAGAGCCCAAAGAAGGGTGTGAGCTCGAGGTGGTGGCAGGAGGGTGCTGAGTGCAGACTGACCTCAGGAGGAGCACAGAGGACAGGGTAAGTCGGGGGAGAGGGGTGCAATCTGTTCCACAGGATCGTGTGGTTGATCTGGGGACACACTGGGGCAGAGCAGCAGGGAGACACGACCAGATGGGTGAACTTCAGAGGATTTGGACAATGTAACGAACCAACAGCTGGACAGGAGACGAGAGAGGGTGGTTTTGTTGCTGTTCTTAATTTTTGTCTGAGCAGCTGAGAAAAGATGGACTTGACTTTCCGGGACAGAGATGGAGCAGATCTGGAGGAAGACCGCGGGAGTGAGACAGGCTGGCACGCACAAAGGCCAGGAGCATGCGGACAGGTGGGGCCTGTACACAGCACAGCTGCCGTCCTCGGGGTGGTACGCAAAGAAGGGCCTGAGCTTGTGCAGCAACTGCCATGGGGCTGAGTGAAGACAGGGTCCAGATGCCAGCCGCACGGGGTACCGGCCAAGCTCCACACCCTCCACAACCCCTGGCTGACAGGCACACGTCTTCCCATCCAGCACACAGACCTCACTATGCTCTCGGCCTGAGTTACTTCCTGATGCCTGTCTCTGAGAGACAGTGGCAGAGATGCAGCAGCTGTGTTCTGGAAGAAACTCACACCAAAAACACCAGTTCTCGAGTTCTAAATAATGTCAAACCTCATTAAGGCCAAATATAAGGGATGCAATTTAACTTGGGAAATAAAAAATTGATCCCAACGGCCAGCCCCCACCAGATACAGCAGAGAACAAGGATGAACCTTAGGGAGCAAATGGCAGGGGAGCTTGTTACTCCCTGAGCCTCAGTTTCCCCTCCACAACTCACAGATGTGCTGGGTGAAGAGAAACAGTGACATCAATAAAACCTTAAGTAAGAAAATCAAGTTGCAGAATGGTATGATACCATTCACAGTTTTAAAAGGCTTAGTTACAACCTGCAGGAAAAGATACTGAAAGCTCACTAAAATCGAAACTGAAAGAAACTGGACTAAAATCCACAACACTCACCCTCTGAAACTTTCACTGTCTATATTAAGCATTTCTGTACTAAATTATTTCTCTTAACACTGACAACCAGTTTCTTTGTAGTCAAAGAAAACAAAGATAAAAAGAAGAGTTAGATAAACAAACATTCCCACTGCAGAGGGTGAGAACTGAAAGAACCAGTGGCATGAGGTGCGCTGAGGGGAGAAGGTCCCGTGTGGAGGGAGGCGCCCAGCTCCTCCAACAGGCAAACAAAGAACCCAAGAGGAACCGCGACCTTCAGCGGACAGAGAGTGGATGCCGCTGCCACTTTCCCACTTGTTACTGGCAGCTTTCAAGTCCACCTTCTGGACCACTCGCTACAGCAACTTCTGAGTTCTAAGCAGTAAACCCAAACCCATTATTTCATCCCCACACCCCACCTTCCACCTGGGTCACCAGCTGTCCCCAGTGGCCATGAGGCCACGGCATTAGAGCAGGCTCTCCCTGAGAGGGCCCCTGAGACATCCCACAGCAGCAAATCCCACACCACTCAGGGGTGTCATCTCCCCCATGGCAGATGTCCCCCATTTGTCTTCATCTTCAGTGTGGGGCAAACAGTATGGGTTCAGTATGGGCTGCTGAGTTAGACCTACATTTCTGTTTATCAGCCTCATGAAGGGTGTGACTCTTAGAGATGGGTTACATGGCAAAATGTAGCAAGTCAGTCAAGGGCTCTGATTAAAAACCCCTGCATTCTGACTTTCTGGAAGGCGAGTGTACTGAGATGGAGCCTCACAGATTGAGGCCAAGGCAGGAACAGGAATCCAGGGAGATGGTCCAGGTAGAGGAACAGCGTAGGCCAAGCAGCTGAGTCGGGAATCTCAGACAGAGGAAAAGGGGCCACAGTTAGTCCTGTGCAAAAGATTTCCTCAAAAAGAAACCTGAGTCTTACTGACTGACTGAAGCTGAGTTCTGAACCCTTCAGTTCAGTTCAGTCGCTTAGTTGTGTCCGACTCTTTGCGACCCCATGAATCGCGGCACATCAGGCCTCCCTGTCCATCACCAACTCTCAGAGTTCACTCAAACTCATGTCCACTGAGTCGGTGATGCCATCCAACCATCTCATCTTCTGTCACCCCCTTCTCCTCCCGCCTTCAATCTTTCCCAGCATCAGGGTCTTTTCCAATGAGTCAGTTCTTCACATCAGGTGGCTTAAGTATTGGGAGTTTCAGCTTCAGCATCAGTCCTCCCAATGAACATTCAGGAGTGATTTCCTTCAGGACTGACTGGTTTGATTTCCTTGCTGTCCAAGGGACTCTCAAGAGTCTTCTCCAGCATGACAGTTCAAAAGCATCTGAACCCTTAGTGGTCTGAAAACTTAAAGACACTCCAAAAATGTAAATGTTTTCTCTCCTATATATCATCAAAGGGCCCCTGGCCCAGCCACCTGGCTAAAAGTTCCACGGGCCTTCAAAGGAGAACAGACTCTCCCTGCCGCAGCCCAAGAACTCAGGTGGGGACCAACCACACCCACACATGTGAGGGCACATGCCTTTCACCAAGAGTCTCTGTGGGTAGAAGACCAGCCAGTCACCCCATCGGGGGGAAATCCGAGAATAGTGGGCCTAGAACCAGGTTCAACGCTCCTCTTTCTACTTGGCGCTCTTATAAGCTGCCCACCGGGGAACATTCCACCAGACAGTCTAAAGGCCTTTTGTTAATCATGCTTAAAGCTTTTTTTCCCTCACCTTGAAGAGACAAGCACATGGTGGGGCTTAAATGACACCAGTGAGGACAGAACAGCTGTCCTCAAATGCCTCCATGGCAGCCTTACTTCAGAGAATTAAGACTTGCTCTGCCAGGGGCTACAGAAGCACCTGTGGGGAGGTCTGGCCAGGAAGACCCCTGCGACTGAAAGGTATGAGCCTCCTGGCATCAGATGTCACCGCCACCCACCTGGTGTATCCCCAACTCCGGAGGAGTACCAGCCACACAGCAGGTACACGCAAACATTTGATGAACAAATGCAGGTTTTAAAGAGACCCCCCAAGGGGCTGGGGTGGGGGTTGCTGAACATGGGCTCCCTTTCAACACTGGTACTCTCAGATCTCAACCCAAGCTGAATGTTCCCCTGTTAACAGAAATGTGGGGTCTTCTTTTACAGACAAGATAGCTTACACTGACTGAGCATTTATGTACCGCACATGGATCATCTCAGATGCAAGGTGAGTGCTATCATCAGCCCCTGATTTGCAGGAAGGGAAACTGAGGCAGGTGAAAGTCACACGGCAAGTGGGAGGCACGGGGCTGGGAACTGAAGCCCAGTGCCCACTGAAACACCCCATCAACCACCCAGAGTCAGGCGTGTCCTTTCCACAGGACACAGGAAGCTCCTCACAAGCAGGAAGTTGGGTCTGACTGCTGCTCTGGCCCCATGAGGTCCAAATGAGATATTAAATATTTACAACTTTGTTGAGTATTATCAGTGAGACCACACCTTTTGCTGTTTGCTTTCAGAGCACAGAAATTCTGTTGGAGTACAGGATATACATTCCTAAAAACTGCCACATGGTGCAAAATCATGCAATAAAAACAGGGCTTGTAGAAACTATGGAACAATACCACAAGACTTCATCAGTAACATTAAAAAAGAGTCTGGAACCTGATTTTTAAATGGCAGTGTGTTAAATAGCTAAGAAATACACAAATGCTGCCTAAAGCCTTATGCCTCACCCGGGGAAGACCTGGTATTTGCTGTGACTGAGGGTGGGGTGCAGTCTCTGAGTTACTGCAACAGTAACTCAGGAGGAAGGAGGCTGTCTGAACCCAGAAGGGGATGGGTGTGGCGCGATGCACATCTAAGGTATGTGCATTTTGTTTCGGGGTCCCAGAAGGTGCTCTTTTAGCTGGGAGCAGTTTTCTGGATTCATCTAGTACAGGAGTCAGGAAACTTTCTTAAAGAGACACAATAAAGATTTTCAGCTCTGCAGGCCATTCAGTCTCTGTCACGGTCACTCAAGCCCTGCAACTGTGACAGTTTGTCCTCAAATGGGCGTGGCTGTGTCCCAATCAAACTTTATTTACCCAAACAGGCCACCAGCCTGTGGGCCATAGGTTCCCATCCCCTCAGACCTAGCATTTCTCCTGGACAAAATCGCATGTAACAAAACCGTGTGCCCTTATACCAACAGTGTTAGAACAAATCTGTTTTTCCAAACAAGCATTACAGCAGAACTGACTACAGAGAAAACTGGTTTCAAAAAGGATGTGAATGTGTAAATTCAATCCAAGTCCAGGACTCAAGGTTAACCCTTTTTGACAAATCAGAAGAAATTTAGTTTCAAAAAGTGTCAAATGCATACTGGTTACTGCAGGGTCAGTCTGTCCCAACTACATGGGTCACTTTTACATCACTCTAAAAGCCCGACACACTCTCAAGATAAATAGGCCCCTCACAGAAGGAAATTACATGCTATAAGCTCAATTACTGAAGCAGATGAAACTTTAACCCAGTCACAGAAACAAATGGCTCCTAAGCACATGTGCCTGAGCATCAGAACAACGCTCTAAGGAACAGCATAGGGGCTGAGACCCGGGGGTTGGGGGGTAGTTGGGGCAGGGGACAAGGCAGGATGAAGCCAGGAAAAGAAAATCAGTGAAGCTGCTCAGTCGTGTCCAACTCTGTGCGACCCCATAGACTGCAGCCCGCCAGGCTCCCCATCCATGGGATTTTCCAGGCAAGAGTACTGGAGCTGGTTGCCATTTTCTTCTCCAAGGGATCTTTCCCAGCCAGGGATTGAACCCAGGTCTCCCACATTGCAAGCAGACGCTGTACCGTCTGAGCCACCAGGAACCAAAGTGCAAATCAAGCACACTGGGGCTGAGCTGCTAGAGCCCTGGGATGCTGAGGGAAGAGGTCCCTGGGAAGAGCCTCGGGATCGGGTTTCTCTGCAGGCAACCGACTTAACGTTGCCGTTGAGGGCTGGTCGGAGGGTGGCTGCATTCGTCTGTGTCAGAGAAACCCTAAGAAGGGCCCTTCAACTGGTTTGGCAGCAGCGGGGGACGGGGCGGGGTAAAGGAGGACACAGGCTCACACCACACTGCACCCCCCCAACGGTCCTACTCCAGGGCAGGTTAGGCAATGCCATCACAGCCCTGCTCCTTGCATCCTGAATAAACCTCGATGCATTCTGCCTCAGCCCCAGCCTGGAGACGCCACAACAGCTTCGGGTTCAGCCGCTGGGCTCAGCCTTCACCCAGTCAGCATCTTGGTCCTTCAAGTCTCCTGACCTGTATGTGAACACCAGGTCTGACTGGTAGGCACACCACCTCACTGCCAGCCTGACAGCATCGTGCCCATCCCACTGGAGCTCCCTGGACTGGGGGGCTTGATGCAGGTTTTCTGAGCCTCCTGCTTAATGTTAAGAGAAGCCAGTGTCATTTGCCAGATAAACAACCACTTTACAAAACTTAAATTCTTGACCAAGAAATACTTCTGTCATGTTAAAGGAGTTCACTTGCTCTTTTAAAGGTTTCTCACAAGATGGGTAATGTCACTGCTGGCCTCGAACGGTGGCCGGAGGTGCCTAGGCTCTGGATACGCAGAGAGAAGGGCGTAAAAGAGATGAACACATGGTGCTCCAGACTTGGGAGCATCTGACCCTACTTGATGGACACCCTACTGGCAGAGGAGGGACTCAGGAAACTGGGGTGTCAGCAGATACCTCCCTGTTCCCCAAAATGAAATACACAAGGCTAGCTGAACACCAAGAAACCTTGTGTCACACACACAAATACACACATGTGTACCCACACTCAGACACATGCACCTACACAAACTCATGCATGTACAGTTTTCATCCCTTCCTCCCACTTCCAAATCGTACCCAATCATCTTAGAAAAGGTCTTTCTTCTCTGTGTAATTCATTCATGAGCAAAAGAACAGCAGTTCTTCTGTGTGATCACTGTCCGCTGGGCTCCAGAACCAACTGTCGGGAAGGAAAACCATTCTGCAAATGAGATGAGACACAGGGTCCAGAACCACCACCTTCTGAAGCAAGTGAAGGAGCCACAGGCCATGCAGAATCCCTTCAGGGCCCTATGGGGACCCTGCACACCTCCACCATGTCCACCCACACTTCCTCTGAGACAAACCATTTCACACCTGGGCAGAACAAGAGCGCGGTTTACAAATCACTAGCACCTGCGACCACGCTCATTCTTACCACTTTCTGCACACAGTAATTTAAACTTACAAAGAAGGCAAAGAACCAACTGCTGTTTACTGGTGTTAATACCTGAGTGATGCCTGAACCTGGAAGGGAACTTTGGCAGTACCGAGGAGCCTGGTCAGTTACTAACAACCAGGGATACCCTTGTCCTAGTTCACAGCCTGTCTGATCCAGGACATGGATGTCAAATACTGATTCTGTGCCAGTCAGTGACCTCCAAGGGGCCAGTGGCCTGGGGGACCCACCTCTGTGGAAGGCAGGAGCAGCAGCTTGGGGTCACTGGCCTTCGTGAGAGCAAAGACCCAGTAAGGGCTGTGAGATGCATGTGTCAGTCATCATTTTGTTACAAGCCAACAACAGAAAAAAACTCCACTCTGCTGGCCCAGAGGAGGAGGGGGAGTATCCAGAAATGCGCCATTAGAGGTAGGCCCCGTGAGCAGAGTCTGGAGTTGTAGAGGGGGAAGAGGAGCAAGCAATGGTAGCAGAAAGGTGAAGTGGCAGAAACATACAGGCGTGTGAGCCCCGCCCCCCACGCAAGCACATGGGGCCAGACAAAAGGGGGCGACACTGTCAACAACTCTTACAATGGAGTGAGGTCGCTTAGAAGGAGAACATCCCCGTGACAGTGAGGCCACTTATGTTCTGCACTGATGACTGGGCCTCCCAGACTGCAGTAGTCTGGGACTGGGAATAGGGTGGAGGTCCTGGCCGGCCATCAACCTGTGAGAGTGAGGAGAGCTGGAACCTTAATTAGGTCCTGAAGGACAGAGGAGGGAAGTGCTGAGAGCACAGAGTGTGCTCCAAAAAGACCTAAGTGCGCACACAATGTAAATCAAGTGCCTCCAGTCACTCCATCAACCTAATCAATCTGAGCACTAGAGGTTCTCCACAGGGAACTCTCTGACCCCAGTCCCCAAAGGCGTGCTCTACCTAACCTTCAGGGAAGAGACAACATTTAAGAATGCGGGGTTCAACTCAGACTCAGAACTGAAAGGTGACGGTTAAGTTCAGGAGCATCTTAGTCTCCTCCTAACAGGGCACTTCTTTCATGCCAAGCGTGCCCAGACACCACATCCATCTGAAATGATAATGACACATCAAATATAAGGCCATCAACACTCAGGAATCATGCAAGGTAAAGTCAGACCAAGGCAGCCATCCTATCAGGTCACCTTCAGTCCCTGGTTCAAGAACCACTCGGGTATGTAGGTATGTAGACTGTTAACACTGGAAAGAATTAAACAACAACAACAACAAAAAAAACTCATATATAAAACACCCTGGGCTCTTACATTTACAAATAAACACACATTTACAATCTAATTATTTTGGGGTTGTCATGCCCTCCCCTCCAGGGGAATCTTTCCAACCCAGGAATGGAACCCAGGTCTCTCTCATTGCAAGTGGATTCTTTACTATCTAAGCCACCAGGAAAGCCCAAGAACACTGGAGTGGGTAGCCTATCCCTTCTTCAGGAGATCTTCCTGACCCAGGAATCAAACTGGAGTCTCCTGCATTGCAGGCAGATTCTTCACCAGCTGAGCTACCAAGGAAGCCTTTTTAAGGTAGAGAACATGTAAATGTAGCTTCTGAAATAATGCTTGTTTGGGATATATTTAACAAAATTAATCCGGAAAGCAGAAATTTTAATATACTCAGGTAGCAACCACCAACATTTTAAAAGTAAAACCTCAATGGTCTTCAGATTCCTAAAGGCCAATGCCATGCAGACCTGGAGAAAGACGGTGGTAGCAGCTCACCCTAGTGCCGCTTGAGGGAACAGAGCAGGTCTGGGGACGAGCCATCTCCAGAAAACTTGATGGTCACTGCCTTCAATGGGGCTCATGCCACAGCCGGCCCTCTGGTGGCCCGCCCAGCCACCCAGACTCACCCTAGGGACACGCAGGGCCAGGCCTGGGACAGCCGAGTCCCCAGACTGCAACACCTTCCTCCCTCCCTGGAGTCACAGGGAGGGCGGCCAGAGAAAGCACAGTTCCCGTCGAGGAAGCTGAGGCAGGTGGGGACTGTGTTTTTATCCTTCCCAGACACAGACCATCACTTGGAAGTTCTGAAAACAGGGGCCACTACTGACCAGCCAGGCCACGCAGACACCACTGAGACCAGCCTGCACCGCAGCCTCATGCCTTGGCCTGAGTATCCCTTCCCAGTGACAGGAGATGGAAGCCTATCCACACCTCCACGTTCAAGCATACAGCAGGACAAAGCACACCTAAACTGACCGCACTTTAAGAGGGGGAGAGATGGCGGCAAATGTTTTTAAAACTTGATAGCACCCCAGGGCTCGCTCTGGAGAGGGGGGCTTGGATTTTGTGTTTCTGTTCTCAGAAATGCTCAGTAACTACCCAACACTGCCCACCTGGAAGTGGCCCCACAGGGGTGTCTGAGCCTCTGACGGCTGGGGCCTGCGCCTAAAGCCCAAGTGCAACACCCCAGAGAGAGAAACAAATGTTACCAGAAGAGAAGGTGACACGGAAATAAAGACGCTACCTGTGAGGGGGATGTGAATGATATTAAACACCCACAGGGAAACAGTGGCCAGGGGCCCCCTGGCGCAGGACGTCACTGAGAGATGTGTGACTGAGTCTCCTCGGCCCACAAAGGGTTACGCCTGCCAATTCCCTGCCATCTGCAATGTGCCCAGCGGGCGTCACATCACCAAATGGGAGGCCTTAACCCTTCCAGGGCTGCCTCCCTCAGGACCTGGCTGAGAAAGCAGTCCTGACCACCAGCTCCACCGAGCTGGAAATGGCAGGAGGTTTTACACAGAAATTTCCAGGAAGGGCCAGAAAAACCTTCTGTATTCTCAGGAGGAGATGAGAGTGGAAAGAGGGAGAACCAAACATGCACCCAGCACTGTGGCGACGCGGGCCTGGAGGCCCTGCCTGGGCTCCTGTCAGCTCCTCCCCGCACACATCCTGCGGCAGCAGGGCCGGCAGCCCCAGAGGATGAGAGCCAGCGGGGAAACCTGCATCCAGGACTAAACAAGTTTCTGGTCTCAATGAAGCCCATGGGCCTAAGAAACAGTTCCTAGTGATGAACAGTTCCTCCAGCACTTCCTGCACAGCTGCGAGAGCTGGAACAGAAATCTTCCTTCTCTCCTCCATTCTGTAAGTTGAAATCTCCCCCTTGGGCAGAGGGTTGTTCTGGGTATAGACACCTATCACAACCTCCAAGAAATAGCCAGGCTGACCTAGAGGATATCACAAGTGGTCATTTTGTACAACATGCTACTCAATGTAAAAGCAAGATCTCGCCCCAGCCAAGGCCCGGAGAGCCCCTCTGACCTGTCTACTACCACCCCCTCATGCCCCCCACCCCTCGGCCCCATTCCCTCAGCTCCAGACCCTCAGACATCCCAGCGGCTCCTCTGAAAGCCAAGTTTACTCCCACCTCAGGGCCTCTGTACTTCCTGCGAGGTCCTCCCCAGGATCTGTGTACTGCACCCTCTCCTTCAACAGCAGCAGCAAAGTGGCACAAGTCTCCCCTCCACATACGCACCCCGGGGGGTCTCTACCCCCTTTCCCACCTCATCGCCACTAGACATGCTAATTCCCACCTTTCCATCTGTGCGTCCCCTCCTCTCAACCCAAGAATACATACTCTCTCTGTCCAGTGACACTATCCTAGGGCCCCGGACAGAGGAGGTGTCCATACACACTTGTTACACAGGCGAGAAAAAGCACCTGCAGTACTCTCAGCTCTGGCACTAGGGCCCCCCTCCCTTGCTAAGTAAGTCAAAAACTCTTCATGTCAACAGAAAACAAAATGATCAAAACCAAACAAAACGGGGACTTCCTGGTAGCCCTGTGGTTAAAAATCCACCTGTCAGTGCAGAGAATACAGGTTCCATCCCTGGTCCAGGAAGATCCCACAGGACACAAGAGCACTAAGCCAGCGGGCTGCAACTACTGAGCCCTCATCCTAGACCATGGGAGTCACAAGTACCGAAGTTCACAGCTGAGCCCTTGCGCAGCACAAGGGGGATCACGGCCAAGAGAAGCCCCCACACTGCAGAGAGCAGCCCCCACGCGCCACAGCATGAGAAAGCCACGGACAGCAACGAACAATCAGGGCAGCCAAAAGTAAACAAAATTAACCAATAAAACAAAACGCTTACTTCATACCACACATGAAAAACCAACTCAAAACTGGCCAAAGGCTAAATATTAAAAGCTAAACCTATAAAACTCTTAGAAGAAGGGTATACAAGGGTAAAACCAGGACCCTCAATATGGCAAGAAATTCTTAGATACGACACAAAAAGCTCAGTATCAACAAAGGAAAAAAATAAATCAGACTTCATCAAATTTATTTAAATTCCTTTGTGCAAAAGATTGTGGAAAAAAATCAACAGAATGGGGAAAAAATATTTGAAATTATATCTCTAATAATGGTCTGATGTCCAGAATATATAAAGAGCTATTAGAACTTAGCGACAAACCCAATTCAAAAAAACAGACAAAAGGTTTGAAAAGACATTGCTCCAAAGATGACAGACAAATGGCCAATAAGCACATGAAAAGATGTTCAGCATCACCAATCATTAGGGAGACACAAATCAAAACCAGCTCTCACCCATTAGGATGACTAAAGAAAAAAAAAAGGAAAATGTTATTGAGACATAAAGAAACTGAAACCACCATAAATTGCTGGTGGGAATGTAAAATGTTGCTGTGATGTGGAAAAGTCTGGCAGCTCCTTGAAAAGTTAAATACAGATAAATACAGAATTAACCTTATGACCCAACAATACAACTCCTAGATATATCCAAGAGATGTGTTCATTAAAAAAAAAAAAAATGTACAGAAGTGTTAAAAAGCAGACCTATTCAAAACAACCAAAACGTTCACCAATGGGTGAACAGATAAACAAAATGTGGTATATCCACACAACGGAATATTATTCAGACAGGAGAAGGGACAAAGTGCTGATCCCTGTCACAACGCCGATGAACCGTGAAAACATGGTAAGTGTTTAGCATGCTTAGCAGACACAAAAGGCCACACAGTATATGATTCCATTTTTCTGAGATGCCCAGAACCATGCAAATCTAGAGACAGAAAGTAGATTAATGGTTGCTAGGGAATGGGGGCACAGAGGTTGGGGAGCATAGGCTAATACATACAGGTTTCTCTCTGGGGTGATGAAAATGTTCTAGAATTAGAGGTGATAGCTGCACGATATTATAACTGTATTAAATGCCAATATACCCTTTAAAAGGGTTATAATGGTGAATTTCATGCTGTGTGAACATTACCTTATTATTTTAAGGCAGGAAAACAAAAACAAAATAATCTTAACCTCAAGAGCCACAGCCCCTCTAGAGCTGCTGATCCCAACAAGACTCGAAAAGGGTCCTCAAGGACAGACTCCTTTGTGTAACAAGATCGCCAACAACCCAAGAGCCACTGTCCACTGGGGTGCGGTTCCCTTATCACTCACGGCAGCCAAGGAGGCCGCAGCAAGCCCGTGATACAGTGTGGCCACGTGGGACACAAAGGGGACAGTTTACCAAAAGGGAACCCACTCTGGGAGAAGCCACGGCCTCCGAGGGCAGGGCCACACAGGCCACCAGTGCAGAGCAGGACTCAAGTCAGGCCTGTCACTGGCCCCACACTGGCTTGTGTCAGACGCCTCAGTCTCACAGACACGTCACTCACGCATTCACCCTAACACTTGCTTAGTTTCTACCAGGGACCGGGGCTGACTGAGCCCCAGCGACACCCTTGGGGGTTTCAACAAAAGGCCTCCCATCCATAGCAGCACAGTCCCAGGAAGCCCTTGGGGACACACACAGATGTGTGGGGTGGGCAGTGAACACAGCAGGCTGAGACATAGGGCGAAGGTCCCTCCCACGCTGGAGTTGTCATAAACCCTGGATCACACTTAAGGCTCAAATTATAAAGCACTTCTTTTTTTATAAGACAAAGTCATGTTGAAGACCAGATCACCACCTACTTTATCCAGACTAACTGGCTATGGCTGCTCTGGACAGACACCACCAATGGAGAGGTGAGATTGATTTATAATGAATAATATATTAATTTGTGTCAGAAAACAACATATGGGACACTACAGCATCAGAGTACTGAAGTGAAGCAGCACACGCGATGATCGATGCATTCTGGGTTCTGGGGGCAGAGGGGGGAAGCGCACACAGAACAGACAGTGCTACCAGCGTCACACTCCATCAGGCCGAAACCAGAATGCCTGGCTCACCTCCATACCCCTCACCTTCCTCACCTGTAAAATGGGAACATACCCACTTTATCACTAACATGGCTCCACGAAGGTACTGTTAAGTGCTGTTATTGCAGAAAATAAGAATGTTTTAACAGGAAGCTGTACCGCTTGACGGGCTACTGGTCACAGCTCCCCACAGCAATTGCAGAATCTCTGCTGCAGGTTTTCTGCTTGAACTTAAACTAACCACAAGTGACCACCATCCTCACTTTTATAAGCAGTACTTTTCCTGCTCTGGGTGACATGCATCATAAAGCTCCCTGAAGGAAGGCCTGGGTTACAGTCATCTTCCAAATTTATTTTATGGAAAATGAATTATTTTATGGAAAATTGCAGACATACACAAAGAAGCAGCATAAATTGCACATGCCCACCACCCAGATCCCACGGTCATCAGACAACCAACCATTGTCTTTCACCCACCTCACATCTGCGAGGCTCTTTAAGAAGCAGATGCCATTCAACATGTATTTATGAATGAACAGTTCAGCATTTATCACTACAGGACACAAAATCCCAATTCCATGATCACACCATCAACAATTAAACAATCATTCCTCAATCTTTGTCAAAGTCACACTTGTCTAGATACACAGGTTCCCCCATTGCATTCTTTTCAATCATATGTTGAAGAAATCAGGTCATTTGTCCCATTTCCCTTGACTGGGTTTTCCAAGTGGCCTCCTTGTGGTATAATGGAAAGTGTGAAAAGTTGTCAGTCGCTCAGTTGTATCCAACTTTTTGTGACCCCATGGACTGTAGCCCACTAGACTTCTCTGTCCATGGAATTCTTCAGGTAATAAAACTGGAGTGGGGAGCCATTCCCTTCTCCAGGGGATCTTCCCAACCCAGGGATCGAAACCAGTTCTCTCGCACTGCAGGCAGATTCTTTACCATCTGAGTCACCAGGGATACACACCAGGAACACAGCCCCAGTTTCCTATAAACTAGATTTTGAGGCCAAATCAAGCATGCATCCCTCTGAAAGCACATGCGCCCGTCCTTGGGGGTGGGGGTGGAGGGCTGGCAGCTTCTGAGGACCACTGTCTAGACCCACCATTTTATGAGGTGTCTGCAAGTGTATGAACTCATAATTTCATGCTCCATACTCATTAGCCAGAGTGTCAATAGCTACACTGTCCGTTAGCCACATGTGGCCATTTAAGAAGACTTCAATCAAATAAAACTAAAGTCTGACTTTCTCAATCACAATATTCCAGGTACCACATCAGACAGTATGAGTACAGCATACTGGAAAATTCTGGCAGCTTGAATCTGTCTTCAAGGGAAACTAGCCCTCACCCACTATTTTGTTCCTTGCAAGTTCAGTTGTAGAGTAGAGGTAAATGCTTGCTTCTTCACTCTACCAATTTTTCAAAATGAGTTGATTTCCTAACACTTTCTGAAGGGCACTCGAGTTTCTTCCTTTCCTCTAATCATCAATACAAACCCTGGACTAAAAAAAAAAAAAAACCCCACACATTTGATGCTCCAACCCAGGGAACTAATTTTCATTCACATTCCCTTGCCCCACCCTTGGCCGGGGGTATGGGGGAAGGGGGTCCTGTAGGTCCTTCTGACACAACCCTGGCAGGATCTTTCACAATGGGACATTCCCAATGTAAATTTAGAATTAAAACATTTTCACTTAAGTGTTTTGATCTTTCACTTACATATCTTTTGTCCTTAAAAAACAACAACAAAAAAAATTTTTTTGACCACACCATAGGGCTTGTGGGATTCTAGTTTCCTGACCAGGGATCAAACCTGGGCCCCCTGCAATGGAGGCATGGAGTCCTAACCACTGGATAGCCAGGGAATTTCCAATTTTGGTTCTTAAAGATCAATTACTTGTTTTCTCCTACAATATATAAGACTATTGGCACTGTTGACCTGAAACCAAAAATATGATTCCTAAAAGCAGTTAGATTTTTTTCCCTAATTCTTACCTGTATGGCCTTATCTCATATCTTATGATCGATAACTACCATTTTTTAAAATTTTATTTATTTATGGCTGCACAGGGTCTTTGTTGCTTCATGCAGCCCTTCTCCAATTGCAGAGCACGGACTCTAGGCACATAGGCTTCAGCAGTTGTGGCGCATGGACTCAGTCATCCCACAGCATGTGTCCCCTGCCTTGGCAAGCGGATTGTTAACACTGGACCACCAGGAAGTCCCCAAAACTACAATGCTTTAAAGCCATGTAAAATAAATCCTCTGAGAGGTTAAATTACCAACTTGAGTAACAACTGATATGTAGCTAGATTCATTTATTTCAGCTTGCTTTTTGCACACGGCTCTTAGGGGTTCCCCTCCCCCAACATGACATAACTTTATTTTCTCATTATATAAAACATGCATCTGGTGCGACACAGAAAGGAAACCTGGAGGAGTCTCCCAATAATCCTATCCTCTTTTCATCATGCCTCTGCAGGTGACCATGTAGTTCATTTATGGTTTGTATATCCATTCTAAAAAATAAAATAGAAACAAATACACATTATGTCTCCATTCCACCCCTAACCCTTTATCATGGGGGATGAAAGTGAGTGCAATACATCTACCCTTCAGTTTTTTATTGTTTCTACTTAATTCACCCTAGAAATCCCATCACCATGACATGAAGCCATCCCTTCTTTCTACTCAGGGGCTCAGCTCCACCCCACTGGCAGATCCAGCCCCATCAGTCCTGGCCCCAACTGACAAACAGCTAGGTTAGTTCCAGTCTGCTACTTCAGAATGTTGTAGTGAACAGCCCAGCCACAATCCTTACTTTTGACAGTATCTTCAGGATACTTTTTGAGAAGTGAACTCACTGGAGCAAAGGGTAAGCAAATCCCTCTCTGAGGTGTTGCGAACCTCCCAAAGCAACATACGGTGGTGCCTGGTTCCCACCAAGAGAACAGTGTCCACCTTTCGAGACTAAGGGTCAGAAATGTCTCAAGGAAGCTCCAAGTGAGCATTATTCTTAGTCCTGGGAAAGACTGAGTCTCTTTTCTGCCTTGCTTAAGGGTCATCTGCATTTGCTTTTCCCTGTTTGTTTTTCTACAAGTCATACCCGTTTTGGTCCTTAACACCAAGCACAAGGCCAATCTCTCAGCGCAAGCAGTGTCCACGGCTGCTGAATGAGCAAGACCCCTGACAGGCGAAAGTCAAGGGCGGACACCGATTCCATCAGCCCAGGCAAGCAGACCTACCCTCAGCATGCACGCTGACCACCACACACAACGTGTGGCACTGTGTGCGGGCTGTGTGCGTGTCCAAGATGCTCCAGGACCCAGCCCCTCTTCTGCCGTGTTCTTTCTCCGTGCCCACTGAGTCCTGGGCAGCAGGAATGAGGAGACCCCAGCTGACCACAGGCCACGGTTCAATGGAAAGTGGAACAATCAATCAATCAATCTGTTCGGCTGACTTACACCCACGACCAAAAGTACACAAGCTGACGTATTTATACATTTAAAAAAAATAATTGCTCAAGGGTGCTTCTGCCTGTTTGACATTGACCATCACCTGCCACTGCCATCCGCAAACCATATTTTCCCATCAAGCCCTTCACACAGTAGGTACAGAGAGGCAGAACCACAGAGGACACCTGAGGCGGCTTCCAGAAACTCCCTCCCGGATCCCCAACCTGACTGCTTTCTAATGCTATGGCTATGTCTTCCTTGCTGGCCCTCTGACAGGAAAGGAGGAGTTTTCTTTCATTCATTCTTTCACCAAGAATTTATTGCTCAGACCATGTACTTCCCAGTATACAAGGGGCCAGGCAGGGACTTTCCTGGCAGTCCATTGTTTAAGACTGCACTTGCATTGCAAAGTGTGCAGGTTCAATCCCTAGTCAGCGAACTAAGATCCTACATGCCGAACTGAGGTCAAAATTTAAAACAAAATAAAACAAAGCGCCAGGCAGATATGAGGTCATCCAGCCTAGAACCTCAAAGAATCCTGAGCCAGCCCTCTGCCTTCAGACAACACTCTGGGCTACTAGACAAGTGTTGGTGTCACTCACCCCACCCTGGGCTGCAGTGAGACCTTTTCTAGACATAAAGTACCATGAATTTTAAATGCTAACATTCAAAGAAAGCACCACAGGCAAAACCCATTTTCCAGGTGGCTGGCCTACTGCATGCTGCCACCAGCACCCGGTAACGAGCACCATTAACACCAATGCCCCTCAGTTGCTCTAAGCAACTGGCGCAGACTCTTGAGACATTTTCACCAGAGCTCCAGGGTCCCTGGGTAGGGCCCAGGTGGGGCGGGCATGCAAAATGGTGCAGCTGCCATGACAACAGTCTGGCATTTCCTCAGAATATTAGACTTGTGATCCAGCAATTCCACTCCAAGGTACATGTCCAAAGGAACTGAAAACACGTCTCCATAAATATATGTACATAAATCTTCACAGTACTATTCATAATTACCAAGAGGTGGGAATAGCCCAAATTTATGCCATATGAATGGATAAACAAAACACAGTCTAGCCATACAATCGAATATGCTGAGCCACAAAAATAGATGAAGCACTGACTCACGCTACAGAGTGGACGAACCCTGAACCTTTAAAACATGCTAAGTATGAGAAGTGAGACGCACAAGGTCATATAGAGTGATTCCATTGATAAGAAATGTCCAGAACAGGCAAATTCAGACATGTAAAGTAGAGGAGTGGCTGCTGGGGGCTGAGGGAGGGGGATTGGAGATGGGCTGCTAATAGGTATGGGGTTTTTCTTGGGGTGATGAAAAGTGTTCCATAACTACACAGAGGTGACATCTGCACAACTCCTGAACACACAAAAACATCACTGAATCGTATACTATAAATGGGTAAATTATATGGCATACAAATTATCTCAATTAAAACATTTTAAACACCAATAAAATTTATTTTTGCTGGGGAAACATTCTGGAAACATTTTCCTGACCCCAGGATTGCTTGACCATTCCCATACGTTGTTGGCCTATGCAGGTAAGAGCTGAAACCTCCCAAACCCACGTCCAACCCTTGTCACATACCCTGCTCAGCCCAGCGGGGGGTCCCTGCAGCCAGCTCTCGCCCCACGCACTTGTGCCCCTGTTTCAAGGGCATACACCCCTCGGAAAGTCACTGGCCAGCTGGCCTACAAGAGGAACGGCTCACGGACCCAGGACGAGGTCTCCAAGGTGTCTTCGTCTTCTAAGACGTCTCTCAGTCCTCCCGTCTCGTTAGGCAGCCCTGGCCCAAAACATCACTAGCCAGGCCCTGATTGTTAGACAAAATACAACCTGGTTCTGGGCTCGGTCCTGTTGGGTCCTAAAAGCCCTGGACAGAGTCCCCACCTGAGACCCCAAAGCAGTGGGGGGATGGCTCAGTTTCTCACAGGCACGGAGTGTGTTAAGGCCAGTGAGCTCCAAACACAGGTGGTTAAGGATAAATTCTAACCGCTTCCGCCAGCACTGGGAAATCGCAGGAATGGCCAGAGGGCAAAGGCCACCTGGCCAGGATGATCCTCTGCCCCTGATCCTCACAGAGGACGGCTCACGCTACTAGGGCCTGGGCTTTTCAAACGAGTGACCTGTGAGACACAAGAAGAGAGCAAAAGGCCATCTGGAGAAGGCAGGGCCGGGCAGCCCCGAGGACAGCGCCCAGTGTGCAAAACCAGAGGCGCTGGCCTTCTTCCCTCTCTAGGAGGTGGCCATCAGCTTGTGAAGCAGTGCTGTTTCAACGTCCAAGGACCTGAGTGAGGCCTACTGGGTAAGTCAGTGCCTCCATTCCAGACACTAGATACCTCACACTCACCTGGCTTCTGGGCATGGGACGGTGGTCCTACCAGCCGGCCATGGTGGGAGCTATGTCAAAAGGCAACTTCTGTCAACGTGCTGACCAACCTAAAACAAAGAACAGAGGAAGAAACACTGAGTTTCCAAAAAAAGTTACTGGAACATACTGACAATTTTAAATGTCTCCAATCCCTGGAATTACACAGCATAATTCTAGATTTCAGCCAGAGCTCTGTGACTGCTCCCTTCCACAGGAGGGCAAGCTGAAGAAATCAATTTCTATCAGTCTCTGACTGCATGACCCAATACGGTGCACTAACCAGTAAACACAAAGATCTCAGACATGAAAGATGCCATCTTAAACAATACAGATAGAGACAGGTGGTACACAACCATAAGCCAACGTACTGACCACACAAAACTTGGTTCAAGGTTGCGATTATAATAGTAATGACAGTAACAGAAAGAACAGGCATGCTGGCACTGAACAGATGCTTAGTAGTGAGCTCTAGGCACTACGCTAAAATTCAGTTCTTTCTTTGAATCCCCAGGACAGGCTCAGGCTTAAGTTACACAATCATTCCCATTTGACAGGTAAGGGATCTGACATATATGATATTCAGGAACTTGTCCAAGGTCACCACATCTCCCTCTCCCGAGGTGACCTCTCCCCTCTCCAGTCCCCACACCCAAACACAGACCCCAAGAAAACCACACACCATTACAGGCAGGGCAGAGTTTGCCCTCATGAAGCTGTGGACATGAGGAGCCCAAGGATGGATAAACTTCATCTCCCACATGGAAGTGGCCTCACTGCCACAGGGCAACTAGAAGTTTCACCCAGCGATCAGCTCCAAAAGGCTTACACGGCCCAGGCAAAAAGGGGCTGCCTTGTTTTACAGACAGGAAAACTAAGGCTCAAGAACGTTCAGGAACTCTCCCAAGGTCACAGAGACAGCATGACTTTCCCTCCTTTGTGAGGTTAGATGTCCAGTGCAATGGGCACAAAGGCTCAAGCCAGTGAACCAGCCAAATCTCAGCCTCCCAGGCGGCTGTCAGTTGCAGCTTGCCAAATACTGTCAATATCACCTCTGTGGTCATTCTTTGCACCCACATGACTACCAGGAGCTTGCTCTGCTATGAAACCTTTATATTCAAACTGGGTTCACAGCAATTCACAGCTCATGGATGTCAAGAAACACTCCCACAGGAGAACTGGCAAAACAAGCAAATATCATATGGAAAGATACCTATGGAAAGACCTTTGGGCACCAAGGAACACACAGAGTCCTCCTCAGTGAGGCCCAGGGCTGGCTACAGCCACCACGAGGGCTAGCTCCTAGGGAGAGGGGCCCTTTCTGCCACTTTTTAAGACCCTATTCAGTCTGGGAAATGCAGTAGATGCCATTAATTCCCTGGAGCCAACACCTCTCTCTGCCTCCGAGAGGGAAGCCTCAGAAGGAGTAGTCCTGGACTTCTTCTCCAAGCACCTGCTCTCTTCAGGATCATGGTCAATATACAAAAGTCAGAGGTATTTCCACACAATGGCAACAAACAATCAAAATTCAGAACTTCTGTGGTGGTCCAGTGGCTAAGACTCCCTGCTCTTAGGGACCAAGTTTAATCCCCGGGTCAGGGAACGAGATCTCACATGCCACAACTAAAGGAGCCTGCACACAACTAAGACCCTGAGCAGCCAAATTAGTAAATAAAGTTTTTAGAAGCTCAAAGCTCAGACTGCCCTGGTGGTCCAATGGTTAAGAATCCATCGGCCAATTCAGGGGACACAGGTTTGCTCCCTGCTCCGGGAAGATCCCACAAGCCAAGGAGCAACTAAGCCCGGGCACCACAACTACTGCAGCCTGCACGCCTAGAGCCCAAGCTCTGAAACAAAGGAAGCCACCACAGTAAGAAGCCTGTGCATCACAACGAAGAGCAGTCCCTGCTCTGACCAGAGAAAAGCCTGGGCACAGCAACAAAGATCCGCCACAGACAAGAAACTAAGTAATAAATCTTTGGGGAAAAAAACAAACTCAAAGCTCTAAAAAATAGTAATAATTAATACAGCATAAATGTAAAATACCTAAGGATAAATCTGATTTTTAAAAACATGGAAAAGATCTGTAACCTGAACTACAGTAAGATGTCACGAAGATTAGTGAGAGAAAACCTGGAGAGTTGACTTTTCCAAGGATCAGAAAGTGTCAGTTCTCCCCTAAATTGATGCAAAGCCCCAATCAAAAATTTGCCAGCATGTTTTGCTGGGAAAAAAAAAAACAGACTGATTCCAAAATTTATATGGAAATGCAAAAGACTACAATAATGAAACACTGAAAAAGAAACAAATCTGGCACATACCATCAAGTATGTAACCAAGTGTGACATGCACATAAAAGCGGATGAGCAGATAAATGAACAGAATGCAGCCACGCTCGTGTGGACAAATGATTTGCAACATCAAGTACCCTAACTCTGACACCGTAAGACACTGGACACTTTCCTAAGAGATTAATGCCAAGTCACCTTAATCTGCTATAATAATGCATACAGTGCATAATGGGACATTATGCAACATATAAGAAGTTTTAAGGTCATCTCAGACTTTCACCCTGAACCACAACCTTCCCCACTTTCAGTTCAGTTGCTCAGTCGTGTGCGACTCTTTGCGACTCCATGAATCACAGCACGCCAGGCCTCCCTGTCCATCACCAACTCCCGGAGTTTACCCAAACTCATGTCCATCAAGTCGGTGATGCCATCCAGCCATCTCATCCTCTGTCGTCCCCTTCTCCTCCTGCCCCCAATCCCTCCCAGCATCAGTCTTTCCAATGAGTCAACTCGTCGCATGAGGTGGCCAAAGTATTGCAGTTTCAGCTTTAGCATCAGGCCTTCCAATGAACACCCAGGATTGATCTCCTTTAGAATGGACTGGTTGGATCTCCTTGCAGTCCAAGGGACTCTCAAGAGTCTTCTCCAACACCACAGTTCAAAAGCATCAATTCTTCGGCACTCACCTTTCTTCACAGTCCAACTCTCACATCCATACATGACCACTGGAAAAACCACTTGGTTGACAAAGTAATGTTTCTGCTTTTTAATACGCTGTCTAGGTTGGTCATAACTTTCCTCCCAAGGAGTAAGCGTCTTTTAATTTCATGGCTGCAATCAGCATCTGCAGTGATTTTGGCACCCCCCAAAATAAAGTCTGACACTGTTTCCACTGTTTTCCCATCTATTTCCTATGAAGTGATGGGACCAGATGCCATGATTTTAGTTTTCTGAATGTTGAGCTTTAAGCCAACCTTTTCACTCTCCTCTTTCACTTTCATCAAGAGGCTTTTTAGTTCCTCTTCACTTTCTGCCATAAGGGTGGTGTCATCTGCATATCTGAGGTTATTGATATTTCTCCCAGCAATCTTGATTCCAGCTTGTGCTTCATCCAGCCCAGCACTTCTCATGATGTACTCATGCTTATAAGTTAAATAAGCAGGGTGACAATATACAGCCTTGACGTACTCCTGTTCCTATTTGGAACCAGTCTGTTGTTCCATGTCCAGTTCTAACTGTTGCCTCCTGACCTGCATATAGGTTTCTCAAGAGGCAGGTCAGGTGGTCTGGTATTCCCATCTCTTTCAGAATTTTCCACAGTTTATTGTGATCCACACAGTCAAAGGCTTTGGCATAGTCAATGAAGCAGAAATAGATGTTTTTCTATTGCTTTTTCGATGATGGAACTCTCTTGCTTTTTCGATGATCCAGCGGATGTCAGCAATTTATCTCTGGTTCCTCTGCCTTTTCTAAAACCAGCTTGAACATCTGGAAGTTCACGGTTCACATATTGCTGAAGCCTGGCTTGGAGAATTTTGAGCATTATTTTACTAACAAGTGAGATGAGTGCAATTGTGCGGTAGTTTGAGCATTCTTTGGCATTGCCTTTCTTTGGGATTGGAATGAAGACTGACCTTTTCCAGTCCTGTGGCCACTGCTGAGTTTTCCATATTTGCTGGCATATTGAGTACAGCACTTTCACAGCGTCATCTTTCAGGATTTGAAATAGCTCAACTGGAATTCCATCACCTCCACTAGCTTTGTTCGCGGCTTCTTAAGGCCCACTTCACTTCACATTCCAGGATGTCTGGCTCTAGGTAAGGGCTCACACCATCGTGATTATCTGGGTCGTGAAGATCTTTTTTGTACAGTTCTTCTGTGTATTCTTGCCACCTCTTCTTAATATCTTCTGCTTCTGTTAGGTCCATACCATTTCTGTCCTTTATCAAGCCCATCTTTGCATGAAATGTTCCCTTGGTATCTAATTTTCTTGAAGAAATCTCTTGTCTTTCCCATTCTGTTGTTTTCCTCTTTCTTCGCATTGATGGCTGAGGAAGGCTTTCTTATCTCTCCTTGCTATTCTTTGGAACTCTGCATTCAGATGCTTATATCTTTCCTTTTCTCCTTTGCTTTTCACTTCTCTTCTTTTCACAGCTATTCGTAAGGCCTCCTCAGACAGCCACTTTGCTTTTTTGCATTTCTTTTCCATGGGGATGGTCTTGGTCCCTGTCTCCTGTACAACGTCATGAACCTCCGTCCATAGTTCATCAGGCACTCTATCAGATCTAGTCCCTTAAATCTATTTCTCACATCCACTGTATAATCTTAAGGGATTTGATTTAGGTCAAATCAAATGAATGGTCTAGTGGTTTTCCCTACTTTCTTCAATTTAAGCCTGAATTTGGCAATAAAGAGTTCACGATCTGAGCCACAGTCAGCTCCTGGTCTTGTTTTTGCTGACTGTATAGAGCTTCTCCATCTTTGGCTGCAAAGAATATAATCAATCTGATTTCGGTGTTGACCCTTTGGTGATGTCCATGTGTAGAGTCTTCTCTTGTGTTGTTGGAAGAGGATGTTGCTATGACCAATGCGTTCTCTTGGCAGAACTCTATTAGCCTTTGCCCTGATTCATTCCGTACTCCAAGGCCAAATCTGCCCGTTACTCCAGGTGTTTCTTGACTTGCTACTTTTGCATTCCAGTCCCCTATAATGTAAAGGACATCTTTTCTGGGTGTTAGTTCTAAAAAGTCTTGTAGGTCTTCATAGAACCGTTCAACTTCGGCTTCTTTAGCGTCACTGGTTGGGGCACAGGCTTGGATTACTGTGATATTGAATGGTTTGCCTTGGAAATGAACAGAGATCATTCTGTCATTTTGGAGATTGCATCCAAGTACTGCATTTCGGACTCTCTTGTTGACCATGATGGCTACTCCATTTCTTCTAAGGGATTCCTGCCCACAGTAGTAAATATAATGGTCGTCTGAGTTAAATTCACCCATTCCAGTCCATTTTGGTTCACCGATTCCTAGAATGTCTACGTTCACTCTTGCCATCTCCTGTTTGACCACTTCCAATTTGCCTTGATTCATGGACCTAAGATTCCAGGTTCCTATGAAATATTGCTCTTTACAGCATTGGACCTTGCTTCTATCACCAGTCATATCCACAACTGGGTACTGTTTTTGCTTTGGCTCCACCCCTTCATTCTTTCTGGAGTTATTTCTCCACTCATCTCCAGTAGCATATTGGGCACCTACTGACCTGGCGAGTTCCTCTTTCAGTATCCTATCTTTTCATACTGTTCATGGGGCTCTCAAGGCAAGAATACTGAAGTGTTATGCCATTCCCTTCTCCAGTGGACCACATTCTGTCATTCCCCACTTTAGCTCACAGCAAAGTCAGTCTTTCAAGATGCTCACATTACAATCTGGCGTTACCTTCTTAATTGGTTTACCCATCATCCAGTCCGTCAGGAAATCCTACTGATTTTGCTATCAAACACATGTGGGGTCCAAGCACCTCTCACACCTCCACTAGCCACACCATCCTCCAATAACAGGGCAGAGGTCTGCAGACTGGCCCTCCTGCTTTCACTCCTCAGCTCAAAACCCTCAAAGGCCCTGCATTCTCATTCAGAGGGAAGTCCTGTCCTCTCCTGATCCCAGAGGCATGTCCACCCCACCTCCCAGTCATGCTGGCCTCCAACACACCATGCTCCCTTCTGCCTTGGCGTCCTTTAAGGTCTTCAACAAAATCCCAGATACGCTATCATTTTAAACAATCAATTCTTCAGTTTGCAGTCCAAATTGAAAATGACCTTTGAAGACATAACTACCATACGATAAGCCCGAAATGTCAACAAATGCCCAGTCCATATTCAGCCTCACACGATTTCTCAGAAATGTCTGTATACAGTCTGTTCCAACTGTAGTTAGACCATTTGTGCTAGCTGCTCTCTCTGCCTCAATCACTCTGACTCCGAGGACTGACTCCTCCCTTTACCCCCAAATCACTGCTCAAATGTCTCCCTCAAAGAGGCCCACCCTGCTCACTCTGCCCCTTCTCTCCCACACCCCAACCCCTCCTCAAACTCCAGACAACATAGTTACCATGTCTATGGACTTTCTCACCAGTAAGAACAAAGATGCCACAAGGAAAGGGGTATCTGCCTGGGGCCTGATTTCATTTCAAGCCACCTACAACATGTCTGGCGCTCAATAAACGTTTATGGAATGAATGAGCAGAGATGGTTTAACACCAAGGGAGAAGGAATCAACCTGAGGAGTTCATAAGCAACCACCCCTTGATACAATTAGTGCAAAGTTCAGGAAGGAGCAGAAACCAAGCAGAGACCCCTTAGCACCAACAGAACTGGAAGCACCTCTCTAAAAGAAACTGTAATCGCTTTTCACTGATACATCATTTGGGCTGCTGTGCGTGGACCCCACACTGGTTTAAAGAGTTTTTACTATTTTTATTTCCAACCGGTACATTTAAATCAGTATCGAGTAACCCTTAAGTACACAATTACCAACTCATAAGATACTCTTCCACTCCCTTGGTAAATCATCATGGTTTGGCTCTGACCCTGCACCTGGGTACTGCACTTACCATGCATACACACACAACACCCCAAACCTTCGACCCACCCAAACAACTATTTCCCCATCTGAGGGAGCACACACTTGGTGAGGGGGCAGTGACTGGTGATTCACATGAAATCAAGTCACTGCACTTCGGGGAACAGAAGTCCATTGTTGCCATTTCATCCTTTCCAGTTCAGGTGCTAAGGTATGCACCCTTTTAACTTGAGGTGAGGTGGCCCCGGCCAGACGCTGGTTGCTGTCTAGAGAGCTCTAGTGTTCCTCAGAGACATTGAAGTTGCAGTGCCTACGGCCAGCCCAAGGACAGCTCTCAGGGGCCAAGGGCACCTGACGGGGAAGCCTGGGCTCTCTGAGGGGCTCCCCCGAGGGCCACATCGTCCCTTCCGAGGCCTGGTCCTATGGAAGCCACATGCCTCTGGTTTCCTCCTTAGCACTGTCTGCACTCAAACACTTGTGTGTCTCTAAAATTCTTCAGTTGTGTCTGCATCCAAATATATAACCACCCTAGCTCCAACCCAGGTCCAAGAACATGTATTAAGCCCAAAAACCGCCAAGGGGAAACCCAACAATCCCAGTCGCCTTCTCCCACCCCTAGGGCCACAGAGTCCACGTGTTCTACACAAAATAGCACCCCCTCCAGAGACAAAGGGCTACCCTAGACCCTTCTGCCAACGATCGAAGTGACCACGCAACTACTTGTTGAGGAGACGACGTCCCCAGCCAGCCCTACGAGAAAGGGAGAGACTGAGGCAGGGCGACAGCGGATTACCCCAAGGAAGCCCAAAGGTCACACTGCTCCAACATGTGCTGGCTGGTCAGGGAAAGATTAACTTGGGTCAGAGTCAATTCCCTAATCCAGGGATCACAAACTACTGCCTGGGCCTGCTCTAGGAAATGGGTTTCCGGGGACACAGCCACATCCACCCAAGGTCACCCTGTCTACGGCCGCTTTCATCCACAGGGCAGAGCTGAGCAGTAGTGACAAAGACAACGTGGCCCCCAAAGCCAACAAGACTGAGCTGGTGGGCTCTGCTCAGCATTACAGGGACAGAGGTGACTCGGTCAGAGCTGCCTGCCTGAGATAAGATCAGAGTGCAGGCACCGCGAGGGTGTGCTCTGGCTCCACATCCCCCGGGACCAAGCGGCACCTGCTCTCCCCTAGGCCCAGAGCCTCATTAACCCTGTGTCCCCATAGAGGCAGGGAGAGCATGACTAGGCAGACTGGAGAGGGAGACTCAGCCCCACGAGGGCCACAGAGCTGACAGTGAGGCCAGCTGCACAAGCCTATCTTTGGCAACCAGAGCTGGCCGATCTCCACTGTCAAGCCAGAGCATCCACTGGGGTAACAAACAGTACATGCCCCCCAGACCCCTGAAGGGCCCCTGTCTGTCCCCCCTCAGCCACAGTAACCATGGCCTCACCAAGAGACGGACTGTGTCCCCACACCGTCCCTTTCTGAAGCTCCTTAAAACCCCCAATGCTCCCAACACCTCACCACAGCCTTTAGGACCCTGCCTGTTTAGGCCCAGGCGACCACATGAAGTCATCTGGCATGCATGTATGTACAGGCACGCACGTACATATGGGCACACACACCAAACTCCTGCCTCCAACCACACTGGTCTTGTTTCCATTACCCACCATATCTGCCTTCCTCTGTGACCTGGCCTTTGCACATGCTATTCTCACTCCTGGGAAAGTACTTCCTTCCCCCCACTCATCTGTCAGACTGAAAACACGTATTACTCAGAAACCCTCTGCCTTTCATCCCCAAGGGTTAAAACCCCATCACTTGGCATGGCTGATCTTGACATCTGACAAGCATCCCACTCGGTTCTCTCCCCCAAACACTCCACAATCCACAAGAGGAAGGGCTCTTGTTCATCTTATCCAAGGCCCAACAAGGAATGGAGAAGAAATGACAAAGTGGCATCCTCTACCAGTTATAAACGTCCAGCCACTGTGCTTTCACCACTGTACTCAGTCGCCAAGTCGTGTCCAACTCTTTTGTGACCCCATGGCAAGAATACTGGACTGGGTAGCCATTTCCTCTTCCAGGGGATCTTCTCAACCCAGGGATCAAACCCACATCTCTATGTCTTCTGGATTGGCAGGTAGATTCTTTACCACTGAGCCACTTGGGAAGTCTGTTTTTACCACCAACTTGATGGAAAAACATAACAATATAAATAACATTAGGAATAAACAACACATGGAGACAGGCAAGGCCACAGCATCGCCACAGCCCCTGGGGGGCCCAAGGCTTCTTGGGGGAGGGGCTCCCCCGACTCCTTCACACAGCTGTTTGGAGAAAGGTGCTTGGAGACTCCCACAGTCCTCAATAGCCTTGTGTCCAGAAGCACCTCCTTGTCACTGCTGAGAAGTGAGAGCCATCCCAGTACCCATTCACCAGCATCCTGAACTACTCCCCTCCCCCTTTCCTATGACCAAAATTCTATTTTGTTGTAGTTGTTCAGTCACTCAGTCAGCATCCAACTCTCTGCAACCCCATGGACTGCTGCATGCCAGACTCCTCTGTCCACTGTCTCCGGAGCTTGCTCAAAGTCACATCCATCGCATCGATGATACCACCTAACCATCTCACCCTCTGCTGCCCCCTTCTCCTTTTGCATCCCTCCCGAAAAAATACCATCAACAATCCTTCCAACAGACCCGTGCCCTCCTGAAGACTTGACTCCACCACCCTCCTCCTCTCTCCTAAGCATTCCGGATATCCCTCCCTTTCACACCACTAGGCCATCCTGATGATGATGGACAGAGTCCTCCTGATGAATCACACACAACCAACTGCTTGGCCACGACCCCACTGACAATTCAAACACTCTGGGGCCAAATCCGACTGTGCCCCTGAGGGTCCGCTTAGCCCCTTAGGTCTCAAGATCACCCTGAGGACCAAGCAATAAAGCCTGGCTCCAGGCGGGCTCTCCAACAGAAGCAACTAGTTCTTTCTCTGACTATGATTACTGTTCTTCCTCAAAATCCTAAGCCTTCTTATAATGAGGCTCCTTTCAGCGTCTGCACACTCGCTCCCTAGCAGCTGCCCAATCGTCAGAGAAACCACCTCCCCCCATATTTAAAATGCACAGGAATCAAATGTCCACCTCTAGACAGATCTGAGACTTTGCTAAGTGATTGAAGGGTTTAGCATTAGTGTGTTACGTTATGAAAGGACAACCTAAAGAAAATGTCAGAACAAAAGAGGAAATAACTTCGGTGTTAGTAATGAGGACCTGCGAACTGGAGGCTCCCCTTCTGAGCACACCCATAGATATGTGCCACACTGAGGGGGTTCTCTAACAAAGAGCCACAGGAAAACAAGGGATACCTCCAAGCTCTTCAGGCACTGGGAGAAGACCTCAGGTGTTCCAGGACACTGCTCCCCCTAAATCTCCTGCAGACTCCAGTCCCATGTCACCCTACCGAGGGGAGGAACTGCATCCAGGCCCCACACTTCTAGGGACCAAAGAACACCCACGGAATCATGCTCCCAAGATGATGCTACAATGAGCCTTCTAGAACTATGCATATCTTTTTTTTTTTTTAAGCCCCTAGTATCTGACATAAGGCAGACCATCAAAATGTGAGTGCCTTTGTTCATTTCTCTCTAAGCTAACGTTTGGAAGATAAAAATGCATGCCCTCATAAAGATGCAGGATATTTCTAAATTCACAAAGGTTCCCTTTTTTCTTCCTCAATGTGGTATTAGTAAAATATACATAACATCTACTGACTTAGTCATGTTTTTGGTCTTAGTCATTTTAAGTGCACAGTTTAGCGGCATTAAGTACACTCACACTGCTGTACAGCGATCAGCAGCACCCGTCTCTAGAACTTCTTCACCCTGCGAAACTCAAACTGTCCCCACTGCACACTGATCACCCATTCTTCCTCCCCCACACCCCTATCCAGGCGCCCACCATCCTACTTTCTGTTTCTATGAATCTGACTACTCTAGGCGTCTCATTTAAGTAGAAATCATGCACTATTTGTCCTTTATTGTCTGGTTTACTTCACTCAACACAATGCCTCTTCGAGGTAAAACAACAGGTCATTCTAGCATTTTGAGGGCTGCGTTCGGAACAAACCCCATGCGGCTGGCGCACCCACAGCTGCAAGTGTGGCTCTAGAAACGCGCTTCCCAGAGCGGGCCCGCGCCCCTGACATGCTCCACCATCACTCAGTCCTTCCCTCCACTCCCCAAAGAAACTGCACAACAAAATGCTGCCAAGGGCTTCCCTGCTAGCTCAGGAGTGAAGAATCCACCTGCCAATGTAGGAGACACAGGTTCGATCCCTGGTCTGGGAAGACCCCATATGCCGCGGAGCAACTAAGCCCATGTGCCGTAACTACTTAGCCCACACTCCGCAACAAGAGAAACCACCACAATAAGAAGCTCAAGCATCACAACTAGAGTAGCGCCCACCTGCCACAACTAGAGAAAACTCACATACATCAACACACACTCAGGGCAGCCATAAAGAAAACTAATTCTTTTAAACTGCAGGACTGATTAAAATGCTGCAAAGTTTCAAAAAAGAAACCACAACAATGGCAACATCAATCAGTAAATTGTGGCTTGCACTGTGCTGTGCTTACTTGCTCAGTTGTGTCCAACTCTTTGCAACCCCATGGACTGTGGCTCACCAGGTTCCTCTGTCCATGGGATTTTCCAGCCAAGAATACCAGAGTGGGTTGCCATGCCCTCCTCCAGGGGATTTTCCCAGCCCAAGGATCGAATCCAGGTCTCCTGCATTGCATGCAGATTCTTTACCATCTGAGCCACCAGAGAAGTCCTACACACAAGCTTGCACTACACAAGCCAATTAAAAATAAACTGAGAAATGACATGAACATACACCACATCTTCCTGACAATGTACCCAACAATAAAGGTATGATCAGAGAACATCAAGATCAGAGGGGTTTCTAAGGGAGGGTGTTTCAGGGAACCATCCAACTGTCCACTGCCCCCAGCCCTTACAGGCTAAACTGAGCCCAAGAGGGAAGCAGCAGAGCCTCCCTAAGGTCTTAGAGGAGGCGGGCAAGAGGGGAGGGTGGGTAACACCAGCTTCTGTAGGCCATCAGGGCTTCCCTGCACGGACACTTCCCATCACTTCCTCCTCACAGAAGGGCCAATGCGGAGAGGAGGTGCCGGGCAGACACAGTCTTGCTGGCTGGGAAGAGTCCTGTTCCACTCGGCCAAGAAGCCAGCATCTGGGGAGCAGACAGGAAGGAAACTGTACTAGGGACTCAGACACCTGGAGAAGCCGGCTCCAGGAGAGAGGCAGCGAGGGCCAACCCCCCGCCTCCACCAAAGCTTCAGAAGAGTGCCTGCCTCCAGGGGTGCAACGGTGAGACCAGAATTTTGAAATATGCTTTGCTTTGTCCTCGGCTGCAAATCGGAGTTTTCCTTGGTGGTAGATTTTAGTACCAACACTGATGGGCTGTGAGGTACAATGCAAATGCCATGTGAATCTCTGACTTAAGATAAGAAGCTCAAAGAAACCTGGGGTTGTGCCCTCACGGGCCTTTGCCTATACCTGAAACTCACCCCAGAGTAAGCCAGGGACCCCACAAAAGGCAGGACTCTGCCACAAAGTCCACATCCAACACCGACCGAAATGTCTTTGCTCCATTTGCAAACAGCAGAGTGCCTGCTCGGGTCAGGCTCCACGCCCGCCAGCAGGCACACACAGGTGCACAAGCGTGAGCACGGGGGCACACACAGCAGCCAGCACACATTTTACCTTCCAGGCAAAGGCGCACTTCTAAGCTGTCAGTTGTTGAGAACGCAGAGAAACACAGTCCTAAGTGGTCCCAAGTAGCCCACAAAGTCTACCTCGTCCCAATGGCACAGTCCTGCCAACATAACCCAACCTAAGCAAGAAATCCTCTGGGAAGTCGCTTCGAGTCCCAGGTCACCAGCCCTTCCAGACCAAAAGGGGTAAGGGGGGGTAGGAGGAGTAGTGCCAGGGAGGCAGGAGTGAGGTGTCCAGTCGCCTCACCTTTACTGGGCGCCCTGCAGGACCCCTCCGGCCTCCCCCGCAGCCCACCCCACTGCCATGCTCTGTCACCAGCCGCCTCACACAGACCTAGGGCCCAGTCACTGCAGGTCTGTCCCCAAGATCCCAGTGACATGACTGCTGGAAGTGGGGACTCCACGGTCCCCCGTGGTCCAGGACTCCTTCCAGTGCTCATCAAGCTTTGGTGGCATGGGAAGGGGAGGGCCTGACTCTTCACTGAGAAAGCCACGCTGGACACACAGATTCAAACTGCTGCAGGAAAAAAAGCCCACTGCTGACAAAGGCGGGAACATCCAGAGAATCACCTTTAGCACACTGACAAGAGATTCTGTTACTAAAGGAGGAAAAGAGAAGTGTAACAGTGGCTAACAATTATTAAATTCTTTATCTGGTGCCAGGCGTGGCGCCAGTACTTTACATGCCTGATTTCATTTAATCCTCATAACCACAGAATTGAGGCTCTACCAACGCTACCCACACTTCACACGGGGGACTGCCACCGTCACCTACACTGCACACAAGAACTGCCACTGATGCCCACACTTGACAGGTGAGTAAACAGGCTGAGAGAAGTCAAGGTGATCGGCCAAGGTCACAGGGTTAAATGGGGATCCAGACCCAGGCTCCAATCTCAACCATGACACCTTGGTGGGCAGCCTGTCTCTAACTAAGACCATCCTCAGGCTGGATCCTTCCCAAGGTTCTGGGAGAACTTCCTAAACAAAGTCAGCACAACCTCCGTTCCTCTGATTAAAGCACACTAGCTTAATCCTTTACTGAATTTCAGGAAACCTCCTTGTGCAAACCCCCATTCCATGAACCATACAGCAAATTCAGGGACTCATGTGTGTCTTCACCTTCTATGAGAGGCACTAAAACCTACGGAGGGTGCTGAAGCACAGATTTCTAAGCGCCTACCTGCCAGGGTACATACAAGCTAAGGGAAGAGGACTTGATCAACACTGCCAGCCTGGGTTATAAATATAAATGAAGACCCTTTTGTCTTTTCCATTGTGTGAGATGTACACATACGCCAACCACACTCAGCACTCCACCAAGCAGACCTGGGTCCCGCGGCGAGGAGGACTTGTGCAGACTGAGCTGCTTTCCTTCCATCAGAAGAGCAAAGTGCTCACAGGAGGCAGGAAACAGAGCAGACCCAGACCGGGGGAAGGAGACAGGTTCTCTGGTCACTGACTCGGCAGTCTCCCCAGCCCATGGGACGTGGAGCTGGGGGGCAGCCCAGGCCCTGAAGAAAGAGCTTCCTAAGGTGCTGGTGGCCAGGGCACATGCTGGCCCGCCCAGCTCTGTACAGGAGGCACCAGTCTGCCACCCTCACCCTGACTCTCCGGATTCCTCACTCCCACCCTTAACCTCAAAACCGGGACCCCTAGTCATCATCAGGCAGATACCACTCTCAAAACCAAGTCATTCTTTCCCAAGGGCCAAGTCTCCAAGGCTCCCTTCCTTCCTGCGTCCACAACCCCTCCCTACTTTCAAAACCCATACTGTCATTTGGCAGGACATCCACCTGTCTTCTTCCTTGAACTCTGCCAGAAGAGTCAGGATTTGAAAACATTTGAGCAATGCATGAAACAGGGTAACTTTTTCAAACTAGAAAGTAGCAGCTGTTGGAAAAATTCATGTGGATGTTTCAGGGAAGTGTCTTAATCGCTCTAGGTCTGTCTGGAAAAGTGTCCAAAGCCTCAAGCTGGAAAATTCTCAGACTTTAGAAAATGCTGATTACCAACCAGCTCCTGGGGCACAGGAATCACACTGAGCCTCTTCTTGTCCCTCTTTGCTGCTGCTGCTGCTGCTAAGTCACTTCAGTCGTGTCCGACTCTGTGTGACCCCATAGACGGAAGCCCACCAGGCTCCCCCGTCCCTGGGATTCTCCAGGCAAGAACACTGGAGTGGGTTGCCATTTCCCTCTTTAACTACTGGCAATCTCTTTCTCAGGTGACGTTAAGGGCCGCATCCTCCTAATTTCAATCCACTCATCACTACTTCACTCTTGGGAACAGAGCAGAACAAACTGTTTACATATGGGACCATCCCTCAGATATTTCTTTCTTTTATGTGTTATTTACCACACTTTCATCTAACACGAAGCACTGCTAGTTTGGGGAGGAGGAGACACAAGGACAAATCAAGTTCTGCATCCAGACCCCAGAGAAGGGTCAAAGACACACACCCCTCAGTTCAGGAGGGTCCTGGGTCCTGAGGACCACACATGACCCACCACACCTCAATCCACTATCTTCTCCCAGTGAAGCAGAGAGTGGCCATCCAGGCCCACAGGCTGGGCTGTCTCACAATGCCTGGCTTCTCCAGGACGGAGACAGGATCTCAGACCACGCTTCTCTAGGACCCAGCTCACCCCACCTTCACTCAAACTCAGCACCCTGAAAACTTAAGACCCACTATGTCAGGGCCTGTGTCACCTCCCAGTCCTCACTCGGCTGCCACCACTTGGACATGCTCCTGCCCATCCTTCCTCTTTCCCAGAGCACTGTGCCCTGTCTCCTCCATGAAGAGTTAAGACCCCCGAGGACAGGAACCGGCCATCTCACCCATCGCCAGAACCCAGGGACACAGCACAGGCCCGGCAGAGAAGGGACCCCAGTTGCTGAATGAACAGATGACTTGTCCTCAGCTCCTGGTATCCAATTAATCCCTACCCAATCTTCACGCACAGGATCTCTGGCACCTGTCCTTGCTTTTTACTCCCCATCAGGCAAATTCAAGGCCAGGTCAGCTCATGCCTGCCTCTTATCAGTGGCCCTTTTACCTCACTGGCTTCCCTACCCAATTCAAGTCAGCATTTTCCTCCTCACAAACCTGAGGGCTCTCCATGCTTTTGGTATCAAGTGTCAACAGTCATCCATTTAAGGTCATCAACGATAATCATTTTTCATACTTATTTTCCATTAAGACTTTCCATAAACCCTGAGGTCCAGGACAGTGATTTACCAATGCCATCCCTCCCTGACACTCCAGTGCAGGGAACACTCTCTCTAACAGTCCAGTCCCACACAACGAAGCTGCTTCACAATAGCTGTTAGGACCCCTGAGACCAAGGAAATTATCTCTTCTCAGAATAGTGTGCATGATGAACACAGATCGGATGCCCCATCTTTTTCACGTCATGACATGTAACAAAAATTATATGTGCACAGTGCACTTCAGTAATATGAGGGCAACTCGCTGAGGAGCTGGGCTGGGGCCACCTGGGCCCGAGGATGTCTGTGCATCTCTGTCACCCAGCTCAGCATCTCTCCTTAGGGAATCTCAGAGCTCGCAACTGATGACGCAGCCTGCATGTGTGCACCACCTCACTGTGCGGCGCTGGCACTGCACTGCATTCCGTGGGTTGCCCACTGGAATGGACATTTAACAGGCTCTTAAATGTCAGTGGGCTAACTTTTTAAAAAATAACTTAAGAAAAAGCAGCAGCCAACAATGGTTCACACAAGACTGGTTACAATTTCAGCTTCCCTCTCCTTTCTGCAATAAACCAAGGCAACACAGCGGGCGCGCTCCCGCCACCCTGAACTCACAGAGGGCACACAGGGCTCTCCTGTGCTCGCCCGATGCAGAGCGCCTTCCCAGTGGCCGTCCCCTTTCGCCGCATGCCACGGCACAGCCACCCGAGCTTATCTCTGCAAAGTTAAGAGGAACCCCTTCCATCCTCCCTGAGGGGGCTGAGTGGGTACTTGATGGCACCAGCAGCAGGAAAGGACAACTGTCCAATCCTGAGCCAAGATTCCCAAATTACCACCAACGTACCTCCTGGAACCCCTCACCACCCCATACCCCGATCTTCTCTCGTCCAAGAACACATTCAATCCCTGTAACCAGTCCACCTGTGAAACGGCTTAAAGATGACTTCAGCAGACAGAGCGGACTCCCCCCACATGTGAAGGGTAAGTGAGAAATAACCTCTCTCAAAGCTTTTCAGCAGCCAGCCTGTGCTGTTGTAGACTCACCCTTACGTGAGTGTTAAGGACCGTCCCTCCTGCCCAAGACTAGCAGAGCCTGATATAGGATCTGATGTCCTGCTTTTCTGAATCCTGAAATGGTCACCCAAAATGATTCATCTCGAGGATGCTTAAATAATAAGTGCCATCTCTTGTTTTTTAATAGATAGGGAAAAGCAGTTTAATGCTCTTAAAACTAAAAGCCATCAACCGCTTAGTTCCAGAACAAGAAACACAGCTACAGTTGTTTCGTTTGCTGGTTTTTAAATGCAGTCCGGATACTCCAGAAGCAGCCTGAATTCCTGCCTGTGTTCTGTCCCATCCTCACGTTAGATACCATGATGACCTCAAAAGACAAGGTCCTGAGGAAGGAAATTTGACACTGGACCTACACTACATAAATAAAGGGAAGAGAAACCTAAAACAAAACAAAAATTGTGAAACTAACCAAGCCATAAAGAAGTAAGGATAACAGATCAGACCAGGAGGCTCCAGGAGGGAATAGAGCTCTGTGTCCTTCTCTCTTCTTCAAGTCAACACAGGGCAGGCCATTCCCCGTCTCAGGCCTCAGTTTCCAGTTTGTAACATCAAGCCCTGCCCCACTCATCTGGAAGACTGTATGCCGCCTGCTGGGTTCAGCCAAACAGCACACAAAAAAGCTAGTCCTAGGTGAATATTAAACTTGTCTGCTGCCCAAAGACTCTTCCTGACAAACAGAAATTGACAATAGGCTGCAATTACACTTCAATCCAGACACAAGTCTGTTAATGTCCTTAACCAAGAAAACTTCAATAGCAGATAGTGGTATGACTACTACTGACACCGGAGACCCCACCTTCTCTCCAGACTTCAGGGTCAGGAAATGGCACTTGTAGGGTTGAAAGAGACAGAAAGCCTCAACAATAGAAACCTTACAGGTTTGGGGAAAGAGGCAAGAGACAGATGACCAACACACAGACTGCTGAAAAGGTCAGCTAATCAAACAAAAGTGTCGAGGAAAATCCTAACCAAACCCTCAAAATCTCCCCAGTGCACGAAAAAGAATCCCAGGGAGAGATCTGACTCCAGAATCCTCTGAAAGAATCACTTGCCATTGAAGGAATGCATTAAGCCTTTACATACACAATAATACAGGAAAGAAAAGAAAATGAAGTTAAAGTGTTCTGTCAATGATAAGCAAGCCCTGAGAACACCACAGGTCTGGAGTGACTCAACCAATGCAACCAACACCTTCAAACCAAGGATTCTGTTTGCCATGCTCCTACTTTCCCCACAGCACTGAACAACTGGGGGGAAAAAAATTTTCCTCCATGGATGAATGAAAGTTGCAGCAGCAAAATTTTCAGAACTGGCCAGCTAGCAGTGAGAGCCTGCCCAAAACACACAAGAAAACTAAAACTGTTGTCACTGTCACAAAAGCCCAACAAATGGAAACTCGAGTAAGGAAAAACTGGCCTGGAAACCTGCTTACCTCCAAGGTCCTGGTGAGAACCCTTCCTCTTAGGTAAAAATGTGTTGGGTCAAGTTTAACAGCCACTGACTCAAAGGGTAATTGCATAGAACAATTGAAATTGGAGGAAATGTTATATTGGGATTATATGCAGAGTTAAGACCACAAGACTTTTTTAAATTTCCTTCTGGGCAACCTGACTGACCTTTTTAGGTGAGATCTCCTTACAATGAGTTCTGAAGACCTCCAAATTTTTAGGCTGTGGTAGAATTTTGTTAAAAAGAAAATCTAGCTCCTCAATCTGAGTGTTTCATTGTGCTTGATAACTGAGATGTAAAACTTGGGGGGATATTCCTGTAATTGTCCTCTGGGCAGAGGAGGATTTTGGTTTGTTTTTGGATCTTAGTTTCACAACCAGGGATGGAAACTATGCTTCCTGCAGTGGAAGTCCAGGAGTCCTAACCACTGGACCACCAGGGAATTCCCTCAGGGGAGGAGTTTCATCTCCGAAGTAAATGGAGGACTGCTAGGATACCCCTAACGACTTTTTCTAACATTTCTCAGTTGTCCTTGCAACCATCCCATGAGGTTAAAGATACAGTCCCCATCTACAGGTGGGAAAGCTGAGGCCAGGTGGCCAGGCGGCCAGGCAACCTGCCCACAGCTGAAGAATAGTAAGTTGCTGTCAGATCTTCAGATTCCCAAGCAGCCTAAGTGCGGAAGAAAGACAGGGTTCAGGCCCAAACTCTCCCATTAGCCACTGCAAGCACCATCAAGCAACCTACTTCCAATCCCTGGCCAAAGGGCACTCAATGATAAGGCCAGAAGTACAGAAGCCCCTCTTGGTTCTCAACGGCAGGACCCCATGAGGATCTGCCTGGCAAACATCTTACAAATGGAAGAGCAGCCCCCTAAAAATCAATATGTGAGGTTCAGAAAGCCCAGCGTCAGGAAGAGGGGCTGTGTGCCCTTTGCCCGGATGAGGTATCACCAACCCAGGCGTTCTGTGCTGCCAGGGAGGCACCAAGGCTGAAGGGAGAAACATTCAATCTGAGATTAGAAAGGCTGGGACCCAGTCCCAGATGTAGAAAAACCAGCAAGGTGACCCTGCAAGCATCACTCTCTGTAGGGACTTCACCTTCTTCCATCTCAAATGTGTGGACAGGCTGCGGTTCCCAGGGGCAGATTGCAACATCTGTCCCACAAGCATGGAGGTGCTCCACACGTGAGAAGCAGCTCAGTGAGCTTTTGAGCTCTGCCTCATCTATTCCAACCACAACAGCACACTCAGTGGCCCCGAGTGTGTGAGCAGGTACACACTAGGTGCTGCACTATGCCCCTTTGCATTTATTATCTCACTTCCAATTCAGTCATTCATGGGAGACAATATTTTCTCCTTTTCAGAAATAAAACACAGGGAACTTTCCTGGTGGTCCAGTGGCTAAGATTGAATGCAGGGGCCCTGGGGTCATCCCTGGTCAGGTAACTAAGAGCTCCCTAAGAGTTCACATGCCACAGCGAACACCTGGCACAGCCAAATTAATTAAAATAAATATTTTAAAAAGAAGAAATGGGAAACAAAGGACGAGGCTCACCAAGGTCAAGTCACTATGAAGTGGTTGGGTGGAGCTCACACCCAACCTAAGGCAAAGCCAGGGTTGGCCCAGGACACATCTACAGGGACCTGCTGCCGGGGAACACCCCCTCCCCCACCCCCGGCACCAGGAGAAGCTGGATAACCATGTAATCCAACAGTACTAGACTGAGCTCAAAGGCATTACCTCCTTTAGGATGAATTAGGTTTGAAGGCTCAAATCAAAAGACCTGGCCATAAAGGGAGGTCAAGTAGTGTCAAGTGTAGAGATGAAGACAGAGGAGGACTAGCTGAAGAATTCTTCAGCCTCAAGTGAAGACTTTCTTTCCAATCCCACACTGCCTCCAACTCCGCCTCTGCCCTCTACCCCACCCCCAGCTATGGCTGGACCTGAGGCCAAGCAGCCTCAAAGTTTACAACCCCATCAAACCTTCCCTCCAAACTCCTGCCTCAATTTTGTTGAGAGCCCCCTTTCAGGTACAGCCCATCTAGCCAGCACATTCTACCTCAGATTTCCTCGGACACATATCAAATATTCAGTCCTTTCACATAAGGAATCCAAAAACTAGGAATCAGAACAGGAAAGCAAGATCCTTGTCAAACTCACCTGTGAAACAGGTACCTCTGTTGAGACTGAGAGCGAGAAAGTGGGTGCAGTGCACTGAAGCTGCAAAGACCCTTTCTAACATATCCTGGAGTGTTCCAGAGGATTCCCAGTCACTTCCTAAGGCAACCTGCAGGTTTTCAATTAGAGTAAGTTTCTTTGTCTTCTAATAACCTACATTTTCATCAGACAAAAAAAGAGGTCATAAATACAGTCTAGAAAGCAAGGGGAGGGGCAAGAAGCCTGTGGTGTGATATTCCTCTTGACTCAAAAGTCCTGCATCATGTTTGCCAAAATCCACAGGTATGCAAGATGTGTCCCCAGCTGGTACTTGTTTCCAATAACACAGTCTCACCACCTTCCACCTCACTGCCACCTCTTCAGGCCCCCTGCCTTTTACCTCCACCTTCTAAACACACCGCCTTCCTAATTCAAGACAAAGATGTAGCTTTGCACGGTTGGCACATAAAGTAAGTTTCATTAGCTGAACAAATAGCAATCTGAAGCCAGACTGCCTAACTCACCTCCTAAAACAGTTCATATAACTCAAGAGCATCCATTCTAACAACCACATTTAGCTGGCAGCACAGTTCTGTAAGCCTCAAACTATGACACTGCCAACTTGTTCTTCTGGTTCTGCGGCACTTCCAAACCCGACAACTATTATAAGGAAATCCCAACGATGCTCTATTACCCCAGGACGACGGCTCATGAAGACCTCACCTACTCCCCTGTTTCATAATCTTCCTAGTTTTCTACAATGAGCATAAATTATCTCAATTATTGTGGGGAAAAAATAAGCCCAGGGAAAACAGTCTTGTCCTTTCCATTTGATGGCAGAGAAACACCCCAAGTCCAAACAGGTAGTTCTCGAGACAAGTATTTGAGTTGCCCATGCTTTCAGAGGTTAACACAGTCACACTGACAGTCCTTCACTGGATTCAGTGGTAAGAGTATCACACTTTTGTGTCTTGGAAACTGACACAGTCAAGACTCTGCAGGTCATTTCACTACTCTCCCACTCACGTCCTTCAGGTGCACCTTTTAGTCCTCTGCTGTCTAAGGCCCAAGAGGTCCTAGCTCTGAGCTTCAGTGCACCTGCATCACACTGGTCCCCACCTTACCCATTTCAGCTGGGTCCCACTGCTCTTATGGTAAATGCCAGACTCCCTCAGTCCTGGAACCTGACCATTTGTCTCTCTCTGCTCCAACCACACTGATCTTCCTTCAGTCCCAAACACTCTCTCTGCCAGAAATGCTCTCCCTTTCCGCTTATTTAGCTCCTCCATGTCCTCTGGTCCCAGATGAAGGAGGGCCCCTCCAGTCCTGCTCACCAGTTCACAGCACCCTTCTGTCCTCGGCCCATGGTAAGTTTCCTCAAGTTTATGAGCTTAGTTACAACTGCTCTCCCCCTAATCTCACAGTAAACTCCACTGAGCAGGAGAGAGCCCTAGCACAGTGCCGGAGGCACAGTATGCACTCTGATATTTATTGAATAAATCAATAGAGAAATCACTACTTGCAATGCCACAAAGTCACAAAATAAGTGATGCAGAACACATGAGAAGAACTACTTACAAGAGTTGAGAACTGGAGTCTTTTAAATGCTTTATCATTCAATACTTAAGTGTTCTTTCTTTAAAAAAAATTGTAAAATACAGACACCAAAAAGTTTATAAAAACAAAAAACTACTGCTAATCCCAACCCAAAGATTTTGTTGACATCTTGCTACAAATTCTTCCAGGATTTTTTTCTACCAACAGCAGCATTATTTCTTTCCTCTCTATCAAAATATAAGATTGTAGAATCTGCCAAATGATCCTGCATTAATCGAGATGACTTGACATTTAAAAAAAATGATGTCATCGGAATGGAAATAACAATGCATCCAAATCATTAATACATTAATCCCATTCTCTACACCACATCCAAGATGACAGGCAATCCTCTGCAAAAACCAGCTTCAGAATTTTAGGAGCAGCAGAGGGGATGAAAGCTGAAGGGTGGGGGAGTTAGCAAGGGGAGGGTCTAGCCAATCACTCTCAAAATCCCCAATCTAAACTGCTTCCTCCAAAAAAAAGGGCCAACTTTTCTGAGTTATAGGCTATAGAAGGGAAGCAATGGGGTGACTCTGTGGCTTGGTTCTTAAAAACCACCTGGTAACTCTGCTCTCCAAGGACAAGGCAGGGCTAGAAACGGAGTTATCAGATCATCCCCCAACTCCAAGCAGAGGTGTACTGGAGCTTGGACAAGCACATGGCTTTGTGCTGTGGGAACTCCCGGAAAAATCAGATTATTAGTGGCACTGAAATAATGTCTGTGAACTGAGCTTAGCATACAGTGGGCACTCAAACTGGGGCCAGTTTGATCTTTCCTCCACAGCTTGCTGGTCAGGTCTAACAAGCTACCAGCACTCTGGTGCCAGTGAACATTTTACGTAAGACTGAAGGCAGGAGGAGAAGGGGACGACAGAAGATGGTTCAATGGCATCACCAACTCAGTGGCTATGAATTTGAGCAAGCTCCGGGAGTTGGGTGATGGACAGAGAAGCCTGGCGTGTTGCAGTCCACCGGGTCAGAAGAGTTGGACATCACTGAGTGACTGAATTGAACTGAACTTAAAAGAAAACTTGTAACCACCATCAGAAGAAAAAGAATATCAACAGGACACTGGGCCCAAGACTGAAGCAACTGCACAGAAGGCTGTCTGTCCCTCAGATTCTCTGTGCTACCACAGCCAGAAGGTGTCACTGTGTAAAATGGACACACAAGAACCATAGACTTAACCAGTACTGTGTACTCTGAGAAAACTGAAAGAAGTAAGAGAGAAAAACTAAAGGCTCAAGTGACTCACTCGGACTTTGATCTAAAGAATCCAAAGCTCTAAAGATAAGGATGAACGACACACGTAAGGAGGTAGGGTCAGATACACAAAATTAAGCAGTCCTTGCAAAATTCCCAGGGCAAGGAAGAAACGTGCACGCAGGCTTCCCAAGTCATTCGGTGCCTAAGGGAGGGGTCCCCATTCATTTCTGGGTCCCAGTGTTTACACACACACCAAGTGTCAGTCACGCTCTAGGCTAGGGCCCTGCCCATAAGCCTTTCCTTGTTGAAGTGATCAATTCCGATTCTTGGCAATAATCCCTTTAAAAGGCCAGCTGCTGCTGTCTAGTCACAGATGCCAACCCTTTCCAGGTGGGAAAAAAAGAAATCAATACAGACAACGCCTAGATGGAGAGGCAAATTTAAAGTATAAGGCCTGAGAAAGGCCGGAACCCAGAGAGGAGAAAGGGTCCCGTGGCTCCCCGGGGTCAGGCAGGAAGGGCGCGAGCGGAGGGTGGGGGTGGGGGAGGGCCAGCCCTGCAGGCGTGGGCGCGCGGGGACTCTTATTCTGACACGGGATCCGCAGCCGCCGTCGCCGTCGCCGCGGGGTTCAGCGCCACGGCCCGGCCTGCCCGCGACCCTCGTCTCCCGCCCGGGACCCCCGCCCCGCGCGCCCACGTGCCACTGCCCCCATGCCCGTCCCGGCCGCTTGGAAGCTGCACCTCACGACCTGGCCCCGACTCTGACCCCCAGAGGAAGCGCAAGAGTAAGAGGGGCGACGCCGCGACTCTCTGGGACCCCCGCCCGGCCCGGCCCCCACGTGCCCGGGCGGCGTCGGAGCGCGGAACTTTCCAGGGCAGCGCGAGGAAGACGCTCCCGGAATACAAGGAGTAGAACTCGCTCGCTCTCACTTTTCCACGCTCGCATCGGGGTCCCTCACAGCCCCCAGACCCTCCGACCCTGCCCAGCCTACACCGCCCCTGCCGCTCCAGTCTCCCTCACGCGACCCCGGCCCTGACCCCAGCCCCCGCCCCCCGCCAAGTTTGGTCCCGAACTTACCGGGCCGCTGGCCGGCCGGGCCCTAGGACAGTGCGTGGTTTCAAGGGGCCGCGGGGCCGGGGTCGGGGTCGCCTGCGGGGCCGGGCGGCCGAGGGGCTGGGGGCGCTGGGCCGCGCGCGCTCGCTCCGCCTGTGGGGCCGCCCGGGCCCGCGGCGCTCGCTCCGCCGGTCCGCCCGCCCGCCCGCGCCGCCGGCCAGATAATGCGCCCCTCGGCCGCACACATGGAGCCCGGCGCCGGCGTCACCGCCCGGGACATGCGCACCAGGTCAGCGCGCCCGGCCCGCGGCCCCCAAAACACCGGGGAGCTCTTAAAGGCGACGCCGCCCGCCCGCGCCCGGCTGGGCGGGGCCAGGCGGGTGGTGGGCGGGGTCTTGTGGTGGTGGGCGGGGTCTGCTGACCGACACCGCCCCGGAAGCACCGCCCCTCCCGAAGGCCCTCCACGGGACGCCCTGCCCCGTGCGCCGGTTTCCCACGAGGGCTCGGGCGGGCTCCTGTAGCAGCGCCGAAGGGTCGTCGCCAGCTCACCCCGCGGCACAGTCGAGCGGGCCGCGCCCAGGGCTGACTCACGGCGCGCTCACTGCTGACCTCGCTCCAACTGGGCTGCGAGACATCGAGCAACTGCTTCTGAAAACCGAGGTTAGAATGCCACCTCCACGGGGTCAACACACAAAAGTTCCCCTCCAGGGGATAGGCGAAACTATAATTCCTCCAGCTCAGTAAAGAGAGTTCTACAAAGTAAGCGCCAGACCCACCCACTTAAAAACACTTAAGAGATGACTGCTCTCCCTCTCCAGTTACCTCCCAATCTGCCCCGTGCCTCTAGAAGGTGAAACCTCCCAAGAAAGCAAAGCTGCGCCCTTCCCTCTGCAGTGACGTGGAGAGATATTCAACTACATAAAGCAAAACACAATTTTAATAGGGAAAATATCTTGTATTACAAGAAGCTCTCAATATCAAGGTTAGGTTCTGAAGAATCACCAAAAAAGGCCCTTCCCAAGTTCTTTTTATGGCATTAATACAAATAATTCACGATGAGACACCTAGATAACACATCCTAATACATATTCATCAAGTGAAACAAAGTTTCACCAAACATACCTTTACCACTTGAAATGTAGTGATATTTTTCTACTTCATTTTTTTTAAAGAGAATCAATGTAATTCTGACCCACAACTGGTCTTGCCCCAAAACTTTGAAAACACTTAATGTAGAATAAGTTTTACAAATAAGTTTTCTGCCATGTTCCCCCCACCCCACCTCAATAAGAAGTTCAAAAAAGCCCATTTTAATTGTGAGTTCCACACCTAACTGGCAACTTTTTGTTGCTGATTCCACCCCCAACCCTACCCAAAAACTCTTCCAAGGGCTTAAAGTCAACATCTGGTACAACCTCTCCAGGGCCAAAGGAGAAGCATTCCTCAAACTAAAAATGATACAAAATACAACTTGTTGACCCTCAGACACCTGGCCTGACCCAGTTTTGTCAGCAATTTGCTACAAAGAAATTTAAATGTTCAAATTAAAAAACCAAACAAAAACAGTTTATTCTCAAACCGGTAACTGGGTAGAGGAATGCAGAAAAACCCCTGATCCCAGAGGCAAAGGTAGTTTAAAGCAAATATGATTTTCAATCTAATATGGCAGCTCTGTATTTTGAGAACTGCTTTACTCAACAATTAATCAGATGATGTATATCAAAGCAATACAAGCAAAATATTACCTCACTGCTCCTCAGCTGGGTCCTGATTAATCCAACTTAATTAACTACAGACACAGCAAAGTGTGGTCAGGTGGGAGATCCAAGACTTGAGCCTGACATAGGGATTCCAGAATCTGAGCTGGCAAACCCTGTGCAAATCACCCAGGTGACAACCATCCTGTTTTGTTTTGTTTTTTAAACAAAAGCACAACAGGACAAATCCACACTTTTATTTATTTTCAAGAAGTTTATATCCTCGAAGGGTACAGCATCACCCGGATTCTGTGTCCAATGGCCTTAGCAGGAAGGTTGCTTCGGAATTTGGCACGAACCATGCCACTGTTTCCATGAGCTCGAGTTATGTTTCCCCAGATTACTCTGGTTTTGTTAGGTTTTCCACCTGGAGTTACTGTGTTGTTCTTTGCTTTGTACACATAAGCACATCTCTTGCCTAGATAGAATTCAGTTTCATCTCGAGCATATACACCTTCAATTTTCAGGAGAGCAGTGTGTTCCCTTTGGTTCCGTTGACCCCGTTTATAGCCAGCAAAAATGGCCTTGGACCACAGCCTTCCAGACATATTTGTCGTTTCAGAAGTCCCATTCCCAGCAGGCCTCCATAGGGTCCAAGATGGCTGAAAGAGCAACCGTCCTGTTTTAAAGAGGAAGGCATCAGCTGCAACACAGTAATGACACGGCCCCATGGACTGAGATGTGAACTGGTGACAGGTGGTCCTCCAAAGAATAGTGCCAACTTCTCTGGCTGGCAAAGGGTGAAATGGTTTATTTTGTGATAGGAAGAGAGGACCAAGTGTGTAGATGGAAAAAGCGATGGTGAATCTAGACCTGTTTGGGGTCCCAGATGCTCAGGTGGGTGAATGCTGATGCTGCTTGGCTTTGAGGCCTTGTGCCATAGTACTGGACTAAACAGCAAATAGTTCAGCTGGTGATTAAGAAATATGCTGCAATCACCTTCAGATGCCATTCTAAAACTGAAAACACTAAGAGACAAGTAGGGCTAGAACTGTTTCTTTTGAAGTTTTTTCCCTCTGCCCTAAGAAAAAGGCAGTCACTTAATACTTATAGATGCCAGTTAACATAAAAACACTTCTGATATTAGGTTAAACAAAAATTTCTGCCAAATTCACTTCATATTCTTCAGATTAGATCCTTGCTAATAATAGCAAAGCCTTCTTCCACCCTAACCACTTAAGAAATATTCTAATTCTCTCTCTAATGTACTATTAGATAAACTTCCAAACACCATCTGAGCTAAATTCCTGTACAACAGAGGGACTGACGAAAAGAAATTTGGGCCAAATTCCATGTTCGTGTCCTCGTTTGTAAAGCAGAAATTGGTCAAAGGCTCCAAAATAGTGTGAAACTGACTGAAAAGGAGTAGCATCACCTACTGAATGTTTAAGGTACTGTACTTTTTGGGTTTTAATCAGAAAATTTCTTTGAACTTTCTGGTGGACAAAAATTTAAGATGTCTTATGTGATAAACAAGAACTGGATTTTGTAGGCTGGGGAGCCTAGAGGCACCAGCTCCACAAGTTCACTGGCTGGTGGCACAGAAAGACAGAATGATTTCAATGCAGAAAATGCATTCGTAGGAAAGACAGGACTCACAGAGGAAAGGACTGCTCCCCTCCCTGGGAAGAGCTCTGGGAAATCTTTGCGGATGTGACATTTGAGCCAGCTCTTAATGGATGGACATCCTAGGCACCGAGAATAGCAGAGGCAAGGGGCCAGAGCTGGCTACTCCTGGAGTGGCTTTGGCACAAAAGGGGCTGAAAAGGGGTGGATTCACTATCCTTTAAACTTTCTAGTTGGCTTTCTCTCTCAGAATGCTTAAATTCACAAGCTAAGCAGGCCTAGTTATGAAGACTTTAACCAATTTTTAGATAACTGCTATCAAACAGTGATACTAAGCTCCGACTTATATTCTAAGAAGCTCTCCAAAGAACAGACAGGTTGTTCATTCCCTCGTGGTCCAATGGCTAAGACTCTGAGCTCCCAATGCAGGGGGCCCGGGTTGGATCCCTGGTCAAGGAACTGATCCCACATGCTGCAACTAAAGTTTGTGCATGCTGCAACTAACTCCCAGTGCAGCCAAAGAAAAAATAAATAAATATATATTTTTTAAAAGGTACCCTTATGACAAAGAGCACTAGACATCCCTGGTGCCCAGTGGTTAATAATCTACCTGTCAATGCAGGGGACATGGGTTCTATCCCTGGTCTGGGACGATCCCACATGCTGAGGGGCAACTAATCCTGTGCATCACAACTACTGAGGCCCGAAAACCCTAGAACCGGTGCTCTGCAACAAGAAAAGCCACCACAAGGAGAAGCCAGTGCAACACAATGAGAGAGGAGTTAGCTCAGTGCAACCAGAGAAAGCCCGCGTGCAGCAACAAAGACCCAATGCAGCCAAAAATTAATACACACACATACATAAATAGAAATGTGATCATAAAATTAAAAAAAAGATTATTTAAAAAGAAAACACTGACTACTTTCCACACTTTGCATTTTTAGTACTCTAAAGTCTAAAACTATTTTCATTGAATTTAGAGACAATATAACCAGTCTCTAAGAGGATTATTTTTAAGTTTCTTATTTCACCCCAAATTCATATTCAGATGGTGAGATTACAAAGCAATTGGGTTGGGAAAGGAAAAGATCCATTTCTATGTGAATTTCATTTCCCTAGTGCTTTGATATTTTTGGTACGTTTTTCAAGGACCAGAAAAGAGTTAAAGAGATGTACTTTAAGAAAAATACAATACTCCCAACACATTACAGCTGCTACAACAAATGTCACTGTTTAAAAACAACCACAGCACTTTCACACTAGATTGGGAGTTTGTGGCAGACATCAACTCCTGTTTGTCCCATCCCAGGAAAGCTCTCTGAGGTGCAGCTCTCTGGAGATGAGCCACCTTGGCAACATGTGTTTCAGTATCCTTTCTAACCACGACTCTGAACACTTAGTGTCAATGCAACATGGAGTTCAGGCTCCATGTGTAGTTAGTCTCTGTGACCCTGATGATATCCCTCTATTACAGGGTTCTGAGCACAAATGCTTCCCTAAAGGGTTAAATACAAACTGCTAAGAAGTATCACTGTGAACCATGAACCGGAAGTGTATCTCCCACTCTGTCTTCATCTGCATGTGTCACCAGTTGGCAAGGAGTATCTCTTTTGTGTCTATACATGGCTGACAAAAAGCACACCTAATTTAGATCTATTTTAGGTCTTTGAAAAGTTAGTTAGTGAACCATGTTTTCTATGAATTAAAGAATTAAAAGGGGAAAAAAAATTAGAAGACGACAGGGGGGAAAAAAAAGTGCTATATGACAGTCTTAAGTCTAGAAATAAATCTATTCAAACACACTTAACAAAGAAAGTGTTAGTCACATGATTCATTTGCTAATAAACATCCTTGGTTTAGACATGAAGAAAAACATATTTTAAAACCTTGGTATCCAGTTCATACCTCCATCTCCCAGTTATTAAATGGCTGATCTTCCAACTTGACATAGGAAGGAGGAAAACATTCCTCCCAAAGTTTCCCTAATAGGATGAGTACTTGCTGCCTCCACTGGTGCCCAGCATTTTACTATAGAAAATATATGAGGTGGGTCTTTCTAGTTTTCTCCCTCACAGCTTGCCCTATTCCATGCTGACCTAATCAGGCCTACAATTTTACCAAATCCTGGTTTGAGAGCAGTAAAATCTTTTGTTCAAACTTGGGTCAAAAATCAACCTTCACCATATGTAAAATAGGTAGCCAATGGGAATTTGCTGTATGGCTCAGGAAACTCAAACAGGGGCTCTGTATCAACCTAGAGTGGTGGGATGGGGAAGGAGATGGGAGAGAAGTTCAAAAGGGAGGGGATAGATGTATACCTGTGGCTGTTTCATGTTGAGGTTTGACAGAAAACAACAGAATCCTGTAAAGCAATTATCCTTCAATAAAAAAATAAAATTTTTTTAAAAAATCAACCTTCAGTATAGATACTTTAAGAGGATAAATATAAACTTGAAACCTTTATAAATATAAAATATAAAGCCTAAACCTTGGAAATGTCATGCAAGTTAAAAAATTGTTCTGCATCTTAAGAATTTTAGACCAGCTTAGGGCTTCCCTAGTGGCTCAGTGGTAGAGAATCCACTTGTCAATGCAGGGGACACGGGTTCGATCCCTGACTCAGGAAGATCCCACATGCCACAGAGCAACTAACACGGTGCACAACTATTGAGTCCGCACTCTAGAGCCCGGGAGCTGCAACCACTGAGACAACATGCCACAACTACTGAAGCCCGAGTGCCCGGAACCCACCTTCCGCGATGAGAAGCCAGAGCACTACAACTAGAGCGTAGCCCCACTCACTGCAATTCGAGAGACGCCTGCACCAAAGAGGACCCGGCACAGCCAAAAATAAAGACAAATTTCTAAAAATGACAATTCTCAAAGGAAAGAAAACATTCAAACGCAGGGACTTCCCTGGTGGCCCAGTGGCTAAGACTGCACTCCCAGTGCAGGGAGCCCAATCTATTCCTGGTCAGGGCACTAGACTCTACATGCCACAACTAAATATCCTGCGTGCTGCAACTAAGACTCAGTGCAGCTGACATATATAAATATTATAAAAAAATCAAAAGCAGTCCCCATTATCTGTCCTCCGTGTAGACTGCATACTATTACAAAGAGAGTCTGCACAGTCTGATTTCACTAGCCACCCCTTGTTTCTGATTGAAAATACTTATTCAGAGGTCAATTTAAATATAACTTTACAGTTCAATCTTGACTATGACACATTTTATAAGACTCTCTACTTTTGAAGGTAACTGAGCTTTTCTTGCCAAAGGTACTCCAGTCAAACACTGATTTTTAAGTAAGCATAACCACCTCAGGTCAAGAGAATTCACCAGACTGTTTTTCAAGTCCGGGTCCCTGATGATGCCCATGCTGTTCCTCTCCTGTGAATGCCCAGTCACCTAAGAAGTCGCTCTCCCCATTTCCCCTTCCCTTGCAGGTTCTCCAATCCATCCCTCCTTCCACATTCCAGTTGCAGCATTTTGCTGCACTTTCCAGTTCATGAACCTCTCTTTTCCTAGCAGCATATGAGGGTCACTGTATCCAGCCAGGCGCCCAACCCTTAAGTTAAATAGTACTCCCATCATACTTGAAGGTAAGGTTTTTGCTATAACATACTGCAAGCACACAATGTGTCAGTTTGAGCCTTTTTCCTAGTTGCCCTGTCGTGCTTCAGAAGGCACAGCACGTCCACAGGGTACACCAAGGTGATGCAGTGGCGGTGGCGGGGGCAGCAGCAGCAGGAGCAGCGTAAGGCTACAGTGAACTAAGGGACCCATTTGGAAAAAACAGCCAATCCAGGAACCCTCAGATCAAGGGTCCCCAACCTCTGGGAATGCCTGATGATCTGAGGTGGAGCTGATGTACCAACAGAAATAAAGTGCACAATAAATGTAATGCTCTGGAATCATCCCAGAACCATCCTCCTTCCCTCTGGTTCATGGTAAAACTGTCCTTCAAGAAACCAGTCCCTGGTGCCAAAAAAATTGAGAACTACTGCTCTAGATCACTGGCCCTCAGTCATAAACAGCAGCCTGTGGCCCCAACATGGAGTGGTTTGCTCTTGGGCAGTATTAACTGCCACTGGTAGCTATCGGGTGCCAACCTCAAGAGGAACAGCCAGCCTTGATATGATTCTATAACAATTACCTTGACTGTTGTTGTTTAGTTGCTGAGTCGTGTTTGGCTCTTTGCGACCCCATGGACTGTAGCCTGCCAGGCTCCTCTGTCTGTGGGATTTCCCAGGCAACGATAATGAAGTGGGTTGCCATTTTCTCCTCCAGGGGATCTCCTGTATTGGCAGGCGGATTCTTTACCACTGAGCCACCTAGGAAGCTACCTTTACTAGGCACCTACAACAGTCTGGCTGCTTGCTTCATGCTTACCATCCCCACGAGCAAATGAAGAGACTGAGGCTCCAATGTTAGGCCACTTTCCTAAGGGCATAGAGCCAGCAAGTGGCAGAATCTGGCTTTCTGGCTCTAAAGTTTCTATTGCACACAGGGTCTCCCATGGCACTTTTTACCAAGCAGTAAAGAAAAATAACAGCAAACGATTATCCAAGAACACACTCTTGCAGAAGGATCTATCTACTGTCTGCTTCCATAAGTTCTACACACATCTCCAGAGCAGCCTTTTGTAGGCAAGCTACTGCAGGGAACCCTGTGATAATGCAACAGGAAACTATCCTGTTAACCACCCTGCCAGACAGTCCTGAATCTGTGGGTACATGAGCTGGGCCCCCAGCCCTGCTAAGTGCAGGTCCACTACCTCCCAGCTCTAACAGAGCGGCTTACTGAGCAAAAAGTGAGAGCCTAACATGTTTTCTATGCTCACACTGGAGTCTAAGAACGCAGCCTGGAGGGCGGGAACAGGAAGTGAACAGAGAGCAAGCATCCACTTCCCAAGGGCAGCAGAGCCCAGAGGTGGGAGTCTGATCACGTGCACAGTTGCAATACTTGTCCACGCCCACTTCCGGCCCGGGCTTTCCTCTTCACCTCAGGAGTTAGTACTTGGGTGGAGAGAAAGGAAAAGAAGACTACCAGGAACTCCTTGTATATGCTCCCTCTCCCCTGGAACCTGGGCCCTGAATGAGTATCCACCCCTGCTCTCTGGCCCCACCCCTCACAAATACACTTACTTAAGAAAAACACCTGTCACATGATTGATCTACGTGGACTAACATCAAATCTGGACCACAACACAGGAAAATCAAACTAGTGCTTCCCCAGTCCCAGTATAAGAAGGAACCGTAGGGCAGAGGGAACTCTGCGCCAAGAAGACTTAATACAAGATAAAGCAACCTAGCTCTTCGAAATCTCACCTTTCCTATGCCATAAACAACAGCCAAGTACTACCCTTGTCTGATTTTCTTTATAAGAGATTCCAAATGAGGCAAGAGGACATTTAGAGTTGTGTATCTCTTTGCATATCTGGGCTTCCCAGGTGGCACTAGTGGTAAAGAACCTGCCTGTCAATGCAGGAGACATAAGAGACATGGGTTCAGTCCCTGGATCGGGAAGATCCCCTGGAGAAGGGCACTGCTGCCCATTCCAGTATTCTTGCCTGGAGAATCCCACGGACAGAGGAGCCTGGTGGGTTACAGTCCATAGGGTTGCACAGAGTTGGACACGATTGAAGCAACATAGCATGCATGCATGCATCTCTTTGCATAATAGGCACTGCCATGAAGAAATACCACGGGATTCCAAAAACACACTGCCACCAGCTTCAGGAGAAGCAAAGCTGAAAATGCTCTGGGAAATAACCATTCCAGAATTTCTTTTGTTTCTCCAAGACTATAGCCCCAGTCATCCTGGATCAACTAGTGCCAAAAGCCAACAATCAACTGGGAAAACACCATAATTTCTGCTTCCTTTCAGAGGGAGGAAACAGAAAAAAAGAGTCCAGTGAGGAAATTAGAAGGGTAGTAAGGTTTTATTTCCAAACCTTCAAGAAACTCTACCCTAAAATCTCAACATCCAGGGATATTCTCAGAGAAGGACTGAGATAGTCTTTCATTCATTTGTTTATTTGTCTGTGACCAGCAAGTAAGGTCCTAGAGGCCTGACTGCATCTCTCTAGCCAGCTCACTGCCAGACTTCCAGCACTCAGCATGGTGCGCCTGGTGCATCACTGGTGCCCACTTATTGCTGAATTATTTGCTGGCATAGGAAGTTATATGAGCCAGAAGATCTAACACTTTCTATTTTCCAATCCAATTTAAGTTACATTAAAAAACAAAAACCCTACCTTAGGGCCACACAGGAAAACTCATAGCAAGTTAAGGCCTTACTTGAGTGTTCAAACGTCCCTTATATGCCAGTTTGGAGGGATAAATTCATATCCAAGCAACACACCCACACAGACAAAAGCAGATAGTCTGCAGAGAGGATAATGTCAAACTTAATACTAGAAATTCAAAATAACAACATCCATTCATTTGAATGGAACAACTCCATAGAGTAGTTACTTCCCAATTCCGAAAGAGGTTAGCTTCTTTCTTATCATCAAAATCCCGCAGGGATTTAATGCCCCCAGTGCTGTCTCCAACAGGAAGGAAACCCTGACTTCCCCAGCTATTTCAGTTATATAAATCAACAGTTTATCGTCCAGAGTTAGAAGCTGGGCAGTGTTGGGACCCACATGCCTTTTAGAGCAGCTTACCAACGGATAACCACGTTACATTACATCTAATAAATGTACCTAGATCAATATCATTTCTAACTATCCAAGGGTTTTTATTGCTGTAAGGATCTTTCAATTCAAAAAAAAAAAAGATTTAAAAAACTTCCTGTAAGATCAAAGAGATGAGATGGTGGCGCCACCATCCACCAAAGTGAAGTCTGTGGTACATAAGAGACGTAATTTCAGAAGGGATAATAATCCCTTTAAAGTTCTTAACCTTGTGTTTTATATTTTAAAAATAATAAACTTTGCTCCTTTCCCATATAATGGAATAAATGTCCTTAAGAGAATTAAGAGAAATTCAAGACTGGCAGATTTCTTAGCTTCAACAGTAAAATTCACTGTGTATGTATGAAAGAGAGAGGGAGAGGGGATATTTTTTGGAGGGAAGCCTTTTCTTCTAACTTGGGAGCAATGCAGTGGAGGCCGAGCTCAGATTTCTCACTCACTATTCCCCTGCAACCCAGGTTGTAGCTATCAGGGACAAGTGCCATCTGTCCCCACATGAATAAGTGAAAAAGGCAGAGCCCAACTCATCAGGCCCAATTTTAAGGCTCTCACTGCTACTAAGAAAAACAGCTTCTCAGAAAAAAAAAAAAGGGTCCTGCCCATTCATTCCAGTCCCCATCCGCAGAGGTTGAGTTAGCATCTCCACAGTTCTCTGGATATGTGGGACCTCAAGGTGAATTCTGATCTCATGGGCACTACGCTACACACTCAGTGTACTATTATTGTATGGGAACAAATGCCTTTGTACATCAAGTTTGCAGTCTTTTGACCCCAAATCTGATCCATTACCCAAAAAGAATGGTTCGTCTTCCAAGGTTCTAATGTAAGAAGAGATCACTTATCAGGTAACTGTTGCATATCCTTCAGTCAAGCAGTCCCAAAATCCGGACTAGGATCCTATATGGTTCACCTTCTTTTTCTTCCCACAATTCAAGTTTGTAATAATCTTCTATCCGGCCTGTGGTCTAATTATAGTAATACATCTCCTTGTCCTTAACTCACAGGTTACCCCATTTTACAGAGAAAGCAAAGCCAAGGCAAACACAAACCCCTACCACAAAGCCAAGTCTCACAACTGCTATCTGAACACAGAAAAACGCTAGACTCAGGTAGGCAGTGGATTTTGCAAAAGATAAGTTTCTTTCTCTTAGATCTTCAGACATATTTAGCCTTGGCAAAATATCAAACGCTTCCTGGTCTGGGAGTCCAGGCCAGAACCATAGTCTCCTGAGCACAACAACCAACCTTTATTGCACACCAACCATGTGCTAGGTGCTGTGCTGGCTTCCTCCAGTTCATTATCCTAGATTCATTCATTCACACATCTGGGAAGCACTTCCCATTTGTAGGCACCTTCACACATATTCACGGAGATGTGACCCCCCTCAAATATTTAGTAATGTGCTGATCTTGTGCCATAACTGATCTAAGGCCACACAGCTAGGAAGGACAGACCCAGAATCTGAATCAGGTCCTTCTGATTTCAAAGCTCCCCTTCCCTAACCCTGCTGGTCCTGTGGGTTTCATTTCAAATAATAAACATGTGCCAGCACTTCTCTGCCCTGTCTCAAGACATCTTATGCCCCAAGTTCCCCACCATCTTCCTTTTTCCTTCAGGGCAGTGCCTACAGCTGACCAGGAAGAAGCAGTAGAGAAGCAACCAGGTCTGTGGCAGCTTCCTGCCTGGACTTGACTACTGCAGGAGCAGAGGGCCCAGGAAACTCTCCAAGCACTTCTCCACAGAAGAAAATAGCTCGAGTTGAAACTTGTGTCCACATGGTCCACCGACAGATTTAGAACTCAAATTATAGCCTCGGCAGGAGTCTTCACAAAGGACGCAAATTAAGCAAGACCCAGATGGAAATGAACAGGAGAGAGAGAGTCTTAAGTCAAACTGTAAAGTGAACTGCAGTTCTAGCAGAGTCAGAGGGAAGAACTGGTTGAAATGCTAAACCAAACAAGTTCAGCCTATATTTTGGAACTCCACTTCAGGAACATTTCTCCCCATGTTTTTAGCCTGAGACTTGTGCATGGACACGAAGTGGTTACAAGTTACTCAGGTTTCAAATTGAGTTCATTCCTGTCCTTTGGACCATCTCTCAATGCCAGCATTCATCAACTTGGGCTCCAGAGAGCTCTGCGTTTGGCAAAACAGATAAAATTAGCTACTGGAGTGAACTTGGAATCCAGGGTGGGCCACTAAAATAAAGTACACATGAGATTTGTAATAGCCACGTAAAAACTTCCTTTGAGCCAAGCTGAAGTCACCTAACTTAAAGAAATGAATTCAAATCCCCTGTTCTCTGCTTCCTCCCTTCCTGGATCGAAGGTGACCCATTTCCTGCACTTGCCCTGCCTTTCAAACCAGAGTGTCCCACAAACTGAAGATCCACTAGAGATCAAGGGGTAAATAAGTCGACCTCAGGAGAGAAAACACAGCAGGAAGACCTGAATGAGCGTTTTTTTTTTCTTCTCCTTTTGCAGGGGTGGGGGGTGAGTTTAGCACGAAGAGGAGGACTGGGGATGGAACAGGAAGTGGGCCAGTCCCACAACATGAAGGTGTGATAATGGGGTACAGTGCTCCAGCCCTGTCCGTCCTGTCTCTGCACTGGCCAGACAACACTGTAGTGGCCCCATGACTCAAACATGGAGTAAACACAATTGTCATTTGACAACAGCTCTTGCTCCCCCAAATCTAGCAGGCCTTAAAAGGATAAGAGAAAATAGCATTTTGTTTTTTGCCTGTCTCCCAATTTCCCTTCCAGCCACAAATTCCTCCAGGTCCCCTGAAGCTGAGGTTAACAATTCAGAGAATACCCCTAATCTGGCCAGAAAGAAGACTGAAGGTGGGAGGGGCATATTTCTGATCTCGCCTTCCAGAACAGAGAGAAGTTGAGTACCAAAAACAGAAACAGGGGAACTCTGAAGTTGGGGTCTCAAAGGAAAAGTGAGGGAAGAGTTTTTGCATTAGAGAATCAGGAGGGAAAGCTTAGGAAAGGGGAAATGTCCTCAGGCAAGTGGAAGGAGAACCCCTGGGAATGGAGCAGGACCCTTCAGAGAAGTGAAGAAACTCATTCCCTCTTCAATCAGAGAGGGGGTATCTTGAAAGTGCAAGCACACTTCAGGGATGTGAGGAGCCTAATAAAGTGGGACATTTCATTTTGGGAAGAGAACCTCTGGAGAAGCCAGGGACCCCTCCAAACACTGGGGCACCCATAGATTAGCAGGAGTCCCCCACAAAATGGAAACTGTTTTGGAAAAGTGGGGAACATTTCCTCAGACAAATAAGGATCCAGTCATACGTATGAGCACTTTGGAGTAGTGGGCCCCCTCAGGAAAATGGAGGTACTCATCAAAAAGTTAGGGGTCCCATCAAAAGTGGGGACAATTCAAAAAAGTGGGGAACACCTCCAAGAAGGATTCTGACTGGAGCAGGAATACCTCAGATTAGTTGGGGGGGGGGACATGGGGACAGGAAGAGGTCACCCAAAGAACTGGGGACAGAGAAGCAGGGAGAGCAACGCGGAAAGGTAGGAGTGAAGGGGAACCCATGAAAAGTGGAGGACGCCTTAAAAAAGCAAGGGCAAAAAAGGAACACAGTACACAGTGGGACAACAGCTCAGAGAAGCAGGGATCTCCTTACAGAGGTGGAGGTCCCCCAGAGAACTGAGGGGGAGGGTCCCCTAGAAACAGGGATATCTCCTCAGAGAAGTGGCGGTCCCTCAGGGAAGATGGGGGTCGGTCCCACATAAAAAGTAACCCCTCGGAGAAGCAGGGGTCCCCTTAGAGAAGTTGAGAAGAGGTGTCTCAGAGACGCGGGGCCCTCAGAAAACGAGCCTCTTAACGAAGGAGGAGGTCCCTCAAAGCGATGGGGCACCCTCAGGGAAGGGAGGCTCCCCTCAGAGAGGCAGGGTCCCTTAGAGAAGCAGGTTCCCCCAGACAAGAGGGTCCACGCATGGAAGCGGCCCCCTGGAGAAGCGGAAGCCCCGGAGAAGCCCGGGGCACCGGAAGCCGGGGACCCGCCACCAGCGGCGTCCGCCCCTCACTCACCGAAGTTGCTCGGCGCCTCTGCGGGCGGCTGCTGGGCCCCAGACGGCCTCGGGTGGCAGGGTCGGATCCCGTCCGCTCGGGTCTCGCGGCGGCAGCTCCCTCAGGTGGCGCCCGCGGCGGCGACCGCGGCGGCGACAGGACGACGGACGATCGACCGACTGACTGCGCGGGCGGCGCGGAGCGCGTTCGGGCAGCGGGGGTGCGCGTGCGCGCGCCGGGGCGCTGACCCCGGGCGGGAGGAGCCGCCGCGCCGCGCTCAAAGCCGCTGCTTGGTCTAGCCGCTCCGTCTCACACTGAAATTGCCCGCTTCGCAGCCCGGCTTCCCCGGTTGCTAGGCAGATTTCGCCTCTCACACTTCCGGGTTGAGGCACGTCTCACCGAGTGGCGGCGCCGCAGGCCAATGAGGTCTGGCCAGGGTTCCCGGGATCAGAGCCCCGGAGGGGGCGTGGCCATCCTCGTGACGGACAGCATCCGGCGGCCAATGAGCATACGGGCCGGCTGGCCCTCGGGATCGCGCCGGGGGCTTGGGCGGGCCCGAGGAGGCGGGACAAGATGAATGACATGCGATTTGCCAATGGGAGAGTGGAGCGGACCTCAGGTCCAGTCAGGGAGCTTCGGGGGCGGGGCTTTAGCTTCGGGGCAGGAACACCGCGAGGGGCGGGGCATGAGGACGCGTCAATCCGTGGTCGGCTGCTCGGACACTGGCGGGGGATTCTGCCCGGCTACCCGGAGGCCGACAACTGTCTGGGCAGGGGGTTCCCCGCAGTGCTCAGCAGGGGCGCCCCACCCACAATGCACCGGAGGCGGCTTAGCCCGGGCGGGCGTGGAGCGGTTACGCCGGGCAGTGGGCGGGGCCGCATGAGGCGCGCTCTTAAGGACTCTGGGCGAACTGTGGCCCACTCTTGTTCCCTAGGGGATTCGTTGCCCTGGGCTCTCTTTTGACTAGAGTCACGGGTTCGACCCTCTTCTGAGGAGAACTTTGAGGAATCTTGCCCCTGGCCCCTCTTCTGAGAAGAGTTTTAGCGATTCTTGCCTTGCCCACTTTCCTGAGAATTTGCCAGGATAAGAATGATTTTGTTCTAAGAAAACTTGTAGGGATTCGGGCCCCTGTCCCCTTTACTAAGGAGAATTTGGGGGCCCACTGCCTTTCCTGGAGAATATTTAGCGAACATACCCTGCCTCTTTTCTGAGCCCTAGTGGTGGCCACTGGCCTTCTTCCTCCCTGGTCTGAGGGGCAGTGGGGGTTGCATGTCCTTGGCCTTCATCTCTGAAGATAACTTGGGAAATTCATAACTTGCAAGTCCTTCCTTCCACCAGAAGAGAAACTTTGAATGTAAAGCACCCTTCCTCCCTCCAGAGAGAAATTGCAGGAAACTGATGGCCCCTTACCCTTTTTACTCAATAATTGCCAAGGAGTTGTGCTCCCTGCGCTTTTTCTAAGCAGTGTTTTGAGTGTTGCAAAGAGAGTTCCTCTTTTCCTAAGAACTGCAACCATTTGACTCCTCTGCCCTCGAAGAGTGATCCATTTAGCTCTCCTTCCCTTTTTTTCTTTTTTTATGAGAATTTTTCCAAGCAGCTGTCAGTTCTTTCCCAAAGGTCGAATCTGTGGCCCTTCCTAATTCTGTCCCCTATTGGGCTCTTCAGTTCCACTTTTCTATTCTACTGAGTGGGGCCCTTCCAAGAAGCAGTGCTTTTTCTCACCTGTCCCCAGACAAAACTAAGCAGTAACTAAACTCTGCTGTAGCATCACCATGGCCTCCCGGGTGTCTGAGGCTTTCACCTCTGTCTTCCCTCAGCTCTTCTGAACGTCTCCCCTGATTTATCCCCAAGGATCCCAGTTATACCCTTTGCAGTCAACCAGACATCCATTGAATTGAAGGGAGAAGGCAGCCATGAGAAAGATCCACAACACTCTGAGGATTCAATATGACAAACTGTTATCACCCCCACCCCACCCCCACTGACCTATGCACAGAAATATGCAAGACGCTGGAATACCTGAACTATAGGATGAAACTTGTGAGCCAGTATGAACACAATAAAGGGAAATAGGCCTACTGGACAAGGCAGACTGTTATACTGAAGAGATACCAAGAATAGGTTCTAGGAATGTAGAGGAGGAAGTGATTAAATGAGATAATGGATGTGAAAGTGCTTTGTAAACCTTGAAGCACTGTTCCCTTGTAGAAAGGATTATTGTTATTGTTACAAGTGAGCTTACATTCCTGGGAGAAAAGTAAAAAATAAATGCTGAGAGAGTGATGGGAGGTTGGCAGAGAGCCCTGTGGGGCCTGATTCCCTGAGTGAGCTCAGCCTGGACCCAAGTGGTAAGGCTGACAGAATCCTTGGCTAGGAAAGGAAACTTCTGGAAACATGAAGACACCGTGTTCCCAGAGCGCCTTGTTTGTACCTCTCTTGTAGCACTTGCCGCATTCTACAAGTGTCTAAAGCAGTCTGGGTGGACAGTAAATCCTGGGACTATAGTGAGCTGGGGTTGAACCCGTCACTCTCTAGCTAGGCCAGTTACTTCCCTTGCATGCATGCTTAGTCGCTCAGTCGTGTCCACTTCTTTGTGATCCCATGGGCTGTAATCCACCAGGCTCCTCTGGCCATGGGATTCTCCAGGCAAGAATGCTGGAGTGGGTTACCATTTCCTACTTCACGTTACTTCCCTTAGCCATATCAGAAATGGGAACACCAGTTCTCTAAAGGTTGCACTGAGGATTGTGAGCTCGAAGTGCCTTGTGTGGTACCTGATGTGCAATAGGACTTGGGAGCTTTTTATTTCATTCCAGTCACTAACCAGGATGCTTTCTGAGAGCAAGAATACAGCCTTACTCACTTAAATAATCCCTCAGTGCTTTTATAGTTCTGAATTGAACTGGGATCAAAGAGCAGTTCATTGTCCAACCCCTTCATTTTATATATGAGAAACCGAGAGGCCCAGAGGGCAACTGTGACTTGTTCACATCCCACTAGTACTTTACGGCTGAATCCTAAACTTGCATTGTCTTAATCTCAGTTTTGGCCTCTGTGCAGGAAAGATGAGGAGGGAGACCTGTGCCCCTGATCCATTGTGCAAGGCAGAGTCATGTAAGAACCCAGAATTCCCTGGGCCTAATCTCTCTCTCAGGCAATTGTGAGAAGGTTCTGGAAATAGTTCTAATAGAGTCCCCAGACTCAAGAGCAAAGGGCAAGTGGGGGCCTTGACCAGGGTCAAGGCTACCTAAATTAACGTTATCAAAGGGAAATTGCAAATGAAGTGAGGTTATTAATATTTCAGAGCTACTCCATGTAATTTCCAGACTGATCCCTGGAAATGTCAGGACCTATAATTACATCTCACCTTTATATTTTAAGAATGCACAGAATTTCTCAGATTCTCTGGGGAAAGGGGGAAAAAAAAAAAGCATTGCCTGGAGGCGGAAATGTTGGTTGAATTAAGAGATGTCAATGAAGTCTGGAATTCTAAGCATAAACAAGAGTCCCATTTGGCTGGAAAATTATATCTTTGAAGAATCAGAGGCAAATGGCATTCGTTGGAGAGAGTGAAATGGCCCACCAAAATGGATGACAGGAGCACAGCTTCTGATATTAAAAAAGAAGAGCACTCAACTCATACCAAGGATGGGCTCTCCTTTCCATACTGGTAGCCGTGATTGCATCTTTCTGCATCAAGGCGTGTTCCTTCCTGGGTCTGGGAAATCATGTGGGCAAACTGGCTAAGTGACATTCACATCCAAATAGGGAAATGGGAACTGAGCCAGGTGAACGCACAAGCGGCGAGGAAGGCAAGGCCTCATCAGTAGTTAGAAAGCAAGGACCTGGTGGGCTGCCACCCTGCAGAGACCTTCTCTTGGGGTCGTGGTCCTGGACAAGGAAGAGAGCCAGCTGACAAGGAGTAGAAGGGTACTAAGCATGAATATTAAAGCCCACAAGTGTCACTCGATCAGAGTGGCAGTCCAGGCACACACAGTAAAGTTCCCCTCCATCATTGCCTCCTAGGATTCTGGGATTGCCTAATTCATTTGGGTTTGCCAAGCACTATGAGGTCCACCTGGGCTTCCCAGGTGGCACTAGTGGTAAAGAGCCCGCCTGCCAGTGCAGGAGACGTGAGCGACTCAGTTTTGATCCCTGCATCAGGAAGATCCCCTGGAGGAGGGCATGGCAACCCACTGCAGTATTCTTGCCTGGAGACTCCCATGGACAGAAGAGCCTCACAGGCTACAGTCCACAGGGTCACAAAGAGTCAGACACAACTGAAGTGACTTAGCAGGCACACACGCATGAAATTCACATATCTGAGTTGCTAGTCTACTGAAACGTGCATTGTTCAGCCAGTCCATTGGAATCAGCTTTGATTCTCCCAGGGAAAGGGTGGCCATAAGTCAGTTCCTTTGGGGAGGGATAAGTTCAGTTCAGTTCAGTTCAGTTCAGTCGCTCAGTCGTGTCCGACTCTTTGCGACCCCATGAATCACAGCACGCCAGTCCTCCCTGTCCATCACCAATTCCCGGAGTTCACTCAAACTCATGTCCATCTAGTCGGTGATGCCATCCAGCCATCTCATTCTCTGTCGTCCCCATCTCCTCCCTCCCCCAATCCCTCCCAGCATCAGAGTCTTTTCCAGTGAGTCAACTCGTCACATGAGGTGGCCAAAGTATTGGAGTTTCAGCTTTAGCATCAGTCCTTCCAGTGAACACCCAGGATCGATCTCCTTAAGAATGGACTGGTTGGATCTCCTTGCAGTCCAAGGGACTCTCAAGAGTCTTCTCCAGCACCACAGTTAGGAGTATCTTAGTCCCAGACACTGAATTTAAAACTCCTGCTGCTGCTACTGTGTGCAACCCTGTGAACTGCAGCCTGCCAGGCTCCTCTGTCCCTGGGATTCTCCAGGCAAGAACACTGGAGTGGGTTGCCATTTCCTTCTCCAATGCGTGAAAGTGAAAAGTGAAAGTGAAGTCGCTCAGTCGTGTCTGACTCTTCTCGACCCCATGAACTGCAGCCTACCAGGCTCCTCTGCCCATGGGATTCTCCAAGCAAGAGTACTGGAGTGGGGTGCCATTGCCTTCTCCAGTTTAACTCTAGCATATGTAGAATAGATAAACAGCAAGGACCCACTGTATAGCATAGGAAACTACACTCAATATTCTATAATAACCTTTAGAGGAAAAGAATCTGAGAAGAAAAGATATACAGGTAAGGATGTGTATAACTGAATCACTTTGCTGTCTACGTGAGACTAATGCAACATTGTAAATCAACTATGTCTTCTGTGCTGTGCTAAGTCACATTGGGCTGCCATGCCCTCCTCCTGGGGACTTTCCCAACCCAGGGGTCGCACCCATGTCTCTTATGTCTCCTGCACAGGCGAGTTCTTTACCACAAGCACTACTTGGGGAGCCCTGTACATCAACTATACTTCAGTCTTAAAAAAGGCAGTCAGTCCCTGTTTCCAGAGAGGAATAGACACCGCTAAATCAAGAGGCTGGCCTACAATGTCCCCCTGATTCCCTAAGAGAAAGTCAACTAGCGCCTGAACTGTGCGGGGACCGGAGGGTGGGGGGAGAACCTGTGTCCCCTGCACTGGCAGGCGGGTTCTTCGCTGTTGGCCCACTGCGGAAGCCCTCCTGTTTCTATCTGCTCTTGGCAATTTCCATTTCTGCCACGGTGCGTGGACTCCCGTGTGCAAGCTGTCAGACTAATTTCTCTTAAATCATGGACCAAATGACATCCTACTCAAAAAACTGTGATTTTTATGGAGACTGTGTCTGTCGCATTGCTTTTATAAATCAGGAAGGAAAAAAATTTTTTTTAATGACCTCCATCACCAAAGGTAAAGATTGGATCTTGACTTAATGTTTTAAGCCCTCTACTTGCCCCTTCTTTTCACTAGTTTCTTCCTGGATGCTCTCTTCAGGAATGCTATCTTACACTGATTAATGAAAAATTTCCCACATTGAATTCCAGGAGACATCAGAATGACTCAAGGGATTTTTCCTGGTGGTTCTGTGGTTAAGACTGCACCTTCCAATGCAGGGAGTGCAGGTTCAATCCCTGCTAAGATCCCACATGCGTTGGGGCCAAAAAACCAACAGAAGCAATATTGTAATAAATTCAATAAATCCTTTAAAAACAGTCATCAAAAAAAGAACAGTCTTAGAAAAAAGAATGACTCAAAATATCAATATTCAATGATGAGTTTCCCTGCTTAAAAAACAACAACTGTTTTTTATTTTTCAGCCAGAGAATTTGGCTAAGCCTTTAATATTGTTAATACATGTTGTTATGTTATATTACAACCCTCCTTGAGCATGTGATATTTCCTTTTTTCCTAAAGTGAAAGTGAAGGTGACTCAGCCGTGTTCGACTCTTTGTGACCCCATGGACTGCCAGGCTCCTCTGTCCATGGAATTCTCCAGGCCAGAATACTAAAGCAGGTAGCTGTTCCTTTCTCCAGGGGGTCTTCCCGACCCAGGAGTCAAACCCAGGTCTCCTGCATTGCAGGCAGATTCATTACCAGTTGAGCTACCATGGAAGCCTTTTCCTAAGACCATCCATTAATATTCTGGCGAACTTACTATCAGTAGCACGTGGCTCGTGGCTTGAATGGGGCTGGCTGGGCATGTTGCCCTGTCTAAGCCAGATTCTGCCTCCCTTATTGCCTCTCCGCCTCCCAGAAGCTGAATGAGATCAAGGTACATTGCCCCATTTTTGGAGGGGAGAAAATTGAGGCTCAAGGGTTTTTATTTAGCTAGGGTCACAAATCAATAAAACCAGAACCTAGGTTTAAATTCCAATTCTGAACAAAATCTCTGACTCTCATAGAGCCTTTCCACCTACGAGGGTCATAAGCATATTATAACTAACATTTTCTGTTTATAATCCTCATTTTTGTACATTTTATATTAAGCAACTACAGAGAGTATGTAGGCGGGCTTGCCTTTCCTTCTTTCCGTCTCCTCTTCCTCCTCCTCTTCCTCTCTCTCGTCCTTCTTTCCCTCCCTCTCTCGCCCTTCCTCTCTCCGCTAGATAATACATTCCCAAAGGACAGAGCTACATTATTCAAGATATTAATACTTATAATAGATACATGCACACATTTAATATATACACAGTGGGGACGTTCCTAATGGTCCAGTGTTTAAGACTCCATGCTTCCACTGCAGGGTTTGATCTCTGGTTGGAGAACTAAGATCCCACATGCCACGTGGTGCAGCCAAAAATAATAATAAAAATACACACACACAAGGCTTGAACAATGAATGCCTGCTCATCTCTCCCCTTCACATCTTCATGTAGATAATAGCGTGTTAAGAACTGTCAGAACCGAGAGGAAGTTAAGCAATCAGCTAGTCTATCTTCAATTTCCCAAATGCAGAGTGCAGAGAGGGTATGACTTGAGCAAGCTTGGCATCAAGGCAAGAGCTGAGCCAGTCCCCTGGCAGAGCCAGCCTGAATGTCAAAGTCCACAGAGACCCGTTGCACTTAAGCGGTTTCTAAACTCCAGTGGAAAAGCATGCGGCGTCCCATCTCCTGTCTTGAGTGGAATTCAGGAGTCCCCGGGGAGCTCTGGGCAGTCACGGGCCATGCCCCGTGGGTCACTCATGTATCTTTGTGAGGGAAGTTTCTTTGTCGCTGCCCAGCTGCTTCCTGCCTCCATGTTAAGGCCTCCAGGCCAGTCTGCAGGGAAGCAGCCATCAGGGTTCCCTGACTTTGGCTCCCACCCAGACCCTGCCAGGCTCTGCTGCTTCCTGCTGCAAGTCAGCCTCTCACACATCTGCTTACCAAGGTCCTGATCCTCTTTATGAGAATTTTCTTCTGGGCTGTTGCCGAAGCATGGACAAGAGAGGCAGGAGACAGGCATTCTCCCAGACACATAGAAACTATAGGAATGTGTCTCGTGAGCCCGGATGCTCCCCTCTTCCTCCTCTGTGGCAGGCATGGGGCTGGCACTGGGTGGCAGTAGGAGGAGCAGTGGGGATGGAATGAAAGAGCATACTTAGTGCCTCTGTCTTATTTTGTTCTTTTGGACAAATAACCTTTCAAAAGTTCCCTCATTCATTGATATATTCATCTATTCCACAAATATCTAATGGCCCCTAAGGAGGGCTGAGCACTGTGCGGTTAGAGCAATGGGCAAAGGTGCCAGGCATAAGGCATCTCTCCCTAACTTTGACCCTCCGGCCTGTTGTTCCCTCCCCCACAGGTAGCTACTGTCACCAGTCTCTTGAATGTCCTTCCACAGAGGTTCTATTCCACACGCAGAAGTACTGGGTCCACTTTGGTTTTCCACACACACAGCATCACACACTCTGATCTTTTAAAGCAAGTGTTCTGGTGGTCAGTTTTCAAGTTGCCCCCTCAGTGACCTGGGACTGTTTTAGAATGTTTCTAAGAACTGAGCACCCTTAGCCCAACATTGCTTTTCAGTATAGAAAGGGTTGCAAAGAGTCCCACATGACTTAGTGACTGAAAAACAACAAATAGAAAGCCCTAGAAAGCCCTGCATTGGGACCTGAGGGGAAACAGTTCCTGGATCCTTGGAGTTGGAGAAGGCCAAATCACAACTTCCGCTTAGTTCTGGCAACAAATGTATCTTCTGGCTAGCGCAGGAGTCACTAGTGCCCCATCTGGGAACCTTCACTCCTGTTCCAAATGATGCAGGCAGCCAGGAGCTTGCAGCTTAGGGGCAGGTGGGGCTGCGGCAAGAATTTCAGTGCAAGGGCCCAGGTTCTCCACTGGGGCCATCACAGGCCTGTGGTCTTGGAGTTCGGGATGCTGCGGCGAGCAAGTCAAGCGGGGAGGGACAAACTGCCAACAAAGTGAGCAAGGCGATTTCAGCCATTGAAGATGCTGATGAAGTAACTGGGGAGACTTTCCTGGTGGTCCAGTGATTATGGCTCCGTGCTTTCATGGCAGGGGGTGCTGGTTCAATCCCTAATCTGGGAACTAAGATCCCACATGCCACATGGAGCAGCCAATAAAAAGGAAAGTAACTGGGGATGTGACATAGTGACCGGAAAGGGCTCTGACCAGGACAGGGGTGGGAGACTTGTGAGCAGGTAGATTTGAGAGATTTGAATCTTAACAAGGACTCAGCCCAGGGATGAGCATTCTGGACAGAGGGGAGCAGTGCTTGGCAGAGAACAACTGGCAAGCTGGTGGGCAAGGATTAAGTGGGAGAGGTTGGTTGATGTTTGCAAGCCGGCGAGGAAGTGGGATTTTATTCTGATGGGGAGATGTAAGCATGCTACAAGGCTCTGTGAGCTCTGTTTCCCACTGGTAAAATTCCTGGTTTGGATTCAGTAATCTTCCAGCTCTCTGGTTTCATGACTACATTCTTTTATTCAAAGATGTTATTGAACCTCCAGGGTGGCCACATTTAGCAAATGAAAACATAGGATGCCCAGTTAGATTTGAACTTCAGATCAATGACCAATTCTCCCGTATTATAAACCTATCCTCGAGTGTCAGAGTATCTTCCATATGCCAGGGCTCTGCTAGCAGTCAGCTCAGATTTGAATAATTCACTTCACACCACCCCACAGCCTACTGCCTTTGGAGGAGCTTGTCAGACATGAAGGTTAGAGTCTGGTGTGGCTTGGGAGTGAGGGATTAACCAGCTTCAAAAATCCACCTTGGTCCCAAATTGTGACCTTGAACTGGTGATTCCTTTGGGTGCCCCAACTTGTTAGCTGGCCACACAGCATTGATCTAAACGCCTTCGATGTCCCTGCGTCGCCAGTATGTATCCTGTTGTGTGGGGAGGTTTTTTGGGTGACCAAATATAGATTCTGGCCTTTTTCATGAGAATTATGAGAAGGGAGGGGAGTGTGCTCAGCACCAACCTATTATCCTCACCGAGGGTGTGGCTTTGAGACCTGAGATCAAGTTTCAAGGTTGCAAGAATCCAGAGAGAGATGACGTGGCTGTGGGCTCCTCGTTTCACTGTGGGAACCGAATTGATGCTGGGGTCTGTGTGCAAAACCCACCTGGTGCTGTACTCTGTATCCAAGGCATGTGGGTATTCCATAGGGCAAGCCCGGGCATGGCCTTTGGCTATTCCAGAAAAATCAGAGAGGGGCCGGAGAAAAAGTAATCTCAAGTCAAGGTTTCAAGAAAACTAGATGCTGAGAAAAATCCTGAGTGAGGGATTTGGGTGTGGCCCTGATGGGACTTCCTTTTGCGGGAGCCAGATGACAGACGGAACAGGCGTACAGTACCCGAATTCAGGGCCCAGCTCTGAGGCATCTTCTCTGGTTAGTTTGTGGGGCTGTCAGGAGGGCTCCAACCCTTGGTTACCTGCTGTTGGAGTCCATGTTACACGAGGGGGTGGGTAACCCCATCTCCGTCAGTCACCCTCTGATCCATGGCCATGCCTCACATTCAGCCCTGTCTGTAGTCCGACCTGAGTTCACTTCTGGGACATGGGCCCAAATGTGTTGGGGGAAGAAGAACCTGAGGGGACCTGGGGATTCAGTCGTTCCCCTGGATAAGGGGGCTCAGTCACTTTCTCCATCCATCAGTGTCCTCCTGGATATGACCCAGGCCTTGGCTGGACTTGAGGTGGTGGGCGCGTGTGGCAGCCCTTGCCCTCCAGAATGCCACAGGCAGCCCAGAGGCCCACGGAGCATCATCTATGGAGTGTCCAGAAGCGAGGGCTGTCCATTCCCTCCCCACAGTCTCGGTGGCTGTGCAGCAGAAGTTGGAAACATCATCCGCCTGCCCAGCTGACTGGCTGGCTGAGGAAGGCTTCCCTTTGTCCTGTCACAGAGCTCCAGTACCCCCTAGGTCCCCTGCTTGCCCCATCCTGCAGTATGCTACTTCTCTCACGGGCAAGACAACACTTGCTCCTATTTGAGGCCCATCGCAGAGCTGCGGGTAGAATGTCCACTCCCTGAGGGCAGGGACTTTGTCTGATGTGGCTCCTGCTGTGTCCCCAGTAGGTGCCAAATGAAGGAATGGTGTAGCCCTAACAGAGAAAGAACCATGGGGATCAGCTTCTCCAAACTGCGTGTTACAGGAGGGGAACTAAGCGGCCCTCAGGTAAAGGTCAGCCCACATCCTTGCAGACAAGGACAGAGCCAGGCTACACTGAGGTCTGGTGACACCCAGACCAGCCCTCCCAGCTTGCTTGCCCTGCCTGGTGGGACCGCTGACTGGAGTGTCCATGCCCCCTGGTGGCTGAGGCTGGAACAGACCGGGCCACTGGCAGCTGCTGATGACACCAAGATGAGATGGGAGATTTACTTCCGGTTCACGTTACTTCTGAGCAGTTTGTATTTAACCCTTTAGGGGAGTGTCTCTGTTCAGAACCCTATGTTCAGTAGCAGGACATCCTCCAGGGCCACACAGACACTCGCTCTGGACAAAGCATACCTATCTGCAGATAGAGCCTGAACATCAAGTTGCACAGACACGTGACATTCAGAATTGTAGTTAGGAACACTCAAAGCAAAACAAGCACACACTGACCAAGTGGCCCCCTTCTAAGGATCTATTTCAGAGAGCTTTTCTTCCTACAGGGAACTCCTAACTTAGTGCAAGAATGTTACAATTTCTAAAATGACATTTGTTGTAGCAGTCATAATTCATTGAGAGTTACATTTTTCATAAAGCATCACCATAACAGTCCCTTTAGGCTTCCCTGGTGGCTCAGTGGTAAAGAATCTGCCTGCCAATGAAGGAGATGTGACTTCGCTCCCTAGGTCAGGAAAATCCCCTGAAGAAGGAAATGGCAACTCACTCCAGTATTCTTGCCTGGGAAATGCCATACAGAGGAGCCTGCAGGGCTACAGTCCATGGGGTCACAAGGAGTCGGGAACCAACTCAGTGACTAAACAACAGTTCTTTTATTTTCCAATCCTTGAAAAAAGTATCAGAAGATATCAAAGTACTAAGAAAACCAAATACACATAGAAATGAATCGTTTCCTTTTTTCCCAACCAATTGCATTGTAACCTCACCACATGAGCATGAATTTATGGTAAAATACTTTTAAACTTGTCAGCGATGCCCCTTCCCCTCTCAGACGCCTTGCAGGTGTCAGCCTCCACTTGGCACTTCTGAGCTGAATGGGATTGTATTAGGGAAAGAAGCCGGTGTGGTTCAAATGGAAGAAGCGATGTGAGGTGCTGGACAGACAGAAACATGGCATGAATCTCCCCAAATAGCTTCCTCTTTGGGGAAATATAAACTCAAAGAGCTCAAGGAGACCAAAGGGGAAGCCAATACACATGAGGAATACTTTAAATCCCCAGGCCCGCAGGAGCCCATCAGCCAGGGGGTGTGAGGTCCAGGCTCCCTCTAAGGTGAAGGCCAGCAGGGACCTGGCCACAGTGACTGCGAATGCTGACACCTGCATGTTGTGGGCAGGTGTCCACGGTGGCATCTGCTGGACCTGCCTAGGGACGGCCCATGTGTCCTTCCTTCTGGGCTGTCCCACGGACCCACCCCCCCTACACCAGGCTTGGGCCAAAACATCCCCCAGCAAAACCCAGCAACCACAAGGAGAGTACTCCTCACAAGGGGCCAGGTGCGAGTGAGCACAGAATATTCCGGGACCATTCAGGGAGGGGCCTCCAGGTGGGAGACGAGACTGGGCCTCAGGCAGGTGGAGAAGATGGACAGGAATGGGCAGGGTGACCAGCAGGATTTCTGAGGGCTAGGGATGAGTGTTACCGAGGACTAGTAATGATGCCTTTCCCAGGTATTCGGTCCTTGGGCCAGCTGCCCCGGCCACCTGCCAGCCTCTGTGAGGGCCATTCCTGTCCTCCCCTCAGCCCCGTGGGTGCCTCCTGGCTGAGTTCCTATCATCTGCTTCCCAAGTGTGTTCTCTGCGTTGTGTCCAATCACTCACACATCCAGTGGCCAGCAATCTTGCCTGGGGACTGTGGCCAAAGGCTTCTTCAAAAGTGCCCTTAAAAGGGAGCAGTCAAGGCCACCTGGGCATCCTCTGGGGCACAGGGATGAGAGCAACACAAGGGCCTTGATACAGCACGGGTAGCAGGATGGTCCTATCCACACGCAAGAAAAGCTCCCACAACCCAAGAGAATTTCAAACGCGGGCCAAAAATCAACACAGGCGCACAACACAGTAGCACTACTCACAATAGCCACAAGGGGGCAGCAGCCCAAAGCCCATCAATGGGGACTGGGTAAAATGTGGTCCATCCATCATCCAACAGACCATTTTCAGCCATAAAATAGAAATGAAGCAATTATACCTGCTTTCATGGAGAAAAATCTTGAAGACATGAAGCTGAGTGAAAGCAGCCAGACACAAAAGGACACGTTACCCTACTCCATTTATGTGAAATGCCCAGATCAATCAAATCCATAGCGACTGAAAGTAGATTAGTGGCTGTCAGAGACTGGGGAAAGAGAATGGGAATGACTGCCAATAGAGATGGGGGTCTCCTTTTGTGGTGAGGACAATGTTCTGGAACTAGACAGAGGTGCTGGTTGTATACAGTAAATGTACTGAATGCCACTGAATTGTAGACATTAAATTTTATGTGACGTTCACCTCAAAAAGGAAAAACAAAACCCCAGGTACATGAAGGCTGACCCATGTGTTTTCTAAGAACACAGGAAACAGGATACTGGGAATGGTAATGCAAGGAAGTCTGTTCTGCGGCAAGAGCCAGGAACAGGCAGGGCTGTGGGCCGTGCCTGTCAGGTCTCAGCGGCTCCCTTCCCACGAGCAGGGCTGGACTGAGGAACATCGCCATTAGAGGGGAAGGAGACTCAGGTCTCCCCCAGGTCCTCGTCCAGGGTCTGGGGCTCTGCGTCCTCGTGCCCTGCAGGTTACAGCAGAAGGCCCTGGGGTCCCGCCCGCTGGCCGTGGAAGCCCAGAGTCTTCACCAGGGCCCATGTGCGGGGCACGTGGCACAACACAGACACAGTGGGTGACGGCTCCTGCAAGTTGTCTTACTCTGAATACACAGGAAAAGAAAACTACAAACAAGACGCTATGTTCCATGGCTCTTTTAAACAACGCTTTGTATTTACAAAAAAAAATTTTCGTGATTAAAAGCACCAGCTGAAAATACAGGCTGCTAAAAACTTAAGACACTGAAAATCCATTAAAAGATAGTATGCCAAACATACATTAAAAACCCTTTAGGGAAACAAAGATGATGCAACCGACACATTTCACCTACTGTGCCAGGGCAGCCCTTTCTGATGTCCCTGCCTGTGTTCCCAGTAGGTGGGGCGGGGAGTGCTTACCCCAGGGGGAGGACCCTGGCCTCCCCCCATGGGTGACTGTGGGGATCCAACCATGTGTCTGAGAGGGAACCCGGCACCTCCTGGACCAGCATCCTCAGAGCCGCAGGACCTGAGCACTGGCACTGGCAGGAGGAAGCGGGAGGCACACAAAAGGGAGTCTGAACAGCTTTCAACAATTAACCTGCCAAAAGCAATCTTTCTGCTACTCCCTCACACCCCACGTATGCTTAAGGGTTTGGAGTTTTTGTCTTTTTCTGAACACCCAGCTATATGACACTGGCTGTAATGTATCTCTGGGGCTCGTGTGCAGTCTGTCTTTATGACTGAGAAACCGTGTGGCACTGAATTTGGACTTACAGGAGGGTATTTACAACAGCTTTATGTAGCTAAAAGGTGCTGCAGTGAAGGGGAAGTTCAAAGCTTGCATGTATGCATGTACATGCGGGTTAGCTTCCATAAAGCTAGAGCGGAATATTAAATATCGAGTACTGAATTTTTAACTGTAAACTTAAGAACTTACCCTTAACTTTACATATACATAGATAACAAAGTGGTCACTAAAAGCACTTCAACATCAGGACAAGACATTAAGTTTTGAGGTTCTTATTTCAACTGCTCTACATACAAAATGCCCTAGAAGCAAAGAAAGGTTTAAATAAATACTCAAACAATGTAAAACAGGACTGAAGAAATGTGGGTCTGGAGAGGCTGCACAGTGTGGAGTCCAGGCTAGCAGGTGCAACTTGTAGCGAGACAGGTGCTCTGTCACTTTGGTGGAAGAGAGGACCTGTGCGGGGTGGACCCACAAAGGGGGAGGAAGATGGGATGGGGACAGCTTCTGAACAGGCAGCAGACCACCTCTGCAGGCCTCAGAGACCCAGGGGAAGACCCAAGGAGCACGGAGCAGGGCTGGACTCGAGTGACCCAGGATGGCACAGAGAGGGCGGGTCCTTTTTGAACAAAACTTGGCCAGCCTGTCCCTTCAACCAGCCTATCCCTTCATTCAGTAGCTTGCGTGCATGCCTGCTGCTGGCCCCCAAGAGGGTAGCAGGGCTCTGACGTGGGCAGTGACCCGGAACAAGGAGGTCTGTTGATAGCCCTGCTAGTGGCTAAGGCACACCCAGGCCTTGGGGCCCAAGCAGCTGACCTGAGCAATCCCAACATTCCTTTTGTCACAGACGCTGAGGCTTTGAGAAGCAGCTTTCACAGTGTTGGGTAACAAGACTTGAACCAACAAGCAGCCATAACTAGCAAAACCACACACCACCCTCATCATGGAGACCCTCCCAGGTACTGGAAGCCAAATGGGGCCGGGCTGCTGCCGTGACGGCCCCCAGTGTCACTGTCATCCAGGGCATCTCCTTGACTATTCAAGAGGAGCACAGAACCAAAACGGCTGTCTGGGCCTGGCAGAGCCTCCTGGGGTCCAGCTCAGGAAGAGGTTACAATGCTGTCCCGAGACCCAAGGCAGGTAGGTCGTCTCCTCCTCTTCCCCTCTAAAAACAGGGCAGGGTACCAAGGAAATGGCTGCCTGCAAGGTGGTAGAGCTGAGCTGGGCTGAGAAAGGTCCCTCCCGCCCTGCACTATGGACTCTGACAGGCAGAAGGCAGCTGATACAAAAACAGGAGTCTCAGCTCCAGGCACCAGCTGTGGCTGGGAAGCAACACACAGGCACACACGTAGATCAGTACCAGCAGGTGCACTCCCACAGCCAGACAGTGAATCCAGTCAAGGTGCAGATGTTCAGAAGTCAAGTTCCTGGGTCCCCCAGGGCCCCTAGCTAGAGGCCCCAGCTGCCAAAAGGATGGATGCTGAACAGAAAGGCAAGCTAAGAAAAGCACTGGGGTGAGACAAGCATTTCCATCCCTGACAGGCACCGTCACCTCTTCCCTCCAACTGTGGTCAGACACTGGCATCTTGCCTCTGGGCGCAGGAAGCTGCCATGAGCAGAGGAAACTCTGGCTCAGCAAGGAGGCCTGTGGAAGTCATGTGGTACCTTGGTGGCACCGACCACCCGTGTATGTAGGGTCAGGACCGTGCTGATGGCCAACACTCACTTCCCTACCAAGACACTCTCTTGAAGATATGACTCAGACATAGAGGCAGGACTGGCAGTTCAAATCCACTTTGAAGGATGGCTCTGTAAAGTCGGCTCCAACATCCCACTGGCCAGCCACAGCACTCGGACTCCTGGTACCTGGCAAGAACGGCCAGCTGGCCCTTCCTGGGAGGATAGGAATCAGCCCTCCACGCTCCCCAGGAACCTGGATGCTCTGGAGACAGTCGGGAAAGAAGCCTGAAGACAGCCACGCCAGCACGACTCCAAGGAAAGCTCAAGTGCCATCTGGGTGGAAGTCAGGGACACACCAGGCCCCCACGGAGGCTTGGAGAAGCTGAGAGGCCCCGTCCAGGGGTCTCACAGGAGGCTGGCCAGGCTGGTGTTTGGTCCATTCTGAGCTTGGAACTGCACAGGGGGAGGGCCGTCTGTCCACTGCGGGCATAGAGGACACACAGGTGAGATCCTTCCTAGTGAGGAGCAGGGGGCGCTGGGCCGCATGTCTGTGCCTGGAATGCTGCCTTCCTCAGGCTGGCCAGGGCCCCCAGGAAGCAGCCTGCATCACCCACTTGGGTTGGAGCTCTTCTGCCCATCCAAGGGGGCCCCTGAGGCCAAGTTGGGTTAGGGTTTGTTGGAGAGACGCAAAGAGATGGTAGCCAAGGGTGTACCTCCTTCCTCAGGAAGCACGTCTCCCAGGGGCTGCAGGTCAGGTGAGCTGGCCCCAAGGAGCCACCCAGCACCCTCATTTTGTCTCCCCTACCCTGTGCCCGTACCGTGATGAGGTTGTGCTCAGGGAGGCTGCAGGCCTCAATGTGGTCTTGAAGTAGCTGCTGCGAGAAGTTCTGGTGCATCTGGGCAGCTTCGTGGGCATCCATGGCATTCCCACAGGCTTTATTCAGGTCTAGGGGTGGGGGGTGAGGGTACATGCAAAAGATGGGCCTGTTTTGGCCTGCCACTGCCCCACAGCCTCCCCTCAGGTGTGGGTGAGCCCTAAAGTCAAACCCCAGCTCCACCAGTGGATTCCTGTGTGCCTGGCACATCACCTGCCCTGAACCCTGTGTCAGGGTCAGCAGAGCCCACCTGCCAACAGCCATGTTTCTGAGTCTTATGTCCTTGGAGGTGGATGAACAGCGAGGCCCACAGGGGCAATATGAGGGCTGGGAGGGCAGTGAAAGTCCTTTGGGCTCCCTTGGATGTGGCTCTCAGGGATTTCCTGGCCAGCTTGTGGGCACCCAGAAGCCTGCAGGGAGCAGGGCACCTAGTGTTCACTTCTGAGGCAGGAGGGCAGAATGAGTGCACCAAGTCCATTGCAGATGAGAACAGTTGGCTCTATGCCTCCTCACCAGGACCCCAGGTGAGCCTGTGGACCCTGGTTTCACAATCTGTGAATGGGGAGCAGCAGTGACCCCAGCTGAGCACCCTCTCTGTGCCCAGAGCACCTTGGCTTGTCTGCCGGACACAGATGACTGCCGTCCCCATTCATGGGAAGGAGACTGAGGCCAGGCGCCAGGGTTCATTGCCCCAGCAGATGCCAAGAACTAGCCTTGTGGGCCCCAAAGAGTCAGAATCAGACTGTGTAGACCTCACTGTACAAATGAGCCCACTGACCTCACAAAGAGCCTTTTGAGAAGTCTGAGAGTATGTTAGAACTGGGGTTGTAGCCTGCAGAGGCCCAGAAGCCCCGACTTCTCCCTCACCTCTCAGCAGGGCCGACGACCACAGCTGCACCGACATGTCCGGGATCTTGCTGGCCAGCTGCATGGCGGGCACCACCATGTTGTTACTCTCCTGTTGATCAAGAGCAGCACAAGAGACAGAGTGGGGTGGCGGTGGCTGAGACTGGTGGCAGGGACAGCCTGGGCCCACCTGTGACCTCCTGCTGCCTGGCAAATACCTACTCCTACTATACAGTCTATCTCAAATGGCCCTCTCTGAAAATACTCCTTGACAACCTCGGGGGAAAAGAAACAGCTCCCACTCCTCGGCCCTGCATGTGCCTCCTGGCTGGGGCACTGACATGGGCGACTCTATGTACCTTTGTCTTTCTAACGGAAGAAAAGGCACTGGTGGCAGGCAGCCCTGGACCCATCTCAGGAGCTGGTTAGAAACACAGATTCAAGGGCTTCCCTGATGATCCATTGGTTAAGAATCTGCCTGCCAATGCAAGGGACATAGTTTCAATCTCTGGTCTGGGAAGATCCCATATGCCACGAGGCAACTAAGCCCGTGCCACAACTGTTGAACCTGCCCTCTGGAGCCCAGGAGTTACAACTACTGAGCCCATGGGCCTGACAGCCTATGCTCTGCAACAAGAAGGCACCATTAGAGGAAGCCCGCTTGCTGCAACTAAAGAAAGCCTGTGCACAGCAACGAAGATCCAATGTAGCCAAAAGTGAATAAACAAAATTAAATTTAAAAAAAAATACAGATTCGGGGCCTCAGGGCAGTCTTTCCTGGTGGGAGCAGTGAGAACTAATGGTCAAAAGAGAGAAGAATTTTTTTTTCTACATACGAGCCTGCTCCTGTGGAAGGCCACCTCAGACACATGGGGCTGTGTGTGTTCCAGGCACCAGGATGTGCTTACCCTTGAACCCTGGCTCCACAATGCAGCTGCAACAGCACCATTCCTCAACCCTCAGGATGAGCCGAGTGAAAGCTGCTGGGGGCTGTAAACACCATCCTTGACTCTGCAGTGACTCCACCCAGTACAGGACCCATAGCCTACTGTCCTAAATGTTGGGTTCAGCGTGACACTGGGAGAGCTCTCCATGGGGCAACCACGTGCAGTTTTGGGGGAACACTTGGCACAGAGACATATAAATCCTCCAAACCAACTCCTGAGGCCCAGGTTCAACACAGCCACAGTTGTGTGGGATACGCCTCCAGGCACAAAAGTCCAGTACTTTACGCTGCCCACCCTGGCCAGCACCTCGAAGATGAGCTCCAGGTGGCTCTCAAAATGTTTCAAAATTGAACCAAGGCCTCCGAAGACCTCAGAATGCAGAACAGGAAAAACTAGGTGGCTTCTGGAAACTTCTGGACAAACAATCATCAGCGAAGTCTAGGTTCTAAGCCTGGGTCTGCAGTTTGGGGCTGTGTGACATGAAACTCCTTAGCTGGCAATGAGATGATCACCGCCACTGCACCGAGATACAGGGCAGGCGGCCTGAACTCAGGGGGCCTCATGTTGAGCCCCTCATCCCTGCCCAACGCCAGGATGTACCCCGAGGCCACTGTCCTCTCTGTGCTCCCTGAGTACCACGACAAGATGCTCTAGAAGGAGTGGAGCTACACTCAGAAGGAAGAACCCACTGCTGACTCTCCTTTCAGGGTATTGACCCTGCCAGGGTTCAGGACACAGCTGCAGGGTACGCGGGCCTCAGAAAATGCTTATCATGCAATTGTGGGAAGGGGAGATGCACTGGGCTTATTAAAAACACTCATTCTTTAGAAGCTCTGGGATTCGATCAGATAAAACTTTATGGGCCTGCGTTCTCTGTCCTGAAAACAGCTAAAGTGAGTTCGCTAAATCGCTGAACTGATGCCACTTAAAAATTCTCACTGCCATTAAAAAAAAGCCCCAACACAGTGGTAAAGAGAACAGATCAGACATAAAATTATAAAACAGCCTGATAAAACTTAGGCTTGGACAGAGGCAGGCAATGAAAAGAGCTGGAAGACAGAAGACATGCAAGGATTTTCTCCTTTGCTTCTCAGACTTTCTATGATAACCATAACATCTTTTATACTGACAAACATACTTTAAAAAAAATTAAAGACCTTGTAAAGTCAATAGGCTGGAGTAGGTGAGATGTTCATACAACCCCAGATGGGGAAACTGAGAAGTCAACTGATCCCACCCAAGACCAGATGGCATGGGTGGGGGCCAGGCGCAGGGGGACACAGTTGGTGAGGGTAAACACAGGGTGCCCTGAGGATACCACGTGTGATGGGCAGAGAAGGAATCCCTGGGATTGTGGCTGAGTGGACACACCTCAGTCCCCACATACTAACACAGGGAAGGGAACCTGCCCTCAGCCTCGCCAGCTCTCGGCAGTCTGAGCAGTTCTAGCTCCACTGAGCCCTGGGGCTTTCCCTGACAACTGCCATGGGCCAACACCGGCCCTGTCTGCCACACAGGTGCACCCTTCAGGAACTCAAAGCTCCCCCAGCGCTGCCTGCCCAGGCTGTCTGAGTCTCGTGGAGCATGGGGGTGGGGGTGGGGGGTTATAGGTGGGTGAGAGGTCACTGAGATAGGAACCCTGCAGGGCAAGGGATGGGAGGCACTTTGCTAGGTGCTCCCCTCACCCACCTCCACCCCACTAAGCACTGCCCTGGCCCTATGCCCCTCGGCCTGGCCCCTGACACTTACCCTATGGTTTCCCAACACATAGAAGATGTGACCTAGGAGCACGAGGGAGCAAGCTGTGAGTCGATTCAGGTCCTCTGCATTGGACATCTTCAGGGTTTCCCGCAGAAAACGCCTTCGTGAGAAGAACAGATGCTGAGGCCCCACTGGGAGGGCTTTTGGGGAAGAAAAGGCAGCCTTGGGGCCCTGGGCAGAGACCACCTGGGGGAGGGTGGGGAGGGCAGGAACAGGGGGGCTATTGGGGGAAGGGAAACATCGAGAGGTGCCGGGTACAGGGCCACCTGCCCTCTCCAGTACTTACTTGGCCTCGTTATAGCGTCCCTGGAAGAAGGAGAAAAGCCCACGCACGTAGAAAGCCGCTGCTCGGAGGCAGTGTGAGCTGAGGGAAGAATGGAGCATCACACCTTAGTGAGTTTTAACGAAAGCAGCAGATTTACAAATGGGAATTGGGTGGGAGGATGGGAGGTGTTGGGGTACACGGGCAGTGTGAGGCCCCACAGATGCTCACACTCCCTCAAGAGCAGAGAAAGCATAAGATAGTTGGTAAAGTGGGACTTGGGGCCTGGGGCTGCCTACCTGACAGGGAAGCTGTGGTCTGGATTGATCCTCTCCAACAAACTGTACAGCTGTGAAATAAATGTCTGCAAGTTAGGACAACTCTGCATTTCTAAAAATGAGAGGGTTTGGCCCCAGTACGCCAGTAAATGACTAGGTCTGCCTGCAACTTCCTAACCCAGTCTCATGGCATATGCCCATACCTCAAATCCCGTACCTGAGTGCAACCTGCCGGGAGAAGGGGCAGAACCTACAATGCTGCTGACATCTCAGGCTCCCTTTGGCTGATGTATGGAGGGGACGCGGGTGGGGGGTGAGGGCTGGAGTGGGCTGAGGTTGTGCCCAGGACCCCGCAGTCCCTTCAGGAGGCGCACACTGTGTGGGGGTGGAGGTGAGACAAAGGGAGCCAAACTCCTCCGAGATCACATCAGGCCCGCAGGACCCTGCCCTGCTGTGCTCTCAGGCCACTGGAGCAGCTGGACGGGGCCTTCTGCCCAAAGCATTCAAACCAACCAATTATGTGTGACATCAGCTAAGGACAGGGCCATCTCTCTTTGTAGCCAAGAGAGGACACTGGCCTGAACTAAAAAATGAAGGTCACAGGTGTGGAGACAAGTGGCGGATCTGAGCCACTCCAGAGGGCTCCAGGCTGGAGGGAAATGGCAGAGCTAAGGAGGTGTCACAACGGGAACCTGGTGGGAGGTACTTATCCTGGGGGACAAGCTCTGGCGCCCACCTCCCCAATCCAGCGGGCAGGGGCACCAGAACACCTAGGGGCCTAATGCAGACAGGAGCCCAAGGTGTCACTCCTCATAACTGAGCCATGAGGCCTCACTGACAGACAGCTAGAACAGATAGCTGAGGGTGGAAGAAATTTTCTTTCTTCCCCAAGGGATTCAATGCTTGGCTAGTTTTCAATAGAGAGAAGTATTAGTTTGCTAGGGCAACGTCTCTGTCCAAGACTTGGCCTCCCCCCAGCCCAGGCTCCACTCTGTGGGACACTTTGTTGGAAGGCAAATACCCGAGGGTCGAGAGGTTCACTGGTGCCCAGGACCACACTTCCCACACACCTTCCTCCAAGTAAGAGTTGAAAGAAAGGATACCAAACATGAAGCATGTCACCTACTACCTCTTGGTGTCTATTTCCTTCCCGTATATACACACTCGCCAGGTTGGTCACAATGAAGGCCCACAGCTCCTGGTGATTGGTGAGCTGGAATATGGGAGACACAGGGCATTAGGGGGCCCAGCTGGGCAGTCATGTCACTTGGGGGTCGCTTGGCGGCATCAGAGCCACCCAAATGCTCCACAACTGCTACCTTGGAATCTTCTTACTCTTTTTATTCCAAACACACATACACATCCCTGCCTCCTGAACCTAAGGACAACAAAACTGTTAGTTCCTGTCATTATAAAGCAATGAGCTGCATTAGGAAACTCAGGAAACGGAAAAGCACAGCCAGCCACCCCAGAGCCTGTCCTCAGAACACGCCACAGTGGGCTCTGTTCTCTGCTGTCTCAGTCTGAGACCTGGGTGACCCCACACACACCTCAGGTGGTCACCCCAGGACCCCAGTGTGCGTAAACAGCAGAGGAGCATGCTTGCTGGTTCCTCTGCTAATGGCTGGTGGCAGACAGACCGCTGTCCCCAGTTTTTCTGGGGGAATGAGAATGGCCATGAGAGGAACCAATCTTAGTGGTTTGAGCACTGCTCAGACCCTGGGGGCTGAGCGTTCTAAACAGGGCTCAGTGAGTGCAACTAAGAAGCTGAGAGTGCCGACGAAGCACAAACCCCACCTGGAGGACCCTGGCAGCTGCCAAGGAGATCCAGAGGGCTGTCTCATCTGAGCAAAGATGCTCCGATGTTTGTGTCACAGGACCACAGGAAATGTGTTTGGTATCATGAGGGGTCTGGATCCAAATTCTGGTTGTACCACTTCCCCCCCAGATTGGTGGACAGAGCCCCTGGCGGCACACACCATCTGCTGGGAATTCTGATGTTGAAACAAAGCCGCAGCAGCAACTTGTGTAGGAAGTGGGATGCAGAAGGAGTGTCTAAGAGACCTTCAGAGGGCCACAGGCAATGAGGGGAGGTCTCAGCACCACTGGAGTACGCAGCACCAGGGCCCAAGCAGCTGGGACACAAGTCACCATCACCTGGTGGGCCACCGGGAGGACCGGGCATCCTCAGTGAAAGTGGCGAACCAGGGCATGCCCAACAGGTGCCCAGCTCAAGACAACCTCCTTGAGGCTGCCTTCTGAAGTTAGCTGGGGAAGCCCCACCCCTGGGTGGCCAGGAGCCCCCTTGCCCACAGCTATCCTGCATCAGGCTGTGCTGCCAGCACCTGCCTGTCCGCTCCCGGGCAGCACAAGGCCTGACAAAGGAAGCCCTGGATAAATGGCACAGCACTGTCACAGCTGGCACCAGGCTGGACGCTGAGGAGTCACCCACTGACCACGGTTTGTGTGGCTGTTGTCCCGACTCCTTACTGAGAAGCACCTCCTGCCCCATCAAGTGAGGGCCGGCACCTTACCCGCAAAGCTGTGGTGAACTGGGCTTCGGCATTGTCCATGCAGTTGACAGAGACACAGTACAGGCCCTAGAAGAAGACAGTGCCCAGGGCTCAGAGCCACATGCAGCTTGCCTAGGGCTGCACAGCTGCACCCAGGCGAGCCTGACAAGAGACTCTACTGAGCCAGCTGTGTCTGAGTTTTACCCTGACAAATGGAGAGGAAGATGGCATGCTTCATTATTCCTGCTTCCTGGGACCTGAGTCAACTTGGACTTGATGAGATGCCTGTCAGAATGCAGTCCGCTGGGAAGGTTCTAAATCCTGCCTGGGGTGTTGGTCACAGGGTTCCTCACAGGGATGGGATGAGCTGGGGGTGGGCAGCCCTCACGCACTCACCAGCAGTGTGTGCAGCTGCGCAGCATGGTTGGAGAAGAGCCGGGGCGACTGCTGGCACAGCTGACAGACCTGGGAGATCTGCAGGGAGACAGCAAGTCTGACATCACTGTAATGTGGGACCCAGGGCCCTGGCAGCATTGAGAAGGGGCCCCCCAAAGCCAGTGGGGGTACCCGCACACCGCCCAGTCTAACCTGGGCATAAAGTCCCAGCAGAGGTGCCCACTGGGAGGATGCTGACCCTTGTCTGGTTCTCCGTCTCCTCCCTTTGTAACCTGTGTCTTAGTCATATGGTACCTACATCCTTATCAAGGCCCCCATGCCCATTCTGGAAGGTGGGCATCAAGGATTACAGACCATTGGGCAGGAGGGGGTGTGAGAATTGCCATCAGCAGACCCTAAAACCCCAGACCCCGTGTTCCTTGGCCAGAAAAACTTTTAGGTAAAAACCTGATTATGTCCATGCAGGCTCATGGATGGCCAGGTTACATTCTCCCAAGTGATAGCCTCAGGACCCAGCAAATTCAAATGGCCCTCCCCCAGCCTTCCCATCCTGTGTGCACGCGGCCCCTGGGGGCCTACCTCCTGCAGCGCAGTGGCCTTGTGTCCTGTGACAAGCCGGCACATGATGATGTGCTCCAGCAGGATCACTTGGAAGGAGGACAGAATGGGGCTGCAGTCGAGCACTGGGGGCAAGAGGCAGGGGTGAGTCCTTGAGGCGTGGGAGGAGACCACCGAGGAGACACTGACACACATCCCTGCCTCCTGCAGGCTTCAAGCCCTCCTGCCACACCAGCCCCTCAGCTACCTGAGTCTGAGCCTACTTGCTCTGCCAGGCACTGGCCTAGCACCCAGTGTGTCACCTTATTTGGTGCTCACAGCACCCTCAAGCAAGGGGGTCCATCTCCCTGTCCAGGTGAGGAATCAGGTTCATAGCTTTGGTGACCAGAGTATTTTAAGAGCAAGATATTCCTAAAGGGATCTGTTTTCCATCCTCAACCTGCACCACTGCCCCAACCCAGCTGAGTGCTCAAGGGCACGCTGGGCACCATGGGTTCTAGAAATGTTAATGCCCAGGAGACTATGCAATAGGCCTCAGACAACAGTGGCGGGGACCACAGCTTCTGCTGTTCCAAGCAGCTGTCCTCACGCTGGAACCAGACAGCACTTTCCCAACTCATCTGAAAGAAAAGAACAGTAGTCCCTGCGAAATTTGGCTCTCTGGCTCCTCCCCAACAGCACTGACAAGGGCACAGGGAGTGAATAGGGTGAATGGGGCAAAAGCCAGCCAGGGACATGTGGGGCTCTGGTTTCCCACTAGTCAAAGGTCCTCGATTACCCAGGGTGGATTAGTCAAGCATCCCAGAAGAATCTAGGACCCCCAGAGGATCTGCTGTCAGTCAAGTTCCAATTCCGATCTCACCCTAAGCACAATCCACATTACAATACTGATAAGTGACAGCAAAAGCAGCCACCGCCTCTTTCAGCTGAGCACTGCTGTCCCCGCAGGTTCTGGTGGAGTCCCACTAACCCTCATGATATCTGCAGTGAGGGCGACAGGACAGATGCTGCAAGTATTCACTCCACCTCCCTGGGGAGCAAGGATCCTGTCCAGGCCTGGCGTGGCTCTGCCCGAACCTGATCATCTCTGTCTGCCAACCAGGGTGCAAGACCCATGGGGCGGGGACCCATGCTGCAGTCTTTCAAAGTCCTCCAGGCCCAGCATTGGCAGTGATGGGCGGGCTGCCCACCAGGGTGCTACTCGACCCAGAGCCCCCCAGGGCCTGACTTACTCTTGAGCTTCTCCAGCTGCATGAGGGCCTTGTCTGTGTACTTCTGCGCCTTCTCTAGGTAGCCAGCTTGCATGGAGTGCATCACAGTCACCTGGTGACAAGGTCAGATGGTGGTGGTCACCGAGGCCCTCTGCTCTCTCACTCAGGCCGCCAGGCTCTGGCCCTGCAGGGACTCACCAGGTAGACAAGCACGCACATGTGCTCCTTGGGCAGCCAGTGGAAGAGGTCAGCGGGGTTGCTGGGTAGGATCTCGTCATCATGCAGTGTGGAGATGGTCTGGATACACTGCTGCAGCTGCTTCAGGCACGGCTTCACGCTCTTTACCTGCAGCAGGCAGACAGCACTGCACACCTGACCACCCATCTGCTCCTTTCAGGTGCCAACACCCGTAAGAGGCAGGTAGCCACAGTGACAGCCAGCCAGGTCCTGCCTGCCGTGTCCCATCCCAAGGCCCTGAAGGCCATCTCTGCAGCTGTCAGCACCCTGTAAGAGTCTGCTCTGCTTTTATGCGCTGAGGGATGTGCTCAGCCCAACAGGCAAAGGTGGGTGTGAGTGAGGGAACCCAGGGAGTGTGGCCAGTGGGGAGGGACAGGAGGCACTTGCAGCACTGATTCCTCAGGCAGAGGCCCATCCACCACCTGCCTGCTCCCCAGCAGCCGTCACGTGGGAGGCAGTACACACCTGCCCGGCATCCAGGTAGTGGGTCACCTGGAGCACCAGGAAGAAGACACGCAGAGACTCTTTCTGGATGGGGTTCCCCTGCCAGTTCTCAACTATCTGTCCACAGAGGGTCAGCAGTGGGTGCACTTCCTGCAGCTTGCGCTCCATCAGCAGCAGCTGTGGGGACAGGAGCAGGTGCTGGGGGCTCTCCTGGTGCACAGGGCTGCCGCCCACCTGCCCATGCACTGTGAAACTGCCAGCACCTCAAAGGGAGGGCACAAAGCCAGGCTAGAACCCAAGTCCAGGCAGCTCCAACCAAGGCGGATCCTCCATAAGCACAAATCCCACATCCTGGAATCTGAGCTTGGTCTCTGAATCCAGCTGGGGGACGGGGAACAGGGTCTGCCTCTCATGGCTACCTGCCATGCGTGAGAGTTTGGGCAACTGATGGACCACAGCATGGCAAGCAGGGGAAGCCATGGCAGACCCTGGGAACCCAAGCTCATGTCCACCACACCTTACCCTGCCAGCCTCCACTTACCATCCCTTTGCTGAGCAGGAACAGTGCCCTGGAAAAGAGAGGGGAGTCAGGTCTGGGAGGCCCAGGCAGCCCCTGGGACGGCTGCTGCTGCAACGTTCACAGGGCCCTAACCCCGGGGCAGGTAAATGGATGTGGACCCTGGCCAATAAATATGCTCTATTTTGTTCTATTTTCCTTTAACTATTTTCTTGCTTAGGCACTCATGAGGTTCAAAGGCTCAGAAGGCAGAAACAGGTGCTCAAGAAAGCACAGAGTGAGGACTTCCCTGGTGGTTCAATAGCTAAGACCGCTGCTTTTAGGACCAGCTGTGGGGCTGTGGGCATGCAGGGCCTGCAGGTCCCCAGTTTGTTCGACATCTAAGTCTTTGTTCTGCCAGTCTGTGACGAGTCCTGATGTGCTGCAGCTGACACCCCATCAAGTGGGCATGGTTCCAGGTGAGGAGACTGAGGTGCATGGGGGCCCCAGTCACACAGTGAGAGACGTCTACACTCCCGACCACCTGTCATTCTCTGTTGTTACCTCACAGCATGGACACCCTGGGGTCTCCTGTCTGACTGTTGAAATCTAAGGTCTAGAACTTCACATCAAAGTTCCCATATTATCACCTCACCAGGCCTCACATCTGAGATCAGAAGTTCTGTGTCAGGAGACCTGTAGGCACCATGCCCTGGTGAAGCCCACCCCGGTTACCTGCCCACAGTGGTACAGAGGCCTGTCCTGAGGACACTTGTGAACATGTGCAGCGTGCAGCCATCCCCATGCCCTGCAAGTCGCTGAGTGTCACCCCGAACCTAGTAATGGCTGTAGCATGAGGAGGACAAGACGGGCCAGGCACACAGGCCATCCTGTGATGGCATCCATCCCAGGGCAGGGAGGCTGAGGGATGAGTCTTGGGGAGCTGTGTGGACCCGTGTGAGCACTTGCAAGTCCAGAGAACAGACTTACTAAGTGTTCTGTCCCAACGACCCCACGGGACAAGCTTAGAGTCTGTGCTACTGAATTTTTCACAATCCCCACACACACAACGGAGTGAGCGTGCTGCCACCAGGTGCCCGGAGCCCTGCTACAGAGGGGTCTTCTCTCCGGGATAAGGAGAGACTGGAGGCCCGCTAAAACGGCACACGGTGCAGCACTGGAGGCCTCTGGCCCCTGACCCCAACCCCAGGGCGCTAGCCTCCAAGCAGTTTGAGCAGTCTCGTGCATAATACAAACCTATGTCCGTTCTTTTACACAAGTGTCCTCTTACTTGTCTCCTGTTATACACCTCAACACTCCTGGGTGTCCTGAATGGGGACACTGGCTGCCAACCATGCTGCCACAGGATCTACAAGCGCCGCTCTCACACCTCACCAGGAAAGGGACAAGTGCATCACACAAGCCCTTTTACTTCAAGAGACACTAGAAACACACAAGCGCTCACAGTGCGGAGAATCCAGCTGCCCTCACCCTCACAGCCAGCTCACCAACTTCTTGCTTCACGAACCTGCCGGGCAGAAGCAGTCCTGGGCTGCCTGAATGTGCGTGTCTCTCAATGTGAAAGGGGGGCCAGCACCTCACGCTGAGGCGCCATTTCTGCCTGCTGCCCAGGACCACGCGGGCGGAGAGGCCCAAGGGGCGGGTGCTTACCGTGTGTACTCAGAGCCCACCACGCGAGCATATTCGGCCCCCACACCCAGGAGGTCGCAGGCCGACACCAGGTCCTTCTCGAGCGTGTGCAGTTGCTGAAGAAAGGAGAAAAGAGCAATGACCCTCACTTCCCAACCACCAGACCTACCACATCTGGCCTGCTACCTTGCAAGCGAGCCACACAAAACCTCCCCACACCAGCAAAACTGCCTCAATATCAGTTCTGAGCTAAATTAAGTGTATTACCTCATCAACACTAATTGCTTTGGGTACAGAACTCCGCTTTGTCTACAGCTTAATGGTGCACAGAGCCAGCAGTAACACTAACGGGCACAGGGCCCTGAGGGCTGTGCAAATATGTCTGTGTGCTTCGGAGGTTACCTTCAGGGGCCGGTCACTAGCAGAGCAGCCAGAGGAGCCTCAAACAAGAAGGGCCTCTTTCAGAAGTAAGGGTCTGTGGGCGTTTCAAACACAGGCTGAAAGGCAGGGACACCTGTGGGGCCTCAGTGGAGAGCTTGGGCTCCACTCACCGCACCCACCTACTCGGTGACCTGAGGCAAGTGACTCACTACCTCGCCTGTTTCCTCCTTTGATGAAAGGCACAAAAGCACATGGGAGGATTCAACGATGGCAGTGCACGTGGGGGGCAGGAGGGTGCCTGGAGAGACGGCAGCTGCTCAGGCCAGGTGAGCTCTCCTCAGCAGGGGACCCTCTGAGCCAAATCCTCCTGGCATTAAGAGGCTCCCCCAGGGAGCAGGTGACACCGGGCAGCCCAGGCCCCACTGTGTGCACAGGCAGGTGATGGGGTTTCATCACGGAGGGCAGGCAAGAAGTAGCTGGTGGGCAGGCTGTGTCAGGGTCAGAGGAGGCTAGGGGCTGGCCAGAGACAGGGCGGTATGGGCATAGCCAGGATAGAGTGGCATCTCCGATGAGTCTACCTGGCCTGCAGGCTCCTCCACTGCAGCCAGGGAAGCCCAGCCCAGAGAGCCGCCCACCCAACCGGCACCTGTGCATCTAGTCAGGCCCACAGTACGCACAGCGAGCTGGAAGAGCAGGCGGCAGTGCCAGTACGGGGTCTGCTGGGAGATCTGGATGGCTTTCCGCAGCAGTGGCTTTGCTGCGTCCACAGAATTCTGAAAGGAAACAGTCACGTTTAAGGAGGAAAAAACAAGCTGGATTCCTTCTACAGCAGCTGCAGACCCAGAAGGCCATTCCCAGACACACTTACCAAAGGATTTGCTTGATTTAAAAAAAAAGATATTTTATTAGCCTCACCAGCTGGCAAGCCTTTCGCATTGAGCTTAAAATAATTCCCTATTAAACTAAACTGAAAGTAGCTTTAGTTCAAATTACTGAACAGTCAAATTGATAACAATTACCATCTTTTCTGAACTGTAACCAGAGTGAGAGGACAGAAGCATGAAACAGGGGTCACTGCTCAAAGTGGAGAAAGGCAACATTCAGTTACACTTGAGATCAGAAACCAGCTTCAGCTAAACTATGTGAACTTGTTCGGGAATTAATCATCTTTAGCCCAGGAACAAGGCTGCTTTGCAACAGTCCTCAGTAGAAAAAGACTTTGCTAGCCTTTGTCACGGAGAAGGCAATGGCAAGCCACTCCAGTACTATTGCCTAGAAAATCCCATGGATGGAGGAGCCTGGTAGGCTGCAGTCCGTGGGGTCGCTAAGGGTCGGACACGACTGAGCGACTTCACTTTCACTTTTCACTTTCCACTTTCACACATTGGAGAAGGAAATGGCAACCCACTCCAGTGTTCTTGCCTGGAGAATCCCAGGGACGGGGGAGCCTGGTGGGCTTCCGTCTATGGGGTCACACAGAGTCGGACACGACTGAAGTGACTTAGCAGCAGCAGCAGCCTTTGTCAGCAAGTGGTCATCCATGGCTGTCCTGTACTACGTGTTCAGTTCAGTTCAGCCACTCAGTCGTCTCTGACTCTTTGCGACCCCATGGACTGCAGCACGCCAGGCCTCCCTGTCCATCACCAACTCCAGGTGTGGAAGACAGGAAAATTATGCAAACTCTTAAAAGCCAGAGGGAATCCACTCCTGTGAGTCCCAATCTGCCACTGTGCCGTCACTACAGGGAGAGGGAGTTTGCTTTCAGAAACCTTTATATGTTCTTACCTCTTGACAGTATAACTCGGACAGAAGACTCGCTGCTTCAAACTTAACATCTTCAAACTGTGGGATCTAGTGATGTCTTGTTAAGGAAGTAGAGACACTACAAAAGGGTCAGTTTAAAAGGGCCACAGTTCAGCATTTTTACTCTGCAGAAGCTGGCTGGATGGGCACAGCCCTGTCCGCTCTAAAACCCCAAAATCACATATTCCCCTAGTAATCCCTGAGCTTGCTGCGGGCTGGTGTGGAGCTAGATGCTGGGGCATGAAGAGGAGCACAGCACCCAGGAAAAAGCTGCTGGTCTGAAGGGATGCTCCAGGGAATCTGTGGGGCAAAGCCCAAACCCAAAGTGTGCATTATAAGCAAATTCAAGTTTGTAATGTACGTCTTTATTTAGAAGGAACTTTCCTTAAAGGGAACAGTACCAAGGAAAGGATACTTGCTGTGATATCAACCACTGAAAGAGAAAGAAAAAAAAGTTAATTCTCAACCAGTTAAGCAGCTTTGCATGTGCTTAACTAGGTCCACTTTGGGGTTCACACGGGTTGTCCTGTCACCAAAGGCTGCAGGTGTTCAGTTAAGTGGGAAGATGGCCTGCTCAGCTTGAGAAGTGGGCTTGCTTTTCCTCTAATCAAGCAACCGTGGTGTGTCTGGGGGAAAGGGAACATGTACGTGCTCCCCTACTGATGGGCTTCCTGTCTTGCCAGGCTCTGGAGTCAGAACTGAGCCCTCTCTCACTGGGGCAGCAAATCTTCAGAAGGGGAAGGAGCATAGAAAGGCCACCACTTGCTACTTACTGCGGAACCCCCACAGCAAGTCATGGCACAAGAAATCAATTTAATACAATTAGAGAGTAGGCCTGAGGGTGCTAGTTTCTCCTGGGGAAGGGACATATAAAAGATGCTTGGAAATGAGCAAAGTTAGCCTCAGAGGGGAGGGAGGAGCACCACAGAAGGACTGGGGTGGGCAGCGATGATTCTGAGATCTGAGCTCACCACCCCTGCTCGTGTGCATGCTGGTGCGTGGTTCAGACAACAACAAGGTCCCACGTGGGGATAACTGTGCCCTGGAGTTTCACATTCCAGCAGGAAATGGTGTGGTCCCAGGGCAGTCCATCACACCACCACCATGACCATAGTCTCTCAGACCATCTAAGACACAAGCACACACCTGACACAGTTCCTGCTGATCCACTCGTCCTGCAAACATTCTCAGAGCTTTAGCGGTTGTTGGAAGGATGCAGAGGGAGGAGGAAGAGAAGAAGAAAGAGGAGACAGAGGCTGAAGGCCCATGGATCTGTTGCCTGACAGGTAGAAAGGCTGGTGAGGCCAGAGGGGCTGAGTGAGTAGTGGCCAGGGAAGTCACCAAAGAGGCTGGGGATAACTTGGAGCTGGTCTGGAGACCAGCCCCTCAAAGACACAGGTGGGCCAGGAGGGGGAGTTAATAGGAATGGAGGAGAGGGACAGAGGAACTGAGAACACTGGAGAGTCACTGGGCTCCTGTCTGTCTCTGTCTCCCATACTCTCTCTCTCTCATACACACACGCACGCGCGTGTGCATATAGAGCCCAGGCAAAAGGCACTCTGCAACCAGACCTAGTGTCCCCTCCCAAGGCAACAAGGCCTGGAGGAGCTCAGGGTCCCCAGATGAGGGATGCTAGATAAAGCCCCATAATGTTCCTCACCATGTGTCGCCAGTGCTAAAATAGGCTGGCACATGGGAGGGTCTCAGGAAACATTTGTTGCACAAATGATGACTTGATCTAGCATCACCAGGAAATGAGGGTTTCCTTCTGTACAAAAAGCCACAGAATTGAGGCTTACGCCTTATAAACACAAAATTTTAATTACTAAATGGCATCAAGACATCTCATCTTCAAACATCACTGCTTCTTGCTCAGGCATCACTGTCAGTGACACCTTGAGCTGTCCCCATGAGATGGCCCATTCCTGAAGCTGTAGGACAGCTCCATGTCAAGGTGAGCCAGTCACTTCCTAAGTCTGGTCAGTCAGAAGTCAATCAAATCACTCTGCTTCTGTGTCTTTTTGCAACACATATTCATCATCAGAAACCTACAAACATGTCCATCTCACAAACAAAAGTATGTAGGATACCTTACCCAAGGTTGCTATCTCATCGTATGCTTTACTTTGTAACATTAAAATATAGTTTTTATGTCTTCTCCCTTGTCATGGGAAAGCAGCCAAAGTTAAGAGCCCTTTTCACTGCCAGGCAGCCTGCAGGCGTGAGAAAGAGAGGTGAATGATCCCATCAGAAGCCTCTGGGGTCACCTTAGGGTTCTCAGGGAAAGCAAGGGTCCCCACAGGGCCAGCATGCACCCTGAGGGGTGGAAGGGCTGGGATCACCACACCTCTCGCTCCTTAGAACATTCACTTCAGAGTTGAGAGTGGGTTTTTTGTTTGTTGTTTTCTTTCTAAATTTCTGAGCACCTAAGTTTATTAGAGGGGATTACACATGCAAATAACAGAATCTGGCCCCCCAAAATGTGGACTGTTTCATGAATTTGTCATCCTCGCACAAGGGTCATGCTGATCTTCTCTGTATCATTCTAATTTTAGTGCAGGTGCTGCTGAAGAGAGCAAGGCTGAGACTGTTTTAAGGCTTCTTATGCCTTGTAACCAAGGTAACTTAAACAAAAAATTTAAATCACCAAAATGTGTAAAAAGTTATCAACTGCAATTCCTCTGGAACGGAAGCACAGCGTTTATGAGCCAGCCTTGCCTCTCCACGTATGACCACGGCTGCAAGCAGCCCAGTCAGTACTGTCATTAGCAAGTTGGAAGTGGTCTCGACCTTGTGCGTTCGGTGAGGATCCAAAGAGACAGTGCTCCAAGAAGCATGAACACTGGGCCCAGCATGTGGAAGGCACCAACAATGCTAAAATTCCTAAGCAGGAACAGGAAGTAGAGGCTACCGGGGAAGCAGGGGTCAAGCTGCTAGAATCATGAAGTGATGGTTCCTAAATACATTTCACATTCTAAAGTCAGAGAAGACCCAGAGAATGAGCGGAAAAAATGGAAATGCAAACAGGAAGAGGCACAGATATTCTTCTGTGGAAATGCTTAACACCAAGTTATACAAATGCAGCTTCTGCACCAGGTTCTGCTCCTGACTGATGTGGTATGGAATTTACCAGGACACTGTCATGATCCTAAAGCTGAGGTCCACAACCTTCGGGATCTAATGCCTGATGATCTGAAGTGGAGCTGATGCAATAATAATACAAATAAAGTGCACAATAAATGTAATGTGTTTGAATCATCCCCAAATCATCCCCTTCTCCCACACCAGTCCATGGAAAAACTGTCTTCCACGAAACCAGTTCCTGGTGCCAAAAAGGCTGGGGACCGCTGTCCTAAAGGATGAAAGATTTGCTTCAGCTGTGCCTGATGACGAAAGGCCCAGAAGTGAGCCCTTCAGGGCCTTCAGGGAAAAAAAGGAAGCTTTTGATTACTTGCTGGGAAGGTAGCTATAAGACTCTGGCTAAACCTGGAAGCAGAATGAAGGAGTGTCTGACTGGCACAGTTTGGAGCAGCTTTCTAAATCAAACAACCACTAAAAAGTAGCCCCAGTGAAAATACACAGAGAAACCAAACTGGCATTAACACAGATATTGCAGTTAGAAAAGCACATCATCCAAAGGATGACTGCCTGGATGATAGCAAATAACGGAAATCCATTTCAGAGAAGAGGCATTTACTCCTCTGTGGCTTTCAAATCAGGCAAGTAAGGATAATGATGTATGTATCAAGAGATAAAAAGTAATATAATCAAAAGTAAGAAAGTTAAGTGGGAAATAAACACACATCTAAATACAGAAATGTAGATTCTCAATTCCACAGTGGAAGCACAAATGACTGAAACAGAATTGTCTACAAATGGAACTGTCTGCTTGAAAAACAGTGACTATAAGACAAGACTGAAAATTCACACAGGAAGAGGTGTGCAGCAAGAGGAAAGATAAGAAGGCAAAAATGAAATGAAAAAGCACGAAGTCTGACAGAATCTGCAGAAATGACTTCATAAATTATCTAGGCAAGAGATTTCTGGGTAAAGCAACACCCCATATAATCATGAACAATTCAGTTAAGTCCTGGGAGTCAGGAATTCTGCTGATATATCCACATCACTGCCAATATCATAATCAAAGAGGGAAGGCTCTCAGGTGAAGTGTCTAGTTGTGTACCCTAATAGTTACGGCCTGTTGAGCAGCTCCAGGGACTGAGACAGCCAGCAGGTTATCCAAAGGCCTGCAGAGGCAGGTACCACTAAGAAACCAATGGCTGCAATTTGGATACAGTTGCAAAGGATAGAGTGAAACACCTTCCAAGGCTCAGAACTCTTAAGGAATGAACTGATGAAGCATATGGGTGAGTTTATTACACGTTCCTTCTGGAAAGCTTACAAGCACAGTGGAAGAAACAGAAATAATAATCAAAACATACACAAACACACACACACACACACACACACACAGTTAGTCTCTTATATGGAAAGCAAAAGAAGTTAACAGCTGCCTGATTTGGAAAAAATGCACAATTAAAAAGAAGTTTAAAGAAAGCATGCTTGCAATGTGATACAAAGGGAGATCAGAAACAACCACAGAGGGCTTCCCTGATGGCTCCTTGTGAAGAATCTGCCTGCCAATGCAGGAGACATGGATTCGATCCCTGGTCTGGGACGATCCCATATGCCTCAGGCACAACTAAGCCCCTTCACCACAACTACTGAGCCTGTGCTCAAGAGCCTGGGAACCTCAACTACTGAGCCCACACACCCTAGAGCCTGTGCTCTGCAAAAAGAGAGGCCACAGCAATGAGAAGCCCACACACTGCAACTAGAGAGTAGCTTCCACTCTCTGCAACTAGAAAAAAGCCCACACAGCAATGAAGATACAGCACAGCCAAATATAAATAAATAAAACTGTAATTAAAAAAGGAAAAAGAAACAATCACAGAAAAAGAACAGTACAGAGAACGGCATTTTAACTGAAACCTGGACAAGCTTTCAGGTGGGGATGCACCTGACAGAGAAAGGGATTTATTTCCAAGTATAATGACAGTGAGCTACAGAAGTTACATTGTGGCTCTGTGGAAGACCCCATAAGATTTAGGGTTCTATAAAATCAAGGGAAAACTCTCCACAAGGGTAAGAATTTAAATTACAGGTCCAAAAGCCAAGCAGCTACAAAGAAGCAATCTAAGGCATGGTTCCTTCCCCTCTATAGCACTGAGTGGGCAAAAATATGATAAGGACAATACACACAATAACTACGAACCACTGCTAGAAAACAGGCTGAATGGAAAGAAGAAAAACTGTCGCTGTCACTGTTAGCACATGACATGATACAATATACAGAAAATCTTAGGGATGCCATCAAAAAACATTAGAACTAAAAAATGAATTCAGTTAAGTTGCAGGGTACAAAATTAATATACAGAAATATACTGTGTTCCCATACACTTAATAATGATCAAAAAAAGAAATTAAGAACACAATACCATTTACAGTTGTAGCAAAAAGAATAAAATAGCTATGAATGAATCTAAACAAGGAAGTAAAAGACCTGCACTTTGAAAACTCTAAGACATCCAATGAAAGAAATTGAAGACTACACAAATGATTGGAAACTATACTGTGCTTGTGAATTGGGAGAACTGATACTGTTAAATGAGCATACAACCCCAGTCAATCTACAGATTCAATGCAATCCCTCTCAAAATACCAGTGGCATTTTTCACAGAACTACAACAAATAATTCTAAAAACTGTATCGGGCCTTCTCCAGTGGCTCAGAGGTAAAGAATGTCCCTGCCAATGTAGGAGACAAGGGTTCAATAAGGTCCAGGAAGATCCCACATGCCTTGAAATAACTAAGCCCGTGTGCCACAACTTCTAGAGCGTGGAAGCTGCCTACAGAAGCCTGCATGCCTTACAGTGTGTGCTCTGCAACAAGAGAAGCCGCTGCAGTGAGAAGCCCAAGGACCACAACTAGAGAATAGCAGCCCATCTCTCCACAACTAGAAAAAAGCCCACATAGCAATGAAGATCCAGCTCAGCCAAAAATAATTTTAATTGTACGAAAACACAAAGGACCCTGAATAGCCAAAGTAATCTTGAGAGAGAACAACACAGCTGGAGGTATCATGCACCATGATTTCAAACTATACCACAAACCTACAGTAATAAACAATATGGTATCCACACAAAAACAGACCCACAGGTCAATGGAAGAGAAGAGACAAGCCAGAAATAAACCCACACTTACACAGCCAATTACTCTATGAGAAAAGAGGGAAGACTACAAATTGGGGAGAAAAGACAGTCTTTTCTATACATGGTGTTAAGAAAACTGGACAGCCATAAGAAAAAGAATTAAACTGGACTACTTTCTCATTCTACATAAAAAATAAACTCAAAATGAATGAGAGACTTAAATTTAAGACCTGAAACCATACAGTTCTAGAAGAAAACATAGCAGTATACTCTCTGATATAAAAAACTCAGCAGTATTTTTTGGATGGGAAAAAAAGGAAAAATAAACAAATGGGACCCAGTTCAGTTGTTCAGTTGTGTCTGACTCTGCAACCCCATGGACTGCAGCATGCCAGGCTTCCCTGTCCATCACCACCTCCTGGAGACTGCTCAAACTCATGTCCATCAAATCAGTGATGCCATCCAACCATCTCATCCTCTGTCGTCCCCTTCTCCTCCTGCCTTCAATCTTTCCCAGCATCAAGATCTTTTCCAGTGAGTCAGCTCTTTGTATCAAGTGGCCAAAGTACTGGAGTTTCAGCTTCAGCATCAGTCCTTCCAATGAATATTCAGGGCTGATTTCCTTTAGGATTGACTGGTCAGATCTCCGAGCAGTGTAAGCGACTCTCAAGAGTCTTCTCCAACACCACAGGTCAAAAGCATCAATTCTTTGCCACTCAGTTTTCTTCATAGTCCAACTCTTACTTCCATAGACGACTACCGGAAAAACCATAGCTTTGACTAGATGGACCTTTGTTGGCAAAGTAATGTCTCTGCTTTTTAATATGCTGTCTAGGTTGGTCATAGCTTTTTTTCCAAGGAGCAAGCATCTTTTAATTTCATGGCTGTAGTTAGTGTTGAGTTTTAAGCCAACTTTTTCACTCTCCTCTTTCGCTTTCATCAAGAGGCTCTTTAGTTCTTCGCTTTCTGCCACAAGGGTGGTGTCATCTGCGTATCTGAAGTTATTGATATTTCTCCTTGCCATCTTGATTCCAGCTTGTGCTTCATCCAGCCCAGCATTTTGCATGCTGTACTCTGCATATAAGTTAAATAATCAGGGTGACAATATACAGCCTTGACGTACTCCTTTCCCTACTTGGACCAGTCTGTTGTTCCATATCTGGTTTTAACTGTTGCTTCTTGACCTGCATACGATTTCTCAGGAGGCAGGTCAGGTGGTCTGGTATTCCCATCTCTTTAAGAATTTTCCCACTGTTTGTGGAACTACATCAAACTAAAAAGCTATTTTTACATAGCAAAGGAAAAATATTAACAAAACAAAAAGGCACCTTACTGAATGGGAGAAGATACAGTTGTCCTAAGGGGATTGATTCCAGGAGACCTTGAGGATATCAAAATCGATAGATCCTCAAGCCCTTAAATATTTTTATTTTTTAAGTGAAGTATAGTTGATTTACAATGTTGTGCTCATTTCTGGTACACATCAAAATGATTCAGCTTAACATATATATATAGCTTTTTTCATATTCTTTTCCATTATGGCTTATTACAGGATATTGACAGCAGGGACCTGTTGGTTATCTATTTCATATATAGTACTTTGTACCTGATAATCCCAAACTCCTAATTTATCTTTCTCCTACCCCTATCCCTCCTTGGTGACTGTAATATTGTTTTCTATGTCTGTGAGTCTGTTTCTGTTTGAAAAAGGTTCATTTGTATCATATTCTAGTTCCCACATACAAGTGATCTCACATGATGTTTGTCTTTGCCTGCCTTACTTCACTTAGTGTGATTATGATAGTCTCTAGGTCCAGCCATAATGCAGCAAACGGTATGATTTCATTCTTTTATGGCTGACTGATATTCCATTATATACACATACACTACATCTTCTTCATCCATTCACCCATTAATGGACATTGAGGATGCTTCCATGTCTTGGCTATTATAAATAGTGCTGCTATGAACATTCTAGCACATGTATTTTTTCGAATGAGTTTTTATCTTTTCCGGATATATGCCCAAGAGTGGGACTTCTGGAGCATACGACAACTCGATTTTCAGGAACCTCCATACTGTTCCCCACAGTGGCTGCACCAATTTACATTCCCACCAACAGTGCAGCAGGATTTCCTTTTCTCAACACATTCCCTAGTATTTACTATTTATAGACTTTTAAAAAAATTATTCATAGATTTTTTTGATGATTGACTTTCTGACTGATGTGAGGTGATACCTCACTGAAGTTTTGATTTGCATTTCTCTAATAACTAGCGATGCTGAGCAACTTCCCATATGCCTAGAAGCCATCTGTCTATCTTCTTTGGAGAAATGTCTAGATTCAAGCTCCTTATATGAAATGGCATATTAGGTTGGTGCAAAAGTAATGATATTTTTGCATTGCTGAAATTTGCCATTTGATATTGGAATATATTCTAAATAAATGTACTTATACATCATTTTAATGCACATTCTCGCTTTTTTATTTTTATTTTTGCTAACACATTACTTGTTTATTTTATATCTGTTTCAGACTATGAAAATGGTTGACAAAAAGCAATTTCAAGCAATTTTCTTATTTGAGTTCAAAATAGGTCGTAAGGCAGTGGAGACAACTCGCAACATCAACAATGCATTTGGCCTAGGAACTATTAATGAATGTACAGTGCAGTGGGGTTCAGGAAGTTTTGCAAAGGAGACGAGAGCCTTAAAGATGAGAAGAGTAGTGGCCAGCCATCAGAAGTTGACAACGACAATTGAGAGCCATCATCAAAGCTGATCCTCTTACAACTATATGAGAACTCAACGTCAACCATTCTGTGGTCATTTGGCATTTGAAGCAAATTGGAAAGGTGAAAAAGCTCAGTAAATGAGTGCCTCATGAGCTGACTAGAAATAAAAAAAAAAAAAACCCTCATTTTGAAGTGTCGTCTTCTCTTATTCTATGCAACAACAAACCATTTCTCAATCAGATTGTGACATGTAACAAAAAGTGGATTGTATACGACAACCAGCAACGACAAGCTCAGTGGCTAGGCAGAGAAGTACTTCCCAAAGCCAAACTTGCACCAAAAAAAGGTCGTGGTCACTGTTTTGGTGGTCTGCTGCCCGTCTGATCCACTACAGCTTCATGGATCCTACCGAAACCATTACATCTCTGAGAAATATGCTCAGCAAATTGATGAGATGCACTGAAAACTGCAGCTGGCTTTGGTCAACAGAAAAAGATAGGTCAACAGAAATTCTTCTCCACAACACCACCACCCAACTGCATGTTGCACAACTAATGCTTCAAAAGTTGAACAAATTGGGCTATAAAGTTTTGCCTCATCCACCATATTCACCATTTTCAACCAACTACTACTTCTTCAAGCATCTCAACAACTTTTTGCAGGGAAAATGCTTTCACAACCAGCAGGAGGCAGAAAATTTTTTCAAGAGTTTGTCAAATCTCAAAGCATGGATTTTTATACTATAGGAATAAACAAACTGATTTTTTGTTGGCAAAAATGCGTTGATTGTAGTGGTTTCTATTTTGATTAATAAAAATGTGTTTGAGCCTAGATATAATGATTTAAAATTCATGGTCCAAAACCATAATTACATTTGCATCAACCTAATTCGCACAATGGATATAATCAGCCCTTATATCCTTGGTTGGTTGAGTCCGAGGATGTGAAACCCACTGATATGGAAGGTCAACTGTATCTGCAAATGATATATCCAGTAAGAGGTTAATATCTAAAATATAAAAAAAAACTCTTACAATTGAACATCAAAAAAACAAACAATCTAATTAAAAAATGGATGGAGGACCTAAAGAGACATTTTCCTAAAGAATACATACAGGTGGCCATGAAAAGATGAACAGACAAGAAAAGATAGTAATTATCAGTGAAATGCAAATCAAAAATCATAGTGAGATACCACCTCGCACCTGCCAGAATGGCTAACATCAAAAAGACAACAAGTAACAAGTGCTGGTCAGAATGTGGAGAAAAGGGGACCCTTGCGCACTGTTGGCAGGACTGTTAATTCGTGCAGCCACTATAGAAAACACTATGGAAGTTCCTAAAAAAAAATAAAAAATAGAATTACCACAGGATTCAGCAGTTTTACTTTTTGGGTATTTACCTGATAAAAACACTCAAAAATAAACATGCACCCCATTGTTCACTGCAACATTATTAATACAATAGGTAAGATATGGAAGCAACCTAAGTGTCCACTGATTGCTGAATGGATAAAAACAATGAGGTATACACATACAAGGTAATATTGGGGGCTTCCCTGGTGGCTCAGACAGTAAAAATTTGCCTGCAATGCATGAGACCCAGGTTCAATGCCTGGGTTAGGAAGATCCCCTGGAGAAGGGAATGGCTACCATACAAGGTAATATTTATCAGCCATTAATATAATGAAATCTTGGATTTCCCTGTTGGTCCAGTGGCTAAGAATCCGCCTGCCAATGCAAGGGACATGGGTTCAATCCCTGGTCTGTGAAGATTCCACATGCCTTGGACAACTAAGCCCATGCACAACAACTGCTGAGCCCGTGTGCCACATGTGCCCGCGTGTCTTAGAGCCCATGTTCTGCAACAAGAGAAGTCACAATTAGAAGCCCATGCACCACAGCTAAGGAGTAGCCCCTGCCTGCCACAACTAGACTCAGAACAGACAATAAATTAATAATTTTTTTAAAGGTCCACATCAAATAAAAAAAACCTTTAAAAGAAAATATGAAATCTTGCCACTTGTGACAACATAAATGGATTTAGAAAGTATTATGCTAAGTCAAATAAGCCAGACAAAGAAAAATAAATACTGCATGACCTCATTTATACGTGGAATCTAAAAATCAAAATAAGCAAACAAAATGAAAACATACTAATATATACAGAGAATAAACAACGGTTGCCAGATGAGCAAAATAGGTGGTAGCGGTTAAGAAGTACAAACCTCCAGTTATGAAACAAGCAACCCAATGGAGATGTAATACACAGCATAAAGATTATGGTCCATATAATACTACAAAGCTTCCCTGGTGGCTCAGAGGGTAAAGCGTCTGCCTGCAATGCAGGAGACCTGGGTTCGATCCCTGGGTCAGGAAGATCCCCTAGAGAAGTACTCTTGCCTGGAAAATCCCATGGACAGAGAAGCCTGGTAGAGTACAGTCCAGGGGATCGCAGAGAGTCGGACACGACTGAGCAACTTCACTTTCACTTTTCAATACTACAAAACTGTATGAGGACAGATGGTTCCTAAACTTATTATGGTGATCATTCCACAATGCACGCCAATGTCAAAACTCCACATAATATACCTGAAACTAACACAATACAGTAAGCCCCCTACAAACAAAACCTTCAAGTCGCAACCTTCCAAAGATGTGATTGTGTGTTCATGTGTTCACTCTCATAAGCTAGCGCACCAGTCTGGCGTACTCTATCATGTGAGTACACCCTCTACAAGTGGTTGTGCTTCTGTGTACTGTACTGTACAGTAGTGTGTAGAGTACAGTATCTTTATTTCAAGCCCAGGATGTTCAGAAGCAAGTACAAAAGCAGTGGTGATGTAGGTGGTACTGCTACCAGTTCCTGTAAGCCAGCCGTTGTACTGTGCTACTCTACTTCTCAAGGTACTGTACTGTAAGATTGAAACTATTTTCTTTTGTGTGTCTGTTTATGTATCATTTGTTTTATAGTATTTGTTTTAAAGTATTACAAACCTGTTAGTACAGTACTATACAGTTGATTGTGTTAACTGGGTGCCTAGGCTAACTTTGTTGGACTTGGAATAAGTCGGACTTGTGAAAGTGCTCTTAGAACAGAACTCGTTTGTATGCAGGGGACTTGCTGTGTTGTTACGTCAACTACATTTCAACTGGGAATTCCCTGACAGTTGAGTGGTTAGGACTCAGTGCTTTCGCTGAGATGTGGCCTGGGTTCAATCCACAGTTGGGAAACTAAGATCCTACAAGCCGTACAACATGGCCAAACAAAATTTTTAAAAACCCATATTTCAGTTAAAAAAAGAAAAAAAAAAAACAGGCAGAATGGCCTGGAGACCAGAGAAAGGAGGTGGCAGGATTTGTTGTTAACTGAGAGAAGGGACAGCTTTATAACTAGCATACCTACTGAAGGCCCTGGGCTGCCAAGCCTGGGCAGTCCCAGCCTCCACCCTTCATACACACAATGAAGCCTGACACTTCATTTGCTCTCAGCCTCATCGCTGTCTAGGAGAAACCCTGATACCAACTAGTCACCGACAACCGGGGTACTTCTAGGGATTGACCTGAAACCTGGAGCAGTTCTCAAGGCTTGCCTCCTCCACCTCATTCAGACCTCTGTTCAAACGTCACTCCCACAGACAGAGATTCCCTGATTACCTTTGCAAAAACAGCTCCCTGTCAACTCCAGCCTTCACCCTGGTCCACATGTTTAATGGTTCTTCCATCACTGCCTAATCTTTTACCACATATTCATTGTTTGTCTCCCTCACAAAATCACAAGCTTATGTGGGCAGGGACTGTTTTACTAGTCACTAATGATCCCCAGCACCTAGAACAGAGCTTGGTACCCAGTGTGAGCTGATTAGATATCTGCTGAATGAACGGAAGAAACAAACTTCACAAAAATGACGACTTAATGTCGTGGCATCCACCCGGGTGGTCTTGAGCCTACCTGTGAGACCAATTTTGTTAATAACTTGCTGTGTGGCTTTGGGCAAATCCACCTCTCAGGGCCCATACTGCCTCACTCCTTAAACAAGGAAGTGGATCAAGCAAGAACAAAAGACCCTTCCAACTCTACAGTCTGCAAAACACAGATCTGATTATCCTCCCCAAGGCAACTTGTTACTAGCCACAGGTGAATTCAGATTTACCACGGATCAAGACATTTTTTCACATGGTTGTTGATTCTACTCAAGAAGTCTCTCCTCTAAGCTGAATAAAGCTGCGTAAATGGCAAATGGAAACATCGTCTGTCAGGAGCACAGTGTTGCTCTGAAAGGAACAACTCCACAGCCCCAGAGGGCAAAGGGATGGCCACTTTCCCACATTCTTCGGGCCACCAAGACCCCACAAGTCATCGTGTGAAGATGGGGCCTGCCCTCTGAAGGGAATGGACCAGTGGATAGTGGGAGGAAGAGAAGTCACAGGTGGTTGCAGAGAAAGCAGGAGTCCTGAGCCCTGGAATCCAGACCCCGCAACCCTCAGTTCTGCTTTTTTCAAGACGTCAAACAACCGTCTTTAGAGTCTGCCTCCCGCCTATGACTCCCCTCATCACTGATGGGGGCACAGTATCTTCCGTCTGGAAGTCCTCCTTCTCAGACTTCCATGTCCTGGGCGAGACCTTCCTAGATTTCCTCGGAAGCCAAATTTCAGATTCTCAAAGGATGCCTGGACTGTTACCTGGGGTTACCTGGACCCTCCCCTATCCCGAGTCACCTCAGAAGGAAGCATTCAGGCTGAAGCTCCCAGCGCTGAGCCCTGAGGAGCTAGAAGCTGTAGGACCCACCGGCCGATCTGGCGGCGTCTCCAGAGATTCCCAAAAATGACATCTTCTTGAAAACCTAAAGAATTTGGGGACCCCGTTGCTCGTGAGAAAGGCAACTCTCAGAGTACCCTGAGCGGAGTCCTAGGCCTCTGGCTGTTACCAGAGATACCAAGTAAGGTACGGGGCGAGGCCCTGGGATCCCCCGAGAGGGTAACAGCTTTGGGGGTCTTGCTGCTCGTGCGGAAGTCACGCCTCAGGTTCCAGAGGAGCGGCCCGGCGGCGGCCCCCGCCCGCCAGGGTCGCGGCCCGTCAGCTCAAGCCCGGAAAGGAACCCGCGCCTCCTCCCTCGCGGCCCAGCCCACGCTCACCGCCTTCTCCAGGTGGCTGCGCGCCTGCTCGCTGTTCTTGGTGTGGTGGTAGAGCACCGAGCCGAGCTGCAGATGTGTTCGGGCCTCAATGCGCTGAGGCGGCTTGAAGGGGAACACGGCCTGCAAGCAGTGCACGCACAGGCGGATCTTGGGCGGGCTGGAAGTGCGGAAGTGCTCGGCAAAGCCCAAGAGCGCCAGATACCACGACTCAGCCGCCTCGGCCTGCGCTGCTTGGGCCGCCGCAGCCTGAGCCGCCGCCGCAGCCTGAGCCGCCATTTTAGCCTCCACAACAACAAGCCGCCGCCACAGGGAGGCGGAAACAGCCGCATGGGGCGGGACCGGAGCTCCTCGCCTTTCTCGCGAGAGCTGCTGCACAAAGCATCCTGGAATATGTAGTCTGTGTCTGAAGTGGCCGCGGCTCCGGGAAGGTCTGAGAAAAAGCGACACTCTCTGGTCCGCGTAAGTGGGACCAGAGGTTGCCGATGGGCTGAGGTTTGCGTTTCTGGGGGGAAGACCCCAGATGTCCAAGCAATGGTAGGGCTTGGCTTGCCAAGGCGGACTGCATCTCCCATCAGGCCATGCGCACTATAACAGGCCCCCCCACACACCTCCCCCCGGTGGCGCCGGAGCATTGTGGGATTGGATGAGTCTCAAGATGGACAACCGGGATGTTGCAGGTAACAGCCCCCGCCTACCCTCAAGCGTCCGCCTGGGTCCTCCGGCTACGCGTCTTTGCTTCGCCATCCCGTCGGGCCTACCTCAACCCATTGGCCCTTAGCCTCAGCCTCCGGGCGTCTGGAAGAGGAGGCTTCTGCACCACCCCAGTCTCCTGGGACCCTCCCCCCCGCCCCAACCCGAGACCCAGTTATCCTCCCCGCCCCCACCGCTGGTTTGGTGAGGACGCCAGGCTTTCCTCAAAGGCCGCCACCGGTATCTGCCCTGCGCCTGCTTTCCGAGCTGACCGCCTTAAGGGCTGCTGCAAGCTCCGCTCCCCGAGCCAGCGGCAACCTTCGGCTGTTCTGCGCCCCTCTCTTCCACTAAGCTCCTTCCTGGCCTCTGTCCCACTTTCTGAAAAAACTGCTTTTCCGAACTGCACTCTGACTCCCTGTACACATTTTCCTGGGTCTTTAGAGCCCCCCTTTTACCATAAACCTTGCCCCTCCCTCTCTTCCAGTTCTAGCGCCCCCAGACTGGGATGCATTCAACAAATATTCTTTATGTGCTAGGCACAGTGTTCAGTTGCTGAGGATGCAGCGGTATCCAAAATGGGGTCGTGTCTTACTGAAGGTTACTTTCACCGAGGCATCATACACAAGGAGGAAATGTTTACAGAGAGTTAGTTATAGTGACTTGAGAGACTGGAAATGGAGGCTGCTGAGATTGAGTGGTCAAGGAAGGCTTTTTTGAGCAGAAGACATTTGAGATGAGAAGGTGCTAACTATTGGAAGGCAGAGCCTTCCATGGAGAGAGGAAAAGGCCTTGAGGGTTTGTTATTTTGAGGAATATCAGGAATGAACTGGAAGTGGGAAGCGGGGTTATCTCTGGCAGGGTCTTGAAAATCAGCTTTCAGAGTTTGGGTTTTATTTTGAGCCCCACGGGGAACCTTCAAGGTGGCTTTTCTATCTCCATAACTACCACCCTTGTCTGAAGACACCATCATCTTTTGCTTACAGCCAGTAAGCCTGGTTGTCTCCTCCTTACTCTGTCCAATCAGTAGCCGGAATGATCTTACAAATAAAACTAAGATTGGATCTTACCTGTGGCTTCTTAAAGCCCTTTAAGTAAAACTCAGACTCCCTATCTTCTCCCACAATTCCCTGCAAGGCCCACCCCTGGAACTGTCCGTTCTGACCACACTGGACCCTTGCTGGTCCCTTGGGCTTCTCTCCTTTTTGCTCTGGCCAGATCAGTCCCCATGTGGCTTTTCAGGAAGCTGGCTCTTTATCTTTCTGCTTTTAGCTTAAATGTCCCCTCTTCTAAGGGCTATTTTCTGGCTGCCTTGGCTCTGTACGTGTTCCTCTGTTATTCCTTCTCACCAGTTTTTTGTTTCCAGCAGAGAGCTCTTACGATTTTGCAACTACTTTCTTGTTATAAGTCTGTTGTATCCTCAGCCAGAGGTGAATCGCACATGAGCAGAGCTCCATCTGTCTTGTTTAGCACCAAGTACAGCACCTGGTGCATAAGTCAGTAGATGGCTTGCTAAATAAATGAACAGATGTGTGAATGTGAATAAATGTCGATCTGAATGCCAGTTGCTGCAGGCTGCAGCATCTGGGCTGCACCATGTAGCAGCTGCTGGGCATGTTTGTGGAGCGAAGGTGATTTGTTTCTTTTTTAAATTTATTTTTTATTGAAGTATAGTTGAATTGCAATGTTGTGTTTATTACTGCTGTACAGCATAGTGATTCGGTTATACATATATACATATACATTCTTTTCCATGTTTTTTTGCATTATGATATATCATAGGATATGAATATTCTTGCCTGTACTGTACAGTAGGACCTTGTTGTTTATGTATTCTATGTATACAAGTTTGCATCTGCTAACCCCAAACTCCTAATCCAAACACCAGTCTATTCTCTATGTCCCTGATTCTGTTTCTGTTCTATAGAGAGGTGCACTTCTGTCATATTCTAGATTCCAAGTAGAAGTGATATCATATGGCATTTGTCTTTCTGACTGACTTCACTGAGTATGATAATCTCTGGTTGTACCCATGTTGCTGCAAATGGCATTATCTCACTGTTTTTTATGGCTGAGTAATGTTCCATTGATGAACTCTGGACGGAGGTTCGTGACATTGTACAGGAGACAGGGACCAAGACCATCCCTATGGAAAAGAAATGCAAAAAAGCAAAATGGCTGTCTGAGGAGGCCTTACAAATAGCTGTGAAAAGAAGAGAAGCGAAAAGCAAAGGAGAAAAGGAAAGATATAAGCATCTGAATGCCGAGTTCCAAAGAATAGCAAGGAGAGATAAGAAAGCCTTCCTCAGTGATCAATGCAAAGAAATAGAGGAAAACAACAGAATAGGAAAAACAAGAGATCTCTTCAAGAAAATTAAAGATTCCAAGGGAACATTTCATGCAAAGATGAGCTCGATAAAGGACAGAAATGGTATGGACCTAACAGAAGCAGAAGATATTAAGAAGAGGTGCCAAGAATACACAGAACTGTACAAAAAAGATCTTCACGACCAAGATAGTCACGATAACGTGATCACTGACCTAGAGCCAGACATCTTGGAATGTGAAGTCAAGTGGGCCTTAGAAAGCATCACTACGAACAAAGCTAGTGGAGGTGATGGAATTCCAGTTGAGCTAGATGCTGTGAAAGTGCTGCACTCAATATGCCAGCAAATTTGGAAAACTCAGCAGTGGCCACAGGACTGGAAAAGGTCAGTCTTCATTCCAATCCCAAAGAAAGGGAATGCTTAAGAATGCTCAAGCTACCGCACAGTTGCACTCATCTCACACGCTAGTAAAGTCATGCTCAAAATTCTCCAAGCCAGGCTTCAGAAATACGTGAACCGTGAACTCCCAGATGTTCAGGCAGGTTTTAGAAAAGGCAGAGGCACCAGAGATCAAATTGCCAACATCTGCTGGATCGTGGAGAAAGCAAGAGAGTTCCAGAAAACCATCTATTTCTGCTTCATTGACTATGCCAAAGCCTTTGACTGTGTGGATCACAATAAACTGTGGAAAATTCTAAAAGAGATGGGAATACCAGACCACCTGACCCGCCTCTTGAGAAACCTGTATGCAGGTCAGGAAGCAACAGTTAGAACTGGACATGGAACAACAGACTGGTTCCAAATAGGAAAAGGAGTACGTCAAGGCTGTATATTGTCACCCTGCTTATTTAACTTATACGCAGAGTACATCATGAGGAACGCTGGGCTGGAAGAAGCACAAGCTGGAATCAAGATTGCCGGGAGAACTATCAATAACCTCAGATATGCAGATGACACCACCCTTATGGCAGAAAGTGAAGAGGAACTCAAAAGCCTCTTGATGAAAGTGAAAGAGGAGAGTGAAAAGGTTGGCTTGAAGCTCAACATTGAGAAAACAAAGATCATGGCATCTGGTCCCATCACTTCATGGGAAATAGATGGAAAAACAGTGGAGACAGTGTCAGATTTTATTTTTTTGGGCTCCAAAATCACTGCGGATGCTGATTGCAGCCATGAAATTAAAAGACACTTACTCCTTGGTAGGAAAGTTATGACCAACCTAGATAGTATATTAAAAAGCAGAGACATTATTTTGCCAACAAAGGTCCGTCTAGTCAAGGCTATGGTTTTTCCCGTGGTCATGTATGGATGTGAGAGTTGGACTGTGAAGAAGGCTGATCGCTGAAGAATTGATGCTTTTGAACTGTGGTGCTGGAGAAGACTCTTGAGAGTCCCTTGTACTGCAAGGAGATCCAACCAGTCCATTCTAGAGGAGATCAATCCTGGGTGTTCATTGGAGGGACTGATGCTAAAGCTGAAACTGCAATACTTTGGCCACCTCATGCGACGAGTTGATTCACTGGAAAAGACTCTGATGCTGGGAAAGGTTGGGGGCGGGAGGAGAAGGGGACGACAGAGAATGAGATGGCTGGATGGCATCACCGACTCTATGAACATGAGTTAGGGTGAACTCCGGGAGTTGGTGATGGCCTGGCATGCTGTGATTCATGGGGTTGCAGAGAGTCGGACAGGACTGAGCAACTGAACTGAACTGAACTGAATGTTCCATTGTACATATGTATGGCAACTTTATCTGTTCATTTGTTGGTGGGCGTTTAGGTTGTTTCTGTGTCTTGGCTATTGTGAATAGTGCTGTTATGAACATAGGAGTTCATGTATTTCTTTGAATTATAGTTTTGTCTCGATACATGCCCAGGAGTGTTATTGCCAGAGCATATGGTAATTTTATTTTTAGTTTTCTGAGAAACCTCTATACTGTTTTCCATAATGGCTGCACCAACTTTCATTCTCACCAACAGTGTAGGAAGGTTCCCTTCTTTCCACACCCTAATACTTGTTTTCTGTAGACTTTTTAATGATGGTTATTCTGAATGGTGTGAGGCAGTATCTCGCTGTAGTTTTGATTTGCATTTCTCTCATAATTAGCAGTGTTGAGCATCTTTTCATGTAACTGCTGGTCATCTGTATTTCTTCAGAGCAAAGGTGATTTCTGATGTACTTCTTTTCCCTCCCCAGGAAAGGCTAACCGGTGGTTTGGGGTTGCTCCTCCCAAGTCTGGAAAAATGAATATGAACATCCTTCACCAGGAGGAGCTCATTGCTCAGAAGAAACGGGAAATTGAAGCCAGAATGGAGCAGAAGGCCAAGCAGAATCAGGTGGCCAGCCCTCAGCCCCCACATCCTGGCGAGTAAGTCTACCCTGAGGCTGGGTTAGGGTCTTAGAAGGTCACCAGCAGAGGGTTTTGCTTGTGAGAGCAGTTGAGATGTTGCTGCATCTGACTCCAACCTGATGGTACAAGGTGGGACACAGGGACACTCTTCTAGGAGGCTCAGTGCAGCAGGAGAGAGACACAGGGTGTGTGGGGTCCCAGAGGGTGGCTGCCACCTCTTTCACCCCATGGTTATTTACTGCTGACCATTTGTGGGCCAGGGACCACAAGTATAGCCCGAAGCAGAAACCCAGATTCCATCTCTGCCCTTATGGGGCTTACAGCCTACTCACAAGGAGGTGTCCCAGTTATACCCCCAGAGCTCACGGTAGGTAACACGAGGCAGTGTGCTCCCAGAGGCAGAAGAGACTCTGCATTCTGAAGGCCCAGGCAGAGCCAGCCCTTTAAGGACGCAGGAAAGGACTGCAAAGGCGAGGAAGGGAGGTGAGCCCCTGTGTGTCAGGCAACTCGAGCTGCTGCACCAAAGGGGCTGTTTCTGAGTCAGGTGAGAGGTGGCTTCAGCAGGGTTTCCTCCTGACTGTTCTGGGACGCTCTGTAGGCACCCGAGAGTTTTGAGCAGCAGTGATGTGATCAGGGTGACAAGATCTCCACACTGGAGACTGACAGAAAGACAAGTCCCTTCCTCTGTGGTCTGAAATGTAGAGCATGTTGTTCAGTCACTAAGTCATGTTCAACTGTTTTGTGACCTCATGGACTGTGCCCACCAGGCTCCTCTGTCCATGGAATTTCCCAGGCAAGAATACCGGAGTGGGCTGCCATTTCCTTCTCCAGGGGATCTTCCCAACCCAGGGATCAAACCTGTGTCTCCTGCAGGTGGATTCTTTACCACTGAGCCACGAGGGAAGCCCATGCGCATGTTAGCCCTGCACTGAAGCTTTGTTCCAGTGCCCACATTTTCTAAGAGTCCGTGGCTTCTCCCCAAGGGAGAGACTCCCCTAACAATGACAGAAAGTAGATTACTTTCTGTCTGTGTGGATTTACCTATTTTAGATGGTTCATGCAATATGTGGCCTTTTGTGTCTGGCTTCTTTCACTGGACGTGATGTTTTCAAGGTTCATCCCTTTGTAGCTGTGTCAGGACTTCATTGTCTTTTTGGGGGGCTGAATAATATTCCATTGTGTGAATGGACCGTGTATGGTTTATGTGTTCATCAAGAGCCATCATTCAACACCTGTGTAATGCCCCCTGTTGTTTGTTGTGGGTGGTTTTCATGTGGGATTCATTTGCTGGTGTGCTACTGCCCCAAAGTGGGTTTGTTTGGTTTTTTTTAAAGCCGTTGTGCAGCTTGCACAATCTTAGTTACCCAATCAGGTATTGAACCTGGGCCCTTGGCAGTGGAAGTACAGGGTCCTAAGCCTTTGACTGCCAGGGAATTCCCTCCGAAGTGTTTGCTTGTGTTCCATTGTCCCTGCCTTCTTTCTGTCCCTCCTGAGGGAGGTGTACACAGCGTGAGGACAGGGCCAGGGTCACTAGAAGGCTCTGCTTGTTTAATGCCAAGGCTGGTTATCGGTGGATCTTTCTTTCACATAAAACAACTTTTGTTGCCTTCTCTCTCTTTTAACTTTAAAGATAATTCATACATGTGATAGAAAAACTGGGAAGTAGAGGAAACAATAAAATCATTGTAACCCTGCAGCTCACAGGCAAGTGCTGGTTGCTTTTTGATGGATTTTTGTGAACTTTTTCAGTCAAATATATGTTGACGTAAGTAGGACCACGCTGCAGATATTGCTTTACATCTTCCCTTTTTGTTTTTCACTTATCGTTGTGCTTGGTTGTTTTATTTATAAAACTTTAGCTTTCCAGGACCACTCCATCTGCCCTATGGATGTCCTGTAATTTATTTAATCAGTGCCACTTGTTGACTTCTTATGTTTTTTTTCCTCTGTTACTTCATTAGAAGAGATTTCTAGGAGGCTAGAACTTTATTTTAAAGGAAAAAATTCAAACCTGTGGGCTCCTTGAGCTTTTATCAGTTATTGAGTGTGTCTGTATGATGGGTGTGGCTCTGAAAGCACATGTGAGGAGTTTCTGAGGCTGGAGCAAGGCAGTATGCTGTAATAAAAGACCAAAGAAGTAGAATACATAACCATGATCACAACTTTATTTATTTCCTTCTATTTCTAATTAAGGATAAATCAAAGAAGTATACCAAACTGTTTTAGTGACTCTTGTGAGGTGAGGAGCCTTTTGGGGGGTTTTCTCCTTGCTTTCTATATTTGTTTTTTTCCAGATTCCCATTTGCTCGTAATGAGCCTCCATCACTTCTTTACTCAATTGCTTCCCACTCTTTGTGACCCTGTGGACTGCAGCATGCAAGGCTTCTCTGACCCTGCGATTCTCCAGGCAGAAACACTGGAGTGGGTTGCCATTTCCTTTTCCAGGGGATCTTCCTGACCCAAGGATCTGAGCCTGCGTCTCTTGTGTCTCCTTTCAGTGGCAAGTGGATTTTTTACCACTGAGCCACCAGGGAAGACCCGTATAACTTTTATGATAAGGGTTTGCTTTTGTGTTTCGCTAAAAATACATTTTCTTTTTCAAAATAAAAGAAAATGGGTATGACTTCACCTCCCAGTGCACGGAATGCAGGTTTGATCCCTGATCGGGGAACCAGGGTCCCACTTGGCCTGTGGTCGAAAAGTCAAAAACATAAAACAGAAGCAATATTTAACAAATTCAGTAAAGACTGTGAAAATGGTCCACATTAAAAAAAGTCTTTAAAAAAATAAAACATGCCTTTTGTAAAAATAAAAGAGAAAGTAATAAGAGTGTAAAATTTCTAATTCTCCCACCAAGAGATGTCTTTGGGCGTTTTCTTGGACACAGGTGAAACCCACAGAAGGGCTGACTGACCTCAGCCCAGAACTGTGGTCACACACAGGTATAAACACAGGCCCTGCCTTTGAGAACCATACAGTCTGGCTGGTAGGACAGATATGGGAGCCAGCGAAAGCCCAGATGACTTGTCAGCAATAGGTATGGCAGGTGCCATGTGGGAGCAGGGCAGGTACTTCTGAGGCATCTTGTTGGGAAAGCCTTTGAACCCAAAGGGTCAGCATGCAGATAGAGACAACTTCAGCCAGGTAGCATTCCATTGACTAGTAGAACCAGATTGTTCCATCTGACTTCTCTGAAGTCTGCTCCCTGCACCCAGTGGGTCCCCGGCATCTTTAGGGGTCCATTTTGGGTCCCCTTAGAGCACAGTGGTGGGGGTAGGACTGAGGCCAGCAAGATGTGCACCCTGCCCTCCTCTCAAGGCTCATCCTCTCTGCCCTCCACCTCTGGTCTAGAATTGCAAACGTGCACAACTCTAACGTTTCCAACAAGTTTGCCAACGACGGCAGCTTCTTGCAGCAGTTTCTGAAGTTGCAGAAGGCACAGACCAGCACAGGTAAGCGCGGTCACCCCTGCCCTGTGTCACCTCCTCCTAGAGTTACCCCTGCTGAATGTCTCCCCCAAGGGTCCTCGGTACCTTGAAAGTGGCAGGTCCCACCTCACACCTTGTTCCTCTCACCCCTTGTTCATTGAGCACTTTCAGTCTGCTTGTTCTCACAGGAAGTGCCCAGGGGAGAATGCAGACCCTGACATTTAGGTGCTTACCCACAAGAAGTAGATAAGCCAGGTTTCTATTTGGGGAGGGGGCGGTAGGGGCCAGAACTCAGCACACCTGAGGGACTGTGTGGGACTGTGGCTCGAGTTAGAGAGGCAGCTGCAGTGTAAGGAACAGGCCCTCCTTCTGTAGGTGGTGAGGGGCCGCTTGGCCCACAGGAGCCCCATGGGACACACCAGGTGTCAGAATCACCACCTGTGGGAGTCCACCCACAACTATGGTCATGCGCTTTACTAGTCTCATTTTTTAAATGTTTTCTTTTCTTTACTTATTCGTTTATTTATTTTTGGCTGTGCTGGGTCTTCATTGCTGCGCTCGGGCTTTCTCTAGTTGTGGCAAGTGGAGGCTACTCTCCAGTTGCAGGTCACGGGCTTCACATTTCAGGGGTTTCTCCTGTTGCAGAGCACAGATTCTAAGCCCACTTGGGCATCAGTGGTTGCAGAGCGCACGTCCGGGCTCTAGAGTACAGGCTCAGTAGCTGGGGCACACCGGCCCCAGCTGCTGCCCATGACGTGTGGAATCTCCCCAGACGAGGGACTGAATCTGTGCCTCCTGCATTGGCAGGTGGATTCTGAGCCACTGGACCACCAGGGAAGTCCCACTAGTCCCATGTTTACTCTAAGAAAATTACTGGCAAAACAGCTGATTTTGGACTTTTGTCAGGTTTCCCAGGAAACAGCTAAAAATGTTAACCCAAGGCCAAGTTTGCCCACAGAGAGGGAGGAAGGGTTATAAGAGCCCTTCACTGCAGAGTCTCAGGGCATGAATGGTGGTTGAAAAGTCCCAAATAGGCTAGCTCCTGCCCGCTACTCACAGAGGGGGTGGGTGGACGCTGCATGGGGGATTCGGGTCTTATCCTGAAGAGTTGCTGTGTCACTAGTCTGTGGATACAGGTGTCAGAGCCACCTACCGCCAGAGTTGCCACCTGCAGAGGCCTGGGTTGGGTGACCCCTATAGGTTGTTTCTCTCGAAGCCTCAAGGGTCCTCATCTGTAAATGGGGGTGGCATCCTCCCTGCGTGCTTCTGAGCACCCACTGTCTGCCAGTGCTGTGCTGAAAGCTAAAGAACCCAGCCAAGGGGGAGTCGGGGCCGTTTAGGCAGGAAGACAGGGAAACCTGCACCGCAGACCTTGAGTGTGGGTCTCCCTCCTTGTGTCCCAAGATGCTCCCCCCAGCGCACCCACTGCCCCGCCTCGCATGCTCCCCCGCGCCGGGAGGAGGCCCCCCCTCATCAGCAGCCCGCTGGGCCAGGTGAAGAACTACACGCACGCCAAGCAGTTGCCTGTGGCCAGCCGCCCGAGCGTCTTCCAGTCTCCTGATGAGGACGAGGAGGAGGACTATGAGCAGTGGCTGGAGATCAAAGGTGAGGTGCAGGGGCCGCTGCCCGCTGCCCACAGCTGCCCTTCCAGCTCCACAGGCAGGCTCCGTGGCCCCAGGGAAAGTGCAGCCGGGTGTGGGTTGCTCAGGGCTGTGGTTAGGGCGTCGCCACCAGGCCTCCAGGCCGAGCCAGGGGTCAAAACGAGGCCCTTCAGGATGAGGGAGGTGGAGGAGGTGAGGAGTAGACCATGGGGAGCATGGAAGGACTGCAGAGTGCGGGCTTCTTCCTGGGAGCTGTTTGGCTCACTGTCCACTTTTGTGGGGGCTGGTCTCCTTGGGGGCTGGCGTTCTCAGGGGAGTATGCACTTGTGCACGCCTCATCCAGTTCTAGAAGAGGAGCTCCTCTGTGGGTTAATTGTCTCCACTAGTTTGGGCCAGAGGTGTGAGCATAGGGGTTGGGAAGTGCACTGTCCTGTCCAGCGCAGGATGGTCATTGACCTTAGGTGAGCCAATTCAGGCCCCGTGGTGGAGGAGGGCAGGGAGGGGGCTGGTGGCGGCACTCCCAGTGCGCCCGGCCGGGTCTGTATTCAGAATGAGACAGGGTGCCCCCTGAGCTATGTGGATCCCAGCCCTGGGCCTCCAGGGTGGCTGGCACAGTCACGCCCTTGACAGTGAGGACAGGCTGAGGTGACCATGCCACCATGTTATGGCAGCTTCTAGACCTCTTGCTCTGGGGGAGGTGCTGGCTTTATGCTTTGCATCTGAGCAGATCAGTGGCCAGCCTCAAACTCTGAAGCTTTAGTCAGAATGGAGCCAGTGAATGTGGTGTTTCCTCTGAGAGGTGCCCTGGCAGTCCCAGTGGTTCCCTGATGGGAACTGCCTCTTTAGGAGGGACAGTGGGTGCCTCAAGGCCCTTGAGACCTATTATGGCCTGCTGTTGATTTAACTTCAGAGAAGCAACTGCGCTTATAAAGTGACCAGGTTAGGCTCGTTGCCAGGCATGTGGCAGGAGGTGAGGCTAAGGGGAAAGGTGGGCGTGAATGTCCCTGAGGCCTCTCGTTGGGCCTCTCATAGGGCCTCTTAGAGGTCCTTCTTGGCCACAGCTTGTACCACTCCTCTCTCTCAGCTCCTCCCGAGCTTCCTGGCAGTACAGGCAACAAGGAGAAAGAGAGAGGCCACAGACTCAGTGTCTCGCCCTGGCCATTGCCAGGAGAAGCAAACGTTCCTAAGCACTGACTGACATCAAGAAATTTCTCCTGGAAGCTCTTGTATGAGGGATTCAAGCTGTATGAAACAGGCCAGCAATAAATACAGAAGCAAGTTCCGTGTGGCTCGAAGTAGAGGCCAATACAAATACAAAAGTATATTTTTTAGTTTTGTTCACTGAAAATGCCCTGAGGTAACAAGTCCGTTGCAGTGAACCCCTCTAGCTCCCAGATGTAAGTCTGGAAACCCATTTTCTCACTCACAGATGCCAGGACCTCTGGAGAATGGCTGGCACTCAGTCTTGGCAGGAAGTGTCTGACATGTCCCAGAAGCACCCTTTCCTAGCAGATAGCAAGGAGGCAGGCAGAGACTCCTGGGGCCATGCCTGCAGCCCTTAGGAGCCAGTCTGAAGAAGCTCCACCAGCCACAGAGGGGAAGATGGAGCTTCTGTGATGACATTAATTGGGTTGGATTGAAACCCACCCATGTCTTTCAATCAGAGTTTGTAATGATATTTAAAAAAAGAATCTGTCATCTTTGAAGGATGAAAGGGAACGTATATATTGTACTGAAATGTAAAGAATTAAATCATGTAAATAAAAGAATTGAGCATTCCAAAAAAGAAGGGGAAGCTGGCTCTGTTTTCCAACATCTCCCTGCCGTCCTGGTGACTGGCTTGGCCTTTGGGAGGCTCACACGCTTTTCTCCACTCTTTGCGTGTCTCGCAAAGGCTGTCTAGACCTACTCACCCTCATCATGGTGCTTTTGTGTATGGACCCAGGACTCCCGACAACCTCCCGCATTTCACCCTCTTTTCCCCCCACCCCTCTGTCCTTGTGGTCCATAGAGAGAGTGTGCCTGTTGACTGTGGGGTGTGTGAGTTGAACCCCAGTACTGACAGCCTCCTTAAAGTTTCACCCCCAGAGGGAGCCGAGACTCGGAAAGTGATAGAGAAATTGGCCCGCTTTGTGGCAGAAGGAGGCCCCGAGTTAGAAAAAGTAGCTATGGAGAACTACAAGGATAACCCGGCATTTTCGTAAGTATTTCTGGGAGGGGAAGGCCGCTGATACTTAATGTTCTTGCCACACGTTAGTACATGCCCACATTCTTACGAGGCCGTGGTGACTGAGGCCGACTGGGGCTGGGTGCTTACTTGTGTGGGCCAGATACCACTTTCTGTTCACACCAGAGATTCCCAGGGGCTCCAGTGTGGTGTGGAGACTTACTTTTGGGCCCCATCAAGGCATCTCTGCTCACCAGCTTGCTTTTGCACACCATGTCTTCAGAAGCTGCATGGGCCCACCCATTCCTGTTGCTCATTTTCTACTCTCTGTTCTGTAAAACTCCTCTCCAGGTTTTTGCACGATAAGAATAGCAGGGAATTCCTCTACTACAGAAAGAAGGTGGCTGAGATAAGAAAGGAAGCACAGAAGTTGCAGGCAGCCTCTCAGAAAGGTAGGTGGGTGAAGGGGGTGGGAGGTTCTGGGGAGGCGTGTAGACAAACCACACCCCATGTGGAATTGGGGTTCCTTTCCTGGAGCCCTCCTTGGCATGGGGTGGCGTTGACAGTGCAGGTTTGTGCCCTCCCAGGCAGCTGGGGTCATGCTGGGACTAGCACTGCCCTAGTTGCCATTGCTCCGAGGAGTGGGGAAATCTACGGGTCAAGGTAAAGATCAAGGTCATGTCCAGGAGCTCAGCTAAGACACGGGAAATGCGTTCAGGGAAGGAACACTTGCCCCTTGGTTCATGGTCATTTTCACAAGTGCTTATGGGCACCTGCAGCATGCTGGGCACTGAGAGACAGATGCAGTGCCTGACGCTTGGCAGGGGTGTGCAGCGGAGTGGGGGGCCAGGAGCCAGAAACAATTAGCTGGTTAGATGCTGGTGGGATGACTGTCAGGGGATGGGGAGATGCTGCCTGGTCTCCAGCTGGGCTGAAGTGAAGCACCAGCCAAGTACTGGTGGGCAGCAGGGGCCTTGATCTGTAAGCCAAACGTGGGCCACGGACATTGGGTTGTCGTGTCTGTCAGTTGCAGCCCCTGGCCCTGACCTTCTTCCCAGGGGAAGTGGGACAGGCCCATCCTCCCACGTGACCTGGGTGGGCGGCTCCCACCAGAAAGGCTGAGATGGGGCTTCCTATCTCCAGCCTGGACCCAGGCCATCCCTCACCTTCTGTTCCCACCTCATAATGTGTGGTCCAAAACCCTCAGATCTATGGGGGTGGAAGGGGTGGAGGGTAGGGGGGCGGAGGCTCAAGATATTATGTTAATTTTGCTTGGTTCCAGTACAGTAATCTGATTCCCATTTGCCTGTTTTTCTTTGTATTGTTCCTAAAATAAACCCCTCCTGTTGCCCGTGGGGTTCTTAGCAGAAATTAGGCTGTTGGGTGTGGTGAGTTGAGCTCAGTACTGACAGCCTGCTTAAAGTTTCACCCCCAGAGGACGAAGAGGTCAAGAACCTCGCAGAAAAGTTGGCCAGGTTCATAGCGGATGGGGGTCCCGAGGTGGAAACCATTGCGCTCCAAAACAACCGTGAGAACCAGGCATTCAGGTAAGGGGGGGCGCCCACTGCAGGGTGGTAAACTCTCACCCTAGTCGTAGCTTCCCTGCTGAGAAAACGGGGTCGGTGTGCTGCTGAGACACGCTAGGATCCCCTGGCAAGAGGTCGGCAGAGCCAGACCCAGGTCCAGGAGTCTCTGATCACAGAGTTCAGCCATGTTGCCCCATTGGCGTTCTCCAAGTGCATATTGGTTCCTGAGTCATCCCTGAGCCAGGTGTGTGAGGGCCTTTGGAGCCTTCTGTTCTCTGGGAGCCTCATCGAGAAAGTCACTAGCTCTTGCCTTGCTCTTTTTGAAGCAGAATAGGCTGGGCTCGCAAACAGAAACTAACAGAATTGTTTTTCACTGTGTGCATCCTCTCATCTTTACAACAAGGGAGATGGTAGAGTGGGGAACGTGGTACCTCAGGCTCTGGGGAGGGCAAACCGCAGTCTGTGTGCAGGTTCCACAGAGCCTCCCTGCTGTCCCCAGCCATGGCACCACACGCCACTCCCTCAGGCTGGGTCTGTGCTCACCCACTGCCATTCTTTGGGTGGGTTCAGCCCCTACTCTTTATGGGGGCAGGTTGCTGTGTGGCGGGATGTTGGGTGGGGGTAGGGTGGTCATTGCTGCAGGGAGAGGTCAGGCAGAGGTTTGTGAGGTGGGTGATGAACCCATTGTAAGGGTGATACACCCTCGAGGACACTTTGGGCCACAAGTAACACAGGTTCCTACTCAGTCAGTGAGGAGATGCTATGGTGCTCATAACAAAAAGTGCCGGAGCAGCAGCCATCTGGGCTGGTTGATTCACCCACTCTAGCTGCCATCAGGGACTGGGCGGGCGGCCGGTCGCATCTACCACATGTGAGGCAGCGTGAGCTAGACACGAAACACCGTGAAGGGCGTCTGGAGGGACTGCCGTGCAGGAGTGAAGCGGCAGAGATGGTGGAGGTGCAGGGTGAGCATTGGTGCAGATGGAGCCGGGCAGGGCTCAGTCCCAAAGGGCTCAGGCTCATTGAGAGCCTTTGAAGGGTCTGCACAAGGAGTGACAGGGTCAGCTGTGCTTCCAGGATCATCTGGCCACAGCTGTGGAGGGTGGTCAGACCCAGAGGTTGGGACGTGTCGGGGCATGGGGGAGCCATCGGGTGGGGCGGAGGAGCCATCGGGTGGGGCGGAGGAGGACTGCTGAGGCTTCAGATGTCTCTGTGTCTGGTACCCGGGCATCTGGGAGCTTTCATGGGGGCCATGGGGTGTTCAGGTCTAGCGCTCAGAAGACCCAGGGTCTCCTCACGGTGTAGTGATACCGGCTGTTGCTCTACACTGTCCAAACCAGTGTTACTTAGCAATCCATTGCTACATTTTTTTCCCCTTACTTTACGTAAGTTTATTTATTTCAATAGGAAACTTAGTGTCCAGTCACTCATCATGACTAGAGCTGACTAAAAATCTATTGCAGGTAAAGTGCATGAGGTAATGGATTCTGTATAAGGCCTCCAGCCCAGGTGGCTCTCCCTGGTCAGATGGCTCCTGGGCTCAGCAGCTGCAGCTGAGCCTTTCTTGTAGGGTCAGAGCAAAGAAACATTATCACCACAAGTGACTCCAGGCTTGCCCTGCGGCTGTTGTCCCTTGGGAAGGCATTGCTGACAGGCATGCAGCTTGTTGGGTAGTGACAGGGTGACTGCTGGGGATGAGGAGCATGAGAGCCTGGGGGTGTCTGGCAGGGAAGTAGCTGAAGGTAGCTGACCTCGTGGTCTGGGGGAGCTCATTTCCACACCAGAGCTGACCCACGGTCGGCACTCCCCGAGTTGGAGAAAGCATGAGCAAGGAAGGATCAGGCGTCTGGGCCTGTGTAAGACGTGCAGGTTCACACCAAGCAGACGGTTTCCTCTCCCCGTGGGGTCAGCTGCGAGGCAGCTCCTCTCATCCCCAAATCTCACAGCCATCCGGTGTTCCTGCTGCTCTTGGTCCTTTGCTGTTCTCCTGATTTCTGAGGAGCTCTGTTTTGGGAAACGTAATAGCTATGCTCATCTGTGGAGAAGCTGTAAATACCTGTTCCTTCGACTAGTCATCCCACTTCTGAGATGCCATCCCCAGAAATAACGTTACATATAGCACTGTGATAGTCATGAAAAATTAGTAACACAATGAATGTCTAGCCCTAGTGGGCTAAAGCCAGTGTAATCTTGGCCATCGGAAGTCAAGTTGTTGAAGGTGGTAGCAGCCAGCAAATCTCAAGCCATGTGTGGCTCTTAACACATCACCTGGGTGAACCATGTTCTTTACAGCAGCCTGGCCTGTTGGCCTTTAACCAGTGAGGAAACCAAGGAGGCCAGTCTGTGGAGATGCCTTCACTGCCATAACACGCTGCAGTCTAATGGGAAAGCCATATGTTGTTGGGTTAAGAAACTTAAACAATCAGGATATGGAAAATAGAATCACACCTCTGTTCAAATATAGCTGCACTGAAAATAAGTCTGGAAGGAAATACACCAAAGTGTTAACTTTGGTTAACTCTGCCCACTCCAACCAGAAGGGGTCTTTGTTGTAAAATTCCCTGCACTTGTGCCCAGGGCCCACAGTGAGCAAGGACCCTCCTTGCAGACAGGCTTACCCATGGAGGGGCTCTTGGGTGCTGCCTCTCATAGCAACTCGGAGGATACTCGGCAGGAACCGCCAGCTGAGGCCAGGAAGAGGCAGGCCTGTGAGCCTAGAGGAGACCCACTCCGTTTGGCACTGCCTCCCTGCCCCAGTGGGTGAATTCCCCAGTCTGCTTTTCTTGGAAAAATCAGATGGCTTTAAATCCATGTCCTGGTTGCCATGAGTCTTTTTTAAATTCAGCCATCTGCTCCCATCCCTCTTTGAACAGCTTCTTGCTTTGGTCTCTTATGTTTTAAGATGTTATTTTTGGAGCAGTTTTAGGTTCACAGCAGAATTGAGGAGAGGCTACAAAGACTTACTATGTGCCCCCTTCCCTGACACACGCACAGCCTTCCTCATGATCAGCATCCCCACCAGAATAGTGTATTTGTGACAATCAGTGAACCTGTACTGACATACCATAATCCCCCAGAGCCTGTGGTTTACATTAGAGTTCACTCTTGATGTTGTGTGTAATCACTGGGTTTGGACAAATGTGTAATGAAATGTGTCTGTCGTTATGATATATACAGAGTGTTCATTCTCTCTGCCCTAAAATTCCCTGTGTTCTGCCTGTTCATCCCCTCTTCCTCCCTAACTCCTGGCAACCACTGATCGTTTTACTGATTCTAGTTTTGCCTTTTCCAGAATGTCATTTAATTCAAATCATAGTATGTTGAATTTTCAGATTGGCTTTCTTTACTTACTAACATGCATTTAAGGTTGCTCTGAGTCTCTTTTTTTTTTTTCTTGTAGCTTGATAGCTCATTTCTTTTTAGAACTGAGTAATTTTCCCTTGTCTGAATGTACCACCATTTATTTATCCATTCACCTCTTTCAGGACATCTTGGTTGCTCCCAAGTTTTTGCAGCTATGAATAAAGTTGCCTTAAACATCTGTGTTCAAGGTTTTTATGTGGACATAAATTTTCAGCTGTTTATGTCCCAAAAAGTGTGATTGCTGGATTGTATGGTATATTTAGTTTTGTTAGACAGTGCCAAACTGTCTTCCAAAGTGGCTTGAACCTTTTGCGTTGCTCCACCCCCCAGCAATGAATGAGTTTCAGTTGCTCCATATCCATATCAACATTTGATGATGTCGTGTTTTAGATTTTGGCCATTCTTAAAGATATGTTGTGATATTCATTGTTTTGATTTGCATTTCTCTGATGACATGATGTAGAATATCTTTCCATAATGTTTGTTTGCCATCTGAAAAACTTCTTTGGTGTGGTGTGTGTTAAGGTTATTGACCCGTTTCTTATTGACATATTTGTTTTCTTTTTTTTTTTGCCTGGTAAGAGTTCTTGGTGTATTTTGGGTAACAGTCTTTATCAGATGTGTCTTTCACAAATATTTCTCCCAGTCTGTGGCCTGTCTTCTCATACTCTTGACTGTCTTTTGGAGGGCAGAAGTTTTTAATTTTAATGAAGTCCAGTTTATCAATTGCTTTCATGGATTGTGTGCCTTTGATGTTGTATCTCAAAAGTCCTTGCCATACCCAAGGTTATGTAGATATCCTTCTGTGTTTTATTTACAGATTCAGGTTTTACATTTAGATCAGTGATAAACTTTTTTAATTTTTGTGAATGTGAAGCTTATAAGGTCTGTGTCTGTATTTTTTTTTTTTTTTGCATTGTGTCTGGTTTCAGCACTATTTCTTAAAAAGACTGTTTTTTCTCCATTGCATTGCTTTTGCTCCTTTGTCACAGAACAGTTGACTATATGTGTGTGGGTCTGTTTCTGAGCTCTTTATTCTGTTCTGTTGACGTGTTTGTCCATTTTCTCCCCAATCCCCCGCTGCCTTGATTACTGTAGCTTTACAGTAAGCCATGAAGTCAGTCCTCTGACTTTGTTCTTATTTTTCAGTATTGTGTTGGCTGTTGTGGTTCTTTTGTCTCTTTATATAAACTTTAAAATCAGTTTGTCAGTATGTACAGAATAACTGATTTCAACTGGAATTGCACTGAATCTGGAAATCAAGTTGGGAATAACTGACACCTTGACAACACTGAGTAACTTTCTGTCTGTGAACATGGATTATCTCTTCATTTATTTAGTTCTTTGAATTCATTCAGCAGAGTTTTTTAGTTTTCCTCATATAGATCTGGTGCATATCCTGTTAGGCTTATACCTGTGTATTTCATTTGGGGAAATGCTAATGTAAATGGCATGATGTTTTTAATTTCAAATTCCATGTATTCATTGCTGGTGTATAGGAAAGCGATTGACTTCTGTAGATGAACCTTGTATCCTGACGCCTTGCTATAATACTTTATGAAGTTTTAGGGGTTTTTTTGGTCAATTCTTTTGTCTGTTTTTTCTGCACAGACGATCATGTCACATTTCTTCCTTCTCAGTATACTTTCTGATGTCTTTTCTCCTCTTACTGCATTAGCTAGAACTTCCAGTATGATAATGAAAAGCATTGGTGAGATGGGATATTCTTGGCTTGTTCCTCTTAGTGAAAAAGTGTGCGGTTTCTCATCATTATGATGTTATTAGGTTTTTTGGTAGATATTCTATCAAGTGGAACAAGTTTGCTTATACTCCTAGTTTACTGAGAGTTTTCCTCATGAATGGGTATTAGATTTTGTTAAGTCTCAAGCTTTTTCTGCAGCAATTGATGTGATCATGGGGTTTTTATTTTTTAGCCTGTTGACATGATGGATTACATTACTTGATTTTCAAGTGTTGAGCCAGTATTGCATGCCTAGAATGAATCCCACTTGGTTGTGGTGTGTAATTCTTTTTTTACATTAATGGATTAGGTTTGCTAACATTTTATTGAGGATTTTTACACCTGTATTCATGAGAGATGGTCTATAGTTTTCTTATAGTGTTTTTGTCTGGTTTTGCTGTTAGGGTTATTGAATAACTTAAGTATTCCGTCTGTTTCTTTCCTCTGAAAAGGACTGTACAGAATTGGTATAATTTCTTCTTTAAATATTTGGTAGAATTCACCAGGGAATTTTTGGAAGGTTATTAATGGTTCACTTTCTTTAATAAAAATAGGCCCGTTCAGTTTGTCTGTTTCTTCATGTGTGAGTGTTGGCAGGCTATATCCTTCAAACAATTGGCCTGTTTCATCTGTTATCAAGTTTGTGTGCATAGAGTTGTTCATAGTATCCATAGTATTTTTAATGTCCATGGGATCTGTAGTGGTGGCTGCCCTTTCATTTCTATTGTTAGTAATTTGTGTCCTCTTTTTTTCTTAGCTTGGCTAGAAGCTTAATGACTTTATGATCTTTGTTTCTTTTAATTTTTACAAATGTTCGTCATCGGGTTTTCTGAAGGACATACGTGCTTGTACTGTGACCCAGAAATGCAAAGAAGACGCCACAGGCTCCCCCATCCCTCAATCCCACCGTGAGCACCAACATTAGCAGAACTGCACGGCCTTCCATCCCTCCTGTGGCTTTCATGTGGAAATAGTCTGTGGATTTCTTTTTTCTGCTAACTTTTATACAGAAGGCATTTACAGTGTCCTTGAGGCTACATGTTACTTTTGTAGTACAGCGTTGTGCTGTGACTGTCATTCCAGGTTTATGAGTGCAGGTCTAGCCACTTCTTGTCAAGGGCTGTGTAATCTCTTCTCTGGACAGGGTTTGCTATATAGAACAGGGCTGTGACTTTTCCCTCCAGTATGGACTCTAGAGGTAGGACTGTTGGCTCATACATACAGAGCCTGAGAGATGCCACGCGGGTGCAGAAGGACCTGCAGGGGCTGCCTGCTCTGAACCCAGCATCCTCTGCTCTGTACTTGGGGACCCACAGTTTCTGGCAGGGCTGTTAGTGAGCTCCCTGTCTGTTCCAGTGTTCAGTGTCTTTGTTTTGTCTCTGTCCACTGTTGATGCCTCTCAAGGATGCATCAGAAAGGAGCACAGATGTGCCCAGCTGTCAGGTTTGGGTCAGAGCGTGTCCTTTCAGGCACCAGGGGTCTCTCGCTACTCAGGAGTTCTTGGTTTGTAGGCACTGGTGCATTCATCTAGGATGGCTGGGGAAGGTCTGAGAGAGCATGCACCTTTTCCTTCAAAGCAGGAGATCAATGATAGTGTGACAGGCATCCAGTAAAGATAGGGTAGGGACTTCGCAGAACCCTTAGCTCACAGGAACAGCATCATGAAAGGCTGTGGCATGTCACACTTTTCGTCAGATTTGAGTCACCAGGGCCAGCAGCCACCAAGACCTGGCAGGCAGGAGGTCGTGGTAGAGACCTCTATCTTGACACAACCCTAAGTGACCCTGGCTGACCTGGGTATACCTATGCAAAGCAAAGCCCGAGCTTCTACCCTAAATCGGGTAGGGTCTGGGGCCCTTTACAGTTTGCCCCCTACTCTTTTGCAGCTTTCTATATGAACCCAACAGCCAAGGGTACAAGTACTACCGCCAGAAGCTGGAGGAGTTCCGGAAAGCCAAGTCTGGTCCCATGGGCAGCCCCATGGCACCTGACCTCGGACTGAAGCGCAAATCTCCTCCTGAGACCCCGTTGGGGTCCACGCCCACTGCCACTGCCTGCCATACCTCATCTGGCCCCCTGCCCACTGCCAACCCATCTGCCGCCACCCCAGGGAAGCCAGCCACCACGGCCAACGTGAAGAGGAAGCGAAAGAGCCGGTGGGGGCCTGAAGAGGACAAGGTGGAGCTCCCGCCCGCCGAGCTGGTGCAGAGGGACGTAGATGCTTCTCCCTCGCCTCTGTCAGGTGGGCCAATCCCCTGTCTCAGCCTGCTGGGGAGGGTCTGGCATCTTTCACTGAGCGTAGTGTTTTCAGGATTCATCTGTGTTGTAGCACATGTTACAATTTCATTTGTTTCCATGGCTGAGTAGTATTCCAGTGTATGGATAGACAGCATTATGTTTATCCATTCATCAGTTGTTCAGAAGCCTGAATTGTTTTCACATTTTGGCGATTGTCAGTACTGCTGCTGTGAACATTAACCTACACGGACTGTTTTGAATCCCTGATTTTGATTCAGTTCAGTTCAATCGCTCAGTCATGTCCAACTCTTTGTGACCCCATGAACTGCAGAAGGCAATGGCAAGCCACTCCAGTACTCTTGCCTAGAAAATCCCATGGACGGAGGAGCCTGGTAGGCTGCAGTCCATGGGGTCGCTACAAGTCAGACATCACTGAGCGACTTCACTTTCCCTTTTCACTTTCACACATTGGAGAAGGAAATGGCAACCCACTCCAGTGTTCTTGCCTGGAGAATCCCAGGGACGGGGGAGCCTGATGGGCTGCCGTCTATGGAGTCACACAGAGTCGGACACAACTGAAGTGACTTAGCAGCAGCAGCAGCAGAACTGCAGCACGCCAGGCTTCCCTGTCCATCACCAACTCCAACAGTTCACCCAAACCCATGTCCATTGAGTTGGTGATGCCATCCAACCATATCATCCTCTGTTGTCCCCTTCTCCTCCTGCCCTCAATCTTTCCCAACTTCAGGGTCTTTTCAAATGAGTCAGCTCTTTGCATCGGGTGGCCAAAGTATTGGAGTTTCAGCTTCAACATCAGTCCTTCCAATGAACACCCAGGACTGATCTCCTTTAGGATGGACTGATTGGATTTCTTTGCAGTCCACGGGACTCTCAAGAGTCTTCTCCAACACCACAGTTCAAAAGCATCAATTCTTCTGCACTCAGCTTTCTTCACAGTCCAACTCTCACATCCATACATGACCACGGGAAAAACCATAGCCTTGACTAGACGGACCTTTGTTGATAAAGTAGTATCTCTGCTTTTTAATATGCTGTCTAGGTTGGTCATAACTTTCCTTCCAAGGAGTAAGCGTCTTTTAATTTCATGGTTGCAGTCACCATCTGCAGTGATTTTGGAGCCCAAAAAAATTAAGTCAGCCACTGTTTCCCCATCTATTTCCCATGAAGTGATGGGACCGGATGCCATGATCTTAGTTTTCTGAATGTTGATCTTTAAGCCAACTTTTTCACTCTCCTCTTTCACTTTCATCAAGAGGCTCTTTAGTTCTTCACTTTCTGCCATAAGGGTGGTGTCATCTGCATATCTGAGGTTATTGATGTTTCTCCTGGCAATCTTGATTCCAGCTGGTGCTTCCTTCAGCCCAGCGTTTCTCATGATGTACTCTGCATATAAGTTAAATAAGCAGGGTGACAGTATACAGCCTTGACGTACTCCTTTTCCTATTTGGAACCAGTCTGTTGTTCCATGTCCGGTTCTAACTGTTGCTTCCTGACCTGCATACAGATTTCTCAAGAGGCAGGTCAGGTGGTCTGGTATTCCCATCTCTTTTAGAATTTTCCACCGTTTATAGTGATCCACACAGTCAAAGGCTTTGGCATAGTCAATAAAGCAGAAACAGATGTCTTGCTGGAACTCTCTTGCTTTTTCGATGATCCAGTGGATGTTGGCAATTTAATCTCTGGTTCCTCTGCCTTTTCTAAAACCTACTTGAACATCTGGAAGTTCACGGTTCACGTATTGCTGAAGCCTGGCTTGGAGAATTTTGAACATGACTTTACTAGCGTGTGAGATGAGTGCAGTTGTGCGGTAGTTTGAGCATTTTTTGGCATTGCCTTTCTTTGGTGATTTTGATTACTTCCTGCATATATCTAGGAGTGGAATCACTGGGTCTTATTGTAATTCTGTAATTTACTGAGGAATTGCCAAACTTTTCTACAGCAACTGCACCATTTTACATTCCCATCAGCCATGTACAAGGGTTTGAATTTCTGCATATTCTCACATTATTATTATAGCTATCCTAGTAAGAATAAAGTGAAATCACAGTGTAATTTTGATTTGCGTTTCCATAAATGACTAATGGTGTTGAGCATCTTTTCATGTATTATTGGTTATTTGTATAGTTTAGTTGGAGAAATGTCTATTTTGGTCCTTTGCCCATTTTTTAAAAAATTATTATTTATTTTTGACCGCTCTGGGTCTTCGTTGCTGTTTAGGTATTTTCTCTGGTTGGTAGCAAGGAGGGGGCAACTCTGACTGTGCCATTCAGGTTTCTCATTGTGGTGGCTTCTCTGGTTGTAGAGCACGGGCTCTAGGGCACGTGGGCTTCCGTAGTTGTGGTGCATGGGCTTAGCTGCTCCAAGGCACATGGGATCTTCCCAGAGCAGGGGTCGAACCCGTGTTCCCTGCATCAGCAAGCCGATTCTTAACCATTGGACCACGGGAAGTCTGGCCCATTTTTTAGTTGTTTGCCCTTTTGTTATTGAGCTGTAGGAGTTATTTTTATGTTTTAGATAGTAGCCCCTATTGAAATACATGATTTGCAAATTTTTTTCTAGTTTTATGGGCTGTGTTTAAAAATAATTTTTTATTATTAATGTCCTCTTAATGTCCTTTGATACACAAAAATTTTAAGTTTTAATGTTCAATTTGTTTTTTCTTTTGTTGCCCACGTCTAAAAGTCTTGAAGATATGCCTCTCTTTTCTTCTAAGGGTTTTTATACCATCCTGGTAGCTCAGCTGGTAAAGAATCCTCCTACAATGCAGGAGACCCCAGTTCGATTCCTGGGTCAGGAAAAGTTTTATAGTTTTAGCTCATCAAATTGAGTTAATTTTTATATGTGATATAAAGTAAGGGTCCAGCTTCATTTCTTTGCACGTGGAGATCCAGTTTTCCGTTTGTACCATTTGTCACAGAGACTGTGATTCTTTGTCCACTGAATGGTCTCTTCGTGCCTTGTCAGAAGTTCCACAGATGTAGGAGTTTATTCGGGGGGCTGTCTGTTCTATTACACTGCCTTGTGTGTTTCTCCTTATGCCAGTAGCACGCTGTTTTGATTATTGTAGCTCTGTGGTAGAATTTTAAATCAGGAGTATCTGCTTTTCAACTTTGTTCTTTTTTAGGCTTTGGCTATTCTAGGTCCTTTGACATTTTGTGTGAATTTTCAGATGGGCTATTCCATTTCTGCAAAAAGCATCGCTGGGATTTTGATAGGGAGTGTATTAAATCTGTAGATTGCTTTGGGTAGTACTGACATGTTACCATTTGAGTCTTCCAATCTAAGAACTGAGATTGGAATCCAACCTGAGAACTGAGATTCCAGTCTGAGAATCTGGTTGGATGGCATCACCGACTCATTGGACGTGAGTCTGAGCAAGCTCCGGGAGTTGGTGATGGACAGGGAAGCCTGGCGTGCTGCAGTCCCTGGGGTTGCAAAGAGTTGAACACAACTGAGCAACTGAACTGAATCTGAGAACACAGGATAGCTTTCCCATTTACATTTATGTATTTATTTTTGGCTCTGCTGGGTCTTTGTTTGCTGTGCAGGCTTTTCTCTAGTTGCAGCAAGTGAGAGTGCTGCTCTGTTTGCAGTGCTCCAGCTTCTCATTGTGGTGGCTTCTCTTATTGCAGAGCGTGGGCTCTAGGAGCATGGGTTTCAGTAGCTGGAGCTCTAGAGCACAGGCTCAGTAATTGTCGCTCACAGGCTTAGTTGCTCCTCGGCCTGTGGAATCTTCCCAGACCAGAGATTGAACCTGTGTCTCCTGCATTGGCAGGCAGATTCTGGCAGGCAGATTCTTTACTACCAGGCCATCAGGGAACCCTTTTTATGTATCTTTTTAAGTTTGCTGAATTCATGTATTACCATAACAGTGTTTAGGGTTTTCTAGATACATATAGATCATGTCATCTGCAAATAAGGATAGTTTTATGTCTTCCTTTCCAACGTGGATGCTTCTTACTGCTTTTTCGTGCCTAATTGCTCTAGCTAGGATTCGCAATACTGTGTTGAACAGAAGTGGTAAAAGCAGGCATTCCTGCCTGTTCCTAATTCTTAGGGGGAAAGCTGTTGGTCTTTCACCATTGAGTATTATGATTGTGTTCTTTTAAATAGCTGGCCTTTGTCATGTTGAAGAAGTTCCCTTGTGTTTACTGAGCGTTTTTATCATGAGAGAGTGTTTGATTTTGTCAGATGCTTTTTCTACACCAGTTGAAATGATCATGTGAATTTTTTTCTATTTCTATTAAAGTGGAATATTATGTTGATTGATTTTTGTGTGTTGAACCATTCTTGCATTCCTGGAATAAATCCCAGTCTGTTGTGGTAAATAATTAGTTTAACACGCTGATGGCCTCGGTTTTGCTAGTATTTTGTTGCGATTTCTGAATCTTCACTCATAAAGATTATTGGTCTGTGGTTTTCTTATATTGTCTTTGTCTGCCTTTCGTATCAGGGTAACACTGACCTCACAGAGTGAAGTAGAAAGTGTTATCTGCTTTCAGTTTTTTGGAAGACTTTGAGTAGAATTGGTGTTAAATCTTTTAAATCTTGGCTAGAATTTACCAGTGACACGATCTGATTCTGGGCTTTTTTGGGACCTGGGGGAGGAGAAGTTTGGGTATTGATTCATTCCCACTAGTTGTTATAAGTCTCTTCAAGTTTTCTGTTACTTTTGAGTTAGTTTTGGTAGTTTGTGCTGTTTAGTATTGTTTTATCATTCTTTTGTTTTTGTAAAGTCATTAGTAATACAGTGCTGTGCTTAGTCACTCAGTGGTGTCTGACTTTGCGACCCCATGGACTTCAGCCCACCATGGGGATTCCATGGGGATTCTCCAGGCAAGAATACTGGAGTGAGTTGCCATGCCCCACTCCAGGGATCAATCAGTTCAGTTCAGTTCAGTCGCTCAGTTGCGTCTGACTCTTTGCAGCCCCATGAATCACAGCACACCAGGTCTCCCTGTCCATCACCAACTCCCAGAGTTCACTCAAACTCATGTCCATCGAGTCGGTGATGCCATCCAGCCATCTCATTCTCTGTCGTCCCTTTCTCCTCCCGCCCCCAATCCTTCCCAGCATCAGAGTCTTTTCCAGTGAGTCAACTCTTCGCATGAAGTGGCCAAAGTATTGGAGCTTCAACTTCAGCATCAGTCCTTCCAATGTACACCCAGGACTGATCTCCTTTAGGATGGACTGGTTGGATTTCTTTGCAGTCCACGGGACTCTCAAGAGTCTTCTCCAACATCACAGTTCAAAAGCATCAATTCTTCTGCACTCAGCTTTCTTCACTGTCCAACTCTCACATCCATACATGACCACGGGAAAAACCATAGCCTTGACTAGACGGACCTTTGTTGGCAAAGTAATGTCTCTGCTTTTTAATATGCTGTCTAGGTTGGTCATAACTTTCCTTCCAAGAAGTAAGCGTCTTTTAATTTCATGGCTGCAGTCAGCATCTGCAGTGATTTTGGAGCCCAAAAAAATAAAGTCTGACACTGTCTCCACTGTTAAACCCATCTGTTTCCCATGAAGTGATGGGACTGGATGCTATGATCTTAGTTTTCTGAATGTTGATCTTTAAGCCAACTTTCTCACTCTCCTCTTTCACTTTCATCAAGAGACTTTTTAGTTCTTCACTTTCTGCCATAAGGGTGGTGTCATCTGCATATCTGAGGTTATTGATATTTCTCCCGGCAATCTTGATTCCAGCTTGTGCTTCTTCCAGCCCAGCATTCCTCATGATGTACTCTGCATATAAGTTAAATAAGCAGGGTGTTAGAATACAGCCTTGACGTACTCCTTTTCCTGTTTGGAACCAGTCTGTTGTTCCATGTCTGGTTCTAACTGTTACGTCCTGACCTGCATACAGGTTTCTCAAGAGGCAGGTCAGGTGGTCTGGTATTCCCATCTCTTTCAGAATTTTCCAGTTTATAGTGATCCACACAGTCAAAGGCTTTGGCATAGTCAAGCAGAAATAGATGTTTTTCTGGAACTGTCTTGCTTCAGTAGTTCCCCTTTATCTATACTTTTGCTTTCTGTGTGGTTTCAGTTACCCAGCATCAACTGTGTTCCAAAAATATTAAATGAAAAATTCCAGAAATAAAAAATTAATACATTTTAAATTGTGAGCCCATTCTGAGAATTGTGATGAAATCTTGTGCTGTCTGGTCCACCCTACTTGGCACATGAATCATCCCTTTGTCCAACTTTTTCCACCCATTGTTATTGTTTGTTCAGTCGCTAAGTCATGTCCGACTCTTTGCAACCCTGTGGACTGCAGCAACCAGGCTTCCCTGTCCCTCACTATCTGCTGGAGTTTACTCAGGTTCATGTTCATTGAGTCGGTGATGCTCTCTAACCATCTCATCCTTTGCCGTCCTCTTATCCTTTTTGCCATCAATCTTTCCCAGTATCAGTATCTTTTCCAGTGAGTCAGCTTTTCGCATCAGGTGGCCAAAGTATTGGAGCTTCAGCGTCAGCATCAGTCCTTCCAGTGAATATTCAGGGTTGATTTCCTTTAGGATTGACTGCTTTGATCTTCTTGAAGTCCAGGGTGCTCTCAAGAGTCTTTAGCACCACGGTCCAAAGGCACCAGTTCCTCAGTGCTCACCCATTAGTCACTCAGTTACTCGGTTATCAGATTGGCTGTCATGGTATTGCAGTGCTTATGTTTAAATAACCCTTACTTTACTATTGTCCTTAATAATGACCTGAAAGCACAAGAGTAGTGATGCTGCCAATTCAGACGTGTGAAAGAGAAGCTGTAAAGTGTTTCCTTTAAGTAAAGAGTTACTTAAAGTTCTTGGCTCAATAATCTTCAGTTACCAAGCTCTACAGTAATAAAAAGTCATCTATTTATGAAATTGTGAAGAAAGAAAAAGAAATCTGTGCTAGTTTTCCCATTGTATCTTAAGCTGCAAAGTTATATCCACAGTGTGTGTTAACATGTACTTTGTTAAGATGGAAAACGCATTACATTTGTGATAAAATATTTTGGGAGAGAAACCACGTTCACATAATTTTTACTATAGTATATTGTTATAACTGTTCTGTTTTACTATTAGGTATTATTAATATCACTGTGTCTAATCTGTAAATTAAACTTTATCACGGGTTGGTATGTATGCAGTGTGGTGTGTGTGTGTCTGTCTATACAGGGTTCAGTACTATCTGCAGTTTCAGGCATCCTGTGGGGGATCTTGGAATTTATCCCCTGCTAATGACGGTGACTGCTGAATCTCCCTGTTGTTTTAGTAGTTGAGTCTTCTCTCTCCTTTCCTTAGGCACCCTATCTAAAGATTTGTCCATTTCCTTCGTCTTTTCAAGGAACGAACTTTTGGTTTCATTGATTTTTCTCTCTGAGATTTTTCTGTTTCCTGTTTCTTTTATCTCCATTCTTGTGTTTATTTCCTTCATTCTGCTAGCTCAGGAATTAGTTTCCTCTTCTTTCTCTGGTTCCTTATGCTATACAGCTAGGTGCTGGTTGGATGTCTGCCTTTTTTAATATGAGCGTCTACAACTATAAATTTTCCTATTGACCCTGCTTTTGCTGCATCCCATAAATTTTGATGTGTGTTGTGCTTTTATGTTTATTTGTCTCTTAAGCATTTTCTGATCTCTTGTGATTTCTTCTTTGAACCATTGGTTTTTAAGATTGTGTTTAGTTTCCACATTTGTGAGTTTTCCAGTTTTCCTTCTGTCACTGATTTCTCATTTCATTCGATCGTGATCAGAAAAGATGACTTTTATTCAGATTTGTTATGTAACCCAACATATGAGCTATCCTGGAGAATGGTCCGTGTGTGTGTGTGTTCCAGAGTACTGTGTGTTCTGCTGTTGTTGGGTTGCATGTTCTGTAGATAATCTAGTAGGTCTGGTTGGCTTATGGTGTTATTCAGTCCTCTGTTCTTATTGACCTTCTGTTTAGATGCTCTGTTCATTATTGAAAGTAGGATATTGAAATCATCAACAGTTACTACAGAATTGTTTATTTCTCCCTTCAGTTTTGTCAGTTTTTGCTTCATTTATCTTGGAGCTCTCTTAGGTCTGTGTGTGTGTCTGTGTGTGTCAGTCGCTTAGTTGTGTCTGACTCTCTGCGACCCCGTAGACTGTAGCCCGCAAAACTCCTCTCTCCGTGGAATTCTCCAGGCAAGAATACTGGAGTAGGTTGCCATGCCCTTCTCCAGGGAATCTTCCTAACCCAGGGATTGAACCCAGGTCTTCTGCATTGCAGACAAATTCTGTAGCATCTGAGCCACCAGGGAAGCCCCAAGGTCTGTGTATGCTGCTGCTGCTGCTAAGTCGCCTCAGTCGTGTCTGACTCTGTGCGACCCCACAGACGGCAGCCCGCCAGGCTCCCCCGTCCCTGGGATTCTCCAGGCAAGAAGACTGGAGTGGGTTGCCATTTCCTTCTCCAATGCACGAAAGTGAAAAGTGAAAGTGAGGTTGCTCAGTCGTGTCCGACTCTTCGCGACCCCATGGACTGCAGCCTATCAGGCTCCTCTGTCCATGAGATTTTCCAGGCGAGAGTACAAATGTATATTTAATTGTTATATTTTCTTTCTATAAGCAAATCTTTGTTAATATGTAGCATCCTTCTTTGTCTCTCATAATCTTTTTTGACTTAGTCTGTTTTGTCTGATACTAGTATGGCCAGTGCAGCTCTCTCTTGGCCAGTGCAGCTCTCTCTTGGTTACTATTTGCATCTTTTTCCTTCCTTTCACTCTCAACCTATTTGTGTCTATATCTAAAGTAAGTCTCTTATAGACAACATGTGGATGGTCATGTTTTTTCCTGAGCTTTAAAGTACTTGGATTTAGTCTTATCATAGAAGGCTCAGGAAATGTACAATGATAAGCACAGTAATCACTACAGTCAATTTTGTGCAGTTATCTCCAGCTTCCCCCTCCTTGACAGCAGTTTCAGGGACAGCCAACGTATGGCCTCATTGCTCATTTTCTACCACAGACCCTTAAGGGTAGGGGTCTGTTTTCATGGCATCATTTAGGAGATATTGATGACCAGTAAGCTCATGCTTTCTGTCTGACTCCTTCACCATGCAGCCTGTACCATGGGCAGAACCCTCTTAACCTCCCTCAGCCCTGACTTGACTGGCGCTGGACACACAAGCATAGAAAAGTCCTGTGTGACCTGACACCAACACCTGCATTTGCCGTCCAAGGATGGGCTGAACGGAAGGCATCTCACCTAGGTCACGGGGCTGGCCTGTTGACCCTGCCCACTCTGAGAGTAGTCTCCTGCTCGGTGCTCCCTTGGCTAAAGAGAAAGGCTACTACCTGAAGAGTTGAGTGCCCACTGGGGCTCTAGAGCTCATCTCTGCGCAGGGTTGATGGGGTGAGGGTCGAATTGCTGCCCCAGTCCCAAACGTGGTGCCCAGTGTGAAGGAGTGCTCTGATGTGAGGCTGCTTTTCTGCATGTGTGTCCCAGCTCAGAAGCCATGGCCCTGTGGTCCAGTCTCCGGTTCAGGTTCAAGCCCCAGTGGCCCACACTGTTCCCAGGGAGTTGGCACCGCCCCCCCCCAGCCCCGCCGCCTGCTCGCTGATGAAGTGGTTGCGGGAGGAGAGGGACTTCGGGCCTGATCCAGGTGAACAGCAGACTGCTCAGACCTTGCCTCCTTTGTTCTCTCCACGGTGTTCCCCTGCATCCTCCAGAGCCCCCACAGACTGAGGGATTAGGGTACAATCTCAGGGTCCAAAAGCACCTGCGAGTGGTTCTTACAGGCAGAGCCCCAGCCCCATTGATCTGGGAAGACATGGCTCTTCCAGCCTCTGGAGAGGCCTCTGCATCTCTTCTGCCTGAGTTGTTCCCCAGGAAGCCACCACCTGCAGGGAGGTTGTTTCTAACACTCACATGGAGCCTTCACAGCATCTTCATTTGAACTAGTGTTGTGGGTTCCAGCCAAGCTCCAGAGTTGATACCAGATTAAATGTTAGTTACTTTTAAGATGGTTGGCTGCCTCTCAAGAAGGTGCTAACAGAGTTCTTATGCCAGGCTCCAAACCTGTGTGTCTACACCAGGTGTCTTCACCATAGGGCTTACTTCCAAGAGCCTGTGTGCACACACACACGCACACTCTCAGCTGCCACATCTCTGGCTTTGCAGATTCCCCGCCTTGTCCCCTGTTAGCTCTGTCATCTTGAGTGGGGCCCTGACCTCTTGAGTTTGGGTGTCAGCATCTGCAGTGGGGGTCATAGAGCCTGCCTGGAGCAGTCACATGGGAATGGAACTGCATGCACATGATGGAGCAGAGCAAAGCCCCACGAGGTCATCAGGTGACATGTATACTGACTGCTTCCGCTTCAGGGTCCTGCCACACGTGGCAGGTGCCTCAGGTGTCGTCAGCTCGTGGACTCTGCCTTGGACACAAGTGCATGGCTGGGCCCACATGTCAGGTGCTGACCAGCCTGTGTCTTGTTTCTAGTTCAGGACCTCAAGGGTCTTGGCTACGAGAAGGGGAAGCCCGTGGGTCTGGTGGGTGTCACGGAGCTTTCGGATGCCCAGAAGAAGCAGCTGAAGGAGCAACAGGAGGTAAGACCCTGAGGGGCAGGGCAAGCAGGCTCCACAGGGGCTGGTGGAATGTTGTCTCCCACTGTGCCTGGTGGCGCAGTGGTCACAATGTGTTCTTTCTGAACCTCTTTGTGGTGCCACGTGGACCCCACACTCAGGGGAGAGGCTCTTGGTTAAGTAGGTCCCCTGTCAATGGCATGCCATCTCCCAAGGGCCCTCCCCAGCCCACAGTTGTGTCCAGAGCCAGGCCTTCTCACACTGCCTGAACAGCCTCTGCAATGAATGCTTCATGGCTACTCCCCACTGCACTCGTGGGCTGGTCCCGACTGGATGGGCTCCATTTAAGTCTTCCTCACAGTTTCCTCCAGCACTCATTACAGAATAAGCCTGACTGGTACCGGGTGCCCTGAATGCTGTGACAGCTGCCCAGATGATGGGGGGCATTGTTGGAGTGAGGGCTGGCTCACTGGCTGTTCTGTGGCCAGGACACAGACCGCTGGAGTAGCTGGGACAACTTGCCCCCGCCACCTCCTCCAGGTTGGCAGCCCCGTCACGTCACTCTCGATCCTCCCAGGGCTCAGAAGCCCACGTCACCCTCGTTCGGGCCATCATGATGGTGCCCAGGATATTGCAGATATTAGGCCAACCTCTGGGGAAAACTAGAGAGAGGTCCTCCCTGCTCAAAACAGAGATTCAGGAAACCCAGGGCATGTCCTGGCACCAGATTCAGTGCCTTCCTGAACACTTGCTCCAAGCCGTGCTGGTGTGCCTGCCCCAGGGACGGGGAGGGAGGGCCCATCATGCACAGGGGAGGGGCGGGACCTCGCCTCCGATGCAGACGGTGCAGGCCTCACTCACTGGCGTGTGCGGCCCACAGATGCAGCAGATGTATGACATGATCATGCAGCACAAGCGCGCGATGCAGGACATGCAGCTGCTGTGGGAGAAGGCACTGCAGCAGCACCAGCACGGCTACGACAGTGATGAGGAGGTGGACAGCGAGCTGGGCACTTGGGAGCACCAGCTGCGGCGCATGGAGATGGACAAGACGCGAGGTGGGCCACGAGGAGTCCCAGGGCGGTAGGGTGGAGTGCCAGGCTGAGGCCTGCCTTCAGGGCGCTGCGTTTGGGAAACCCACTCACCTGCCCAAGGTGTACGTGGAGGCGCCACACTGGGATCCTGAGCCACCTGCCCAGCCTGTAAGGCCCTGGGCAAGAGAGCTGGCCTCTTGTGCCTGTTTTCTTCAGTGATAATTGCATGGGCCTCTGAGTGCTCCCTGGTGCTTGAACACAGTACCCAGGAGGGCTGTGTGGGAGAGCAGGGGCTTATGTCAGGGTTTCAGCAGCTGCCTCATTCATTCCCCACGGCCCCAGACTCCCCCTGAGACTCATACTTGGACTGTGGGGCCACCCCCCGCTCCTTCCTCATCTCACCTTTTCCCCATCTCTGGGCAGAATGGGCGGAGCAGCTGACGAAGATGGGCCGGGGCAAACACTTCATCGGGGACTTCCTGCCACCGGACGAGCTGGAGAAGTTCATGGAGACCTTCAAGGCCCTGAAGGTAACTGGGAAGAGCCTGGACTGCATCCTCCTCCTGGGGCAGGCACTTGTGGTGCCCTCAGGCCCCCTGGCTCACAGGGCGAGTTGAGCCCTCTTCCAGGAGAGGCGTCTGCTTGTAACAGAGACCATCTGTGTAGGACGTTAGTGAACAGCAGCTCAGTTGCCGCTTTAGAAATGCTTCCCAGGGCTTTAGGGAAATTCTGCTTCCAGTGGAGTCAGTTAAGTGCAGATTACAGGCAAGGCATTTCTCAGGCAGACACCTCCATGTATTGGGCTCTCCAGAGTGAAAACATTCCTCCCCTGCTGCCCTGGTGCTCAAGAGGAGAGAGCTGATGCAGAACATTCCACGTCGGCTTTTGAGGATTTTTGCAAAACTGCATTGTAGCACATCATCTTATCAGTGAAGTGGTCACCTTATTGATCTTGGCTTCTTTTTAGCGCTCTCTGTGACAGATAGCTCTTGGAACATGAGCTTTGTCTTCACTGATGAACTGTGGATCTTTCTCATGGTGGTCAAGGCCTGTGTGACCTGGCATCTTGCCCTCTTTGACTTGGCCACCAGGGAACTCAGCACTGCTTCTGGCCCTGGGGACCCTGACAAGGGGCAGGTTGATCTTTACTCAAAGAGTCTGACATGGTGGTGGGAAGGCAGAGGGGCAGGTGGTCCCAGAGGCCATGGGATAGAGTGGGGTTCTGGGCCAGAGCTGGGATGGGGTTGGCTACAGCTCTGGTGGATGACGGCTGCCTCCTCCCCTGCAGGAAGGCCGTGAGCCTGACTACTCAGAGTACAAGGAGTTCAAGCTGACGATCGAGAACATCGGTTACCAGATGCTGATGAAGATGGGCTGGAAGGAGGGGGATGGCCTGGGCTCGGAGGGACAGGGCATCAAGAACCCCGTCAACAAGTGAGTGTGGCCTCCAAACCTGGGGGTGGGTGGCAGAGGAAAAGCCCCACGCAGAGACATAGGTCAGGGGTCTAGACTTTGGTGGTGGGACCACCTTGGGCTCTCCATCTTCTCAGAGTGCCAGTCGTGTCCCAGACAGGTGTTGCCCAGCCCAATGTACCCCCCACATTGAGCTGCATTGGGGTGCTGCTGCTGAGCCCATCCAGGGCAAGTGAGGCCTCCCTGCCCCCAAGCTCAGGTCCCTCACCCCCTTTTCTGCTGGCACCATCGTGCTCTCCTGCTCACCCCACCCATTGCCCCAATGCAGGGGCACCACCACGGTAGATGGCGCTGGCTTTGGCATTGACCGGCCAGCCGAGCTCTCCAAGGAAGACGACGAATACGAGGCTTTCCGCAAGAGGATGATGCTGGCCTACCGCTTCCGGCCCAACCCCCTGGTGCGTGTGTCCCTGTCCCCAATCTTGTTTCCGCTGGTTCACCACAGTTCCTCCACTGGAGGGGTGGTGGTGCTGGTAACAGAAGTGTCCCTCCTTCCAAAGTCCTGCTAGGCTCATCAGCAAACCCACCTCCCACTTCTCCACCTGTGTTCAAGTCTGTCTGTCCTGCTCAAAGCTGCCCTCCCTCCTGGAGAATGTGAGCCAGCTGCTCCTGGTGGGCTCTGGATGGGAGGAACTGCTGCCTCGCTTTAGCGTAATCACCTCCCATTTTCTCTTTCTTGCTTCCCACAGAACAACCCCAGACGGCCTTACTACTGAGTATTCTGGAGAAATGCACAAGTGTACTTTCCAAAAGACTGACTGTCCCTGGACTGTGGAATGTTCCAGCCTGCATTTCTGCCCACCCTTCCCGTTGTTGCGAGTGTTGTGCTGTGTATTAAAACCCCAGAGCCTGCCTGCTGTGGCAGCCTGGTCTTGCCATCACCAGAAACCCCTCCTGTTCCTTAGCAGCAGGGCCACGGTGGGCGGGGGGACAGGATGCACCTGTGAAGGCTGCCCAGTGCCCACAGAATCCTGGAAAATCTCCTGGACCTTTGTGTGCTCATGGGGTCCCCCATCAGCCTGGGCTGGAGTTGAGGAGAGGAATTTTGGAGGGGCGGCCAGCAGCTGAAGGAGATCTGGCTGCACCTAGGCTGACAGCCTAAGGGACCTCCTAGCCTGGCACTGCGCCACAGGGGGAGGCTCAGGAAGGCCCCCCGGGTAGGCCCAGTTCTCCCTCAGACCCGCGAGGCAGGTGGACCCGGGCATACCTGTGCCCCCACCTCTCGACAGGTGGCCCTGACAGGGCCTCCCACCCACGCCACATACAGCAGACCTGGCTGGTGATGCTGCAGCCCAAGCCATCCCAGCTGCCCTTCATCCTCAGAGTAGGGTGGACGTACAAGTCCCTAGGGCTCATGCCTCTGAGAGACAGCTTCCCGGACAGATACGCTGGACTGGGACATCACACGCCTCCTGGAAGAGGGGAAGCTAGTGGGCAGCCCAGACCATGGTGTCTGCTGAGAGCTCACCCCATCTCCAGAGCCGGTGCCTCATGTTTGTGCAGAAATCACCTGGGGATCTTGAGTGAGCAACTTGGGCAAGGTCTCCAAAATCTGTGAGCTGTGCTTGGAATATCAGGGCCTGGGCCGCTGGGGGCCCCTACAACTCACCCCCCTGCCCCATACAGTGGATCCTGCTCAGCCCCTGTTGGCTCAAGGGGTCTGAGGACTCGAGCTGGCATCAGGCTCCTGGGCCGGCCTGCAGTTCACACAGCCGTTCAGCAAACACTGAGCACTGACTGTGAACCAGATGGACAGGATCTGTGCTGGGCACCCACACTCTGCTGGGGCTGCAGTCATGAACCCCTAACACCATCTGAGACTGATGAATTCTGTGAAGAGGAACCGGGACCTGTGGTGGAGGTGGTCTGGGGAATGTCTCAGTGAGGGAGTCTGGGAATCTCAGCAGCAGCTCCCTGGTTGGAGTGGCACACACTACCCTGTCTCCCCTCCATGGATGCTGTTCCCGGGGGCAAGGCAAGGGGGTGACATGGAGCCGGCTTTGGCAGCCAGAGTCCTGAGCACAAGGGCATAGTTCTGGGCGCCAGATTCCAGCCATGGGAACCCTGGGGCTTGGTCCCTAACACCTTGCTCTGCAGGTCAGGGTCACCCCTCCACTTCATGCTCAGTGACCAAAAGGATCACCAGACTCAGACCATGGACTTTAGCCCCAGCCAGGGGGAAAGTTGGAAGAGGAGACCTCCAAGTGCCAGGTGGATGAGTAGGCATCTCCCAGATATGGGGTGTAAGACCAGACCCCTGGACAGAGCTGCACCAGACCCCGGCCCTCCAGGGATAAAAGTGGGGCTGGAGTTGCCAGGTGAGCTGCCTGGAGGACAGGACGCTGCAGCCTGCTTTAAGAGGTGGGGAAATGGGAGAGGGTCCGTCTTGCAGACAGGAGAGGGGCATGTAGGGAATTGAAATCACTGAAGCTGAGAAAGGTCAAGAAAGGAGGCTGGAGATTCAGGTCAGCCCAGAGGAAACTGAACTTCGCATCAAGGGAAACAGGCCCCTGAGGAAGGAAGGTTTTGAGTCAGTGGCCACAGATCATCTTGTCACCCAGACTCAGAGAGGGGACCCAGCTTGGCCCATGGAGATGGGGCCCTGGCTGGGCCAGGAGCAGGGGGTGTGGGATGTGAGGGTTAGAATTTTACCCCAGGGAATTCCCTGGTGGTCCAGTGGTTAAGATTTGCACTTTCACAGCTGTGCCCCAAGTTCAATCGATGGTCAGGTAACCAAAGTCCCAAAGCCCCAGTGGTGTAGCTCCCCCCCAACCAAAAAAAAAAAATGACTCTAGGTTTCCTTGGGACAAGAATCAAGTGGGCACTGCTTACCCACTGCTTACCCTGCTTCCTGCAGCCACAAGCACCACGTGGGCAAGAATCCGAGGCCAGTTGGAGGGGTTGATAGAGAGCTGCTTCTTCATTCTCCCATCCTGCAACCCCTCCCTGGTCCAGCTCTGCTCCCTTGCATTTGCCCCATGATGGAGCCCAGCCTCCTCCTGGATGTCCGGAACCCTCCCAAGCCCACCCCATGTTGCTCTATCAAGTTCCACCACCGCCCCAGCCCAAGTGTCTCCCTTCTGCTGCTCAGCCGTAAGCTTGAGCTATTCTTCCTGCCAGGAACACCACCATCAACCTCCTCACCATCCTTAGCGCCCCTTGGGCCCCGCACACATTAGCAGGTGTTCAGTATAGAAGGAAGAAACAGAATCACGGAGCCCTTTAAGGTGTCGCCAACTCTGGGTCCTGGCAGTCTGCCTTGAGATGCCGTCCCCCGCCCCTACCCCCGGTGCCCAGTCAGAACGTCACACCTGGACACATGTTTAAATTTGAGGCCATCGCATGAAAACTCAAATCCCAGGGCACTAAAGGGAACTCTGCACCCAGGCGGGTAAGGTTCTCTTGTCAGCGCGCAGAAACGCAGAATCAGTATCCACTTGATCCTAGTGAAGTTGCTGACCGAGGACCTCCAGGACGCAGAAACGGAAGCATCCTGAAGAATTGTGTTCTAATTAGAATTAGTAGAAAGCGAAACCGGCTGGGCGGCAGGCACTGCCCTTAGGGACCGCCCCGAGGCCGGCGAGGCTATCAGTGGAGGGGAGGGGCCGCTGGGAGAGGGAGGGGCCTCGGAGGCTCCCCGGGAGCTCGCGGGGCAATCACAGCGGTGGGGGGGTGCGGGGGTGGAGGGGGCGACCTTTGCGCCAGGCGGGGCCGAGTCTGGCTGGGTCCCTGGCACCTCGGCGCCCAGAGGCACAGCCACGCAGGAACCGAGCCGGGGTCCCGGCGCCGCCGCTATGGACATCCCGCCGCTGGCGGGCAAGATCGCAGTGCTATCGCTGGGCGCCCTCCCGTTGTCCTTCGCGCTCAACTACGTCTCGGTGCTCTCGTAGTGCGTGCGGGAAGGGGCTGGGGAGGCCTCCTCTGGGGCGGCGGGGCTGGGTTGGGGTGTGAGGGTGCGAAGCGGGCGGGATGCGGATGCGCGGGTTCCCCTGAGCCGAGCGGCCCGGCGCCGCTGGCCCGGGGGAGAAGCGGGCTGGGTCAGGAGAACCCCTCGTTTCCAACCGGAAATACCCTTCCAGCCGGCTGGCGCAGTGTGGTGGAGCTGGGGCGCTCCTGGGACGTTTGGGACCTGGGGGGAGGGACTCTGAGAAACAGAGCCCCTAACAAGGCAGGGTTTTGGAAGGTTTCTGGAGTTTTCCCAGGGATGTGCCCAGCACAGACTCCAAAGTCGCCAAGGGTCAAAGTATTGTCCCAGATAAGGCCCTAGTGACCCGGCTTTTGCCACACACAAGTTCTGCTGCGCTACCCTTACCAGACAGTTCCTCCATCGCCTGTCTGACACTTTCTTATCTTCAGGGGCTGGCCCACCCTGTGCATAGCCTCAGTTTCCCCTACACGCCTCCACCTCCCCTGTCCCTATCACCCACCCCCAGGCCTCAATGCTGTGGATCCAGGCACTGAATATCAGCCACCCACCAATCCCTCATACCCCCAAAACCAACACAGACTGAGGCCATGGGGCTGAGTCTTGACTGTGGAGTTGGCTCCTTGGGTACAAATTCCTGGCTCCACCCCCCTGGAGCCCAAGTGAGCCAGGTTGCCCCCGGGAGCCTCGGTTTCTTCACTGTGTAATGAACGTAATCCTAGACTCATTCCATAGTTACAGTCAAGGATTATGAACTGTGTGCCAAGATGCTGTTGCTGTCTCAGCTAATTACTATAATTGTCATTGTTGGTTGGATGGGGCCAAGAATGGGGATCCTAAGGGGTCGGGGGAAGGTAGGGATCTGGAGAGAGTGTAAGGGGGGAATATGTGACCTCGGATATGTCTCCCACACTCTCTGGGCCTTGATTTGCCAAGTGTCGGGGGCTGCCCAGAGACCTGGCTTCTAGTATCTCTGCAGGTGGTTGACGTGCCTTATCAGGTTGATAGGAATAGATCAGGGCAGGGGTGGGGTGGGGTTGATGGAAACTTTTGGACTTTATCTGGGAGGAGTCGGGAGCTTCAGACAATGAGGTGTACAGAGCTAAGCTCTAGAGATCCTTTGGTGGTTGTGAGCACTGGAACTGACCAAGAGGGTCTTGGAATTGTTGAATGAATAAGCAAGCTGACACACATCAGCAGGTGACTGGATAAATCGCATAGTCAGAAGGGGTTGACAGAGATTCCCTCTGCACCTGGAAGAGGAGCAATGCAGATGGGCCATGAAGGATGAATAGGACTTTGCCAAGGGGAAAGACTTTGGGAAGGAGTTAGGGGGTGGGGCATGAGGATGAGATGGTTGGATGGCATCACCGACTCAATGGACGTGAGTTTGAGCACGCTCTGGGAGTTGGTGATGGACGGAGAGGCCTGGTGTGCTGCAGTCCATGGGGTCGCAAACAGTCAGACACTGAACTGAACTGAGGCAGTGGGTCAGAAACAGCTGGAGCAAGAGCCCGGTGCTGGGAAATGGGAGTTACAGGGAATGGCTTTCCTTGATGGACAGGAGCTTCAGCCTGGTCACCTGGAGCTTCCTGGTGTCTGCTCTGCCCCAGGGTGCTATAGGGTCTCAGTCAGGGCCTGGCCTCCCTGACTTGGTTTTCCTCTCCACAGCCCCCTGGGGGTGGTGTTGATGAGCACCCTGATCCTGGGTCTGCTCTCCTTGGCCATATACAGCTTGTCCCGCAGTGACATCTATTATGACCCGCTCTATGCTGGTGAGTTGGTGGGAGGTCCTGGGGAAGAGAACTGTTTGGGCAAGGGCTTCCTGCATCAGACTGGCAGTCCTTGAAGGGCCTTCATCAGACTGGAGAACCTCAGAGAGACTGGAGACCCCCTGTTGATTGGGGAGTCTCAGGGGGCCTTCCCCTTCTGACTTGGGGCTCCTGAGTGCCACAGAACAGTGCCTTTCTCATCAACCTGTGGTCACCTTTAAGGCAAGGACTGTGCCTCCCTGTGAGGAAGGGTTGTGGGTCATGTGATTTGTGGGGTTGGGCCTGGGAGCAGTTTTGCACAGAGGCTTTGGGAAACTGAGTCCCCAACAAGAGCTCTCAGGCCCCACCCACACCTAATCTCTGCCCTGCCCCCACACTGCCAATGCCCCGCCTGCTCTCCCGTAGTCTTCGCGGTCTTCGCCTTCACATCCGTGGTGGACCTCCTTATTGCTCTCCAGGAAGATGGCTACATGGCGGGTTTCATGGCGTTCTACACCAAGGAGGTATGTCGGGAGCGGTCTGGGATGCCCGCAGTCCTCCTGCCTGTCTGAGCCCCACACCTGCCCCTGCAGGGTGAGCCGTACCTGCGCACGGCACATGGAGTTTTCATCTGCTACTGGGATGGCATTGTTCACTACCTCCTCTACCTGGCCATGACTGGTGCCATCCGTAAAAGGTGCGCAAGGTGGGCAGGGTGGCACCTGGACCCTGGGAAGGAGGTGGAGTTCTTAGGTGGGAGGTCCCAGGCCAGGGTGAAGCCAGAAGTGTCTGTAGGGGAAATCAGGAAGCCCCTCTAGGGCTTAGACAGGGGTGGCTAGGAGAAGGATTCAGGGACTGTCACAGGTGTCCATGGTGGTCAATTCTCTTCTCTTGTGTCACCCTGTACCTGGGCAGCCACTGCTATCCTTGGACATAGGGTCTGACTGTTTATTCCCTCATTCAACTCCCTGTTGTCCCTTCTGTCTTGGGTGAAACTGAAGGGGTCCAGACCTGGGGAGCCCAGATTGGTCTCTGGACCCTGACCCTCTGAGACTGGGGGACAGGAATCTACCGGTTACTCCTCCATCTCCCGCCCAGGAAGAGTTACCGGAACCTGGGACTCTACTGGCTGGGATCCTTCATGATGAGCATCCTAGTGTTCCTCCCAGGAAACATCCTTGGTAAGGACTTGGCTCTGAGGAATCCTGTCTCCCTGGGCTGGGCCACTGCCTGGCACCTGGAAGTCCCCACGGGGTACTCCATACCTTTTCCAGTGTCTGCGGAGGGCAGCCTCCCACCCCCGCCAACTGCATGCCTCTCCATTCACAGTCGAAGTCGGCAGACTTTCCCCACAACTCTCCCATTTTCCTTTTGGAGAAATGGAAACACATTCTACTTCTTCCCCAGCTAGTGGTCCCTGACCCCAGGGACTTAGCCCAGAACGCTCTTGACGTGAGAAGGGAATCTTAAAGTGGATCCAGAGGGCAGACTGAGAACTTTGTAGGTAGGTCGTGGGAGACAGAGCAGAGAAGGCAGCCAGGGATGTGGGGATGGCTTTGAAAGAGGAATATCCAGGGTGTTTCCAGGGGGAACAAAAAACAGCTGAAGTGTAGGAGCTGTGTCCTGAAGGTGAACTGAGGAAGGCCAGGCTGAGGAGCACGGTCATCATCTTACAAGCACTGGGGGGGTCAGAGGTGTTAGGGCTGAGCTAGGATGGCATTTGTGACTCAACAGCTTCCAGCCAGGGGCTCTGACATGGCCCTGCCAAAGGGTCCAGCGAGGCCTGGGAGATCCTCACTTCATGACACCCTGTCTCTCCTACTGTGGCAGGCAAATACAGCTCAGAGATCAGGCCCACATTTTTCCTCACCATTCCTTTCGTGCTGATCCCGTGCTGGGCTGGCTTGAGGGTCTTCACCCAGACCCGGGTGCCAACCTGCTGCACTCCCAACATGGTGAGTCCCATGCCCCCAGGTGAGCCTTGTCCCAAATGCCTGAATTTCCCCCATTTGTGTTGCTTCTCGCCAAAGACATGATCTCCTTGGAAAGATCTCCTTGGTGATTAGGGAAGAAGGGATGAGCCTTCCCTGAGTGCCTCTTGGATACCAGGCTTCTCATGCTGTTTCTCATGGGGCAGGTGGAGGAGGTCCAAGGAAAGGGCCTTCTGCGGCGCCCAGTTGACCTGGCCCTCGTCATCTGCCTCGTCTTTGCTGCATTCTTCACCCTCTTTCGGGGCCTGGTGAGTCTGCACTGGCCAACCTCCTTGCCTCCAGTCCCCTCCCCAACCCACCCCTCCCCTTCTTCAACGTCTTTATCCAGTGCGGAAAAAGGCCACTACTCTCCCACCTAATCATCCAGGGAAGTTCACTGAGTCTAATCTGAGTGTTCCCGCACAAAGTCCCATTCCCTGTAGCCTTCTCCCCAGCTCAAGCATCTGTGGATTCTCAGAGGAGAAAACCAAGGCTGGGGCAGGCCAGAGCAGGGGGTGTGGGCCCTTCCCAGGCGGGTGGGGAAATATCCCTATGGGAGGGATGTTTGAGGCTTTTGGTTTGTCTGTGGGCCCTAGGTGGTCCTTGACTGCCCCTTGGATGCCTGCTTTGTCTACATCTATCAGTATGAACCGTACCTGAGAGACCCCGTGACCTATCCAAAGGTGCAGGTGAGAGGGCAGGCGGGAGGAGAGGCCACGGTCCTGCTGTGGTTAGGGGTCTACAGGGCCCCTTTGATGCAGGGGCCAGCACAACACAAATCAAACTGGCTGAAGCACAAAGGGAATTTATTGTCCTACCAAAAAGTACAGATGTGGTCTTCAGGTATGACTGGATCCAGGAGCTCAAAGCTACTCTATCTCCAGGCTCTGCTTTCTTTGCATGTGCTCCACTCCCAGATGGAGCCTTTGTGGTATGGCAGAGACAGCCCTGGGTATCTCCAGGCTTCCATTCTCCCTATTTAGCCCCCTCGGAGGATACTGAGCCCTTAATTCCTCAGTGCTTAAGTGTAAGTCTTAAGTAGGCTGGGATTGGCCAAGTTTAAGTCACAAGCTCATAGCTGATTATTCTGGCCAGGGGGGTGGGATGTTCTGATCAATCAGGCGAGGGTCACATGCTACACATAGAGGAAGGTGGATGGGCTCAGTGTATGAGAGTGGTGTGGGGGGAAACCCAAGGGGAAGAAAGGAGTGATTTCCACAAGGGTGGGATATACAGTGAACCCCAATCTTGATAGAGTCTAGGCTGGCCAGATCCTCCCTGGGACCACCACCGGAGGGGCATCAGGAGACCTAACTGAGCAGCTACTCATTCCATCAGTTGTGTGCCCCCCAGATGCTGGTGAATATGTTTTATGTGCTGCCTTTCTATGGCCTGGCCATCTATGCCCTCATCTTTCCTGGATGCTCCTGGCTGCCTGACTGGGCCTTGGTATTTGCTGGAGCCATTGGCCAGGTGAGGTGCGGTGGGGTGGGGTGTGTTGGGCTGGTGTTTAGGAGAGAAAGTCTCTGCCTGCTTATCAATTGCCTTTGTGCTTACCTTGGGCGATGCCAGGCCCTTGACAGGCTCCTAGGATTTCCTAGTGTTGGAAAAAAAAATGGGCCAGACACAGATACCCCATCCCATGAGGTCAGCTGAACAGAGGAGCTACAGAGGCTGAGAGGGATTCCAGAGAGGCAGAGTTCTTAAAAGAGGGGGCATGGACTTTGCTGTATGGGTATGAATCTTTGGGCAGGGAAAAGCATTCCAGGAATGGGAATAGCACAAAGAAATGCACAGAGGGGGACAGTGATTTAGACAGCCATAACGTGGGTAAAGGCAGCGGCAAGATAAATTGACAGCTAGATGCTAAGGGCTTTGCAATCTGGGCTTGGGAGCTTGTACTGAGAACAATGAGGAGCCATAGAAGGTGTCTGAATAGTGGCGGGTTCAGAGCTGGGGGCATGTTTCTGGGTTTCTGATGGGAAGTGATAAAGGCTGGACCCTGGCCAGGGCAGTGGTATCAGGAGGACCTTAATTAGATGTATTATTATTTTATCTGTTACAGGTAGAATTGAGAGGATTTGTGTCAAGGCTGCCTGGGGTGGGGAAGACCAGGAGGAGGGGCTAGACTCAGGTCAGAGAGATGGGGTGAGGTGTCCAGCAGACAGAGCGAAGACGGTTCTGGTTAGGCAGCTGGGCAGAGGCTCACAGATGAATGGATAAGAACAGACAGGACATGTGGAGCACAGGGATGTTTAGAGACAGAGGGACTGAAGAGGGAAGACAGGAAGATCAGCAAGACCAGTGAGATAAGGATGAAGGACTTTTGGGTTCCCCATGGAGGGATGTTGGCGATGCCGGGACTTGTCCTCTGGTCTGTGACATCCATCCTCCCTTTCTGACCGCCAGGCACAGTTCTCACACATGGGGGCCTCCATGCACCTGCGCACGCCCTTCACCTACCGTGTGCCTGAGGACGCCTGGGCCAGCTTCTTCGTGTGTAACCTACTGTATGCACTGGGCCCCCACTTGCTGGCCTTCCGCTGCCTGTGGCGCCCTGCCTTCTTCCTATGCCCACCTCTTGGGCCCCCAACCCACCATGAGAAGCAGCACTGAGGGGGCCATGGGACCCCCCAAGACTCAGTTTACATGCCCAGCCAGCCCTGTCCTTGGAAGGGTGGGTTGGGCTTTTTTAGAGACAGGAGGTGTGTTTCTGGGTGCCTTCAGTTCTGGCTATGGTGATTTCAAGCTAGTAGGTAGGATGGGGGTGCCCAAGGTCCAGGTGTTCCAGCAGAGAGGGCCACAGGCATGCTCAGCTGTCACCTCACCCAAACTCCACATAGGTACCCTCCCTATCCATTATCCCCTCAATGGATCCTTTCAGTAAAAGTCCTTTTGATGTATAAAATGTTGCTCTGAGTGTTTCATGGGGCAAGGGACCCTATTCTCAGAACCCACCAGGGCCCACTCATCACTGCCAGGTTAACTCACTGGAGCTATGGTGCCGGACAAGAGAATTTGGCCTCTGGCTGGTATGCATCTTCCAGATGGGGAAAAATGAGACTCCGAGAGGACCGGAGACCCGTCTGAGGTCACAATCAGGAGAGAAGAGTCCAAACTCTAAGCTCCACCAAGAAATTATAACAACTAACAGTGTGACTCAGTTATTAATCACCTACTGTATACCAGGCCAATGACCAACCTCACACGCTACATGCTGGATCTCACCCCATATTCCAAATGGGAAAACTGAGTCTGCAGGAGGTGAAGAGCCTGGGCCGAGGTCATGCCTCCTTAATGCAGCTGTGTTAGGCATAGAGTGCTGGCTCCTTCAACCACAGAGCCCTGTGTCTGCTGTCTGACTTGCTCATATTTGGGAGAAACTGAAACTGAGGGGCAGCCAAGAAGTTGGGGGAAGGGCTCCTTGTCCTCTGGTTGTAATTTTTTTAATCTTTATTTTTATTTCTTTGGCTGCCTCAGTTCTTAGTCGCGGCGTGCAGGATCTTTAGTTGCAGTGCACGGACTCTTAGTTGTGGCATGTGGGATCCCTGACCAGGGATCAAATCCAGGCCTCCTGCATTGGGAATGTACAATCTTAGCCACTGGACCACCAGGGAAGTCCCCTCTCCTGATCTGATTTTTAACTTAAGTGAAGTTGCAGGTTCAGGGATAACTCCTGCCCAGAGCATGTGGGTTAGGGGATTGATCTCCCTACCCCTACCAATACTTAATAGGCATCTATAGTATGACTACAGATCTCTTCATGAAAATTAGAGATACCAAGGGAACATTTCATGCAAAGATGGTCTCAATAAAGGACAGAAATGGTATGGACCTAACAGAAGCAGAAGATATTAAGAAGAGGTGGCAAGAATACACAGAAGAACTATACAAAAAAATCTTCATGACCCAGATAACCACGATGGTGTGATCACTCACCTAGAGCCAGACATCCTGGAATGCCAAGTCGAGTGGGCCTTAGGAAGCAGCACTACGAACAAAGCTAGTGGAGGTGATGGAATTCCAGTTGAGCTATCTCAAATCTTAAAAGATGATGCTGTTAAAATGCTGCACTCAATATGCCAGCAAATTTGGAAAACTCAGCAGTGACCACAGGATTGGAAAAGGTCAGTTTTCATTCCAATCCCAAAGAAAGACAATGCCAAAGAATGTTCAAATTACCACACAATTGCACTCATCTCACATGCTAGCAAAGTAATGCTAAAAATACTCCAAGCCAGGCTTCAACAGTACATGAATGGTGAACTTCCAGATATTCAAGCTGGATTTAGAAAAGGCAGAGGAACCAGAGATCAAATTGCCAACATCTGTTAGATCATCAAAAAAAGCAAGAGAATTCCAAAAAAACATCTGCTTTATTGACTACGCCAAACCCTTTGACTGTGTGGATCACAGCAAACTGTGGAAAATTCTTAAAGAGATGGGAATGTCAGATCACCTGACCTGCCTCCTGAGAAATCTGTATGCAGGTCAAGAAGCAACAGTTAGAACTGGACTGGTTCCAAATTAGGAAAGAAGTACATCAAGGCTGTATACTGTCACCCTGCTTATTTAACTTATATGCAGAGTACATCATGTGAAATGCTGGGCTGGATGAAGCACAAGCTGGACTCAAGATTGCTGGGAGAAATATCAATAACCTCAGATGTGCAGATGACACCACCCTTTTGGCAGAAAGCAAAGAGGGACTAAAGAGCCTCTTGATGAAAGTGAAAGAGGAGAGTGAAAAGTTGGCTTAAAACTCAACATTCAGAAAACTAAGATCATGGCATCTGGTCCCATCACTTCATGGCAAACAGATGGGGAAACAATGGAAAGAGTGAGAGACTTTATTTTCCAAGATCACTGCAGATGGTGACCACAGTCGTGAAGTTAAAAGATGCTTGCTCCTTGGAAGAAAAGCTATGACCAATCTAGACAGCATATTAAAAAGCAAAGACATTAGTTTGCCAACAAAAGTCCATCTAGTCCAAGCTATGGTTTTTCCAGTAGTCATGTATGCTTGTGAGAGTTGAACTATAAAGAAAGCTGAGCACCAAAGAATTGATGCTTTTGAACTGTGGTGTTGGAGAAGACTCTTGAGAGTCCCTTGGACTACAAGGAGATCAAATCAGTCAGTCCTAAAGGAAATCAGTCCTGAATTTCATTGCAAGCTGAAGCTCTAATACTTTGGCCACCTGATAAAAGAGCTGACTCGTTGCAAAAGACCCTGATGCTGGGAAGGATGGAAGGCGGGAGGAGAAGGGGAAAATAGAGGATGAGATGGTTGGATGGCGTCACTGACTGGATGGACATGAGTTTGAGTAAGCTCCAGGAGTTGGTGATGGACAGGGAAGCCTGGTGTGCTACAGTCCATGGGGTCACAAAGAGTCGGACATGACCGAGTGACTGAACTGCTAGTATGTCTAGCCACTGGATTGTCACCAAAGACCCAGAACTCCATATGTTAGATGTGGAAACTGAGGCATCAAGTGAGGGGCAGGGGCAGATTTGAGCCATTGCTGCAGGTCCCCTCTGCAGGGTGTGTGACTGTTGTGGGGTCCCCATCCCAGGGTGAGCATCTTTGGCTTCTGGACCCTTTGATGGCAACCCACTCCAGTATTCTTGCCTGGAGAATCCCATGGACAGAGGAGCCTGGAGGGCTACAGTCCATGGGGTCACACAGAGTCAGATATGACTGGAGCGACTTATCACACACACAGTGACAGATGGGAAAACTGAGGCCTGCAAGCCCTCGCCCAGGCTACTCAGCCCTTCCACCCACAGGGAGCATCATGAGCACCCCACCTCCATTTAAAAGATAGTTGAACTGAGACCCAGAAAATTTCCTCTACTGGCCCAGGTCAGCCCCAGGCTTGGTACCCACTGTTCAGGGCGGTCCTTCCTCCATCTGTGCCCGTCACCACCTCTCCCCAGAGCAGGTGCCACCATGTCCCCTTTAACGCCCCCCCACACCCGTCCGCCTGCCTCCTTCCCTCCCTGCTCCCCTTGCAGGCAGACGCCAGGATTGCGCTGTCTGCTGGGATCTGCCCAGTCTTCCCCGGGTGTGCGGGGGAGCGCAGTCCCGCGCCTGGGGGCCGTCGGGCGAGGGCCGCGCCGGCAGGATGGTGAGTGGGACCATGGGTTCGGGAGGGCCTTCTCTGGGACTCCGTGTCTCTGAAGCTACACCCTTCGGTGTTCCCCTCCTTAGCCCTCTCCCCGTCTCGTATCTCTTTCCTCCCACTCTTTCCATCTCTGCCTCTCCTTGTCCTGCTCTTCTAGGTCCCTCGCCACTTCCTCTCTTTCCTCCCCGCCCGTCCCTTTTCTCTCCCTCTCAGCCTCCGTCTCTCCTGTCTCTCTCCGTCTCTCCTTACCCTGCTCCGGGTCTCCCTCTGGCACTCTCTTTTCTATCTCTCCCTTTGTAACTGCTTCTTCTCGCCCGTCTCTCTCGCCTCTGTCTCCGTCTCCCCTGCTTTTCTCCGCGTCGCAGCCTCTTTTCCTGTTCTCGCCTTCTTTCAGTGTCTCCAGCTCTCTCCGCTTCTACCACCCCCTCGCCCCCCACCCCCACCTGCACGGGTTTGCTGCAGTCTCCTGGCGTTCGGATAACCTTGCCGCTGCCGCTGCTCCAGCTTCTCTGCCCCTCCTCCCTCCTCCCCAGTCCCTGGCCTGGGCCGGAGCTGGAGAGAAGGGGGCGGGGCTCAGGGTCTCCGGTGCTGGGGTTCGCGGGGGCAGGTGGGTTGCCGACGCCGAGCTAAGGGAGAGTGAGTCCAGGCGCGCGAGCTTAGCGCAAAGGCAAGGGTCGTGAGGTCCCAGGAGAGTGGGGGTGGGGTAGAGTCCGCTAGCCTTCTCCTTGGGACCCCGGCTAGTTGGGGATCTGGGCGTGTAAGAAGTCCTCGCTGCGAGAAAGGCGGGCCAGGGGGCAGGGGGCTAGTCTTCTGAAAGGGCAGAGTCAGGAGGCTGGACTGAGCGCTGGGTGCCCCCAGGTGTGTGCTCGGGCGGCCCTCGGTCCCGGCGCGCTTTGGGCAGCTGCGTGCGGAGTCCTGCTGCTCGCCGCCGCGGCGGAGGCGCAGCGCGGCCGGAAGAAGGTCGTGCACGTGCTGGGTGAGTCTGGGCCGTAGAAGCGGATCTTGCCCCGCAGAGGCCGTGGGCAAATAGGATCGCCCGAGTGCGCGGAGCGGGAAAGAGGGAGGATGCTGGGCTGTCCTGATGGCCACAGTCCCCACCCAGCTCCTCCCGCTCTGAGTCCCCGCCCCCTCCCTAGTTTCCTCCTGGAGCCCTTGTACCTTTCTGATCTCCTCTCACCCAACTTTTCTTCCTACACCCCCTTCCCCGGGCCCCGTTCCCCAGGTGCTCCTGTCCCGCCCCTAGGGCTTCTTAACCCTCTTTGGTCGTCCACAGAGGGGGAGTCGGGCTCGGTGGTGGTGCAGACAGCGCCGGGACAGGTGGTCAGCCACCGGGGTGGCACCATCGTCTTGCCCTGCCGCTACCACTACGAGGCAGCCACCCATGGCCACGACGGCGTCCGCCTCAAGTGGACCAAGGTGGTGGACCCGCTGGCCTTTGCCGATGTCTTCGTGGCGCTGGGCCCCCAGCACCGAGCGTTTGGCAGCTACCGCGGGCGGGCTGAGCTGCAGGGCGATGGGCCCGGGGACGCCTCCCTGGTTCTCCGAAACGTCACGCTACAGGACTACGGGCGCTATGAGTGCGAGGTCACTAACGAGCTGGAGGATGACACGGGCATGGTCAAGCTGGACCTGGAAGGTGACCAGACTGTGGGCAGGACGGGTCACGTTTCTAAGGGAGGAGAGAGGATACTGCAAGGACAGAAACCAAGTCAAGTTGGCCTGAAAGGATTTAGCAGCTCGGTGGGGTAGGATAACGGTTCTGATTTGGGGTGATTTTGCTCCTCAGGGATATCAGCAACGTCTAGAAGCAGGTTATGGTGGTATATAGCGGGCAGAGGCCAGGGATGCTGTGAAACATCCCACAAAACACAGGCAATTCGCCCAAGCAAATAATCCAATCCAAAACGTCAATAGCGAAGAGGTTGGGAAACCCTGCAGTAGAATTCAGGCACAGGGAGATCCAGGCACTCACATCATTTCAGGAATCCTTCCCTCAGCTCTGCTTCCCTGGGTGGGCTTTCCTTGGTCAAGTTTCCCGGGTGGAAACAAAAAGTAGTGCCAGGCTTCCACCCTCCCAGGTTGGCAATCGATTTCCTTTAAGTGTTACCTAGAGTCCCAGAGTTGTCCCTCATTGGTCCAGCTTGAGTCATGTGCCCATCCACGAGCCAATCACTGTGCCTGGGAGATGGGTTGCTCTGATTGGCTGACCGTGGAGCTGAGAGGTGGCGTTTCTATTTGAAGAAATCCCTTCCATTTGGTTGCTTTCCTCACTCCACCTTAGAAGACTCTAGGAGAGATTTCTTAGCCCTCACTTGCTGAACTTCCCAGCAAGAGCGAATAACAATAACAAAAGCAGCTCTCCTTTATTGGGTGTTTTCTACGTGCCAGGAGCTTGGTTGAAGAGCTCTCTGGAGTCTCTCATTTAATTTTCCCAAAACCCCTGAGTAAGACGCTATTCCTAGCAGATGGGCAATTGGCTCAGAGAGGTTAGAGCCTTGACCAGGACACGTACCAGTGAGTGGCAGAGCCAAGACTCAAACTCCAGTCTCAGGCTTCAGTTCTTCTCTCTGGTTCCTGTTTGATCCTTCCTGCAACTGCTGAGACATGCATCTGCACCCACAAAGTCCTCTCCCCAAACACAGACACATAGAATGCTAGTGAACAGAGTTGACTGTGATTCTGATGAGGGAGGAGTTAACGAACAGAAGGTAGATGAGAAACCAATGGGAAATGTCCTGGGTAATCCTGGAGACCAAAGAGTTCTTTGTCTAGGGTCAAATATTCATGGGCTCCTAGCGTGGGGGAGTCAGCTTGGTGGGCTCAGAACTTGACCAGAAGGCAGGTCCCAATGCTGGAAGAATGTCAGAAGCACATAGAACTGAAGGAAGCAGGGTTGTGGAAGCTGGGTTTTGAAGAACGAATAGGAGTTCTACAAGTGGAAAGACGGAAAGAACACAAAGGTCTCCAGGGGTGGAAAGGAGGTGAACATGATTAAGTGTGTCAAAGGGGAGAGTCAAGTGAATCCCAAGTTTAAGGCAAAGGAAATATGAGGGATATGAGCTGGGGAAAGGCTGGTCAGGTCTGACGCCAGAGTGAAGGATAGACTGAAAGGTGACACCCCTGATGGTAGGCGAATGCGAATTGGGGAGGTCCGAGCTGACCCTTGTGTACCCTCTCAGGTGTAGTCTTCCCTTACCACCCTCGTGGAGGCCGCTACAAGCTGACCTTCGCCGAGGCTCAACGTGCGTGCGCTGAGCAGGACGGCATCTTGGCGTCGGCTGAGCAGCTGCACGCGGCCTGGCGCGACGGTCTGGACTGGTGCAACGCAGGCTGGCTGCGCGACGGCTCGGTGCAGTACCCGGTGAGCCAGCCCCGGGAGCCCTGCGGCGGCCTGGGCGGGGCCGGGAGCGCCGGGGCTGGCGGCGGAGCCTCAGGAGGTGTGCGCAACTACGGCTACCGCCACAACGCAGAAGAACGTTACGATGCCTTCTGCTTCACGTCCAACCTCCCGGGTGCGTAGGTCCCACCCCTGGGAGGAAGGTCCCGCCCACCGCTGGCCCGGGCCCCGCCCCACCCATGAGACCTCCACCCCCGGGCCCGTCTCAAGATTCTTTCCCACTGTGCCCAGTTTTCTGTCCTCGCCTTTCCTCTCCACACCTATCCTCGGGTGTCTGGACCCGAGGTCCCTAGTGTAGTCAAGGCGCGGCAATCAAACAAAGCTTGGCACCAACACTGCTGTAGCCGAGGCCGTGGTCCCGGGCTGCAGGGGACCGGGTGAAGTTTCTGAATCCTGAGGCTGTTTCCTGGGCGGCAGGCAAAAGGGAGTCCTGAAATCCGAGGAGACCCAGCCCCAAGAGCAGCCCTAATCACTCCTACCCACCCCTCTGCAGGGCGCGTGTTCTTCCTGAAGCCACTGCGGCCGGTGCCTTTCTCCGGAGCGGCGCGCGCCTGCGCGGCGCGCGGCGCCGCCGTAGCCAAGGTGGGGCAGCTGTTCGCCGCGTGGAAGTTGCAGCTGCTGGACCGCTGCACCGCGGGCTGGCTGGCGGACGGGAGCGCACGCTACCCCATCGTGAATCCGCGCGCGCGCTGCGGCGGCCGCCGGCCGGGTGTACGCAGCCTCGGCTTTCCAGACGCCTCGCGCCGCCTCTTCGGCGTCTACTGCTACCGAGCGCCTGGCGCGCCGGACCCCGCCCCTGGCGGCTGGGGCTGGGGCTGGGCTGGAGGCGGCGGGTGGGCCGGAGGCGCGCGAGACCCCGCCGCGTGGACCCCGCTGCGCGTCTAGGCCTGGGCCGTGGGCCGCTGGGTCGCTTGGCGGCTGGCCGAGTGCTCTGCGGCGTGGACTGACCGCACACCTGGAGTCTGGCCAGGCTCCTTGCGGTGCCCTGCAAATTGGCCAGACCTCCTGCGGTCCATAACCCCTGGCCACACCCTCTGAGGTCCCCAGAGTCTGGCCAGTTCTCAGAACCAAGTCCCTTGGAGTCCCCTGGAGATTGACCAAGCCCTAGCTTTTCTGAGCGGTGGATTGGGTCTCCTCTCCCAACTTTCCCTAGGAGATGAGGCACACCCTCTGAGAATCCATGGAGCCCAACAGACTCTGAGGTCTCCTGAACACTGGACACGTCTCCGGAAATCTTCTGGAACTTACCCCATGGTCGCCTGGAGGCTGGACCCCCGGGATTATCTGGAGACTTGCCACACGTCCTATGCATCTCGCCGGAGACTGTAGACTGGTACCCTAAGGCCACCTGGACACTGAGCTCTCCTACCCACCATCTGTAGAGAAACTGGAAGCCTCTGAGTTCGTCGATTGACCACACGGCCATGGTCACATGAACACTGTGGGCTCCTGTCCTTTTCCCTAGGGTAACCTGGAGATTGGTTACTCCCATTCTCTCCCTTTCTCCCACGAGTCCCCCAAAGTTTCCAGAATAACAGGTCATGTCTCCAGGTCACTGTGGAGAACAATCCCACCCCTTCAGTTTCAGGGGAGACCACCCTTGTCTGTCACCGTTAATACAGGTTGACATGCCCCAGCTGGCTCGCATGACGGGGTGCCCGTGGCGCATCCCTCAGATTCTGAGGGAGCAAGTCTGCCTTTACCTGATGGCCCCTTTCCTAGCTGTCACCTAAGAGACCATCTCCCGGGTCCAGGGACCCATAAAATCCATGTCATTTGCTGTGGAGACAAATTGCCCCACTTCCCATTGTTACCAAGGCGACCAGCCCAGCTTCCACTGTCACCTAAAGTCACACAGCCCTTCCTTCACCAGTCACACCCATGGAGTTAGTGCCTCCCTCCTCCCGCTGTAACCATGGATACCACACGTTTCCCATCTTACCCGCCTTCACCCCAGAGACCTACAGCTTCACTCCCGCTGTCCTCACCCTGACCAACAGCCAAGGAGACCACCCTCTCCTCTAACTGTCCTGAGAGTGACCCAACGTTCGGTTCTCCAGCTCTCACCATGGAAACAGGCTGCTCTTTTCCGCGGGCGCCCCAGCTCCCTGCTCCTCTCCAAGCTCCGCCCCCAAGCGGCTTGGACCCAGCAGCTGTTGCCATGGAGACTAGACTCCGGTGTCTGAGATAACAGAACACCTGTCCCCTTAGGCTTGCTCTTGTAGGTAGGGCCCGCCCCTCCACATTGTCACCGTAGAGGCTGTCAGCGTCATCTCCATGACAACTGACTTCCCAGTCCTCAGGAACTTCTTACCATGTGCCGAACTTGCTCCCTAGGGCTTAATGGCTGCCCCTTCACCAGATGGGCCCAGCTCCAGGCGGACTTCTGGAGCTGCTGGATACCCTCTGTTTGCACGCTAACCACATCCCAGACAACAGCTGTGCACGAGATAACCTTGCAACACCCGGATGAGCAAATGAGACCCTGGTGTGCCCCAACCCTTTGTTCTATGCAAGCGCGAGGCTCCTCTTTTCCTCTCTGAGACCACATCCCCATTCTCCCTGAGGTCCTCTCTCCTTTTCTACCCTCCCTACCCCCACATTTCCCTTCTTAGAGATCCAAGAGAGGTGGAATTGTCTGTAAACCTCAAAATCCACTCTGAACTCCAGGTTCTAAGGGGCGATTTGTGTTAACAAGTCAGGACCCAGATAACTCCCCAGTGTTAACTCAGGGAGACTGTCCATGAACAAGGCCACCCCAGCTGGAGAACCCAGTTGCAAAGTCTTGCCTGGAGTAGCGCTGGGGTCCTTCCTGGAGCCCTCCTATTGTCACGTCCATCTCCAGGAAACTTGTCTGTGGGTTTGGGGACCAGGTGTGCCTGAGTTTGAATTCTGTCTCTGTGACCAAGTGATCTTGTTTCCTCCTCTGTACCAGGGCTGTTTTTAAGGTCCCAGTGAGTGCAAAGTGTTACAGCAGGGGCTCAATAAATCTTTTCTTTTTATTTGATGAGTGAGAAAATGAGGTAGTTGGTGGATAGTTACTTCAAAAATGCATATTGGTAGACAAAATGTTTCTCAGCTGGGGCAGCAGAGGGGCTTGGTGATGATTTGGTTGGGAAACTTCTCTCATTCCTCAGGACTATTCATTCCCTCTCCCCAATCTCTCTTTCCTCTCCCTTCCCCCATCATGTTCTTCTCTCCCTTGAGCCACCTCCCATGGGTCTGGCCCTTCTCAGTTCAGTTCAGTTCAGTTCAGTTGCTCAGTCGTGTCCGACTCTCCATGACCCCATGAATCACAGCACACCAGGCCTCCCTGTCCATCACCAACTCCCGGAGTTCACTCAAACTCATGTCCACAGAGTCGGTGATGCCATCCAGCCATCTCATTCTCTGTCATCCCCTTCTCCTCCCGCCCCCAACCTTTCCCAGCATCAGAGTCTTTTCCAGTGAGTCAACTCTTTGCATGAGGTGGCCAAAGTATTGGAGTTTCATCTTTAGCATCAGTCCTTCCAATGAACACCCAGGATTGATCTCCTTTAGAATGGACTGGTTGGATCTCCTTGCAGTCCAAGGGACTCTCAAGAGTCTTCTCCAGTCCTCATTGGGTCACTAACCAACCCTACAGTTACTCTCAGTCCCTTGGAAACAAAGTGTGTGAAACTGGATGTTGACTTCCTGCATCAGGAAGGCAGAGAAGTTGCAGATTTTCCATGGGGTGGGGTGACGGTGGGGGTCAGGGGAGTGTGGGCTAAGAAGTAGCGAAAGTTCCTGGGATACAAAGAAAGGAGAAGAGAAAAAAAAAAGTGTGAATGTCTGATACGGCTGGAGAAGCAGGATGGTTGATTTAACTGCTGGTGCTTCAATATCATATAGGACAGAACTCCTAGAAATTCCAACCACTCATCTGAAGTCAGGGTCCAGCCTCCTGGTTAGAGAGCCTTGGTCTACAACTGAGTCTGAGCTTCCTTGAGTAGGAGAATGGTAATGGGGAATTTTTTTGGAGATGAGTCGTGAGATTTCTTTCATCCCTCCTTTTCCCTGCTGACATCCTTTCTCTCTTTCTGGGGATTTGACATCCTGGGTGTGCCCTGGATAACTCAGTTTTCCTCCTCTCATCCTGTGAGTCAGAGGGGCTGACTCCACTGGACAATGAGTGCTATGACTCACATTCCTGGGCCACCCTAATTGGTCCAGGGACGAATGGACCCAGTGGGTCCATGGACCCAGACAGACCAATGAGATGCAGGCCCTGGGATTTTGACAGACCAATAAGATCAAAGGAACCTTCTTTCTGCTGGGTCTCTGCACTGTTGGAGTGGAGGCCTCAAAAGCCCACCTGGAATAGAGCCCCTCCGGAGGCTAGATATTCTGGAAAGCATCTCTTTCCTGTCTTCCAGTAGCCAGTGCACTTCTCAGCGACATCTAAAATTTCCTACATGTCCTTCGGGAGATGTTTTATATTTGTTCAAGGAAACAGGCTTGTGTCATTTTCCTCCTCACTTTTACACAAGTGAAAGCACGTAATGTATACTCTTACTTGTTTACTTGCGTGTTTGGCTGCACCGAGTCTTGGTTGTAGCATGCAGGGGCTTTGATCTTCATCGCGGCTTGCAGGCTCTTTAGTTGTGGCATGTGGGATCTAGTTCCCTGACCAGGGATAAAGCCTGGGCTCCTTGCATTGGAAGTGCAGAGTCTTAGCCACTGCGCCACCAGAGAAATCCCAATACATACTTTTTATGTTGTACTATTTCACATGGTATGAAACTCACCATTGTAAACATTTTAAAGACTTCAGTTTAGTGGCATTTCGCACATTCACAGTGTTGTGCGACTGTCATCTCTATCATTTTCATCACCCCAAAGAAAACCCCATACCCATTAAGCCATGTCTCCCTTTCTCCCTGTCCCCGCTCCCTGCTCTGACGACTGTTAAATCTACTTCCCAGCTCTGTGGATCTGCCTAGTCTTGATATTTTATATAAGTGGAATCCTACAGTGCGTGTTCCTTTCGTGTCTGGCTCCTTTCTGTATGATATTTATGGTTAAATAATATTCATATATATACATATCACAGTTTGTTTGTTCTCTTATTGGTTAATGGACATTTGGGTATTTTCCATCTTTATTGTGAATAACACTGCTAAGAACATTTGTGTGCCATACATACTTTTAAAGTAACTGTTTTTTACTTAATACTGTATTTGGGGACTGGCTTCCTTCAGCTTGTAAAAAAATCACACCCCCTCCCCTCTGCTGCCAGCATTCTTCTGAAGATGGGCACTGCTGTTTGGATGCACCATAACTTTTGTAACCTGTCTCCTAATGGTGGCCATTTGCACATTTCCCATATTTTGTTGTTAGTAATAAGTACCACGGTCATCGAAGCCCAACATTCAGAAAACAAAGATCATGGCATCTGGTCCCATCACTTCATGGGAAACAGATGGAAAAACAGTGGAAACAGTGTCAGACTTTATTTTTTTGGGCTCCAAAATCACTGAAGATGCTGATTGCAGCCATGAAATTAAAAGATGCTTACTCCTTGGAAGGAAAGTTATGACCAACCTTGATAGTATATTAAAAAGCAGAGACATTACTTTGCCAACCAAGGTCCGTCTAGTCAAGGCTATGGTTTTTCCCGTGGTCATGTATGGATGTGAGAGTTGGACTGTGAAGAAAGCTGATCGCCGAAGAATCGATGCTTTTGAACTGTGGTGCTGGAGAAGACTCTTGAGAGTCCCTTGGACTGCAAGAGAGGTGAGGCCAATTTATAGCCCATCAGTAATAGATGTGGTTCCTCCCTGATAGCTCAGTTGGTAAAGAATCTGCCTGCAAAGCAGGGGACCCTGATTCAATTCCTGGGTTGGGAAGATTCCCTGGAGAAGGGAAAGTATTCTGTTCTGGAGAATTCCATGGACTGTGTTAGCCCAGGGGCCGCCAAAAGTCAGACACAGCTGAGCGACTTGCACTCATTTCACAATAGATGCACTTGCCTATTTCCATGCACCTTCACCTGCGTCATGTGTCATCAGTTGTTACCTTGGCCAGCTTATTAGGTGAAAAAGAAGATCTCTTTGTGGTTGTCACTTTCAATTCACTTGTTACATGAAGCTGACCATCCTCCACTTTGACCTTAGCTGCAGGCTGTTGAGTAAATCATAAATCATTCTCAGTTCACATACATTGTCATCATTAAAATATGCAAAACCTCTCTCTTGTGAGATTTATTGTTTATTTCCTTTTACTTATGTGTCCTAATTTGTGTTGCTTAGTAATCTGAAAATTGTGTATTATTTTATCGAGCATATGTTGTAGTTTAACAGCCATCTTGTTTCCTTTTCTTTGAGCTTTTTGTTCATATCCTTTGCCCATTTGGCTATTGGATTACTGTTTTGTTTTTTTTTTTTCCTGTTGTGGACTTGTGGCTCAGTGGATAAGAATCCACCTGCCAATGCAGGGACACAGATTTAATTGTAGGAGCTCTTTAAGGCAACAATTCCATTATCTCTGACTTGAAAATTGTTTCCAAGCTTGGCATTTGCCTTTGTATCTTGTTTATATTGCTTTTTGTCATTATTGCTTTTAGAATAAAGCCCACACTCCTCATACAGCCCATATTGCCCTGAGTGGCTCATCCTCTGCCTCTCTGACCTCATGTCCCCCCACTGTCTGCCTCTGTCACTCTGTTCCAGCCACTATGGGCAATTTACTGTTTCTCAAATGAACCACGTTCCCTTCTGCAAGGAGATTCTCACTTTTACTCTCCCTCTGCCTGACACTCTCTTGCTTTCTTCCCTTTTTCATCTAGTTAATACTATTCTTCCTTTAGATTCTGTTCACCTCCTCCAGGAAGGTTTCCCTGACCACCTCCCAGGCATCACGTCTGTTCTGTTCATCACTATCTCCCCAACATCCAACATAGTACATGGCTCAAATAGCTGCTCAGTAAGTCCTTGCTGAATGACTGAATGAAGGTGTCAAGAGGTAGGTTGAACTGTTAAAAAATTTTATTAAAATGTCCAAGAAGTACATTAATGTCCACAGTGTCAGATACCACAGACCCACGGAATACTGCAGCTGACAGCAAAACCAACAGAACCCAAAGCTGTTCACGCGCACACACACTCACACGCATGCCACACACGCGGCACACGCAGACACATGCACACCTCAAAGGGAAAGACCAAAAGACAAACCACCCACTTTAGAAAAGATCAACGCCCCCTCCTGCCATGGAGTTGGGGTGTGGGCAGGGCAAGGGGCTGAAGGGGCCACGGGCAAGGAGCATAAACCAAGACCCCTCAAAAAGGTTGCACCTCTAGAGTCCCCCACCACTCCAAACAAAGGGAGATTCTTTTGTGACATGACTGAGATGTGTTGTTATGTTTCTTAAACCAAGAGGAATTATCAAAGCTAGAAGGCAAACCTATGTTCCTGGGCTTTCTCAACAATAAGTGTAAGGTGGGAGAGTGGATGTCTACAGCAGGGAAGACTAAAGACCATGGTCAAGGATATGGGTCTAGCTTGGACCTCTCCATCTTTCCCTAAATCTTCCTGTGTGTTAGAGCATAATTAAGTTTCAACTCCTTTCCCCACAATAGAGGGCAGGGTGAGTCAGCCAGAGGCAGGACCAAATCCTTATTCCTGTCTTGTAAGCCAGTGCCCTTTGCTTATCTGAACCTCAGTTTTCCCTTGTGTAAAATGGGGAAACAATGGTTCCTAAGTCACTGGGCTGTTAAGATTCAAGGAGGCAGTGTGTAAGTCCTTAGCTTGGTGCCTACTCCATAGCTGTCGCCTATGATTATTACTTCCCTGGAGGGATACAGGCTCAGTCAATCCACTTCTTCGTCTACTGAACCCTTCGAGAAATTTGCTCATTTTTCTTTCCTGCACAGGGCCATGCTCCACTGTGGCTTTTAACACTAATCCACAGATGTTACCCAAACTAGAGAGGTCGAGAGTGGACAAAGGACATGGAGGGAAAGCTATGGATCTTTCCTTGCCAGAGATCAGGAAACTGATCCAGACAGCTGGCTTGGGGAGACGTTTTACACATTGTAGATTCTGGGGAGGAAGGCAAGTGATTTCTTTACCACTTGAAAAATTAAAAAACTAAAAGAAAAATGTGTGTGTGTGTATTTCGGTTTTAACACAGCACAACTCTCTATATTACCACAGGTAGATGTTACTACTTCAAGGTTTCAGCATTTCTAGTCCACCAGGCAATGAATGGGGCGAGGGTGGGGATGGGACCCAGGGCAGGAGCACTACCAAGGTCTGCTCGAGGGATGGATGTGGGCACTGAGCTAGAAAACGTGGCACCTCCTTGGTCCACAAAGGAGGTTCTTTGTCTCCCTGAGAGATGGAGGGGGAAGAAATCTGGGCTTGTCAAGCCCTAAACATCCTCTCATCTGTGTGTGTGTGTTTGAGTGTGCATGAAATTCACCACACATGGAAAACCACCAAATCTCAGCACTGGACTAGACCTGGGAGAGCCAGCAACACAAATGCCCTTCCCTGTCCACAAATTTCTCTGACTATTCTGACCCCTAACCCTGAGGGCATGGAGGGATGTTGTTCAAAATAACATTCCTAGAATTCAGCACATAGGAATTCCACACTCAGTTTATCCACCAAGACTAAGGACCAAGCTTGGGCGGAAGTCCAAGCTGAAGGAAGAGCAGTCATCAAGTCCAAGCAGTGTGCTTCCACATTCTACGCCCAAAGCCAGTGACCTTCACTAAAGGCTTCGGCCTGCACCTAGGACATCTGACAGCTAACTAATCTGAAATTCTGGCAGTGAACGCAATTCCTTAGTGCAAATCCAAACACACAGTCCTGCACCCTTATCGAAGCCTTATTTTCACAACTGGCAATGAGTCTTGCCAGCAAAAGACTGAACCACTGCAAAGAATGATCTCTGTCAATTGTGCTTCCCTCCACTGGGAGATGCTCCCAGAGCTCAGCCTCACTAGAACTGACTTTCCAGACACAGGGCTGCACCTGCCGAGAGGACCTTGTGTATGTAAGAAGGAGGGGAGAGGAACTTTTTACAAATGGGAATGTACGCTGGGGGGATGTGGTTTGGGGCTCAGGGACTTCCGGACCCTCTTGTTTCTCTCTGGGCTCTGTCTCCCCAGGTGAAGGCTCCAAGGGAGGTGTGGGAAGGGGGTTGTGCTTTCTTGTGCCTGGTTCTTCAGCAGAAATTCCCTTCTTCCTTCTCCCAGTCCTCTGCTGGGTGCTTCCTGTGTTTTCTGCGCTCCTTGCGAGATTTGTGGTGGCGATGCTGGTGGCGATGCTGGTGGTGATGGTGGTGTCGCCGCATCCTATGGGACCGTCTGGCTGCAGGGAAGCAAGGGAGGACAGAAACGCGGCAAAGCCGGTGAGAAGTGGAGGGCCTGATGCAACGGGCCTCCTTGGAGGAGGGGGAAATGGAGGGAACACCAGGCAGACTGGTGTTCTCATTTATCGGCAAGGTCATATTATCAGACAGACAGCCAGTGAGATCAACGTGTATAGTCATGAGATGTTTAATTGGAGACTATATATAGCTGGAAACATGGGTTGGGATGTCTGGGGGAAGCCACTTACGTTTGGTGCAGACGATTTGGGGCCGGTCCCATTTGCCATTGCTCCGGCACCGGATGATGGCCACATGGTGCTGGGCAAATCCTTCGTCACACTGGTAGCGTACTGTGGCATGGACGTTATACTTGGCCTTGCGCGCGCCAATGGGTGAGGCGTTCTCCACTGCTGGAGGGGGACCACACAGCACTGGGGACAGAGGGACTTCCCGTTAGAGAAGCAGACGGGACTAGTGCCAAACTGGTTTCAACTCTTGTTGAGATGAACCCTCAACAGGTACCCTCCTTTGCCCAGCTGTGACCTTGAAAGGCTAGAAGTGAATATGTCTGTCTCCGCCAATCAAACCAGGAGCCTCTGAAGGGCAGGAACCTCCTGGACCCACCTCACCCTTTAATTCTCGTGCATGATGGGAATGAAGGAGATGGGAGGCAAGAATAATCCGAGCAAATGAAATGAAGAAAGAATATGAAAACTGGCAAAGAAACAGAAGCCAGAGTGAAGAAAAGTGTAAGAGAAAGGTGGACATGAGAATATATATATATACTTAGTATGTAAAGAGCTCTTACAAATCAATAAGACCAATGAACCTATAGAAAATTACACAAAGGAAATTAATTGGTAGGTCACAGGAAAAATACATGCAAGCAGCTTATCAACATATAAAGAGCTGGTTATCCTCATCCTCAAACATACGCAAACTATGAAAACAATGATATACTGGTTTTTTCAAGACTTAGATGAACAAAGAACAAAAAGTGTGAGAACACACAGAGTTGGAGAGGTTGGGGGGGAATGGGTACTCTCATACGTGAAGAGTGAAAACAGGGCTGGAATGACGCCTACACTTATGAACTTAGATGAAACAATGAATCAGTGACAGGCAGGAGGGAAGGTTGGGGGAGAGGGGTGGGAAGCAGACCAGAAGCATACCTGTGCCCTTCTTACAGACATAGGGAAGGTTGTAGTTGCAGGGAACGTCGTTCCAGCGCCCGCTCTCGTGTGCAACCATCACCACACAGTCCTCCCCACCCGCGAAGAAATTGTCCGGCTGATTTTCCCGCCAGTTCTCAAATTGCTGTAAGAATGGGGAGCAGGGGATGCTGAAGGGACCTGCATCCTGACCCAGGCTCTGGCACTAGCACTGTGGGACTCCCCTGACCAGCCCACTCACATTCTTAGGGACTCAGCGTTCCCACCTCTACAATAAGCACTCTTCTGACTTCCCTGAGGGTGGCTGCCACTGCAGTCTGGTTCAACCCTCTTCTAGCTGGGAGGCTGTGGTGCCCTCCTCCCTGGTCCTCATGCTTTCCGTTTCACTCCCTGACAGTTTTCCACATGGGTCACACATTGTTACATAAACAGTTGAACAAAAAGTGACTTCAGACTGGAAGTCCAGGAGGGCTTCCCTGAGGAGGCAGTAGGAGAGCTGAAGACTCAAGGATAAGACTGATGCAGGCAGGGAACAGAGTTCTGAGCAGAGGGAATAGCTAGTGCAAAAGCCCAGAGGCAGGACTGAACTTGTCCCGTCTGAGGATCAGAACAGAGTGAGGAGGGCTGGGGCTGCTGGATCCAGTTAAGAGTGTGGTCAGGAAGTGGGCAGGGGCCAGTTCTCATGGTGGAGGAGAAGAGGTGGATTTTTTTTTTCTAATCGTGATAAAAATATAGAATATAAAATTTACTACTTTAACCATTTTTTTTCTACATTAACCATTTTAAAGTGTCCGATTCATTGGCATTAACTGGATTTACAGTGTTGTACAATCATCACCATTGTCTGTTCCCAGAACTTCTTCATGGCACCAAACAGAAACTCCGTACCCATTAATCCGTCACTCCCCATCCCCACTCCCCACCGCCCCTGGCAACGACTGATCTACTTTCTGTCTCTATGGATTTGTCTATTCTGGGTATTTCATGTGAACGGAATGTGACTCCTTTCACGTCTGGCTGTTTTCACTGAGCACAATGTTCTGAAGTTTTATCTACACTGTAGCACGTATCAGTGCTTTTTCTTTTTCGCCTTTTTAAAAAATTAGAGTGTAGTTGCTTTACACTGCTGTGTCAGTTTCTGCTGTACAGCAAAGTGGATCCACTGTGTGTCCACACAGATCCCCTCTTTGGGATTTCCTTCCCATTTAGGTCACCATGGAGCTCTGAGTGGAGTTCCGGCGCTAGAGTTCCTGAGGAGAGGAAGTTCTCATCAGTTATCTAGTTTATACATAGGAGGCTTTACAAATAGTTGAGGAAAGAAGAGAAGCGAAACGCAAGGGAGAAAGGGAAAGATATACCCAACTGAATGCAGAGTTCCAGAGAGCAGCAAGGAGAGATCAGAAAGCCTTCTCAAATGATCAATGCAAAGAAATAGAGGAAAACAACAGAATGGGAAAGACGAGAGATCCCTTCAAGAAAATTTGAGATAAGGAAAATTTCATGCTAGGATGGGCACAATAAAGGGTAGAAATGGTAAGGACATAACAGAAACAGAAGAGATTAAGAAGAGGTGGCAAGAAAACAGAAGAATTACACAAGAAAGGTCTTAATGACCCAGATAACCACGATGGTGTGGTCACTCACCTAGAGCCAGGCATCCGGGAGTGTGAAGTCAAGTGGGCCTTAGGAAGCATTACTATGAACAAAACTAGTGGAGGTGATGGAATTTCAGCTGAACTATTTCAAATCCTAAAAGATGATGCTGTGAAAGTGCTGTTCTCAATATATCAGAAAATTTGGAAAATTCAGCAGTAGCCACAGAACTGGAAAAGGTCAGTTTTCATTCCAATCTCAAAGAAAGGCAGTGCCAAAAAATGTTCTAACCAGCACACAATTGCGCTCATTTCACATGCTAGCAAGGTTATGCTCAAAATCCTGTAAGCTAGGCTTCAGCAGTATGTGAACCAAGAACCTCCAGATGTACAAGCTGGGTTTAGAAAAGGCAGAGGGACCAGAGATTGAATTGCCAACATCCGTTGGATCATAGATAAAGCAAGATAATTCCAGAAAAACATCTACTTCTTCTTCATTGACTACGCTAAAGCCTTTGACTATGTGGATCACAACAAACTGTAGAAAATTCTTCAAGAGATGGGAATACCAGACCACCTTATCATCTCCTGAGAAACCTATATGTAGGTCAAGAAGCAACAGTTAGAACCTTGCATGGAACAACTGATTTGTTCAAAATTAGGAAAGGAGTGTGACAGGGCTGTATATTGTCACCTTGCTTATTTAACTTATATGCGGAGTACATCATGCAAAATACCAGGCTGGATGAATCACAAGCTGAAATCAAGATTTCCAGGAGAAATACTGACAACTTCAAATATGTAGATGATACCACTCTAATGGCAGAAAGTGAAGAGGAACTAAAGAGCCTCTTGATGAGGGTAAGGAGGAGAGTGACAAAGCTGTCTTAAAACTCAACATTCAAAAATCTAAGATCATGGCATCCAGTCCCATCAGTTCAGTTCAGTTCGGTTCAGTTTCTCAGTCATGTCCGACTCTTTGTGACCCCATGAACCGCAGCACGCCAGGCCTCCCTGTCCATCACCAACTCCCGGAGTCCACCCAAGCCCATGTCCATTGTGTCGGTAATGCCATCCAACCATCTCATCCTCTGTTGCCCCCTTCTCTTCCTGCCCTCAATCTTTCCCAACATCAGGGTCTTTTCAAATGAGTCAGCTCTCCGCATCAGGTGGCCAAAGTATTGGAGTTTCAGCTTCAACATCAGTCCCTCCAATGAACACCCAGGACTGATCTCCTTTAGGATGGACTGGTTGGATCTCCTTGCAGTCCAAGGGACTCTCAAGAGTCTTCTCCAACACCACAGTTCAACAGCATCAACTCTTCAGCACTCAGCCTTCTTTATAGTCCAACTCTCACATCCATACATGACCACTGGAAAAACCATAGCCTTGACTAGACTTGACCAGTCCCATCACTTCATGGCAAATAGAAGGGGGAAAAGTGGAAGCAGTGACAAATTTTATTTTCCTGGGCTGCAAAATCACTGTGGCCAGTGACTACAGTCATGAAACTAAAAGATGCTTGCTCTTTGGAAGGAAAGCTATGACAAAACTAGACAGGGTATTAAAAAGCAGAGATGTCACTTGGACAACAAAGGTCCATATAGTGAGAACTATGGTTTTTCCAGCAGTCATGTACAGATGCGAGAGTTGGACCATAAAGAAGGCTGAGCGCCGAAGAATTGATGCTTTTGAATTGTGGTGCTGGAGAATACTCTTGAGAGTCCCTTGGACTGCAAGGAGATCAAACCAGCTAATCCTAAAGGAAATCAACCCTGAATATTCACTGGAAGGACTGATGCTGAAGCTGAAGGTTTGGCCACCTGATGCGAAGAGCCCACTCACTGGAAAAGACCTCGATGCTAGGAAAGATTGAAGGCAAAAAGAGAAGAGGGAGGCAAAGGAGGAAACTGTTACATAGCATCACCCACTCAATGGACATGAATTTGAGCAAACTCCAGGATATAGCAGAGGACAGAGGAGCCTGGAGTGCTGCAGTCCATGGGTAGCAAAAAGTCAAATATGACGTAGCGACTGAACAGCAGCAGCAAAGGTATATATATGTCCATCTCAATCTACTAATTCATCCCACCCCCCTTCCCCCTCAGCAGCCATGTTTGTTCTCAAGGTCTGTGCCTCTATTTCTGCTTTACAAATAAGATCATACCGCTTTTGTAGATTCCACATACATGGGTTAATACACAAAAAACAGTGGTTAGATGGCACAAATTTGGAGGCAACGCCTTAACCGTAGGCTTGTCAGGCCCAAGGGCCTCTTCCATCCTTGTCAAGAGAAGTACTAACCTTGTCTCCTTTCGCATAATGCTATCACTACTTTCTAATTAATGTTTAATGACCACATTGTATTCCTTATGTGGATGGACCACATTCTCCCCATCCATTCAGCACGGATGGCCATTCAGGTTGTCTCCACTTTTCAGCTACTGTGATCAGTGTTGCTGTGAACACAGCTGTACCAGTATTTGTTTGAGTCCCTGCTTTCACTTTTTTGGGAATCTACCTAGGAGCAGAATTACAGGGTCATGTGATAATTCTAGGTTTAAATTTTGAGGAAGTGCCAGAATGTTTTCACAGCAGGAAGAGGTATATTTATTTTTCTCTTAAGAGGGTTTAAAGCACAGATAATCCTGATCTGATATATGATCTTTAAAAGGCCCCTATAGGGAATTCCCTGGTGATTTAGTGGTTAGGACTCAACACTTTCACTGCCGAGGGTTTGACTTCAATCCCTGGTTGGGGAACTAAGATCCCATGAGCCGTGGCCATGGTGTGGCCAAAGAATAAATAAATAAAAGAAAAAATAAAAGGCCCCTATGTACAGGGTTACCTTTTGGGGTGCTGAAAATACTCTGAAACTAGATCAACACGGTTTTTGCACAATATTGTATAAGTGCTAAAGTCACTGAATTACACACTTTAAAATGATTCATTTTATGTTATATGAATTTCACCACAAATTTTTTAAAAGTCCCCATAGCTGCCAGGTAAAGGGGCAGGAGTGGTGGTAGTGGGGGGAACTGGTGTAGGTGTCCAAGTGAGTGCTAAGAGAGGCTGCACAGGCAGGGAGAAGGGAAGTAGGAACACTTGAGAATTTATGTCTGGTGAGCCAGGCAGAGTGAGCAAGATGGGGCTGTCAAACTGAGCCTAAGGTTTGCAGCCTCAACCACTGGGTGACCAGGCTGCAGGGCTGGGAAGTCAGGTGTGTGTGGGACTTCACTGAAGTTCCTTGACCAACTCCACCATCTCAGAGTCACTGCTTTTTTTTTTTTCAATTTGTTTGTTTCCTGCACCGAGAGGCTTGAGGGATCTTAGTTCCTCATTCAAGGATTGAATCTAGGCCGTTGGCAGTGGAAGTGAGGAGTCCTAACTACTGGACAGCCAGGGGAGTTCCCCACCGAGGACTTTTGATGGCCACTTGCGGTGGTAATTTTGCGCAAGACAGCAAAGTGAAGCCAGAGGGTCTGACCACTGCACTTCACCCAGATCTCTCCATTTTAGGCAGGGTCAGAGTCAACAGTCTGACTGCAGGGACCCAGGCCCCAGGCTCCCGCCACTCACCAGCCCTGTGTTGTCCGTCCACTGGAAATCCCTTTCCACGATCCTGTCATTCAAGCCGATCCATGTGTTTTCACGCCCAAAACCTGTGGGGTGGGGGTCATGAGGGCTGGGTACCCACGCCTCCCCCAGCCTAAGTTACTGGTTGGAGGGAGGTGGACTGGGGGAGTGGGGGTGGGGCACCTGTTATGCACCTTTCTAGGACTGGGATTAGGCTCCTGGCCTTGCCACACCTTGTGACTTAAACCAAAGGCCAGAGGAAACAACAAAGACAAGTCAGATCTCAGGAGAAATGAGAGAGTAGGAGCTAGGAGAGCCGTTGGGGAGGGCTGGACAGGGCAAGCAGGTGAGTCCAGAGGAGAAAGCAGCTGGATGTGTGTGTGTTTGATTACATAGAGGGAAAAAACACCTATGAACCAGGGAATGAACAAATGAAAGAATTAACAGGGGATGGGATGGGGAAGATGTGAATAAATAAATGGATGAAAAAGGGCAGAAGAGATAATGAGGAAATCAGTAAATGTTGGATTTAATTTATGGGATATGCCTCTTTCTCTAAGTCTCTTATTCTCCCTCATTTCATCCCCTGCATCACAGATATTTCTCCATCGCCCTCTAACCCCTGGCCCTGTTTTAATTTTCATCAGTATACTTAAGACCAGTTAAATTATAGGATGTGTGTGTGGGGGGGGCTAAGTCACTTCAGTCATGTCTGACTCTGCAACTTTATGGACTGTAGCCCACCAGACTCCTCTGTCAATGGGATTCTCCAGGCAAGAATACTGGAGTGGGTTGCCATGCTCTCCTTCAGGGGATCTTCCCTGATCCCAGGGGATCTTTGATCCTTCAGGGATCAAAACCTCGTCTCTTAATCTTCTGCATTGGCAGGTGGGTTCTTAACCACTAGTGCCAGCTGGGAAGCTCACACATTTAATTAGATGTTTACTTGTTTGCTTATATCCTCTGTAAGAACCTCACTCCTTCAGGACAGGACGAAGTGTTTCCCTGTGCCTGGAATGATGCCTGGACCATAACAGATGCTCAGTAAATAGCTGGCGAATGAATGAATAAAGTGAATGGACAAATGAACCGGCAAGTGAATAAACAGACAGGTGAATTAATTATCGGTCAGGGCTTGCACTGCCTTCCCTGATGGCTCAGTTGGTGAAGAATCTGCCTGCGATGTGGAAGACCTGGGTTCAATCCCTGGGTTGGGAGGATTCTCTGGAGGAGGGCATGGCAGCCCACTCCAGTATTCTTGCCTGGAGGATCCCATGGACAGAGGAGCCTGGCGGGCTACAATCCAAGGGGTTGCAAAGAGTCAGATAGGACTGAGCGACTAACACTTTCAGGGCTTGCATTAATGAATGTGCCTTCAGAAAGGTGGCATCTTCGGAACCCTGGGGGGATCCCCTGACAAAGGGACTGTAAAGGCCGCCACTGCCCACCCCAGAGTCCCTACTGTTAATGAAGCTGTGTTCTTCCGGTGAGTGGACGCTGGTCAGGTGGCCGGCTCGGCGGCGGCAGTCCCTCTCGGCGTCCTCCCACGCCCGCCGGTGGGCAAAGTAGCGGTAGCAGTGGCCCTGAAACTTGTGCCAGCCGTGGTCACAGCCCTCTGTATCTGGGGGTGGAAAGAGAGCGTGAAGGGGGCTAGCATCGGGTTGAGGTCTGCCTTGCCGACTGTGAGTGCAGCCAGCCCACCAGAGAGGGGGCCCAATGCGAGGTCACTGTGGGGCTCAACCACCCCTTCCCCTGGCCCATCCCCCCCCACCCCCGCTCTACCCCATCACCCTGTCACCTCCCTCCTCCCCTATTCACATCTTTTCTCTTTGCAAAGTAGAGATTCAACTGGAAGATCATTACACCCATCCCCTCTTGTCCCAACTCTGATGTCTCCGTCTCTGATCTGGCCACATCCTGGGAACTCAGGAAACAGTCTCAGGAAGGCCTAAAATTTCCCTCCTGGGAAAAAGCTCCAGTAGACATTTCTCCACCAAAGATATACAAATGGCCAACAAAATAGACATTTCTCCCCCAAAGATACAGCCAACAAGCTCATGGAAAGATGCTCAACATCATGATCATTAGGAAACGTTAATCAAAAAATAATCACAAAAATAATAAGTGTTGACAAGGATGTGGGGAAATTGGAACGCTTGTGCGTTGCTGGTGCGAATGTAATGGCATAGCCCCCTTGGAAAACAGGCTGGCAGCTCCTCGAAAAGTTAAACACAGAATTACCATATAACCCAGCCGTTCTACTCCCGGGTACACCAGAAAGAATGGAGGGGAAGAAAAGAATGGAAAGCAGGTGTTGAAACAAACGTGTGTGTGAATATTCATAGCAGCACTATTCACATTAGCCACAAAGGGGAAAACAGCCCCAAGGTCCATCGATTGGTGAGTGGATAAACAACACATGACTTATCCAGTGGAGTATGATTCACCCATAAAGAGGAAAGAAGCGGTGACCTGTGCTGCAGTGTGGATGCACCCTGAAAACATCATGCTGAGAGAAAGAAGTCAGATAAAAAAGGGACACATAGCACATAACCGCCTTTGTATGTAAACATCTGAAATACGCAAATCCATAGAGACAGAAAGTAGATTAGTGGTTTCCAGGGGCAGGAGAGGAGGAAGGGGAGTGACTGCTCATGGGAACAGATTTCCTTTGGGGATAATGAAGACGTCTTGGAACTAGCTAGAGGTGGTGGCTGCATAACACTGTGATGCACTGAACGCCACTGAACCCTACACTCTGGAAAGGTTCATTCTGTGTTATGTGACTATCTGAAGGAAAGATGTGCCTCCTGTCTGAATCCTGGCGACGGAACCAGAGGCAGAGGCCTGGAGCTCTGTGTGTGGGAAGCCTGTGGCCCAGCACCCGACCCCGCTCCTGTACTATTTCTGGGGTCTTGGCAGAGACTCACCTTTCTCGCAGAGGCTCCCCCCATAGCTGGGGAGGCAGAGGCAGATGAAGGCATTGACCTCATCAATGCAGGTGCCACCGTTCTCACAGGGGCTGGAGATGCAGTCGTCAATATCTGGAGGGGAGGGTGGGGCTCAGTCAGAGGTCAGTCTCCCCTTGGCTCCCGGTCCCCAAGGAAACCAGGCAGAGGATGCAGTCATGACCCCCCCATCTACCCCAGACCCGGGGACATCAGCAGTGGTCTGCACTGCTGACCCAGTGACTCTGGCAGTCAAGGGAGTGGAACCTCATACAACTGACGTGAATCTATATCAGTGAGAGCAGATGTCACTGGACTGGCTAAAGGCCAGAGTGTGCAGAACGTTCCCCCCAATTCCAAAACAGCAAAGTTGTGTCCGGCAAACGGACCCGTAGAATTTTGGAGCTGAAGGGTCTTCAAAATGTGGAACCTCGGAAATTGAGTTCCAGAGCATTTACAAGGGTTTGCACAGTCACAAAGCTGTATGCGGGTATAGGGAGCTATCCATCGAACAATTATGCCAATCTCTGTGTAGATAGTGCCTGAGGCACTTAGGATGCCAAGCAAGTCACTTGCCCTCTCTGAGATTCAGTTTCTTTTTTTTTTGCAAAGTGATGATAATAATACCTCAGTGGTGGAGGGTCAATGGAAGAGCTTCAGAAATTATGTCACTTATAATTATTTTTGTAATTTCACAATTTGGTGTATTTCTTGTGTAGGGCTTTGGGGCTAGCATGCAACAGTTCTGGTGGTGGTGCCTATACCCCTGCCCATCCAGAAGAGGGTAGGAGATCCCCAGGGGCCCTTGGGGGTGGGAGTCTGAACCTTACCATCCTTTTGTCTTCCCCTCCCCTACCCCTGCCTGGTAGTAATGGGAGTCTGCACCCCAGAATGAGAGCTCAGATGTTTGGCTATGGGGCTGGTTTACTGGACCCAAGGAGTGAGGGAGGGGAAAGGAGCATTGGAAGCCAGCCTCTTGCGATCCCCTGATCCCTCATGGAGATGTCTGCTGGGATATCATTGTTTAGATCCTGATTCCACAGTACTCACCGATCTCACAGTTCTCTCCAGCGAACCCCTGGTCACAGGCGCAGCCGTACACGGTGCCATTGACTCTACAGGTGCCCCCATGCAGGCAAGGATTGTTCTCACAGGGATCCAAGGGGACTGCAGGAGGGAAAGGCAGTGTCGGAAGGAGTCAGACCATCAGGCCGGCCTCGCACAGAATCCAGAACTCAGACCTCATTCAGTCCCTCTCTGTGGAGTCCCCTCTGGACCTTCCCGGTAAGTGACTGCTATCTTCCTCTCGCGTGACCTTGTAATGAGCTTTCTCTTTGCAGGAATCTGTTTCCAAAAAATACTCATTAGAAAGCATCTGTTGACTGCGCTGCCTATGGCAAAGTCTTTCCTTGGACTGAACTAGAATGGGATTCCTGGTTAAGACTCCACGCTCCCAGTGCAGGGAGCACAGGTTCAGTCCCTGACTGGGGAACTAAGATTCCACATGCTGTGTGATGGGGCCAAAGGATTAAAAGAATAAAATAAGAGAAGCCCAGGTTGTTCTTTTTACAAGAATGGGATTCCTTCAGCTTCTCTTACAAAGTCTTCTCCTAGAACAAGGCCTCAGTGCTCTCCCTGACCTACCCACTCTTCTAGACACACTCTACTCTCATCGCGCTTCTCATACTTCAAGGGCAGAGTAGACACAGATTCTAGATGGGGAATGAACAGCACCAGGCCCAGTGGGAACCACTGCTTCCTTCATTCTTGTGGTTCGATCCCCTTTGATTCAACCTCAGGGGTTACAATGGGGAGAAGCGGTTACTGTGCAGTCAGAGAGTCTGGTTCCACTCCTGCCTCTGACACTCACTAGGAAATCCTGGGCAAATTCTGTGCATTTCTGTTGCCTCATTTACAAAACAACGATAAAAATAGCTCATCCTTCTCCCATTCCTGACCATAATGCCGTGTCTGGCTCTGTGTGTATCAGCCTGGGGCCTCTCGAGGCCTCTTGTCCATTGCTTACCATGGACACGGGGAGTGAATGTGAAGCCCTCTCCCCCTCTCTCATCCCTTCAGCGGTGTTTCTCTGGAGGCAGGAGAGTCTCCCCCTCCCATCTCAGGGGCCCAGGTGCCTTGGTGGGTGGGCTCTATCCGGGAGCCTTGGAGGGGCACAGCAAGAATCCCCAAGCACCCCAAAGGATGCCCATCTCTTGCCAGGGCAGTGGCAGCTCTTCCACTGCAAGACACTAGAACTGAGACTTAGAGAAGACCCAGAGACCCAGGGCCTACCTCAGAGTCACACCGCAGGACAGTACAAGAGCCACAACTGGCCTTCGGGGTGCTGAAGGCCGAGTTTAAAGCCCTCTCCCGAGCTCCCATCACCCAGGATGTGTTCCTGCTTTGTCTTTGTCTGGGGCCCCAAAAGACACTGAGACTAACAAGCAGGCACCTCCTCCCGGCCTTCCGGCCTCCACCTTCGCCCTTCGCAGGGTATCCCCCAGCTGCCAGAGGAGGCCCATGCAAACCTGAGTCAGACCGTGTCCCTCCTCTGCCTGGATTCCTCCATGGCTCCCGATTGCCCTCACAGGAAAAGTCAAAATCCCTACCTCAGCCCCCAGGGCCCCACACAGCCTTCCCCAGTATCTCCCTGCCTGACTCTCATCCCCCTCCTTCTCTTACCCAGCTTCCAGCCATGCTGGGCCTCTGCTCCTTCACTGAACCAGTCACAGCCCTGCCTCAGGGCATTTGAACAAGCTGTTTCCTCTGCCTGGACTGCTCATCCCCCCAGATCTCTGTGTGGCTCCTTCCTCAACCTCCTTCAGGCTTGCTTAGATTTCATCCTAACCCCTTTCCAAAACCGAAACTGACCACTGGCATCCCTCATCTCTTGCTTTATTTTTCTCTTTTGTCTTTCTTACTCTGTAACCTCCAGGGTAATTTATTAAGATCATCATTTCTTATCCATGCCTCCTGCGAGCGAGGTGATGGTCCACATGGCAGTCACACCCAGCTATTTAAGTTAAGTAAAATGGAATAAAAATTAAACTGCAGTTCTGGGACTTCCCTGGTGGTCCACTAGTTATAAGAATCCACCTTCTAATGCAGTGGATGCAGGTTCAATCCCTGGTCAGGGAATTAGGATACCACATACTGCCAGGCAGCTAAGCCTGCGTTCCACAGCTGCAGAGCCCACACACTCCAAAGCCCTTCGGCCACAACTGGAGGGAAGCCTGAGAGCCAGGCTGAAAAGCCAGCGTGCCACAACGAAGACGCCGTGCGCTGCGAAGAAGACCCAAGTGGCTGGCTGCTAACGTGCTAGACAGTGTAGCTTGAGAACATCTTCATCACTAGGAAAGTTCTAGAGTATTGCTCTAGAATGCCAGCTTCCAGAGCTGTCTCGATCTCACCCTCGTGCCTGGAATACAGCCAGCACTCAGCAGTCACTTGCTAACTGAATAAAGGTAGCCGCTGGGCCTCCTGCAGGGACAGAAGCCTGTCCCTGGGGTGGTAGCTTGTGCCCTCGCGGATGGCCAGAGAGGCCTGTGGCTGTGTCTGTGCCTGGCGCCACCCGGGCACGTGTGTGCACACACGTGGGGCTGCCAGGCACCGGGACGCGTAAGCCCCACCAGGTGCCCCGTGCCGCTGACACCTGCCCACGGGCTGGCGGTGACTCAGTCGCTTGCTGGTGCTGCATTTATTTTTGGCTTCATTAGCATTTCTGCTGCAAGCAGTAGGTGAGTAGGCGCCTGGGTCTCCCCCAGCACTGGCTGCCTCCCTCCACCCCAGCTGCCAGTGGGTTGAGTCTGGAGCCGAAAAACCAACAAAGTCCAGCACAGATCCAGCCGTGGCCCTGGGGGCTCCTCTCAATGCACTTTCCTTAGCACCCCACCCCTAACTTTCGGACCATTCCTCCTCTAGCTCCTCTGGCACTGAGCCCCTTTCCCATACCCATCCTCCACAACCAGTCTCTTCTCTGCCCGCATCCCAGGATGAGCTTACCCCCGCCTCCAAAACCTCAGGGCATTTTGATTTTTTACGCCAATGAAATAAACATCTTAGATTGAGACAAAGACTGTTGTCAGACAGCCTGGATTCAGACTTTATCCTTGACATTCCCCAATTGCAAGACTCTGCACAAGTCACTTGACTTCCCTGTGACTCAGTTTCCCCATCTATAAAGGAAGAATCATAGTAGAACTTGCTCCCTAAAGACATTAAAAGGATTAACTAGGGATTTCCCCGATGGTCCAGTGGTTAAGACTCTCTACTGCCAATGGCGGCAGTGGGGTGGGGGTGGACATGGGTTCAATCCCTGGTCAGCTAACTAAAATCCTCCATGCTGTGCAGAGTGGCCAAAAGATAAAAAATCTTTAAAAAAAAAATTAAAAATAAAAAGATTAACCATGATGATTCCGGTAAAGCGCTCAAAATAATCCAAACACAAAGGCAATCACCGATAATCATCAGCCTTTACCGATGCAAGTGTCCCTGCCCAGGGTCTGCCTGCCTCCTGGGCATCTAAGAAAAGAAGATGGGGCCCCAGACACAGCCCAGAGATGACAGGGTGGGCGATGAAACCCTGCATCCACCATTTCCATTGCCGTGACACTTTGCCTTCAAAAAAAGGAGCAAGTGTAAAACCAATTGTGTTAATAAGAGTGTTTTGCAACTCAGAAAAAGTGCCTTTTAATTAGCTGCTTCTTTTTTTTTAAAACTCACTTGACCAAAAAAATAGCTCAATATGACAGGACCTAAAAACTAAACGGCTGGAACTTGCAGGCTGAGTTATGGGCAGACCTGACCTCAGGAGAACAGGGTGGTGGCTTTGTCTGGACTCCACTGGGCACAGAGCAACTAAGGCACATGTGGACTTGAGGTTTGGTCACTGACTGGCTGGTAGTGACAAATCTCCCTGAGCTTCCGTTTGCTATCTGCGAAATGGGGGTGATGCCCACCACTCCTGCCCTTTCCTAGCATGCACACTTCCCTGTGGCAAGAGATCCCTCAAGATGTTCACCACTGAATTTCAGCTGCAGTTCAACACTTGTCCAGGAAGACCTCCCTGCCAAGCCTGCTCCTTCCGCCCCCACCCAGGGAGGGGTCTGTGCCAGCCTCATCTTCAGACGGGGGCATCACTGAAGGCAGGACCCCGGCCTTGCCCAGCACTGTCAGCTCAGAGAGGACACAAGCATGATCTGCTGATGGTGCTCATTCCCAAACCAAACTCCGCCCAACTGTTCGTCATTGCCTCACCACTCACGGCGTGCAGAACACATCATACACGACTTCACCTCGTGCCCTTTGCCCAGGCTGGTGCTTCTGCCAGGAACACCCTTTCTGGAATTCAGCTTTGTCTGATGAGCCCCCATCTTGAACATCAACCCCTGCTAGAAACCACCTTCCCAGGCACCGAGGACAATCCTTCCTCCCAGCCCCAGCTCCCTGAGCAGCAACACGGTGGCCTGGATGAGACCACAAGCTTCGAACTCACCCTCTTCTGCACTCCCATTTGCAGGAGTCCCTGGCAGGGCAGGCTCCTCTCCACTTGCTGCCTCCTCCCAGAAGCTCTCCACACCTGGGCTCCCCATCAGGACCTCCAGCTCAAATTCCTCTGGGCCCAGGGAGGCAGGCAGCAGGGTGCTGGGGGAGTCCCATGGCACTGTAGGCTCCCCCGAGGAAACTGAAATGGGCTCCTCCTTGTTGGCTGCTGTCGGTGTCCAAGGAGGAAGAATGGGGTCTCCTGAGTGGCTGCCCTCCTGTGGAGGTTCCAAGGCTCCCAGGGTTCCCTGGGTCACCAGCTGGCCCTCTGGCTCTGGGTGGGGCTGAGAGCTTGAGGAGGCCACTGTGAACACGGCCAGGACCCCAACCTTGTCCCCTAGGTCCAAGGACGTGAGGGATGTCACCACACTTGTATCCACAGCCATTTGAGGGCTCAAGGTGAGGCTTTCTGCTCCCTCAACCATGTGGGATCCAGGTTCCCAGTGCCCACCAGCATAGCTGGTGTCCAGCGTGACTGTGGAATCCATAGGATCCACTGTGACTTCTCCATCCATAGCAGCCCAGGGCCCCAAACGTGGGGTGACCTTGGGCATCAGGGAGACTTCAGGGACCCCCAAGGGTGCAGATGGGGAGTGGGGGTCCAGCCCTTCCTGGTGCAGTGAGGCCCACGTTCCCTGCGTCTTGTCCATGGAGGCTTGCAAGCTGGAAGTGGGACTCTCTGCTGTGTTGAAGAGCCCAGACTCAGACTCTGAGATGCCTCTGGCTCCCATGGGCTCAGTGGCAGTCTCAGAAATAGTGACATCTGCCACCACACTCCCGTCCACAGAGGCCTGTGGGCTGGATCCGGGGCGCTCAGCTTTGCGGAGCTCAGTAGAGCTGGCCCCCCGAGTTTTTCCAAAGTCTGCTCCAGGGGAGTTAGGACTGGCTCCAGCTTGTGTGTCTGTGGCTGCCTGTGAAGGGGCCGGAAGACTTCCTCCTCTGTGGCTGCTGAGTGACAGGGACGTGGACTCTCCGTCTTGTCCTGCCAGGCCCAAGGAGGAGGGCAGGGAGTATACTTCTGGATGGATGGGATCCTGTGGGCTGGCTTCGATTTCTGGGGCAGGGGAGGACGGGGCAGTGGCCATGGCCTCACTATGCCCCTTGACTCCACTGGCCTCAGTGGGGAGGGGTGTAGGAGGTTCCTGTGATAGGAGCCACAGTTTGGGGGCGCGAAGCATGGCCATGACAGGGAGGTCTGGAGAAATGACCGCAGGAGAAGTCTCCCAGGGGGCAGGGCTGGGGCCATTGGAGGGGTTGGGTGTGATCTCTGAAGGGGACCAGGGCAGGTCAGAGGTGACTGGTCTCATACTAAAGTGCTTGGCTTCTTCTAGTTCCAGGCCAAGGGCTCTGCTGGGGTCTGGGATGATGGGTGGGACCACGGTTGGGGGCCACAGCCAGGGCTCTTGGGGGCTCCTGCCACCAAGGGAACCTGAAACAATATCAACAGTTATTATAATTCTCTCTCAGCAGCTCCTTCTTCTGATGGTCTCCTTAGCTCCAGGCCTGAGAAAGAGGGGTCTTCAGAGGCTTGGGGAAGCCAGGGGACCCAGCTGTGATTCGGAGCCTCCTCCCCTGCCTCCCTTAGATACCCAGGCAGATCCTATCTCCCCCAGGGACCCCACTCACCAGCTCTGGGCATTTCCACCTCATTTGTCAGCACAGCCCAGGGGCTTTGGCTCTGGCCACTCCCCAAGGCGTCTGTGGCTCCAGTGGTCATGGGAGGCTCCACGTAATTCCCAGCAGCCTCTGGGGTGGGGGGCTGGACGCTTGCCTCGAGTGCCCCCTTCAGCCCTTGCTGGGGTTCCTGTTGCTGGAAGTGGCGCCCGTTCAACCCTTTAAAGCGCTCCCTCTTCCTGGGTGTGGTGCTGGCTGGAGCCGTCTCTATGTGTGTGCCCAACACAGTGCCTGTCTCCACGCTGCTGGGGCTGGGGGCCACCGTGCTCAGCCACACCTCCTCAGCCTCCAGGGCAGGACTCGAGGCTAATGTGGGGACCCCAGGGGCATGGCTGGGGGTCGCTTGAGACTCCTGCTTCTCTGCCAAGATCAGAGACTCTTCTTCCCCACTAGACACCAGAGGCTCCTGGACATCTGGGGTGACTACCCCCTCCTCCTCCTGCAGACTGGGCTCCAGTTCTCCAGCGGGGGCCCCTTCTGCTGACGGAATCTCCCCCTCATCTCCCGATGAGGGAGTCTCTGGGTCTCCATGTTGGGATGTGGAGTGATGAGCTGTGGGAGAAAGCAGAAGAGGTTGTGCTAGGCCCAGGGCCTAGCTGGGAAGTCCTGCCTGAAGTATACCCACATTCCAGCATGCTGCAGCACAGATCTTCTACGTATTTCTGTCTCTCTGTGCCCCTCTGACTCTCTGGGCTGTTTCTGGGATCCCCCTGACTGAGAGATGGAGGTGCAAAGTTTTCGTCCCATTGTTCAGACAGGCCCACTGTCAAGGTCAGAGTCAACTGGTCACAGTAAAGGGTCAAGCGACATCTTGGCTGGTGGGTGAAGCTCAGGCAGTGCCAACTCTCAGGGGGGCAAGTCAGACCTGGGCGTGGCTCCTCCCCAGGAAGAGAAAGCACCTAATGGGCGTAGCCTCCCTATGAAGAGATTCCCCCGACCCCCGCCCTTTCACATAAGACTCAGCTCCTTTGGATTTGAGGTTGGCAGCTTCTGAGGGTATGGAACCAACCCAAGGGCGAGGGTCATCCCGTGGTCCTGTCCGTGGGGCCGTGGCCTTGCTTAGGGGTCGTGGCTAGCCGAGGCATTAATCCCTTCCCAGTGGGTGCTCCCGTGCAAGGTTCCAGGCAAGAAACTTTCCATCCAGCGGTCTGAGATCATCTTTTAGAGATCTCAGGAGACATACGTGCTAAGTCGCTTCTGTCGTGTCCGACTCTTTGCGACCCACACTCCTCTGTCCATGAGATTCTCCAGGCAAGAACACTGGAGTGGGTTTCCATGCCCTTCTCCAGGGGATCTTCCCGATCCAAAGATCAAACCCGCGTCTTTTGTGTCTGTATTGGCAGGCGGGTTCTTTACCGCTAGCGCCACCTGGAACACCTAGACCACACACTGAACAGGACTTCCCCGCAGAGCCTGGCTTGCCTTGGGCTTGTCCTGAGGAGGGGCGGGGCTCCCATGGAAAGCTTGTCTCAGAGGTGTGACCTTTCCCTGGGGGCGTGGCTCACCGCGGAGTAAGTTTTCAACCTGCTTCTCCCCTGCCTGACCTCCGCCTCCACCAGAAACCCAGATTTCCAGGGGCGTGGCTGTTAGCAAAGCGCACGCCCTTGGGGCGTGGTCACCGGGGAACGCACCCTCCAGGGGCGAGGCTTCACACATACCTCTGAAGCAGTAGGCATCGAAGCGCTCTCCAGGTGCCGGGAAGCCGGTGCGGTTGACAAAGCGGTATACGGTGCGCACGCCAGGGGCTGGGCCACCGCAGCGCCGACGCGGCGTCTGGATCGGGTAGCGCACGCTGCCGTCAGCCAGCCAGCCCGGGTCGCACTGGTCCAGGCCCTCATGCCAGGCCAGGTGCAGCTGTCCTACCGAGGCCAGCACGGCGCCCTGGCGTCGGCACTGGGCACGCGCGCCGGCCAGTGTCAGGCGGCGGGCCAGGCCTACGTAGAAGACCTCGCCTGCGGGAAGGCGCGGGAGAAAGTCAGAGGTGTCCCAGGGACCCTCCCCCGGAGCCCGGGAAGGGGGTCCCCTCTCAAATAGCCCTGATCTGGCCGGATTTGGGTTGTGGCTAAACGAGATGGAGGCAGCCGCAGCTGCGCGTCCCCCGTCGCCAGAGCATCACTGTCATTGCCTCTCAGGCAGTGCTAAGAGGGGGCTTCACTTTCTTTTCACAAATGAGGTAACTGAGGCGCCTGAACGAGTTGGGCTTCAGAGAGAGGAAGGGGCTTGGGGAAGGTGTGAGGAGGAAGGAAGTAGGAAGAGGGAGAAGGGGGCAGGAAGGGGGAGAGATTCAGAGAAAGGGAAGGGGCACAAAGGAGAGGGGCTCGGGGAGTGGAGGAAAAACCGGTGCGTCCAGGTTTTGGCTGTGGGTTTAGAGAGGGATGAAACTTTGGAGAGCTAGGCAAGGACTTAGGGAAGGATGGGGGTTAGGAAGGATAAAGGGGCTCAGAGAAGGGGGCGTTCTACCAGCCCCAGACTTACCCCCCAGCTCACGGGCAAAGCAGTACACATCATAGAGTTCCCGTGGGTCCCGCCTCCCGTAGTTCCTCACCCCCGGAAGGCTGCTGCGGTCACCATAGCAACCAGGACGGGACTGGGTGATAGGATACCTGACAAGACAAGGAGAGGGCCTCTCTCAGATTTGTACTCTGGGGGCTCCCAAGGAACATCTTTCTCCAGGGGCTAGCTCTCCAGCTCCCTACCCTGTGTACCCCCTCACCGAACAGTGCGGTCAGAGAGCCACCCGGCATCGCAGTTGTCAAAGCCATCCTCAAAGGCAGCCTGCAGGTGCCGCGGGGCTGCAATGGTGGCTGAGTTGAGACGACAGGCCTCCTGAGCCTCAGCAAAGGTCAGAGAGTAGCGATCCAGGGCTGCTCGGTAGTGGAACACAACACCTATGCAGAAATACCCAGGATAGGGAGCTGATTTATGCTGAAATCTTCAAGCACAGACCTCCCTCTTGCAGAATGCACCACCTAGACTAACGGTAATAGACGACTTGCTGCCCTACACTGCCCTGTACCATGTCTGTTCACTCAGCACCAGGCATAGGGCTAGGGTCATGATGGGGAGTGAAACTGATATACCTTGGTTTTACAGATGAGGAAATTGATAATGGCCATAAAGGGCTGCTGCTGCTGCTGCTGCTAAGTCATTTCAGTCGTGTCCGACTCTGTGTGACCCCATAGATGGAAGCCCACCAGGCTCCCCCGTCCATGGGATTCTCCAGGCAAGAACACTGGAGTGGGTTGCCATTTCCTTCTTCAATGTGTGAAAGTGGAAAGTGAAAGTGAAGTCACTCAGTTGTGTCCGACCCTTAGCGACCCCACGGACTGCAGCCCACCAGGCTCCTCTATCCATGGGATTTTCTAGGCAAGAGTACTGGAGTGGCTTGCCATTGCCTTCTCCACCATAAAGGGCTAGAATTTGTTAAATATGTGCTATGTAAAAAACATTTATAAGCATTATGTACATACAGGCTAAGTCACTTTAGTTGTGTCTGACTCTTTGCAATCCCGTGGATTGTAGTTCACCAGGCTCCTCTGTCCATAGGATTCTTCAGGCAAGAAGAATGTCCATGGCATGGGTTGCCATGCCCTCCTCCAGGGGATCCTCTCGACCCAGGGATCGAACCCGGGTCTCCCGCATTACAGGCAGATTCTTTACTGTCTGAGCTACCTGGGAAGCCCTATGTTGGCCATGAGCCAACAATGTTTCACTACATATTTTATGGGGTTGACCAATCATTCCCTTTCCAAGGCCTTTCCAAGGGGATCTTCCCAACCCAGGGATTTAACCCACGTCTCTTAGGTCTCCTGCACTGGCAGGTGTATTCTTTACCACTAGCACCCCCCCGGAAGCCCCTTATACTCACCACCTCATTGAAATCTTACAATGACCCTATGATTATCCCCATTTCCAGAGGAGGAAACGAAGCCTCAGAAAGGTTGAGGGACAAGTCTAGAGCCACATGACCAGTATAATGGAGAGCCAGAATTTGTATCCAGGAAGATCTGGACTCCAAAGATAGCATTCTTCATGCCAGGGTTAGGGACTGGAGGCAACAGAAGGCATGGAGAAGACTGAAAGAGAGGTTCTTCCTTTTAGGGACTAAGTGCACACACATTGAGAGAGGAAGCAAAGAGCAACAGGCGATCAAACGTGGCTCTTGCCCGGTTTAGAGGCGGAGTCACCAACGGCTTACTGGAGAAGGCAACGTGTAATTCACATCCTGCTTTATCAGATGTGAAACGTCAGTAAGCTCACTGTGACTCCGATTCTGATTTAGGGGTGAGAGACATGGCTGAGCAAGACAAAGAAATTACACATTTTGCTCCATCTTATTACACTGAGAGCTCCCAGAAGGCAGGAGCTGCATCCCAGTCATGGCTGTGTCTCCAGCACCAGGCTGTCGTGTGGTAGTTGCTCAATAAATGTTCGGTAGAATGAACGAACTAAACAAACCCAGAGATGGAATTCCCTTCTTTCATCACTTATGAGTTTTCTTTGAGGTTTATTAGTTTTGAGAACAAGGCTTTAGAAAGGGAATTTTATGGGCTGACCCCATAAAATATGCAGTGAGACATTGTTGGGCGTGGAAAGACTGCGCTCCAGAACAGGGGGGTGCAGGGACTTTCCTCACAGCCAACATAGGGCTTCCCAGGTGGCTCAGACAGTAAGAATCTGCCTGCAATGTGGGAGACCCAGTTTTGATCCCTGGGTCAGGACAGTCCCCTGGAGGAGGGCATGGCAACCCATTCCAATATTCTTGCCTGGAGAATACCATGGACAGAGGAGCCTGGCAGGCTACAGGACAGAGTGACTAACACTTTCACTCCCACTTTTCAACATAGGTTAAGGGAAATTGACTTCCCTGTAGGCGTCCACAGGATGTTCTCCACACAATGATCCTTTCATTGATTCAATGCTCAGATATCTATTGAGCATCTTCTGTGTGCCATGCCCTTTTCTAGGACTTTGGTTTAATAATTAAAAGAAATATATTTGTTTGCTTTGTTCATCTTGACTGGTTAGGAAAACAGAAACTACACTGAATATTTCAACAGAAAGAATTTAATGTAGAAATTTGTTAAACAGATATTTGAGGACTGTCACTTCCTTAATATATAATTCCTTTTCATGATTTTTTAATGAATTCTACCTGCATTTTAAAAATGTTTATTATTTATTTATTTGGCTGCACAGCTCTTAATTGTAGCATGCAGGATCTTTAGTTTTGGCATGTGGGATATAGTTCCCTGACCAAGGATCAAACTCCAGGCCCCCTGCATTGGGAGCGTGGAGTCTTAGCCACTGGATCATCAGGGGAGTCCCCTTAACATATATTTTCAATCGACTTTTTAAAAAGAATGTCCCTTTTAAAAAACATATATTTATTTTAAAAAGAAATCTGTATTCCTATATTAAATACAAAACCAATATCCTCTGCCTTATGTGAAAGTAGATGATCATGACATGGACGGAAGGTTATGAAATCCTGTGGCCTATAAGAGACTAGTCAGAGGCTGCTCTCTCTTAGCTAAAAAACAGAGACGCTAAAGAGAGAGGAGTATGCATAAAGACTTTCTTCATGATTTTATCAGAATTGAGAGCAAACCACTGTTCAGGGAGTATTTCTTTCTTTCTTTTTTTTGCCTGAGGGATCTTAACTCCCCAAAAAGGGATTGAATCCAGGCCCTCGAACCCCGGCCCTTGGCAGTGAAAGTGCAGAGTCCTAACCACTGGACACCAGGGAATTCCCCAAGGAGTGATTTCTAAGGTGACATTCTGTGAATGCACTTCCCTGTCCCAGCCTTGGCCCCTCCCCTTCCCCCAACTGACCCGTCACCTCCAGAGGCACCAGGTCCTGCTCATCCTCGATGCCCCTCACCACCTGGCAGCGGTAGAGCCCGGAGTCGCTGGCCCTCAGTGGTCCCAGTAGCAACGTGGCGTTGGCCCGGTGCCGGGGGTAGGTGGGAAGTGACACACGTCCCTGCCAGCCCTTGGCGACTCGGACCACGTTGTCCTTGGCCACTAGGATGGGCAAGTCCTGCCGCTGGCCTGATGCAGTCCGCACCTTGGTCCACTTGATCCGTGGGGCTTCTCGAGTTGCACCTGGCCGTGGCCGCAGGCTAAAGAGACAGGGCAGGGCCACCAACTCTGCCAGTGCAGCCCGGACTGACCCAGACCCCACTTTCTGCATGTGGAGCCCCTTCTCAGCAGTGGCTGAAGCTGCGGTGGTATGCTGAGGGCCTGGGGTGGAGAAGGTGGAGAGAGGGCCTGATTGAGAGGCAAGGACCAGCAGAGACTGCAGTTTTCCTCGCTTTACAGACAGGGAGACTGAGGCCAGAGAGGTTAGGCTGCCTATACAACATCACAAGGCAGTACACAGATCTGTGATCTGCAGCTCAATCTGTGAGCAGAAGAGGGGTAACCGGGTTGAATCCTTTCATAGTTCTGCCTCCACTCAAAGTCCAGATCCTGGAGACCAGAGATTTGACTCTCAGTGTCACTGACGTGGCCATGGAAAAGTCAGTGTTCTCCTCTGAGCCATGGTTTCCCTAAAAGTTAAACGAGAGGCAACCATCGGAAGGGAAACGGTGTTTGTGGAGTACCTTCTATATACCAGGCACTTTATAAATAGCAATCAGCTCATTTGATTTTCATAACCATCTGCAGAGGTAGCCATCTCTCATCCTCTTCTGAGGGATTTGAGGAAATTGAGGCTCACAGACATCATACTTGCTTGAGGCCACAGAGCAAATCAGGAGGCATTTCTAAAGTCTGGCCTTTTGACCACTACTGGGGAGATGCCAGGGAGAGGCATATAGGGTTTTAGTTCTATTGCTGCACCCATGACAGGCATCACTAATCAATCTTCATACGATTCTCTCTCCCTCTTTTTTTTTTTTTTTTTCTTTCTCTTCAGCTCATCTCAGCAAAACAGTGAGAGGCGGGAACCTCTAGCCTCTGCTGGCAATGACTAAAAATAACCTCTCAGGTGTCTTGTTCGCTTTTGACTGTTCAAAGACTTTTTTCATCTATTCTCATTTTATTCTCCAGACCGAGCCAGAGAACCAGCAGGAGAAGGCTCTCAAGTTAAAAGGCTGCCCCATCTTGTCAGCTCTCCAGACCCCAACCTCTCCCACCTCATGAGCAAACTCACCCTGCTCCCCAGCCACAAAGAGAAGCATCTGGAGAGTCAGGAGGCCTGAAACCCAGACAGACAAGGCCCCCATCCTGGACCTGAAACAAGAGGGAGAGGGAGTAAGGGCTGAGTACATCCCTTCCAGAGAGTTGAAAGGACCAATTCCTCCCCCTCTACAGATCTGGAAACATGGGCTAGAGAGGCCATGCATCACTCAAGGTCACACAGTCAACAAGCAAGGGCAGATCCGGGATCCAAATCCAGGACCAACTTCCTTCAGAACCCCAGCAAGTGAAGTCTGATGGTCAGAGCATGAGTGCTGGAGTGAATCAAACAGGGGTTGTCTCTCTGCCTGTTCCTTGCTGTGTGACCTTGAGCAAATAGCTTAGCTTCTCTGTGCCTCAGTTTCTTTGCAGGTCAGATAGGGATAACATCAGGTAGTTGGAAGGCATAAATCAGTCAATACAGTCAATACATACAAAATACTTAGCACTGCCTGGCATGAAGGGGTAAATTTCAGCCGTTATTATTATTGACTTTAACAACCAAGATCAAAATCCCATTTTTCAAGTTGGCCTCCTAAATCAAATTGGGGGCTCCTAGAGGGCAACATCCAGTCCTAGTCTGCCTGGGGTCCCCAGTTTTGGCATTAGGCTGGCCTCCAAGCCAGCCTGTAATCTGGGTTTGCTGACTGACACGATTCTCAGCTTCAATTCCAGGATCTGGTTGTCGCCAAGATTCTATTCCTGGTTTCTGGGATTTTTGAAGAGCTGCCAAGTCCCAGCTGGAGGAAGGGGCCTCACCCTTGCCCATCCCATCCTCCCTCTGAATTCACACTGCTTGGTGAGGAGGCCTTCTAGATCCACAGAGAAACTCCCGTTGTGGGTCCAGACTTCTATAGAGGTTGTGGCACATGATCATAAAATGCACAAATACTGAGCACTACCTGTAAGCAAAGCCTGTTACAGACACTGGGACACAGCATGTCCTCCCAGACTTCACATTCTTCCAGAGACTAGAAACCCTGGGGTAAGGCTCCTCCCTAAAGCCTCCCACTCCTCTGAAAACCCCCTCTCTGTGTCCCCCTTCCCCACCAACGTGCCTTAGCAGGTGGGGACAGATGGGAAGTTAGAACATTACCTATAAACCCAGCCCCTGCACCCTCTTCCTGATAAAAGAATAGCCCTGAGAAGGGGAGTATGGGTGGAGTCTGGAATAGGGTCCTGCGGGGGACCGCGGGGCCATGCCAGGTTCCAGCTCCCAGAGGGCCCGTAGGAAGGCAGGCCGGGGACCTGTCCGTGGTGCTGAACTTTGGGGCGGCAACACAACGGCACTGCCCACTCTCCTTGCCTTCTTAGGGCAGTGACTTAGAATCCAGAGAGGGTGAGTGGTTTGCCTAGGACTGCACAGCAGGGCAGAGATCAGCTCCTGGTATGGTGTCCCTAACTACCAATCTGTAAACCTCAGCAGTTTCAACCTCCATCCCTGGCTGTCCTCATTTCCCCCTTTCAGAACCCTGAGCAGGGCAGGGTCCCCTGATAGCTCAAGTCCTAAATAGGTATTAAAGGGTGGGGCAGGACTCTGGCTGTGCCTGCCCCAGGACAGCCTTGTTGCATGCTAAGTCACTTTAGTCCTGTCTGGTTCTTTGCAACCCTGTGGACTGTAGCCTGACAGGCTCCTCTGTCCATGGGATTCTCCAGGCAAGAACACTGGAGTGGGTTGCCATGCCCTCCTCCAAAGGATCTTCCTGACCCAGGGATCAAACCTGCGTCTCTTACACCTCCTGCATTGGCAAGTGGGTTCTTTACCACTAGTGCCCCCTGGGAAGCCTTACAGAGAATTCTCATGCACATGCACAACCACACACCCTCCACAAACACACTTTGTATGATTAACAGCTCAAACTATATCCTCATGACTAGGTTTCAAGGCCTGTCTCTACTCCCCACATGTCGCTTCATCACTCTGTGCCTCAGTTTTCCCACTTTGTAAAATGGGATCACCCAGAACAGACCTCAATGTGTTACTGGGAGAATGGAATGAGCTGACTTGTGAAGTCTAAGAAATGTTCACTTAAACAACAGCTACTTGTACACAAAGGCTTGTGTACACACTCAAATATACAATGGTGGTCCAACAAGGTGACAGACACAGATTCAAGTGCACCCTCCTCCTGCCACACACATGCCTTCCCACACATACCCCATCCCCTCCAACGGCACCCTCACACACCCACACCCTTTCTCTTAAAATACCTCTTCCCCAGGACCACCAGAGGTGAGCATTTACACAGCTGTCTGGGGCTTGTCCCCTTATTAATAATGCATGAGTCTCATACATATGCAAGCAGGGGCCTGTGGGACTCTGGGGGAGGGGTGGGCAGGAAGAAAGAGAGAGAAGAAAGTGTGTGTGTGTATGTGTGTGCACGTGTCTCCCCCTCCCTCACACCCACCTCCTGTCTCGGAAGGCACTGAGTGACGGTGAGTTTGCCAGCAGGCGTTTTTTTGTATGTTGGGCCTGGCTGTGCATCGAGGTGCTGTCCAGGCAAGGATGTGCTCTGTGGTATGGGACCATGTATAAGGGTCCACAGCAGCAGTGTGTTCCGGGTGGGGCACAGGGGACCAAGTGTGGCTTCTGGGTGTGTGGGCACCAGTAATGCTTAGCAGACGCTATGAGCACACACGTGTATGTGTCACTGGCCTTGGAGTCAGGGTGTATTTGTGTGCATGGGTTCAATGCACGGAACTCCTTAGAGGAGAAAGGAAGCTGGGCTCAGTAAATCAGCCCTGGTTGCCCCATTAGCTCCCCAATTCTGCACACAGACCACATCTCACACTCCCCCACTCAGGGTCCACACTGCCAATCATATGGAGAGGGCCTGGCTGTACACATGGGACACACACACAGCCACACACTCTGGGCTCAGAGCCTTGGAGACTCACACTCGCAGATTCACAGTGACATTAACAAAGAGAGACAATACGGGCACTTACAAGGCAGGCAGCACGTCTTCTGCACAAAGACGCACACCCACAGTCTCAGGCTCCCCACGGAAACCCCTCGATGCGGCCACGCTGCCAGACACAGTTCCTCACGCACACTCGCACATGCAGCTGCCAGCCCCTGGCACAGACCAGACTGGACAAATTGTGGCTTTGGTGACTGGTGGGCACACATCATCTTGCAACCAGGTGATGTGGCCCCAGCACAAGTTTCCTGACAAAGACACAACCTTGGTCACATTAGACTCACAGAGGACACCATAAGCATCCACCTCCTCCCAGCATGAGGTAGACACACACACACACACACACACATGCACGCGCGCATGCACATATACACACACACATCCCTAGCTCCTGGGGGACAGCTTCCATTTGGGAATGTCCCCAAGCCAGCGAGGCTGCTGGGGTTCTGGGGTCCCACGGTCTGCCCAGGCTTCCCTCCCTGCCCTTCCCCCACAACCCCCGCTGGGGCCCAGCGCCAACCCTCTCTTCAGCCTGGCTGTCTCCCATTAATGCTGCTGAGAGGAACAAAGCCCCGCACACAGGGATGGGGGTCGCTCCTGCTCAGGCTGGGCCCAGGGCCCCAGCCCCTTACTTCCCAGTGCCTGTGCCCCCAAACCAATCCAGGACTTCCACATGCATCCATATGGACAGACAGAACTGAAGGGGTGAGGCAAGGGTCTGTGTTTAGCGGTGAGGATGTGGTCAGATGTGAAAGTACTGGAGGCGGCTCCCCCTTAGCGACTGGGTGCTCTGATCGATAGCTGGGGGTTTTAAGGGGCTCTCACCTAGTATTCACCTAGGACACACAGCATGCTCCCCGAGAGAAGGGACAGCACCCCAACTCTAGGTCCCAGAAAACAACAGGAACCACCGTGGGATGGAGCGCCCCCAGAGCCTCCTGCCTGAGTCAAGATGTGGTAACAAGATCTGAGCCAAAAGGGCAGAGACACCGCAGGACACCCTTTCCCTATGGGGGTTCAGTCTTTGTACAGACCCCCTTCTATCGGGCTCAGGCTGGTCTGGGGAGCCCCTTCACCGCTGCAGTCCATCCTGGAATCCTGCATTCATCTGCAAACTGGGAATCCCCACTTAAAATCTTGGGGTGTCTCAGCTCAGACACGGGGTGCCCTGTTCCGGAGTCCCACGCTCAGCGGGCGGCTGTTCACCTCTTATCTCTAAACTTGGGGCGCCCCTTCTTTAGCCTTGGTTCCCAGTGCCTCCCCAGCTCAAAGACCCACCCCCAGCCCGGCCCCTCCCCATCGCAGGGTCGTCTCCGCATTCTCTAGACAACCTTACCCCCAAATCCGAATCCCCCTGACATTCTCAAGCCCTATCCTAGTTTGCGTTCCCTCCCCAACTCGAGGCTTCCCTCCCCCTCTAAGCCACCACCCCATGCGAGGGGCTTCTCTCTGATCCCAGCCGCCCCCCCTCCCCAGTCTTGAGCTCTGTGTGAATCCCCTAGGACCTCTCCCTCAACGTAACCCCCTCCCCACGACCGACCCCCACCTGGCTCCTAGCTCCAACGCATCCCGGGGCGGTCGACCGGCACAAAGGACGCTCCGGTTGGGCTCAATCCGCGCCGGGTCCACCCCTGCGCCCTGCGCTCTGCTCGCCCCAGCGCCGCCTCAGCGCTTATAAAGGGGCTGCGGGGCTGCTTTGCGCATGCGCCTCCTCCAGCCTGAAGCCTCCAACTGTGCGAGGGAGGGGGCTCCCTCTGCCTAAAATCCCCTCCCCACTCCTACGACCACTTACCCCACCCCAGAGACGACTGTGCCAGACTTCCTCCCATTCACAATAAGTGTCCCCAGAAGTGCCATGGTGGGGCCTGCTCCATCTTACAGATGGGGAAACTGAGTCCCCAGGGAGAGGAAGTCACTGTCAAGGTCATGCCTAGGCAAAGAGCAGAGCTGGGATTCCAATTCCGGTCTGTCTAGCTCTCCAGGGCTCACACTTGAAACAGTTTTGGCTACAGTTACTGTTTTACACCACAGTATAGAGAGGAAGGGATTGGGGGCGGGAGGAGAAGGGGACGACAGAGGATGAGATGGCTGGATGGCATCACCGACTCGATGGACATGGGTTTGAGTGAACTCCGGGAGTTGGTGATGGACAGGGAGGCCTGGCGTGCTGTGATTCATGGGGTCGCAAAGAGTCGGACACGACTGAGCGACTGAACTGAACTGAACTGATAGAGAGGAAGCGAGACTCAGAGAGGAAAGAAAGCTGCTTGGGTCACACAGATGGCAAGAGACTTGCAACGCCAGAGCCCAGGGGTGCCACACCTAGAGCTGTTTCTGCCAGCACCAGCCAGAACTGTCATTCAGCCACTCATTCTATTATCTAGTCAACTTCTATGGAGCACCTGGTGTGGACCAGGTATTGTTGTTACAGAAATATTTTTGCTTTGATGGGGGGTGGTGTGCCTGTCTTTGTAGGGAGATCCCAGATCTTAAAGGGTCTACAGTGGAATATTATTCAGCCATAAAAAGGAATGAAGTACTAATACATGTTCCAACATAGACGAACTTTGCAAACATTATGCTGAGGGAAAGCAGCCAGGCACAAAAGGGCCACAGTCTGAGTCCCTTTATGTGAAATGTTCTGAACAGATCAATACAGAGGCAGAGAGCAGACTGGGGTGACCAGGAGCTGGGGGAGGGGGTGACAGGGAAGGACTGAAATGGGTACAGGGCTCCCTCTGGGCATGTCGGGCATATTCTAGAGCTAGAGGGTGGTGACGGCCGCACAGCACTGTGGGTCACTGCCGCCAGTCGCGCACTTTCAAATGGTGAATTTTGTGTTCTGTGTATTTTCCCATAACGATGAGTGGAAATGAGAGAGGACAAAAATATAAAGAAATCAGTCCTTTCCCCAGCAAACCTTTCTTCCCAGGGTCTCCGTTTCTCAGCATTGAGACTGGGCTGTGCTGGCTGAGTGTCCTGCATCCTTGTGTAACTGTATGTCTGAGGGGGGGTCTCGACTGGTGGAAAAACAAAGAAACAAACTGGATGATTAAAGCAAGAATGCCAAAAAGGGGGTGAGAATGAGTGAAGAATGAGGGAAGACCCCAAGGGAGCAAGTTTGCCCTGGAAGGCCTGTGTCAGCAGGCTGTTCTGGGGGTGGGCTCGTGGTGGCCGTGGAGACCAAAGTGACACACCGGGGAACTTCTCATCACAGAAGAGGGGTGGAGGTCAGAGATCACACCAATGTGAGTGTCTGCAGGCGGCAGGCCCCAGGGACAGGAGTCTGGGTGACATGTGTGGGGACAGCTTGGTCCCCACAAGTCCAGAGTTCAAACCCCTTTCTGAGGAGTTCCATGGTGGTCTAATGGTTAGAATTACACACTTTCATTACCATGGCCAAGGTTCAGTTCCTGGTCAGGAAACGGAGAGCCCACAGGCTTTGAAGCATGCCCCCGCTCCAAAAATAATCCTCTCTGAAATCCCTAATAGTGTAATTCTGGACCAGCCATTGCATTTTTCTGTCTCAGTTTCCCTGTCAAAACGGGGATCATTAAAAGCAAACCACCTTACAGGGTTACTGGGAAAATGAAATGGGGAGTAAACACACAAGCTGGGAGCTGCTATCAAGCTGCTGCCCATTTTCCAGCCAAGAAAACTGAGGCTCAGGGAGATAGGACCAGCTGCCTGAGGTTGCAGAGTGTGGGTAGGGGCCAACCAGGAGCCCTGATGCTGAAGCTGAAACTCTAATACTTTGGCCACCTAATGCAAAGAGCTGACTCATTTGAAAAGACCCTGATGTTGGGAAAGATTGAGGGCAGGAGAAGGGGGTAGCCCAGGATGAGATGGTTAGATGGCATCATCGACTCAATGGACGTGAGTTTGAGCAAACCCAGGGAGATAGTGAAGGACAGGGAAGCTTGCATGCTGCAGTCCACAGGGTCACAAAGAGTTGGACATGACAGAGCTTGGGAACAACAAGTGGGAGACCAGGTCTGTGGCTTCAGAACCAAGCTAATCCCCACCCTGACTCCCCCAACTTGTTCCCTCCCCCCCCTCCCCACTCTCTGGCTCCCCTCACTGGTGCCAGGGCTGAGCTTAGCGGTACTGGCCTGGGGCCTGAGAGCAGGCTGTTGCTGGGGACTTGAATGAGGCAACCTTGCCTGGGAATCTGCTGGGCTCAAAGAGCTATTTATAGGCCTGCACTGGGAATGGGCCAGCAGCCTCCCACCCTCAGCCCTGAGTGCCCTCTCTGTCTCCCCCACACTGGGTCTTAGACCAGGGACTGCTGTGAGTCGGGGGCGGGAACAGGGGAGGAGGCTGGTTGCCCAGAGGATGAGCTAGGAGGCAGGACCCTCCAGGAGAGCTGGGCCTCAGGAACAGACACTGTCCCCTGAAATGCCTCTCACACACCAAAGGTGACATATCCACAGGGCATGTGCAAGCATATTCACACCTGTCACATACAACGTCACTACCAACCACTGATACGAAGTCATATCCCAGACATACACAGGCAGCCAGCCACACCTGACCAGGTCACATGTAAGTCACACAGGCCACACACACTGTCACCTGGCCACACACAAATCATATCTACTGTACAACCAAACTCACAGCTCTGAGCCCAGCTGCATCTAGCCCCTTCACACTCACACACGCCTGTTGCTGTGCATATCCATGGAGACAGCCTTCCCGGCAGCCACAAACAGCTCACATCTGCCCCACGTTGTTTACAGCCAGCGTGATCACAGCCACAGGTGTGACTGTAGACAGCCTGCACCCAGCCACGACCACTTGACGCCAAGCCGCCGACACGGGGACAGGCCCCCGGGGCCATACCCAGCACAGTCACTCATGTTCACCACCCAACACACTCAGTTGTGGCCCAAGGTGTTCCCTGGCCAGCTCAGCTCTGGCCCTTCATGCGTGGCCACCCCCTCTGCTGCCTACTGTCACCTCCACTTACCCAGGCTCCCAAGCTTACCTCCTGCCAGGACCGACGAGTCCTGTCAGAAACAAGTGAACATCATTTTACCTTGAGCTGGGCCCTGTGCTACCCATGCAGGCCCCGGTGGATAAATCAGACCCAGATCTGCCCTACAGGGGGCTGCCAACCCCAGAGGATTCCATCACCCTTACCTCCACAGACTCTCCAGGCTGTGGCCTTGGGGCAATCATTACACTTATGCCCCAGGGGAAACTGAAGCTCAAAGCAATCTGAGGGCTTTTCCCTGCCCTACTCCAGGATGACAAACTGATGGGAAGTGGGACCTGTTTTCTGCCATGAGGGTGGCTGCCTCCCCAGAGTCCTTGCTGACCCATACTTGCTGTGTGACTTCAACAAATCCATGACCCTCTCGGAGCCTCCATTTCCTCTCCTGAAAAATGCAGAACTCAGCTCAACTCCAGAGTGAGGCTGAAGTTTCCATCCCTGTTCCCCTGGGTGACCTTACATAAGTGACTTCTTTGCCTCAGTTTCCCTCAGCCAACCAGAGTTACAGTTCCTGGCTCTTCTAAACTTCCCTCTGCCCCACCCCCTGGGGTGAGGAAGGAGGGAGTGATTAGTCTCTTCTCACTAAGGCAAATGAATGGACCACTTTTGGCTGCCCTGCTGGGAGCTTAGAGAGGCTAATTCCCTGGAGAAACAGGAGGCTCTTTCATGCCCAGGCGCCGGTGGGGTGAGGAGGCGGGAAGAGGGTACGAAGCTGGCTTCATCCCAGTGGGCACGGTGGCTCCATGCCAAGACCAGGAGTGGTAAGGGGGGCCTTGGGGTTGTGCATATCCTCCCTGGGGAACATTGGCTGCTGAGTGGCTGAGCAGCTGTATCCTTAGCTGTAAAATGGGGGTGACAAGGACCAGCACAGCAGATTTAATGATTTAGTGGATGGAGACAGTCGTGGCTTCAAGTTAAACACGGGTAGGTGTTCAACAAATGTCAACCACTGTTGTTACATGTCAGCCTGAAGAGCCCACTGAATTCTCTAGCAGTCCTATAAGTGGAATTCTCTTAATTTCACAGATAAGGGAACCTGCTCAGAGAGGTCACCATATTTTTCCAAGATCACACAGCCAATGAGTGAATGGTCTAACCAAGATTTGAACCTGATCTGGACTCTCCAGGGTCCATACTCTTCCTAAATTCTTCTAGAGGTAGGGAGGTGTTTTTTGACAGCCCCAACCCACCCCCCGCCCGGAGCCCTGGCCCTCAGACCAGCAGAGCCAGGTCTGGATGGCATGAGGCCATGACTGAATGCAGGAAGTCCTGGCAGACAGGGGCTGATGGGGTGGCTCTTCCGCTGGTGTCCCAGTTTCCCAGCCAGCCCCCACTCCTGGTGTGGACTTGGGCAGACACTAGTAGGATGCCAGGAGGACCATTCCCCTAGCCCTTGAAGAAAGGGGCTGGATCCCAGACCATTCAGTTAAAGCCAGGAGCTGCAGCCTCTTGCCAGTGGCTGCTCTGTCCAGAAGTCTCCATTCACGCGGATTGGATGGTGTACCGCCTTCCTCAAACACCTTTCTTTCTTGACTGCTTTAGGCCCAACAGGATCTGGACTCACATATTTTATTCAAATTCATGGTCTTTTTATTCAATCAGGCCTTTGCTTATGCTGTTCACTCTGCCTGCCCATCTACTACCCCACTCCAACTTTTCTCACCTTGGTGAATTCCTGCCCATTCAATAAGGCACAGGCACAATATCCCCTCTCCCAGGAAGCCCTCCCTCAGGTAGACCCTCTACTTCCCCAACCTCATCTCTCCCTCTGGCTCAGCTCTGGTCCCATGGGGCTGGGATTGTATGTGTCTAGCTCTTTCTTCCCCAGATTGGGAGATCTTCAGATATGGGGCTGGAACTGAGACCTCTCATAGTCCTCAGCATCACTCAACACAGGGCTGGGCAGTAGGGAGTGGCAGGAGTTGTTTACTGAATCAGTGCACCAAAACTTTACCCAGGTATCTGAGGCTTTGTATAATACAGTTTGGCAAACTCCTCTTCATCCTTCAAAACCCACCTCACATTACTCCTCCTCCAAGAAGCCTGTCCCAGGCAGCATTTACTATGAAGACAGATTTGGAAGCCAGGACATCTGTGTCCCAGTGGTGACACACGAGGCTGATAAAGACGCCCAGTACTTGCACCATCATGGCTTCTTCCTCAACTCTTCCTTTGGCCTCTGGGAGGCAGTGAAGTGCAGGGATTCCCAGGCTTGTGGGCTTCCCTGGTGGCTCAGTGGTGAAGAATCCTGTTTGCAATGCAGGAGATGTGGAAGATGTGAGTTTGATTCCTGGGTTGGAAAGATCCCCTGGAGAAAGAAATGGCAACCAACTCCAGTATTCTTGCCTGGGAAATCCCATGGACAGAAGAGCCTGGAGGGGGTCGCAAAAGAGTCAGACATGACTTCCCTGGTGGCTCAGACAGTAAAGAATCCGCCTGCAGTTAAGGAATGAACTAGGCAGACTTCATTCTACTGGTGGGAAGACATCATTATACGAAGTCTCTTGCACTCTAAAACCAGTGCTCTATACCCGCAGGCACCAAAGGACAGCCCCCCCACACACACAGTAGGCACACACTTGCTTTAGATACCTGCATTTTCCCTCCAGATTCAAGAGACTTGCTTGTAGAAATCCATGGCCCCCTTGTTTTCCACCGAAGTGCGAAATGGCACTGCCTGTCTCCTTGCAGGGCTGGCCTTGGGGAAGTCCTAGCGAAGGAAGGCTCCTCCTCTAGTAAGAATCTCCAGCCTCAGGTTTTTTTTGTTGTTGTTTAGTCATTGTGTTGTGCTCTTAGTCGCTCAGTCATGTCCGACTCTTTACCGCCATGGACTCTGTCCATAGGGATTCTCCAGGAAAGAATACTGGAGTGGGTCGCCATGCCCTTTTCCAGTACATCTTCCCAACCCAGGGATCGAATCCAGGTCTCCCTCATTGCAGGTGGATTCTTTACCGTCTGACCCACCAGGGAAGTCGGGTCTAACTCTTTTGCGACCCCCTGGACTGTACCCCTCCAGGCTCTTCTGCCCCTGGGATTTCCCAGGCAAGAATACTGGAATTGGTTGCCATTTCTTTCTCCAGGGGATCTTCCCAACCCAGGAATCGAACTCAAGTGTCCCACATCTCCTGCATTGCAAGCAGGATTCCTCGCCACTGAGCCAGCAGGGAAGCCCGCAATCACTGGATCAGGGCCCTTTAAGAGGCAGGCACTGAGGGGCGGGGCAAATTAAACCACGCCCCGGGCGCGAGGGCCCGGCGCGCCTGCGCGGCTTTCACGCGGTTCCGGGTCTTCCTTTTGGTTCCGAAAGCGGTTTGAGAGAAACTGAGGCTCCGAGAAGGAGCGACCGCTCCCTAAACCGATGGGAAACCCATTTACCTTCCTTGGACCCGCTGTGCAAGGCCTGGCCTGGGGTCGTTAGCAGTGTCTCCGAAACTCCAGGTTTTTCCAGCAAGGGGTTGGTTGGTCAGGCGACGTTTAGGCCTGGAGAGACCGGGCAGTGGCGGATCTTGTGCCGCGCTACAGGTGAGGACGCGCAGATTCTGAGGCGTGAACAGGGTCGCGCTCTGGCGGCCTGGATTCGAACCTGGACTGAGCCCAGCTCTAGTCCCGCGAGGCCTCGTGGAACCGAGATGACCCACTCTTTGGTTTGTCCAGAGACAGTGAGCAGGTGAGAGCCCGGGGCAGGGGTGGGGTGTGAACGGGGGCGGGCAGTGGCGGACGAGGCCCTTGGCCTGGAGTGTAGTCCCTAAGGGGCAGACGGAAATGAGGGTGGTGAGTAAGGGGTGAGCCAGGTAGTAGGCGAGCCCTCGCCACGGTGCTCAGCACCTCTCCACGCTGCGACTCTGCTTTTAGGGTGAGTTCGGTGCTGAATCGGAACACCAGGCAGTTTGGCAAGAAGCATCTGTTCGACCAGGACGAGGAGACCTGTTGGAACTCGGACCAGGTGACACACCCTCTCCCTGGACTCTCCATCCTTAGTGTGAATCAGAATCAGGGCGGGGAGCCTAAGAGATTCCCTGTTGGTCCAGTGGTTGAGAGACTGTGATTTCCCTGCTGAGCGTGTGGGTTCAACCCCTGATTTTGGAACTAAGATCCTACAAGCTGTGCTGCACCGCCAAAAGAATTAATGAATTAGGGGTCTAGTGTCCCCCGACAATTTGGGGGCTCCCCAGCTGGGCAGATTGGCCAGGAAGGGAACCTGTGCTCACACTGTGCTCCCCACCCCTCATGGACTGTGAATGAGAGAGACAGGCATAGCAGGGCTGAGTCTGAAGTGCTCATGGGCCTTTCCTTTTCTGCTTCCAGGGTCCCTCCCAGTGGGTAACACTGGAGTTTCCCCAGTGCATCTGTGTCTCTCAGCTGCAGATCCAGTTCCAGGGGGGCTTCTCCAGTCGCCAGGGCTGCCTGGAAGGTACTGGAAAACCCTGGAAAGTGGGGGGACTAGAGAGGACTCGCTGGCCTCACTGCTTCTTTCTCTGCTGCAGGTTCTCTGGGGAGTGAGGCTCTTAGCAAGATTGTGGATTTTTACCCTGAGGACAACAACTCGCTTCAGATATCCTGTTTCAGCCGCTGGGTAGGATTATCTGTGCCTCTGAAAGTTGTGGGCCCTGGCATGTGACCTTGGGCAAGTGGCCTCTAGGTCTCCACTAGTTCATTTGTAAAATGGGCTCATGACAGTCTGTTCTGTGCGAGAGCTTCTGAGGGACCAACAGTGTGCTGGGTAACCCAGCACAGTGGATGTATCTGAGCTGGGGCTGGCGGGTGGGAAGAGATAAAGAAATCCATTTCCCTTGACTGTTCTGCTTACACCTTCCCAGTGCCACCTGCTGAGGTGGACCGGCTGAAGGTGACGTTTGAGGACACAACTGATTTCTTTGGCCGAGTGGTCATCTACCACCTACGTGTGCTAGGGAAGAAGGTGTGAGGCTGCTGGGTGGCTGCCTCCTCCAGGAAGCCCTCCAGGAAGCACAGCAAAGTCCTTCAAGTTCTGCACAGGTTTATTGGTTCCTCTTGGAAAGGGCCCCCTCCCACCGTCTGTCCAGGAGCTGCCTTTGAAGCCGGTTCTGGGTTCCCCAGCTCTGGGTCGACCATTTTGTTCCCTGAGTGTCTTGAGTCCCTGGTGGGCAGTGTTTACTCGGGGTCGGCAGGCACCAGGTTGCTCTGGAAGAGTTTAAGGATGTGGTTCTCGATCACCTGTTGCACTGGAAACAGAACAGGGAAGGGGTGGGCCATGAACTGAACAGTGGCTGCAAAGGCACAGGCCAACCTGTACCTTCTCCTTGGGGTATGAGCAGGGCCCTCAGCCATGGGGCCTGGATGGAGGACCTATTTCCTCCTCAAGGAGATCAGATCCTTACCAGAGAACATCTGGGAAGACAGAGGCTCCCAGCCTAGGAACCTCAATTTCCCCAAAGTTTGTAAAAATGCATTTTTGGAGGTCTTTCAGTTATAAACATATTCCTTACCCAACAAAATTGACAAAGTGGAACTTTTAAAGTTGAGAGGGACTGTGAGAAATTATTTGTCTCAAATGGACTAAAACTCCATCAAGGTAGGATGGAATGGGATATTTCCCATGCACCACCCCCCATAACCCCAGGGGTTAGTTCTGTTAGGATCTCCCCATTTTCTGAAGTAGGGAGTCAGACTGGGGTCTGTCTCCAGCCCAGTCCACTTCCTGCCATGGAGGGGGCTGGTCTCCATGGCCATACGCACTGTGGCCCTCCTGGTATCCTCGCCCCATTGGGGCCTCCTTGAGACCTCTCAGTGCCTGCATGTACCTCCATTACGGCCCCTGTCACTGATACACATCGGCCTCCTGCCCCAGTACACGGGGAGCCCCGAGAGCTGGGGCTAGTACATGCCCAGGCCAAGTATACACCAGCACCTGACATGTGCTAACATGAGCACTTTCGCTGCTAGCATCTGACATCCAGAAGGGATGTCCCATGCACCCTGCTGTGGATTATCCCACCTATAGCACCCTGACACTGCCTCCAAGGGTCTCAGGCCAACCTTTCCGATATCCCAAGGCCACGGCGAGGTCCATAGGGGTGTAGCCAGAGTCTGCCTCAGTGGTGAGATCAGCTCCTCGGGCTGCAAAGCAGAACAGAGCTGTAGAGGAAGCTGGGCTGGGGACCAGGAGCCTGGGTGGGGCGTGGAGGTGCAGGGACTACCCACCACACAGCCACAGGTCTGCTGGTAGCTGTGTGGCCCTAGACCAGAGCCTGACGTGATGAATGTGGCCGCTTGAATCTCCACCTCCAGGGTCTCTGAGGTATGCAGAGTGTGGGTGCTCAACCCAGTCGGCCAGATCCCTGTGCTGTTCCTGCCACCTCCTGTCCCCACCTCAATCTTCCAGGAAAAAGCTCTTAACCATCCTAAGAGCAGTTCAGGCAGAGCTCAGACCCCTCCCTGGCCGTCAGGATTCCTGCAGGGCCAGCCTCTACTCCACTCACCCAGCAAGGCCTCCACACACTTCACGTGGTTCCCCCGCACGGCGTACAGCAGTGGTGTCCCTCCATTCTGTCAGGAACAGGGATAGAGGACAACCGACACCATCTTTTCCAGATTCTCATGACCCCCCCACACCTTCCAATTTAATGTGGTTCCTCCTCCTGTTTGTCACTTGGCCCATCTAGCTTCTTTCCTGGATCTCAGCTTAGATACTGCTTCTTCCAGGAAGCCTGCCCTGACTTCCCTTGGCTCTGCAGGTGGCCTCAGCTCTGTTCGCTATATCTGAGCTGTTTATGTGTCAGCTAAACCCCTCAAAAAAAAAAAACAAAAAACTGGGAGCTCTATGAGGCTTGGGGATGGGTCTCAGCATTCTGAACAGACTTGGTACTCTGTGATGTGCCCAGGGCCAGTAGGTGGCGCCTCACCCAGTCATAGATGTTGATGTCCACATCACGTTCCAGCAGAAGCCCCACGATGTCCGTGTAGCCACCGGTGCTGGCCAGTGACAGGGCACTCTCCCGCTCCTTGGCCAGGATGTGGGGGTCGGCACCCTGGGAAGAGCAGAGGGGGCAGTGACAGAGCCAGGGCAGAGGGAGGGGTGGGGGCAGCCTCTGCAATCCTGGGGCCCCCATGTTAGCTCCATCTTACAGACACGGCCCCAGCAGACTCAGCTGAAACTGCTGCCCGCCCCCCAGTCCTTAGGAAGCCCCCAGCTGGCTGGGACGCACCCACTCGAGCAAGAAGCGGACAGTCTCGATCTCTCCAAAGGCAGAGGCCCAGATGAGGGGGGTGAAGCCGCGCTCGTCCGGCTTGTTGATGAGGTTGTCGCCTGGCAGGAGGGGGGTGGTACCACTGGGATGTACCCCTGCCCACTCTCCCCAAGGCTGTAGAACTGGGGACGGGGTGGGCGGTTGGGGTCAGGTGTGGGGCAGGTAGGCATACACGTGGATGACACATGTGGACACGCGCAGGCACACGTACAGGCATAGGCACACATGTGGAGGTTCAGGTCATGTCAGCAGCCACACGCACACACCAGCAGGTGAAGTCACACTGGCGCACACGTGTGGGCACACACCTTTCCTCAGATGCTCCTTCAGTTGGCTCAGCTCCCCCTGCGCTGCGAGCTGGTGGATGGACAGGGCTAGGGGCCAAAGAGAGGCAGAGTCCTCACCTGTCCCATCCCTGCTCCATTATTCAGTTTACTCCCTGTCCAAAGTTGCTCCTCTCAGCCCTTGCCGCCCCGCCACTTCTCTCGCCCTGGGGACCAGGGGCCCACTCACAGTCCAAGGTGGCTGGCAGGGCCGAGACCTCATTGCCCCGCTGCCGGTTGGTGAGGGTCGTTGAGTGCTTCAGGGAGCTGCCTGCTGGGAGAGAGAAAAAGGGCTTCAGTTTCCCCTCAGTATGTCTTGGGTTTTAAGGCCAGAACCTGGGGGCTTGGCAGAGAAGGCAATGGCGACCCACTCCAGCACTCTTGCCTGGAAAATCCCATGGGTGGAGGAGCCTGGTAGGCCGCAGTCCATGGGGTCGCTGAGTCGGACACGACTGAGCGACTTCACTTTCACTTTTCACTTTCGAGCACTGGAGAAGGAAATGACAACCCACTCCAGTGTTCTTGCCTGGAGAATCCCAGGGACAGCGGAGACCAGTGGCTGCCGTCTATGGGGTCGCACAGAGTCGGACACGACTAAAGCGACTCAGCACCAGCAGCAGCTGGGGGCTTGGAACTACCAGAAGCATTGCCTGACTCCACTATCCACTCACTCCACCCTCTCAGAATCCCAGGGTGTATATTTCTTCTCCATCCTGGCGAGGTTCTGCACAAAGTCCCTGCCCTCAAGGGCCCATGGACAAACCAGGGAGTCAGACAAAAACAGAAATAGAATGAAAGCTTAAGCTGAAACACGGGCTCAGGAGAAATGAAAAGCATGTGGAAGAGGGGCAGAAAGAAGGAAGGGCAGGGGGCGAGTCCCTTTCAGAGAAAGTGGTCAGAGAGGGCCACTCAAAAGAGGCCCAGCTGTGAGCGTGGCCAGGTGAAGAAAGGAGGGGAGAGGTGTAGGAAGAGCATTTCACACAGCAGGGGCAAAGGCCCTGGGGCACTGAGTAAGATGCTCAAAAAGTCCCGCCAAAAGAAATCCTTGGGCCCTCAGTAAGTCAGAGTTATCCGACCTAGCATGGTACCGCCCAAAGGGTTGAAATCATGTGTTCAGACAAAAACTGTACATACATGTTCACAACAGCACTGTTCATTCACTAAAAGAGGAACAACCCAAAGGTCCATCAAGGGATGAATGAATAAAGTAAATATGGTCCTTCCACATTATGGAAGATTATTCAGCTATGAAAGGGATGAACACATCACAATGTAGGTGAACCTTAAAAACATGCTGAGTGAAAGAAGCCAAACATGTTCATGGGCTACACGTTGCATGAACCCATTTATAGTCCATAGGAACAGAAAGCAGACTTTGATTGCCAGGGACTGGAAGAAGGGGATGGGGAGTGACTGGCTAATACCTCTGGGCGATGGACGTGTTCTAGAACTGAAAGATGTGGAAGTGAAACACCACGGTAACTTACTGCCACTGAATTGTAAGCAATTCCAGTTAAAATGGTTAATTTTATCTTATGTGCATTTTACCACAATTTAAAAAAAGAAAACAAAACAGTTGAGCAATCCCTCACAGGCTGGAGAGGGAAGACACATTCAAGGTGATGGGACATAAAGACAGAGGTCTCGTCTTGGGCCTGACATGCCACCGTTCTTGCATCCCAGAAGCAGGAGTTCAGGGGAAGTATCCTACCTTGAGGTGAGGAGCTGCCAGCATCTGACTCAGGATTCCCAGGCTCCGGGATACAGGGGAAGAGACTGAGGACCACAGTGTCTGAGCCATCAGGGGCTTCGTCCCTGGGGTCTTCGGGGTCCCCAAATTCTGGGGTTGAAGGCTGCTGGGTCAGGCTGAGATCCTCGGCAGGTTGGGTGTGCTCCATGGGGAAAGCTGGTGGAAAGGCCAAACAGGGAGAGATGGCAATAATTATCAACAACTCATTAAGTAGGCACTGACTGCATACCTGGCCTTACACAGTAAGGGTGGGTAAACTCGACTCAGCCAGAAAATTAAAACCAGAGTCCAGTTTTAATTGGACTTCTCGGACCCACTCCTCCCCACCACCAGAGCACACATAACAGGCATTGCTTGAAAGCCCTGGCTCTGGGGTCGGCTATCTGTTTGAATCCCTCCACTTATACGCTGTGAAAGCTTGGGCATCTGACTTAATTTCCCTAAACCTCATTTTCTTCATTAAAAAAATGGGTAAATGAGGCCTAAAAAAAATCATGTCTGTAAATATCTGAGCAGGAGGCCTGATACCCGGGCAGATCTTAATAAATGTCTGCTGTTGTTTTTTTGGGGAAGGGGGAAATCCCTAGAATGAGCGAGGGCTAAACAAAGATGTGATTGGCTGCATCCCACCCGCCCCTCCCAAGCCAATCCATCAGGGTCCACTCACCTCCAGCTAGCCTCCTCTGTCACCCGACGCCGCAAGTCAGGGTACCCCCAAACTTGGGGGCGCAACTCACAAACTTTTCTCTTCCAATTGATGTAAGGGGCAGCAAGATGGAGCCTGTACTGTATGCGCCTTTACTGCTTCTGCTGGGACGAGAGCAACTTGATACGCGACCGCTACCCCCACCCCGAGTTCTCCCACTGCGCCTGCGCACCCCCGCCCCCCGCAAAAGTGAGGAAAGGCTGGAGCAGTAGGAGCGGTTTCGGGCCCTTTAAGGCTTGGGGGAGGGCCGTGGCTTCCGCCGGGGCAAGAATTATGTAATTGCGCCTGCGCATTCCCGTCCCCGCCGCCCCGGAGGGAGCCTGGTAGGGTCGGGAGGGATGGGCGGGGCCTCAGAGGGCTCTCTCCCGAGTTCACGGCTCTCGTCCCCTCACCCGTAGCTCCGCCTACACGCTTTTCCTGACTCAGCCAATCGACTCCGCCTTCGGACAGACGGGCCGGGCTTTCTTTAGTAGGTGGGCGCCAGCGACTCCACCACTGCTGCCCCTTCTGTAACAATATCTCCTATTCAGGCGTGGGGGCTCAGGAGCCTCTGCAGGGATTTGGTAGCAGCAGTGGGGTACAAGTGCATGGAGTGTTTCCCGTTTTTTTGCCTCTTGAAAAGGGGTTCGGTAAAGGAGGGCACCCTTGCTCCTCCTCCTTCTGAGAGTCCCTCTTGGAGCTTCAAGGGGTCTCCGGCCCCTCTTCACTCACCTCCCGTTTGCTTCTTTCCCCAGTCTCTCACTCACGGCCCTTCTGTCTGGGTTGACTAAGAATCTAGACGGGAAGACCAATTAGTAGCGGAACTGGATAAGCGCGGCGTCCAGTTTCGCAGGGAAAGTTTAGGCAGTTGTCTCTACCCCCAGACTTCCGGTTCCGGTCTTCGGAATAGGACCGTGGCTACTATGGAAGAACCCGAGATGCAGCTCAAGGGGAAGAAAGGTGGTGTGGGCCCCTACGCGGGGCGGGGCGGAGGGGCCAAGGGCTCGTGGAAGGGCGATCTGAAGCGGGTGATAAGGGGCCACGGCGCTGAGGGAGCGTTTGGGGGCAGTGATTGAATTACCAAGAAATTCCGGCTCAACCGCTGGCTAGTTTTGAAACCTTTAGAGACTCTCTGTGCCTCGGTTTTGTCTTCTGTAAAATGGGGAGTATAACAGTCTCCTTGCCTCCTCCTTTAAAATTGTTAAGAGAATTCAGTAACCTGATATGTTCAAACATTGTGTTAAACACTGGAAGAATGCCAGGGGCGTGGCAGTTGTTGTGTGTAATGTTTGCTTTGTATTTAAGCATTTGTGTTTATTTGTTGTTGTTCAACCGCTAAGTCGTGTCCGACTCTTTGGGACCACCTGGACTGTAAGCCCACCAGGCTTCTCTGTCCATGGGATTCTCCAGGCAAGAATACTGTAGTGGGTTGCTGTGCCCTTCCCAAGTTGTACATATTTACATATTTGTAATCACATAGTTACAAGTTACAGAATGCCACAAGCTATTTTTAAAGTATCAATGTCGTTTTTAATTTGTTACATACATTATTGCTAGTTGTTTATTTACACGTCACAAATACATTTAATTCCACATCTTTCATAACAGCACCGCGAGGTGTAAGCTGTTACCACTCTGTTCATTTTCAAAGGGAGCAGCCCTAAGAGGGTAAGAGGAGGTACAGTTGGGAGGTGGCAGGCTGGGCTCTGCCTGAGTCAGGGCACAGTGGTGAGCTGGGCACAACCAAACTGGACAGTCTCAAGCACAGCCTCACTCGACTCCCAGACACCAGTAGGCTCTCCCTCACTAACTACACTGTCCTGGGCAGTGGGATGGGGTCCATCTCGGTAGCAAACCTTGAGGTGGGTTCTGTTATCCTCCGATTTTTCCAGATGAGGAAACTGAGGCTCAGAGATACTCCTGCCCTCACAAATCCCAAGTTTTAGGTAAACGTAAGGCACATCATGAGGAACGCTGGGCTGGAAGAAGCACAAGCTGGAATCAAGATTGCCGGGAGAACTATCAATAACCTCAGATATGCAGATGACACCACCCTTATGGCACAAAGTGAAGAGGAACTCAAAAGCCTCTTGATGAAAGTGAAAGAGGAGAGTGAAAAGGTTGGCTTGAAGCTCAACATTCAGAAAACAAAGATCGTGGCATCTGGTCCCATCACTTCATGGGAAACAGATGGAAAAACAGTGGAAACAGTGTCAGACTTTATTTTTGGGGGCTCCAAAATCACTGCAGATGCTGATTGCAGCCATGAAATTAAAAGACGCTTACTCCTTGGAAGGAAAGTTATGACCAACCTTCATAGTATATTAAAAAGCAGAGACATTACTTTGCCAACAAAGGTTCATCTAGTCAAGGCTATGGTTTTTCCAGTGGTCACGTATGGATGTGAGAGTTGGACTGTGAAGAAAGCTGATCGCCGAAGAATTGATGCTTTTGAACTGTGGTGTTGGAGAAGACTCTTGAGAGTCCCTTGTACTGCAAGGAGATCCAACCAGTCCATTCTAAAGGAGATCGATCATGGGTGTTCATTGGAAGGACTGATGCTAAAGCTGAAACTGCAATACTTTGGCCACCTCATGCTACGAGTTGACTCACTGGAAAAGACTGATGCTAGGAAAGGTTGGGGGCGGGAGGAGAAGGGGACGACAGAGAATGAGATGGCTGGATGGCATCACCGACTCTGGACATGAGTTTGAGTGAACTCCGGGAGTTGGTGATGGACAGGGAGGCCTGGCGTGCTGTGATTCATGGGGTCGCAAAGAGTTGGACACGACTGAGCGACTGAACTGAACCTAAGAAAGAATGAGAATTTTTACACCTTTCTGAAACTGACAAAACATTGGAAGTCAACTATACTCCAATGTAAAATTTTAAAACCGAATAAGAATTTAAGTATAAGGGAAATGAATTAAGTTCTGAGGTTGAGAGTGAGGTTGAAGGGACATCTGATTAAGCTTGGTAATTAGGGAAGGCCAGGAGGTGACATTTGAGCTGAGACATGAGGGGTGAAGGGAATTGAGAGGTGGGGTCGGAGGCAGTGTCATTGGCGGGATAAAGTACAAAGGCCTTGAGGTGGCAAAGTGTTCAGAGCTGTGCTGCAATGCTAGTCACAGTACTTATTCATATTTAAATTAATTAAAATTAGATAAAATTTAAATTTCAGTTTCTGAGTCACATTTCAAGTGCTCAGGAGTCGAATATGACTAGTGGCTACCATATTGGGCAGTATAGATTATAGAACCCGTCCATCATCTCAGAAAGTTCTTGTGGAGAGTGCTGAATGTCCATGGAAAAGCCTTGAGGCCATTGTGCCTGGGGCAGAGGGCCAGGCAGGTGGTGGTGGGGTCGTGGTAAGAGCAAGCAGAAGATGCAGAGCCTTCTGGGCCATGTGAAGCAAGGCAGATTTAATTCTCTGGCTGATGGGAGTCATGGGAGTGTTTCAACCAAGGGAGAGACCTATCTGATATGTTTAGTAGGAGCTCGTCTCGTCTGTTTTGTGGGGATTGGATTGTTGGCAGGAAGGGGAGTGGGGAGACCAGGGAGCAGCTAAGTTTGGGTTCTAGGTGAGAGACAGCTATGCCTGGACCAGTAAGGGCAGTGCAGTGGTAAAAGTGGGTGAGTTTTGGGCTTTGTTTTGTGACTGAACAAGCAGGAGCTGCTCATTGATGGGGTAGGAAGGGCAGAGACCACCATCTGGCTTCTGTTTTTGAGGCAGACCCTGGGATAAGGAGTTGTCTCTAAGTATCTTACTAAGAAAGCCCCACAGAGGACAGGGGGAAACAGGACAGGGTTGGGGAGGAGGCTGAGCAAGCAGCAACTTCAGGTAGAATCCTGCAGAGGGGAGCCACGGTCCATTCCCATAGGGGAGCTTATGGGGATGAGTCACACCTCAGAGTTGTTTGAACACTCAGCATGGGCTTTCCTCCCGCTCTGTGGTCAGTCATGGCCTAGAGCCATCCACCCATGTAAACTTGCAGGCACTTTTGGGTCCAGCAGCCAGTGGGCATCTGAAGAAGAACCTCTGATTTTGTCACGGGTAAATGAAATATGAATGAATCTGAGCAGGTGCCAACAAGCAAGTAGCTTTAGGAAGGGAAGGATCGAAAATTCACTGGATACATTAATGTCATCAAGACTGAGGCCCTTCTGTGACTCCCAGATGGAGTTGTGTGGCCCTGCTGTGGTCACTTCCAGCCCATCACCAGGGCCACGGTGACCCAGCTGGGAGGGATGCTGGGCTCTCGTCTCCTCTGGGTGGACTCATGGGTCGAGCAATCAGGAGTCTAATGCTTTGTCTCCTTGATCCCCCGTCAACCCTCTCCCCTCTCCCCACCGGCCCCACTTTGCCAACTGTCCATCCTGGACCCAGTTACTGACAAATTCACTGAGAGCGTCTACGTCCTAGCCAATGAGCCATCTGTGGCCCTGTACCGGCTGCAGGAGCATGTGCGCCGCTCTCTGCCGGAGTTGGCCCAGCACAAGGTGAGTGTCCTGCCCCAGAGGCTGAACTCTCCCAGGGTCTGCACCTTGTGAGCGGGGGCCTGCTAGGTGGAGCAGGGGCTATTGGTGCAGGAGTCAAAGCCGGGACATGAGCAGGGAGGTGCATGGTCACTGACCCAGCTTGGGGGGTGGATTTGGAAGAAGAAGGTGCTGCGTCTGCTGTGACCCTTGTGGTGAGAAGGAGGCAGCCACATGAGGACCCAAGGGAAGGATGTGCCAGGCAGAGGGAAAAGACTGTGCAAAGGTCCTGAGGTGTAGTTGCCAAGTGTTCACAGAAAACTCAGACTAAGGAGGGGTGGGGGTTGCCGGAGTAAAGATTGGGGCTGGAGGGGGCTGATCTCTGCAGCCATGGTGATTAGCCTTCGGGTACTCCGTTCCAGAGAACTGGGAGGAAGGAGGTAACAGCCAGTCCTGCTCACAGCTCCCCATCCTCTGCAGGCTGACATGCAGCGGTGGGAGGAGCAGAGCCAGGGAGCCATTTACACTGTGGAGTATGCCTGCAGGTGAGTACCGTGGCCTCCCCACTGCCCGCTTTGCCCCACTGTGGCCCGGGTGTTCAGCTGCCTGCTGAGCCCTGGCCTGCCAAGCCCACCTGAGTAGGTGCAGGTGGAGCTCACCTCACCTGGCCACAGGGCAAAGTTCCAGCCCAGACCCGTGCTTCTCACTATTTGACTGATCCTCAGGTGTCTCGGTCAGGCTTCTTCCTGGTTCTCAGAAGCCCCCACCATCTGTCACAGGAAGGGGTCATAAGGATTCCAGGAGGTGCCTCAAGAGGCCAGTGTTTCCCACCCACAGTCAGGACCACAGACTGGCTGGTGGGGTGGATGGCAGCTGGGGGTAGTGCCCAAACACAATACTGTTTATTTTTATTTCTTTCTAATTTTTTATATTGTTGTAAGAGACGCATAAGTAAAATTTATCTTCTTAACCATTTTTAAGTTCAGTGGTATTAAATATATTCATAATGCTGTCCAGCTATCCCACCACCCACTTCCTGAGTTCTTTTCCTCTTGCAAAACTGAAACTCTGTCCCTGTTAAACATGAACTCCCCATTCACCATCCCCCATTCCTGGCTCCTGCCATTCTGCTTTCTGTCTAAAAATCTGACTCTTCAAGGGACCTCACATTAATGGAATCATACTTTTTTTTTTTTGTCTTTTCATGACTGTCCTCTTTCACTTAGCACAGTATCTTCAAGGTTCATTCACGCTGTAGCCTGTGTCCGAGTTTCCTTCCTTCTTTAGGGCTGAATACTATTCCATCCTATAGATGGACCACGTTTTGTTTATCCATCCACCTCTTGGACATTTGGGTTGCTTCCGTGTTTTAGCTACTGTGAATAAAGTTTCTGTGACCATGGGTATACCATTTGTTATTTGTGTTTTCTTGTTTGCTTCAGTTCAGTTCAGTCAGTCGCTCAGTTGTGTCCGACTCTTTGTGACCCCATGAATCACAGCACGCCAGGGCAGTTCACTCAAACTCATGTCCATCGAGTCGGTGATGCCATCCAGCCATCTCATTCTCTGCCGTCCCCTTCTCCACCCGCCCCCAATCCCTCCCAGCATCAGAGTCTTTTCCAGGGAGTCAACTCGTCGCATGAGGTTGCCAAAGTATTGGAGTTTCAGCTTTAGCATCAGTCCTTCCAATGAACACCCAGGATTGATCTCCTTTAGAATGGACTGGTTGGATCTCCTTGCAGTACAAGGGACTCTCAAGAGTCTTCTTCAGCACCACAGTTCAAAAGCATCAATTCTTCGGGGATCAGCTTTCTTCACAGTCCAACTCTCACATCCATACTTGACCACTGGAAAAACCATAGCCTTGACTAGATGGACCTTTGTTGGCAAAGTAATGTCTCTGCTTTTTAATATACTATCAAGGTTGGTCATAACTTTCCTTCCAAGGAGCAAGCGTCTTTTAATTTCATGGCTGCAATCAGCATCTGCAGTGATTTTGGAGCCCCCAAAAATAAAGTCTGACACTGTTTCCACTGTTTTTCCATCTGTTTCCCATGAAGTGATGGGACCAGCTGCCACGATCTTTGTTTTCTGAATGTTGAGCTTCAAGCCAACCTTTTCACTCTCCTCTTTCACTTTCATCAAGAGGCTTTTGAGTTCCTCTTCACTTTGTGCCATAAGGGTGGTGTCATCTGCATATCTGAGGTTATTGATAGTTCTCCCGGCAATCTTGATTCCAGCTTGTGCTTCTTCCAGCCCAGCGTTCCTCATGATGTACTCTGCATATAAGTAAATAAGCAGGGTGACAATGTACAACCTTGACGTACTCCTTTTCCTATTTGGAACCAGTCTGTTGTTCCATGTCCAGCTCTAACTGTTGCTTCCTGACCTGCATACAGGTTTCTCAAAAGGCAGGTCAGGTGGTCTGGTATTCCCATCTCTTTCAGATGTTTGCTTACCTTTCTGTAAATACACAGAATTTTTAACCCCAAGTGAAAGATGCACCCGATAATAAAAAGCGGCAGTTGGTGTTTCTCCCCGTTCTTGCAGCTTTGCCGGCCTGCCTCCTGTGCTTCTGTTGGCTCCCCATGACTGTATTTCATGTCCAGGCTTGTTCCATTTGCTTTAGGAGTTGGTGACTTAGGAGTGCTGTTTGCTCCTAGTGCGGGCTATAGGTTGTTTTGGTGGAGGCTAGACACTCCCCAGCAGTCCTTGTCAGTGGCACTGTGGGATTTGCCTGCCTGTGTCTGTTTTATAGTCAGAGTTCCTTGACAGAAAGTCCTGTTGCTGGGAGTTCTGCCATCACCAGCCTTGACCCCTCCGCTGGGACTGGAGAGTGATTCAGGCTGATGGCATCTTCCTGGGGATTGTGGTCACAAACAGTCTTCTCAGCTCCAGGAAGAGTAGAAAAGATAAAGGAGTTTTTCTTGCAGCTACTAAGTAGTTCCTGGTCAGCCAAGATCCTTTCGGCCCAGGTTTGGGACTTCCCGGGTGGTCTAGTGGCTCCCAGTGCAGCAGGCTTGGGTTTGATCCCTGATCCGGGAGCTAGCTCTCACAAGTCGCAACTAAGAATTTGGATGCTTCAACTAAAGATCCTGTGTGCCACAACTTAAGACCTAGCACAGCCAAATAGAAACAATTTTTTTTTAAAAAAAGGCCCAGGTTTAAGGAAGAACAGATCAAAGTCTGTATTTTCTCCCAGTTCCTCTAGCTGCCCTGTCCATTGCAGGAGCTTGGACCCTGGTTGGCTGTTTACAGTTATATTTTAATGAAATAAAATGAAAGATTCAGCTCCTCAGTCTCACAAGCCACACTTTGTGTTTAACAGCCATCTCGATGGATAAAGAATGTGTCCATCATGTTCCAGAATGTTCCATTGGACTGCCTTGTGGTAGGCAGGGGGCCAGTCTGCTCTGAACTCTGAGCACTTCTCTTTAATGAGATGTAAATTTCTCTAATGCTGAAAGACTGTTTCCTATGGACATGAAAGTGCCCTTTTAGTTCTTTAAAATGCCTTATGCAGTATTAATGGTTAGTGTGAAACTGGAAGATACTATATGGTCTGTTGGTTGGGCCAGTTGTGAACTTGTGTTAGACAGCTTTTTATCGAAGTGGACAGATGCTAGGAAGGCTGACTGCATTTGGTGGTGTCAGGTGAGCAAATGGACAGTCTGGATTTCAGCCAACGCTCCCCTCCTTTGATCTCATGGCCATTTTCAAGCAGGTCCTTGACTGATAATGAATGGGAATGACTTCTTTGTCTTTAACAGAAGGACTTGAAAATGACCCTTTTATTTCTACTGCAGGTGTCATCACACAGGCAATTTTCTGGCCTTAGTGATGCCCCAAGAGGTTTGGTGAGCATTTCCTGTAGTGCTGTTGGGAGCAACATTTTCATTAGACAGTCATCAATGTGGCAGCAACGTCAGAGCTCAGCACAGCTTTGCAGTACTCCCTCTCTAACGGTGCTGAGTCTAAGCTCACTTTAAGTGCTTTTCACAGTCCAGCTGACAAACTTCCTTTAGAGGGAGGAATAGGTTACCTAAAAGGAAAACATGATATTTTAAAAACTGAAAGCTGAGTGCTTTCATTTATGCTTGTGAACTGTGGTGTTGGAGAAGACTCTTGAGAGTTCCATGGATTTCTAAAGGAAATCAGTCCTGAATATTCATTGGAAGGACTGATGGTGAAGCTGAGGCTCCAATACTTTGGCCACCTGATGCGAAGAACTGACTGACTGGAAGAGATCTGACCTTGATGCTGGGAAAGATTGAAGGCAGGAAGAGAAGGGGACAACGGAGGATGAGATGGTTGGATGGCATCACCAACTCGATGAACATGAGTTTGAGCAAGCTTTGGGAGTTGGTGATGGACAGGGAAGCCTGGCGTGCTGCAGTCCATGGGGTCACGAAGAGTCAGACACGACTGAGCAACTGAACTGAACTGATTTTATTTACACAAGAACTTTGCTACACATGCAGGCTTTCTCTGGTTGCGAAGAATGGGGGCGACTCTCTAGTTGTGGTGCTCAGGCTTCCCGTGGTGGCTTCTCTCTTTGCAGAGCACAGGCTGTAGGGTGCATGGGCTTCAGGAGTGCTAGCACACGGGCCCGAGAGTGCCTCTTCAAGCGGTTGCGGTGCATAGGCTTAGTTGCTGCAAGGCATGTGGAATCTTCTCGGACCAGAGATCAAATCCATGTCCCCTGCATTGGCAGGCAGATTCTTACCCACTGTACCACCAGGGAAGTCCAGAGCATGTTATTTTTGAGGTCATCTTTGAGTGCTTATAGCTCCTTCAAAGCATTAAATGGTCTAGCAGCCATCAAGCAAAAGTTGTATCTTGCCATCCAGTGTTCTGGTCCATAGGGAAATCTAAACTTTAAGCACACAGTGAGCCCTCAGGGAGGCCCATGGAATCCCCCAGCAGCTGGACAAACCACTGGGCCAATGCGGGTACCCACTGAGATCTGGTTACAGGTGTCCACTGGTCTGGTCTGGTGCCGCTGACTGGGTCCCCCCTCCCATTTCAGTGCGGTGAAGAACCTTGTCGACAGCAGTGTCTACTTCCGCAGCGTGGAGGGTCTCCTCAAACAGGCCATCAGCATCCGGGACCACATGAACGCCACGGCCCAGGGCCACAGGTAGCTGCTGGGACTGCCCGCCCCTGCTGCCCTCAGCCTCCTTGCTGCAAGGACCTTCGCTGCTCAGCCAGGAACTACACCTTCTCACTCCTTAGATAACTCCCTTTCTTGGTCCTGCGGTGGCCGGTGACTTCCTTTTATCCTTTGCCGTCTGTGGAGGTAGTTGCCTCAGTCCGCACCCAGCTCCTGCACGCTGCTGTGTGCTTGGGCTGGGTGCTGGAGGCATGGCAGTGACCGAGACAGGTTTGTTCGCGGCCTCAGGGAGAGGCACAGAACAACCAGATAGACACGGAACACACAAGAACATTTCAGATACGTGTGAAGGAGGAGAATGGGCCCCCTCTGAAGAGGTGGCAGAGATGCAAACAGAGGCTTGACCAATAAGCAGACAAAGGTGACCATGGGTGGGTGTTCGGTGTGGCAGGGGCGGGGCAGAGGCCCTGGGCGTGGTGAGCTGGCTGTGTTGGAGGAACATCCAAGGCAGTTGTAACTGGAGTGGGTGCAGGCGGGGAGACGGGGCTAGGGAGGTGGGCAGGGGCCTTGAGGGCCACAGGGAGGGTGTCCAGAGCTGAAAGAGGCCTTGAGCCGATGACCAGATGGTCCAAGCGTGAAAAGTGCTTACAGTTCATACATAAGGGGGAGAAGTAGCTCTTTTTGGTTTTGTTTTCATTATAACTTAATAAACATGCATTTGAACACCCATGTACCTGCCTTACCACTTCGCAGGTGGCTCAGTTGTAAAGAATCCACCTACCAAGCAGGAGACACGGGTTTGATCCCTGGGTCGGGAAAATCCTCTGGAGTAGGCAGTGGCAACCACTCCAGTATTGCTGTCTGGAGTACTGGAGTACTCCATGGATGGAGGCGCCTGATGGGCTACAGTTCCTAGGGTCGAGAAGAGTCAGACACAGCTTAGCGACCAAATGGCGGCAGCAGCCCCACCTGCTGTAAGCCGTCACTCAGCCTTGAGATGGGTCTGACTCCTGCAGTGTGGGGTTCTGGCATGCCTGTCCCCCACAAGGCTTTAGAAAGGAAGAAAACACCTTTATGTTGCTGTGTGTGAAAACAGACATAAGAACTGTCAAAACCGAAAAAACCTTGCATATATGTAAGAAGGGATATGCAGTGACCTGCCCTCTGAGGGTAGCATGAGTGGGGTTCTTGGGGGTTTACCAAATCACCACCTGGCTTCTCTGCCTCGGGTGGGTGACAGCCACTGGGACTGGAGTTCACCGCAGCAAGCTTTGCACAGTACTCCGCGACTTCACTTTCACTTTTCACTTTTCGTGCATTGGAGAAGGAAATGGCAACCCACTCCAGTGTTCTTGCCTGGAGAATCCCAGGGACAGGGGAGCCTGGTGGGCTGCCGAATATGGGGTCGCACAGAGTTGGACACGGCTGAAGTGACTTAGCAGCAGCAGCAGCCCCCACAGCAGGGCCACAAAACCAATAGCTTCTACTTTCAGCTCAGTTGCCCAGCTGCTTCCAAAAGCCCTGCTTGTGCCCCTGAAAGACATCAGCAGCAGCTTGGGTAGTAGCTGCTCACCCCCTCTTGCCTCTCTTCGCAAGCCCCAAGGATTTGAAGCTCCCAGACCTACACGAGACCCAGCCACAACCTCTGAAGTGGGTAGCTGGTCCTATTTTTGCAAAGGATACCCTGAAGGCTCAGGCCAGGAGTCCTGGGAGACTGGGGCGTGACCCCAATGTGCAATCCAGTCTAGCCAAGCACGCCTCAGGGCCTTGGACCTCAGCCTCATAGACGCTGCACATGTTTTGTTCCAGCCCTGAGGAACCGCTCCCACCCTCCTCAGCCTGATCCTGGAAGAGACTTTGAGGAGCTTCAGCCCCTCTGGCCCAGGTCAGTGCCAAGTGGACCTGGAGCCTCTCTGCTCCGTGCCCTGAACTAACCCATCCTCTCAGCATCTGAGAGGGGACCTGCTTGACTAACCACTGCGGTTTTCTCCCTGGGCTTGCAATGGTTTCGTTTGTGGGAAGCTAGTGTTCTTGCCTGGAGAATCCCAGGGACGGGGGAGCTTGGTGGGCTGCCGTCTATGGGGTCACACAGAGTCGGACACGACTGAAGTGACTTAGCAGCAGCAGCAGCAGAGGGTAGGGGCACCTGGTGCCCTCTGTTGCACAGGGCTGTCGTCAGCCCATCTCCCTGGTGTTCTGTCGTCTTCCTGCCTCTCTTCCAGGCCACAGGCCCTGTCTGGATCCCAAGGGCGCCTGCCCCTCAGGAAGAGCAGAGCCCCATTTTCGCTACCCTCCGTGTGCCACCTGCTTGCTTTACCCTCACTCACTGTCTCAGGCAGAGCCCGGCACGGCAGTTACCCACCCGGCTCTGGAATCCTCTTTCTACTGGCGACCTGCTGTGTGACCCTGAGCAAGTCCCTCCCCATTCTGGTCTCTGCCTTTCCCTTCTGTCACAGTGGTTCATTAGCGGCAGAGAGGACATCAGTCAGCTACTGCTGCATGACAAACTGTCCCCAAACTTAGCAGCTTATGACACCAATCATCTGCCAGCTTACAGTTCTGCAATTTGGGCTGGACTCAGCCAGGCCGTTTTGCTGGGCTCACGTGGGGGCCGTTCGTGGCTCTTGATGGGGTTCTGTATTCTGAGGTAACCTCAGCGCCGCCTGGTGTTGGGGGGAGTATCTGGTTCTCCTTGTGGACTCTCGCGGGCCAGCCCAGGCTCCCCTGGTGCTTGAGTGCCTGGTGTGCACACGCTCCTTCAGCCTTCCCTTGCTGCACGGTTACGGGTGTCCCATTGGTCAAGGCCAGTCATGTGGCCAGGACCGGGACCAATGGGAGAGCAGGAGGGCTAGTACCGGGAGGTGTGGTTGACCATCTGAGGAGAGCATGGCACCAAGACTGGCCTGGCGTCTTGTTATTCTGTGCTCATGCAGGGTGGACACAGGCAGATTGGAGGTGCCCGAGGGACTGACCGTGCCCATGGCTTGTGGAGCTCTCAGAGCCTCCTGCTCATTTGCCACGGTGTGCTCTTGTGCTGCGGAAGTCTCAGAGGGTCAGGGGAGGCCTGGGTGGGGACAGAGACCCCTGTGCCTCCTCGGGCAGCAGCCCTGAGTGCCAGGAGGTGGCAGCGTTCATGGGTGTGCAGTCAGAGTTCTTTGGGGGCCCCTGCCATGTGCCAGGTTTGGCTCTGGCTGTTGGGTTAATGAGGAACTCTACGGATTGTGGGGTTGTTCAGGGGACCCCTGGGAGGGCCTGAGCAAGAATGGCTGCCAAGGGGGTCAGCAACCCACCCCATTCCACCACCCAGTGTTGCCCACCGCCCCTGGACCCACACGCCCCCATCTCCTGCATCCTGTGCCCTGGCCCCACCCACCCTCGCGCCTCAGGAAGCTGCCCTGCTGCCCCTTCTATCCCCTCCACACCCAGCGTGTTTCTCCTGCGCCTGCCTGGAGGCTCCAGGCCAGCCGTGAGTGCCCTGAATCATCTGCTGTCCCCTGACTGCTGTACCCCTGCAGAACAAAGTGCTCTGTGGTGCCTCCTGATCCCACCTTTGTCACCACAGACCCTGCTCTTCTCCCCAGAATTCCCGCCGCACACCCCCTCTCAGAGCCTCCGCTGCCACTGTTGCCCAGAAGGCTCCCCACAGGGTTGTTGGTGGCCTTTCACAGGGCCAAGTCTTAGTCTCCCCTGCTTCTCCTGGCCCAGGGCCCTGCACACACCCCCATTTTGCAGAAGAGGAAACAGGCGTGGAGACGCAAGGTGGGGTCAGCATCGTGACCGGAAATGCCGGGGTCCACACCCAGACTCTCTAACTCCCAGCACTTCACCTCTTCTCTTGGCCCCACCCAGGATCCTGCTTCAGATGCCACCTCATCGGGGCTCCCCTGAAGCCCTGGGGACATCTCAGAGCTCACCTTGACCCTCACCTCTATCCCTATAGCCTGACCAAAGCTGGACTCTTTGACACAACCTTGTGGGACTGGACAGGGACCGAAGACCAAGCAAGTGTGGCTGGTGCATCCCTCCTGCCTCTGGGCCAGCCATGAACGTTCTGAGATGAGCCTTTGCTGCCCTTGGATTCTTACCCGCCCCTCACTGGCCTGGACATGGCCACGGCCCCTCGGACCAATAACTGCTGCCACAACCACACACCTGCTGTGTGTCCAGCTCTGTGCCGGGTACTTCAGTCATCATTCATCCTGACAGCCCTGTAAGGGAGTTGTCACCCCAGATACAGATGGGAGGAGAGAGGCTCTGAGAGGCGGCGCCACTTGTGCAGGGTGACACAGATAGGGGAGAGTAGACCCTGGTCTGGTGTGGTCCCAGCCCTGCCTCTGGCTTGCTGGATGACATGGGGCCTGGCTCGAACCCTCTCTGGTCCTACCTTTCTCCATCTAGACAAGAAAGTGTGCACGGGAGCCTTCTCTACAGGCTGAGGCGGACATTTGTGTAACTGCCTGCCTGGACTGTGTTCTACCTCAAACAGAAATGCCCACCCCAAGCTCCAGCCATATAGAGAAGACACCCTGACCCCAGGGGTAGGTGTGGGACCCTGGCCTGGCTAACAGAGCGCCCCATCTCCCAGGTCACATTGCTTGGTTTGAGATGGGCACATAATCCAACGAGGGGTCTTCCCTGAAGATTTTGCTGGAAAAGTACAAAAAGTACCATCTTCTTTTGGGGGTTGGTAAGCTCAGCAGATAGAATGGATCTAGCTGTACCTGACACTAGAAAAATCTTAATTCTTCAGTTTCATGAGTCCCTAAAGTCACTGCATTTGCCAAGATTGATCTGAGTCTGTTTCTGCTGACTTGAGGGTATTCCAAGCCTGGGAGATCAGGGCCCCTGGTTTGTACGGCTCCAGGGTCAGCTGTGTGCCAACACAATGCCCAGCAATATCTATCAGGACGATCAGAATGGAGTTGAGGGTACAGCCAGGATGGGCCCCAGGCGCACCGCTCTGGGAGCATCCCCCAACTTGGCGCTGTGAAGTGGTTGGGAGGGGTGGGGTGCAGAGAGGGTCCCGGTGGGGTGTCAGGGCTGTAGAGGGGCCTGCGGGCCTGGGAGGAGGTTTAGGGACCCTGGAGGTGTTGAGAAATAACTGCCTCCCACCATCAGGAAATGGTCAGCCCTCCCTCTTCTCTCCTAGGGTATCCTGGGGGTCTGTGTGCAACCATTCTGTCTTCCCTCTGCCCTAGCTCAGTTTAGAGGGACGAGCCTCAGGTTCACTATTGTAGGCCCTGACTGGTGTGTAGTTGGCCCCCCGAGACACTCTCTCTTCATCCACTCTGAAGGCACCTCTTGTCCATCTCTCCTTCCACCATGATGCCATGTATCCAGCAAACACTGATCTGTCTGAGCTAGGACCTGTCTACCCCAGGGGATGCCCTGATGAGTCAGACAGACCAACCCTGGCCCCAGAGCTCAGACCCACTAGACAGCTTACTGATGTAATTTTATGAATCCGAGGGCCAGCCTTGGATGGTTCAGGCTAGTGAGCTAGTGGGTAGCAGTCATGGGGTGCCCTAGACCTTCCAAGGCTCCCTATCACCCACAGCCTCTGAACACGACTTCAGCCAGTGACTAATAGTACTCTCAAAGAGATCTGTGCAGGACTGTGGGTTGTCAGATCCCACCACCACCCCAAGTCCTGTGCACACAGGGGGTGTGATTAATTGTGCCTTTCATTCGTATGGCCAATTTGCCCTTCACTCCTGGCAGACGTCCCTGGGGCTTCCCTCATAGCTCAGTTGGTAAAGAATCAGCCTGCAATGCAGGAGACCCGGATCGGGAAGATCCCCTGGAGAAGGAAATGGCAACCTACTCGTTTTCTTGCCTAAAGAATCCCATGGATAAGGGAGCCTGGCGGCCTACAGTCCATGGGATCAATGGGGTCGCAAGAGTTGGACACGACTTAGCGACTAAACCACCACCTGGCGAACGTCCCACCCGCGATGACCGCCAGGGGGCGCAAGAGGCAAAGCCTTGGCGGGGCTCTCCGCCTCTGGGCGGTCATTGTCCGCAGTCTTGGCAGATCCTGGAGAGTGCAATGTGACCCTCTGCCCTTTTTCACCTCATGCGTCCTTGCTCCAGTTATCCAGAAAGTGAATTAAAACTTCGAGAGGCCACTACCCAGAAACACCTCGCATCTGCCCCCATGCACTAGTGGCCTTATGTATTCACCAGATTGGAGGGTGTGGGCAGTCCCTGGCTCACCAAGACTTGCTCTCGGAAACAACCTCCTCAAGCCAAGGGACATTCAAGTAGGGGTCCTAGCGCCCGCAAGAGTGGAGGTAACCTGGAAGGGCTCCCTGGGTAATGTGTGGGACCCCTCTTTCTGATCTCTGGATGGAGTAAAAGGAGGCCTGAGAAGGCAGCGACTTGCCAGCGGTTGGTCTACGGTGGTCAGAACAGGAATCAGACGTGAATTTTGACTTTCTGTTTTTAGCCCCTGATCCAAATCCTGGTCTTTATTTCACTCATGCTCTGCCCTCTCAGAGGGTCCTGCCCCTGGGAAGCCCATTGCCAGCCCCACCTCATCCCTCAAGCAAGGACCCTGGTTGCCCCAAGGTTGGACCCCAGGCCCCTAGACTACTCAGAACCTCTCCAGTGTTTCAAGAAACCCATGAAAACACCCCTTTTATGTTACCACAACACACGGCCCAATCGCAAGGAGATCCCCGACTCCAGGAGATGATGAACACAGGCATTTCTGAACCTCTGGGCCAGCGCTGAGGTGCAAAGAGGGATGGGGGTGTCAGAACACCAGATGGAGGGGGGATAATGAAAGCTTTTGGAGGAGGAGGGCGGTATTGGAGACAGAGCTTGAAACACGTCTACCCCTGAGGAGGCACCACTATTGTCCCCATCTTTCACATGAGCAAACAGGCTCAGAGGAGTGAAGTGACTGGCCTGAGGTCACACAGCGAGTGGGAGTCAGAGCGGGGTGGGGGGGAACCCAGGGCCCTTGAAGCCTGAAGCCCTACCCACTGAACCATACTGCCCTTACCATGGAGGAGCCGTCAAAGGCTTCCACTGCTGACATTCTGGGAGAAGATATGGAGAAGGGAGACTTGGGGGGAGCAGCCTCTACAGCCCCTTACCTTCCCACCCCAGTCCACCTTCCCCATCTACCAGGCCCTCTTCCCAGATCTCCCTCTCCAGCCTTTTCTATTCCAATCTCCCCTGAAATCTCCCTTTCAATGCCCAGTCTCTTACTCCAGCTCCTAAGAGGGTCCCCTCATCAGAAAAGATTGAGGTCAAGGTTCCTGATTGCCCCAGGGGAGGGTGTGGGTCCACACAGGATAACACAGCCAGTGATGGGCGCATGTATAGGACAGGAACAGGGGTAAAGGCAAAAAGAAGGAGCCATTATAGGAAACTGGATGATAGAAGAGGGTCTGGACTGGATTGGGAAGGGGGTTTGGGAATGAGAGAGGTGTAAGGGGGCCACGCGTCAGGGGCGGGAACACCAGAGGGAGCCCCAGTGGTGGGAGGGGGCGGGAGGTGTGCCCCATGGTGGGCAGCCCCAGCTGGCTCAGTTCTGGCTGCCCCCAGGGCTGCTCCAGCTGCCGCCCTCACGTAACCAGAGCCTGCCTGTTGCATCAGAGGCAAACGGGCGGTCTCGGGTAAACAGAGCGGCCCTCGAGGGGCCCAGAGCTCCCTAGCCACCTCCACACTCTGCAGGACTCGTTCTGTGCCTTGGAGCCTAGGCAGAAGCCCCCAGCCTGGCCTGGGTCACCCTGGTGTGTCCTTGGGACACCTGAACATCTGGTGTTGGGCGCTGAGGGGCAACCGGGTGGGGTGGGAGAGGAGGAAACCTGATCCCCACCGACCCTAGTTGTTTTTTTTCTCTAAAGAAAAATCTGTTACCAGGCTCGGGGTGCAAACTGCCCATGTCACAGAAACTGCTGTGTGGGGAGACGCACAAGCCTTCCAGGATCTCTGTTGCCTTCCTCAGTGTCCCTCACATACTAATATCGCCTCATGTTCCCTCCTGAATCCAGAGGTCTGATCATCTGCTGTGTTCTGAGAAGATGGACAGACAGCTATTGCAATTCACCTACTGTCCCCTTTCATCTGCCCCAAATGGACCCCCTCCTCCAGTCTCCAAGCCCTTCTTTAAAGGGCCTCCAGCCCAATCTACTTATGCTCACTGCTCGGGCTTCATCTTTCCCCACCAAAGAATGTTCTGCACTCTTTCTCTGCCCCCTTGCAAGTCCTCTTGAAAAATCTCACCAATGCCAAACTCTTACTCATGCTTCAAGGCCCATTACAAATGGCCCCTCTTTGGGGGAAGCCCTCCAGACTGGGGGCTTCTCCAGAATTGCCCAGTCCAAAGTCATATTCATCCTGCAGTCCTTTCCACCTTGATTCACTCCCTAATCCTGCTCTGATGCCCCTCTGGGTTTGAGACCTGTCCTGGGTGGTGCGGGGATCCCAGAGAAGAGGGGTCGAGTCCCGGAAGATGACCGCTTCAGGAGGAGGGCGCCCAGTTACTGAGGGCCCTGTTACCCTCCTGTCGAAGCATGTGGGTCACACATGCTGCTGCAGAAGGCACGCAGCTGGGTGAAGCCACAAGCGATCCCAGAAGCCTCTTCTGCAGTCCCTGCATCTGGGTGAGGGCAAGGGTCAGGGTTGGCTGCGAGGTCTCTCTGTCTGGGGCCTCAGGGTCCCGATCGGAGTTATATTTCACTTAGGTTGGAGTTAAGCCCAGGGTAGGAGATAGCCACTCCAGTACTCTTGCCTAGAAAATCCCATGGACGGAGGAGCCTGGTAGACTGCAGTCCATGGGGTCGCTACAAGTCAGACATGACTGAGCGACTTCACTTTCACTTCACTTTCACACATTGGAGAAGGAAATGGCAACCCACTCCAGTGTTCTTGCCTGGAGAATCCCAGGGACGGGGGAGCCTGGTGGGCTGCCGTCTATGGGGTCGCACAGAGTCGGACACGACTGAAGTGACTTAGCAGCAGCAGCAGGGATAGCAGGGGTTACAGACAGGGTCCGAATTAGGGTCAGGCAAAATAGTAAGGTCAGGGTCGCCCACTGACAGCGGGGGATGCCTGGCAAGTCTTATCCAGCCATCTTCCGTGAACCCCTCCCTCATTATATTATTTCCCCGTCTCACAGTCTTCCAGCGTCGGATTCCCGGTCCCGGAACTCCCAGGGCCCGGCCACGCCCACCGCAATCTGCAGACACGCCCTCTATGCAAATTTGCGTCACGCCCAATCAGCTCCCGGGGGCGGGGCCACCCGCTCAGTAGGCACCTGTGGCCGCCCCGCGTTCCGTCCGAGTTCTGAGCCTCTGCCGCCCGGTCAGCGCGGGAAGGTTCAGGTGGAGCAGGTGCGTCTTGCGTCGGGCCGAGGTCTGTACAGCGTCCTTTGAATGGCATCTGTGGGCTGGGATGAGTTTGAAGGTCCGAGGGTGCTGCTGTACGCGGGAGAGCTGTGTCTAAGAGGTTTGCAGCCCTAGGATTGTGTTTGAGAGGCTATGCGTCCAGGGTTTGTGTGTCCAAAGGTTGTATGTCCAAGGGGTGTGAATCTGAGGGGTGTGTTCGAGGGTTGTGTTCCTGAGAGGTTTGTGTGTCCAAAGGGGTGAGTGTCCCAGGGTTTGCATGTCCAGGAGTTACATCTGAGGGAGTGTGTGTCATCGCTGAGCAGTTGTGTGTCCAAAGGTCATGTGACTGAAGGTTTTGATGTCCGTTGGGAGTTGTGTGTCTAAAGTCGTGGTGCCATTAGACTCTGGTATGCGTCTGTGAGCTCCAGTGGTTCCTTTTCCTGTGGCACACCCCTCTGTGCATCCTGGAAGGCTCTGTGCACAACCACAGCCCCCTGCCTTCCTGCTGTGAGCATGCCCTCGTGTGTCACGGCCCCACACCTTCGTGTGGCATGGCATCCACGTGTGCCTGTGACTGCTGTGACCCTTACCCACCCTGTGGGGTTTGTGTCTCGTGGGCTGGGCACCACGGGGTGCCCCTGTGGCTGCGGGCAGGACGGTGGGCATGGAGCCCTTAGCAGGGGACCGCAAGTGCCTGGGCCACTTCCTCCCCGTGCCTCAGTGTCCCATCGGAGGAACAGTAGTCACAGCCCCCCGCAGTTGTCAGCATATGACAAACTGGTGGCCGAAGTACTTTCCTGGCCATGGTCCCCACCCTCTGTATTTCTCAGGGTCCTGGTCAGTGGACGTCACCAGCTGGAATCCCAGTCTGTACCCTGTCCCCAAGCTGCAGACCTGAGAGGTCAGACACAGATGAGGCCTTTAGCCTGACCTGGCTGAGAACCCTCACAGGGGAAGGGCAGGACCTCTGGACCTTTGGCGTCCGGGGTTGAGCACTTGCAGGCTCTTGGGGTAAAGGAAATGGGGTTCAAAGAAGTATTTAGACTCAGAAGGACAAGTGTGTGGAATTTGATTCCAAAAGTCGACGGGGCTTTGGGAGAAAGCCTTGCTCCCTCCTGTCCGCATACCTGCCTTCCTTCACCTGTCTAAGTCCAGAAGTGAATCTTGGCTTCCAGGGAAGGGAATCTGGGGACATTGAGGGTCCTAGGGTCTCACCTGTGACAGCTGGAAACTCACTATCTAGTCTGAAGCTGCCACTTTGCAGGAGGGAAGACTGAGGCCAGGTGGAAACACCCAGGCCCCTCAGAGAAAGGATGAGCTCCAGGCTGCCCCTCAGACCCTAGGAGAACAAAAGCCAGAAGTGAGGGGCTGGCCCCAGCTTCCTCTTGCCCGTCTCTGTGTGACCTCAGACAGATCACTGCCCTTTTCTGAGCTCTCTGGATGCCCTTGTGACCTAAGCAATCTGAGCTCGATCTTACTTCCCATCTTCAAGTAATGATTGATTTCATTAAATCATTACCCAACCAGGCAGACATCTGGAAAATGCAAATTAGAGGAGAGAGGGAATTAAGGTCATTTGTCACCCCAACTCAGATGCAATGAGTGTAGACATGTTGGGAATTTGACCTTCCGGAATATTTGAGGCACACAGGCACTTGCAGACAGATGTCATTTTTTGGAGAGGATTTATCACACGCCTGGGATCCCATTTGGGGTAGGAGAGGTCACCCCAACCCAGGCTCATGAATCCAGTCCAAGTCAGATGTACACAAGGATTGGATCCCATTTCTCAGCACCCCCAAAGGGCTTCCCTGTGCCTGCAACTTGGGGGCCTTGTGAGGCTGCCCATTGGCTCCAGGCAGTCCAGAAACAAGTGTCTCAGACCCCACTAGTACCCAGGCCCACTTCTCAGACTGGATCGGGGGGCTAAGGGGGGCTGGGTTTGGGGTGCAGCTGGACAGCCATGGGATACAAACCCACACTTGAATGAGGATCTGGGGTCCCACTGTGTGGCCCTGGGAAGGAACCCATTTCTGGCTGTGTAAAACAGGGCAGCCACCTCCACTGCACTGGGCTATCTGAGTCAGGCTGGTTCCCGTGTGTAAATGAGGTGGAGTGTGGGCCCCAGGTAGACAGCAGGCACCCAGAAACAGGAGGTGCCATCCGAACCATGACCAGGTGGAATGCTGTGAGCCCCATTCAGGCCCCCCTCACCCCACCCTGCACCAGGGACCAAGTAGGCCTCAGGCCTGTCAGCTTCCCTGTCTGATCCCCTCCAGGTTCTTGTTCACTAGAGGTTGAGTTGGAGGTCTGGTTGAGCTGGGTTCTTCAGAAGGGAACAGTGCAGGCCAGATGTCACAACAAGTCACTGCTCTGACACAGGCCTGCCTCTGTCCAGTTTCCACAACCAGAGCCTCATCTCCTGCTGGATGCTGTCCTGTACCTAAGGACTCCTCCTCACAGCAACCACGGGGTCTGTTGAAAATCCGGAATCATACCACAGCCCCCGCCCCCGCCCCCCTGACTCATACACCCTCCATGACTCAGTTGCTCTGCAGTCCCCTCTCTCACCTTGATTCCCAAGTCCCCTGTGGCCTCCTGGCTCCCCTCTGCTTCTGGTCGCCCATTGCTCGCCCATTCTCAGCAATATAGACCTCCGCCATACCTGGAACCCACCTAGCACATTACCTCCTCCGGGCCTTTGCACCTGCCGTTCTCCACATCCTTTCAGGGTTGGTGTACTCTCCTCCCTGTGGTTCCCTCCTCCTAGTGTTTCCTTTTTCAGAAAGCCTTTTCTGGCCCCTCTGTTCAAAGCAGCTTTCTCCGCACCACCTCCCCCACTGCCTTGCCCTGTAGAATTCCATCATTAAAGTCTTCTGTCCCTGACACCGTGATGTGTCTGTCGTCTCCCTCACCAGACCCGGCACTGCAGAAGGTTCGGCTGGGTCTGTCTCCTCCCTGCCCTTGTATCCCCGACACCTTGGTGAGCCATAGACATTTCTAGGGGAAGAAAGTGGGGACCAGGGATGCCCCAGGGCCCCCAGGTTGGATTCCCCACTGGCTGCATCTCTGCTCTGCTGGGCTGTGGGCTGAGTCCCTTCCGCCCAGCTCTGACAGATGTGTTAATTTCCCAAGCAGGGAGGCCCAGGCCTCTGGGGATGAATTTCTGGGGCCCTATGGGGACATCTTTCTCTGGAACAAAGAGAGAGAAACCTTGGGCTGTTCCTGTAGCTGCCACTGCAGCTTAGGAGACATCGTTGGGGGCCTTGGACTGGGCAAGGGCCCTGACTTGTGTGAGATAGCAGGATTGGGTGTTGAATGTACGGTCTCTCTCAGCCCCAGGGGTATGCTTCCTAAGCCCCACAGGAGACGAATGGGGCATTGAGTTGATCTTGCAGTGGCTGTGACAGAAACCAGCCTTCCTGGCAGGACCTGCAGTGGACAGGGAAGCCAGGCCCTCATGGCTTCAGGACGTAATTTCCTTCTGAGGTGGGCACGGGAACCTGGGGCTGAGAGAGGCCTGAGCACCATCCAGTGTGCCGTTGTGCTGGGGGCTGTTTAGCGCGAGGATGTTGGGGGGCCACTCACACTGGCAGCCTGTGGGCCAGATGGGGCTTCAAGTTTGTTTTGTGAGCCATGAGGTGTTTAAAAGAAAACAGAACCCGTTGCCGATGTCTCTTCCGTTTGTTAAGCAGTTGTTGGTTGGCTCGTTCAAGGAAGGGTGATGCAGACCTCCTCTGTGCTGGCACTGGGAAGGCCCCATCTCTGCCCTCATGGAATGGGCCTCTCAGGGGCACAGTATGACCATCAGAGGGGCTTCCCTGGGCTCAGATGGTAGAGTCTGCCTGCAGTGCAGGAGAGCCGGGCTCGATCGCTGCATTAGGAAGATCCCCTGGAGAAGGGCATGGCTACCCACTCCAGTATTCTTGCCAGGAGAATTCCGTGGACAGAGGAGCCTGGCGGGCTGCAGTCCATGGGGTCACAAAGAGTCGGACACAACCGAGCAACTAACACACACACACACACACACACGATCATCAGAGAAACTAACAAAGAAGCACCAAAAATACCTGGTACGACTAAGCTGCGCAGGGAAAGAGAAATCTGCTCTGGGGAAATGAACACTCCTAGAGAAGTTTCTGCCCAGCCTTGAAGGACATGTAGCAGCTTCTCAAATCTGGGTGAGTCTGAGAAGGGCGTTCAGGACAGAGGGTGCGGCGGAGCAAAGACTGGCGATGGAGAAGAGGCAGGTCTGTCTGGGGCTGGTGTCTCAGGTGCCAGGAATGGGACAGAAGGTGAGCGAGTCTGTTTAGATGAGGCCTTCCTAAAGTGGAGGCACAGGTGAGCGGGTGCCAGGGCCCACTGCATAGATGGGGAAACAGGCTTGGAGCACGTCAGGCAGTGACTGTGCAGTGGAGCCAGGGTAGGAACCCTGATCTAGCCAAGCCCCCAGCCACAGCCAGGCCCGCAGACCCCTCAGCGCACAGCCATGCTGGGCCCTCCCAGAAGCAGGCCTGCCGAGGGGCTGTGGAGGGGGGGTTTGAGGGTTCCCAACTGGGCCTCAGTTTCCCCCTGATTGTCAGAGGGACCGACAGACAAAGGGACCTCCCCCCACAAAGGGCCTTCTCCACCTGGAACCTTCTGGGTTTCTGGGATTCACAGCCACATGTGGGTAACGCATCCCACCCTCAACACCCCCCACCAGTCCCCAGAACTACCCACAACCCCCTGCTAACTGCACCGATGCAGCCTGTGGTCCCCGTGCGGTGTCCATACATATGCTCCCTGAAGCCCTCCTGCCCCCCCCCACCCTCAGAACCCCCACCCCCTAACCTGCATCTCTCCCCTGGGGAGTGCTCCCACCCTGCCTCAGGAAGCCAGAGGGGGGCGATGCCACTGCAGAGACAGAGGCCCGATCTGTGTCCAGGTGCCTGCTTGTAATGGGAGACCAGCATGGGTCTGGGGAGTCTCCCTGTGTTTGGGGGAGCTCTGTGTGTGTCTAGTAAGGTTACATGTGGGGGTCACGGTGTGTTTAGGGGTGTCTATCTATAATGAGGGTTTGTGTGCATGTGGGGGATTGGCATGTGTTGGGGAGTCCATGTGTGTGTGAGAGGTCTGTGTGTAATTGGGTATCTGTGTGTGGTCTGCGGGATACGTGTGTTTGGTGAGCCATGTGGGTTTGGGAGGGGTCTGCAAGACCTGTGTGCTGCACGTGTTTCAGGTGGTTCATGTGTTTGGGGGGAGTCTCCCTATGAGGGGAATCTCCCAAACCCCCATCTGTACATGTAAGGAAGGCCTTTCCCCCTGAGCCACCTGTCCCCAGCACCGTTCCTGGGTCTGCCTGGTGCCCTCAGTCTGTCCTGGACAGCCCCGGGCTGAGGGGAGAAGACCCTAAGTAGTTCTGCTGCCTGCATAGAGAAGGAGGGATACAGCCTCCCAACCACACCTACTTCCGAGAGCCCCCCAACTCAGGGAGGTGTCCCCGGCTCTCCCCATCTTCTGGGGTAGGAGACAGGCCTGGAGAAGCTTGGCCACACAGGAGTCACTGCCAGAGCCTGCCTTCTCCCGAGGGCAGGAGAGGGGCTGCTGTGGGCTACCCAGCCCCTAGGTCACCCACAGTGCTCCCCCCAACCTGGGCCTCCATCTCCCCAGGCTCCCAGGGGAGGAGGCGGCCCAGGGCCCCGGCTGGGGTGGGGGAGGGTCTCCAGCAGCTGGGGTCAGAGCCTCCGGGGCCCTCAAGAGAGGGGAGGGGGGGTCCCGACTTTCCAAGGGGCTCTTCCTGTCGCCCGTAACGAGGTGCTTGGGGAACAGGTGATGAAACCACTGCCTGGGTTGCGTGAGGCTGGGCTGCCGGCCTGATTTGCTGCTGGGCCCAGGCGCAGCGACCCCTCCCCGCCTCGCCACGTCCCCTGGGCACTCACCTCCCCCCGCCACCCACCTGCCTCTCACTTCTCCTTTCCTCCCCTCCTTCCCGGCCTGGGTCCCCCGCCACACTGTGGCCTCTGGGCTCAAGGGTCGGGCAGCCTAACTCTGCTGCTGGCCCCTCCATTAAAGCCCTGCTGAGAGCCGAGAAGGGGAACTGGTCTTTTATCTCAGACCCTCCCTGCAGAGCCTTTGAGGTCAGGATTCCATGACCTGCTTTATGGAGGGGGGGCAGGTAGGGGCCTGATGTTGCCCAGCCTGCCACAGGAAGGGTCCCCGTGGCCTCACGAGATGGCATGCTGACTCAGCACCCCCAGCTCCAAAGCTCCTCTGTCTTCTGGCTCCTGGGAGTCCAAAGACAAGGTTGAAAGACCCCTCCACTGCCCCCTCCTCCTCAGCTGGTGGCAGATGGATTCTCACTCCCATTTATAGATGAGAAAACTGAGTCCCTTCACAAGAAGAGCCCCACAGTAAAGGTTGAGTGGGAGGGTGGGATTCCTTCCAGACCCCCATCTCCATCACCATTTTGCTGAGAGGCCTCTTAGTGGGAGGTGACAGTCATGGCCTAGAGGACTTCAGGGGTGCTTGTTGATGGACTTAGTGACCACAGGTGTCACAGTAGAGACTTAGTCATGCTCTGGGTGCTTATGAGATCTTCCTGTGTGCTCCCGGTGTGGGGCTTCCCCAGTGGCTCAGCGGTAAAGAACCCGCCTGCAATTCAGGAGGCTTGGTTTTGATCCCTGGGTTGGGAAGATCCCCTGGAGAAGGGAATGGCAACCAACTCCAGTATTCTTGCCTGGTGAATTCCATGGACAGAGGAGCCTGGCGGGCCATATAGTCCATGGGGTCTCAAAGAGTTGAACATGACAGCATGCATGCACACACCACACGCACCCTCAGTTTCCCCCACAAATAGCGCTCAGGCCTGAGACCCCAGGCTCCCTCCAACCCCAGGCATATGCCACCAGCATATCCTGTCCCCTTGGTTGACAAACAGCCCATCCTCTCTGCCTTCCCGCAGCCCCATCTCAGTTCAGGCCCCGCATCTCCTGCCTGGACGTCTGCCCCAGCTTCTCCCTGTCATCTCACGCCTGCCCAGACAGCTGCTGTCGTCACAGCTACCTGAGTGGGGGATGGGGGGAGGTACTTTTTAAAAATCCTTTTGGTTAAGTCACGTAGAGGGAAATGCAAAAATCACTGGAGTAGGGCTAAAAAACTTGCACCAACTGAATACAGCTGGTCCAGGGAACAGAACGCTCCAGCCCCCTGACTTGCATTATCCTGTCACAGCACCCGCTTAGCATGGCCGCTGTGCTCATATCCATCACTGGAGGTGAATTTTGCCTGTTCTGGAACTTCGTATCAATGGAATCACATGGCATGTCCGTTCTGCAGAGCCCAATATTGTTGAACCCTCCCGCAATCTGGGAGGTTCACCTGTGCGGTTGCGTGGAGCTGAGACGCATCCTTTTCCTGTGCTGTATAGTAGCCCACCATAGAATTTACGAGAAAGTAGTTGTCAGTTCTCCCATCGAGGGCGTTTGAATCATTTCCAGTTTGGGGCTATGATGAATGAAGTTGCTGAGAATGTTCTTGTTTGTGTGATTTCTTACATGGGCCCATTTGTGTTCGGTAAATACAAGGGGAAGGGAAGGATCACTGGGTTGGAGGGTAGCTGCTTGTTCAGCTTTAGTAGATGCCAGACAGTTTTTCAGAGTGGCTCTTCTTCTTTCCCCTCCCACCAGCAATGCCTAAAAATACAGGGGGATTTTAAACTGTCAAAATCATATCTAGGTACTCCGTTGCCCCCAAATTCTCTGTAGCTCCCTAATGCCCTCAGAGTAAACCCCACACTCTTCACTGTGGCCCACAAGGGCCTACGTGGTCCAAACCCCATTCCCACCACCACCATGCCCCTCCCTTCTCCCCACTGTTCACGTTGTCCAGCCATTCAGACTTTTTTGCTGTTTTCAAAATGTCAAACTCGTGAACAGTCTGAACTTTTGTCCTTGCAGTTCCCCCTGCCAGGAACACCCTTCCACCAGAGCTTCTCACTGACTCTGCCCTTTGATGCCTGTCTCTTTCTTGTGCCTCTGGTCTCAGTTCAAACGTCACCTCTTCAGAGAGGTCTTCCTTGAATCCCTGGCTACTAACATTGCCTCTTTTGTGGTCAATACTTCTCTCTTTTTAGACTCAGGTTCTGACCTATAAGAGGCTCATTAAAATGACTTGGGGTGCCCCTGTTTTTAAAGGTCTGAGTTAATATAAAGAACATTTCACTTTCCTGTCCTCTAAGGTTTGATAAAACAGCTATAAAACCTTAGGGGCCTGTTATACTTTGAATGTTACGTCTCGAGACGCTTTTTTAATTTTCCATGGTCATTGGTCTACTCAAGCTTTCTCCTTCTTTTGAGGTCAGTTTATCGCAATGGTTGATACATGGCTGACACTGGATAAGTGGGGTACAAAGATAGGGGTGAGAAGGTGCTGGACTCTTGACTTCAAATGCCCACTCCCTTCAGTTCTCAGGCCCCCACTCAGCCCTCCCACTGAGGCCCAGCTGCATGCTTTCTCTGCTGAGGTGCCCTCTTGGATTTATCCTGGTTCTTCTTCCCTTGCCTGGGTCAGTGGGTTCACCTCTGCCACTCTGCTGGGCAGATGCAACAAGCTCTAGGCTTTCTAGCTGGACCTTGGTGTGGGGTGGGGAGCTTGTGCCCAGAAGAAGCCTCCCCCAACCTCAGCCTCTCCCAACCTCAGCCTCTCCCAACCTCAGCCTCTCCCAACCTCAGCCTCTGCTAACCTCAGCCTCCCCCTCGTGCCCTGCACATTCAGCACGCACCACCACCTCCCCCCAGCAGTTCCGATCACCATCACGCCAACATCTGGAGAACTGGCCGCCAGGTCTGTCTGCGGCTCAGGGTGGGGATTTGCATGTGAGTACAAATATATATGCACACCCTGGGCCTCCCGCCTCTGCATTCCTGGGCTGGCCCTTCACACCTGGGCCTGAGGCAGGTCAACGCTGAGTGGTTGGATTTGCATGCGCGTGTATTTCTGGGTAGGGAGTCAGCTGGGGGAGTCTGAGAGGAAGTTGTTGAGGGAAGCTGAGGGGAGTTCAGACGTGTCCCTCTTGACCCACTCCATATCTTCCCAGTCACCCCTGTGTCTGGTCCTGAGGGTCTTCCAGGCTAGGGGAGAAGGAGAGAGGCCCCGCATCCGACAGCCCACAGTATCGGAACTAGAGGGGAAGGATGGAGGCTGTGAGCAACCAGAGTGAGAGGGCAGGGAGGGCTTCCTGAAGGAATGGATTTCTTGAGCTGGGTTTTTAAAGTGTGAATTGGAGTTGGCCAGGTGCAGAAGAGGCAAAACGGGGATTTCAAACAGACGTTCTGCTGAAGGTTGAGAACAGTGGACAGGAGCTGATCAGGGTAGGGCCTTGAATGCCAGACTGAGGACTGGAACTCCCTTCCTCCTGAGGGCGGTGGGGAGCCGTGAGGAGTGTGTCATCAGGAATGGGCATGACCAGAGCTATGTGCTGGGTAGGTCCCTCCAGGACTGGAGCAGGGGGTGACTTTGGTTCCTAGGTGAAGACTGGGGGTTCCAAAGTCATCAAGGGTCAGAAGATGCAAACCCCTGCATAAGTCCATCTGCACCTGTCAGGCCTGCCTCCAGAGATGGCAGAGGACCTGGTGGCCTCTTGAGGAACCAGAGAGCCCTAGAGCACAGTGACTTAAAGCACAGGACTCAGGCATGGCACAGAGGGGGCTAAGCCTGGTCTCGACCCAGAGGGACCCAGCTCTGGCCTCCCTGCAGTTTGCTGTCCTCTTTGCTTCTGCCTTCAACAGTCTTGCTCCCCATGACAGCTATGACCAAGTTTTTTTTTTTTTTTTCTGACTGAACCAGTTTTTTTTTTTAAATTTGGGGCTATATCGGGTTTTAGCTGCAACACCTTGGATCTCATATGGGATTTAGTTTCCTGACCAGGGATCAGACCTGGTCTCCTGAATTAGGAATGAAGAGTCTTAACCACTGGACTACCAGGGAAGTCCCCGTGTTCAAGTTTTTAGAGTCCTGTCCCTTCTTGATGAACCCCCATCCTTCACGGCTCTCCATTGCTCTTAGAGCAAAACCCAGAGGCCTCATGGCAGCTCAGAGGACCCAAAGTGGCCCTGCCTCCGCACTTTCCCCCTCTTCCCTCACTCGAGCCTTGTTGATGCGTCTCCTTCTTCCTTAGGGACTTTGCACCTGCCATTCCTTCTGCCTAAAACTCACTTCCTGTCTCAGCTCTTGAGTCTCAGTTCAGGGTCCCCCTCCTGACCTTCCAACTCTCCGGGGCGCCCCTATTATGTGAGCCCTGCCCGGGCCAGGAGGTCCTTGTCTCAAATGCGGACAGCTGGAGAAGGGGCCAAAGGTGGATCTTCCAGACCCCGAGACTCATGTCCAAGTCCCCCGTTCCCATGGGATTCCAGGCGTGGGGGGCATTTCCGGAATCATCTTGGCACCAAGACCTCCGGGCCAATGCCCTCCTCCTGTCCCCAGGGGCCCGTCAGGGCAGGGATAATGCATCCCAGCCGTGGGAACTAGCCTGATTCCGGACAGGGATTAAAATTAGCCCCAAAGGTTAAATTTAGCAAGTCAGGCTGGGGGGCCATGGTGGGGGCTCGTTTCGGCCTGGACTCCACGTAGTTGTGACTGCTCAGAGACCCAGACCGGGGGAGGTGGAGGGTGTGCCTGGGGTGACCCAGTGGGCTGCATATGACGGCTGGGGTGACTCACGTTTCCAGCTCTGGATCTTTGGGAAGATGGGGATCCCCCACCAGACCCCTCGGGCTGGGGTATGTTTCTCCCAGAGACAGACCTGCATTTCCCTACACTTCCCAAGACCTCATTCTCAGGCTTTGTGCGAGGTACTCTGCCTTTTGTACCCACCCCATTTACAGAACAGCAGACTGAGGCTGAGGGAGAGGCTGCCCTTACTGAAGACCTCTCTTCTGGTCTGAGGCTGGCTGGGATCTGAGCACGGGCCCACTTCATCCTGGGGAAGGCCTGTGGTGCGGCCTCAGTCCCCTATGACACGAGAGGGCTGGGGGGTGGAGTGTGGTCATGGGGTTGGCGGAGGTGTCTCGGGGGCCAGTGGGGTGGGTGCTGCAGGACGCGAATATGATTCCTTGATTCCAGGAGCCCTGCCTGGGGGCTGCTGGGGAAGGGCTGGGCCAGGTCTTGGTTACCTGTTGCCCTCACTGAGCTGCCCATTCTCACCTTGGGGCCCCCACCAGGGAGATCCCAGATCCCCATGAGGAGGGTCCAGACTTCCTCTCTAGTTTGCATGAGCCCACCCCTCCTCCCAGTCTGAAGTCTCCAAGTGAAAGTCTTCCCAGGGGATTCCCCCTCCTCCCACTGGAAAGTAGTTCAGGGATGGGGTTTCTCTTAGGCTTCCCCCCATTTTTTATTTCTATCTTTTCGGCTGTGCCATACAACATACGGGATCTTAGTTCCCTGACCAGGGATCCAACCCAAGCCCCCTGAGTTGGGAGCGCATAGTCTTAACCACTGAACCGCCGGAGAAGTGCTCCCCCAACCCCCAACCAACACACATTTAAAAAAATAGAAATTTTTAATCACTGAGGGAGAAAAGTTAGAAAATTCAAAAGATAAAAATGAAAAAGGAAGAGATGAAAAGGCCACACATTGTATGATTCCACTTATAAGAAATGTCCAGAACAGGCCAGATGCATAGATCAGTGGTTGCTGGAGGCTGAGGAAGGGGGAACGGGGAATGGCTGCTATGGGGCTGGGTCTTCTTTTTGTCTTGTTTATGGGTTTTTGGCTTGGTTTTGGTTTTTTGGTCTTGCCAAACTGCATATGGGATCTTAGTTCCCTGACCAGGGATTGAACCCAACCCCCTGCAGTGGAAGCACGGAATCTTAACTACTGGACTTCCAGGAAAACCCCTGGGGTCTCCTTTTGAGAGGATGTAAAGTTTCTGGAACTAGGTAGAGATGATGGTTGCACAACGTAATAAATGCTCTAAATGTCACTGAATTGCACATGTTAAAACGGCGAATCTTGTGTTAAGTGAGTTGTATCTCAGTTTTTAAAAACTCACCCATAAGTTTCCACCCAGCACTGACTCCCAGCTTGAGTATTTCCTTCTAGTCTTTTCCACTCGCAATGCAATGTTTAAATATATGTTTTATATATATTTTAATGTATGTTTTCTGGTAACCACAGCCCTCAACTTTGCTCATGGAAGGGCTGTCGTGGGTGGACTGAACGAGTTGAAAAGTGTCTGCTGTGCGGATCAGGCTTACTTCCGGATCACTAAGCCCCACTGGGTACCAGCATCGGATGGCCCTCCAGCCTGGCCTGTTGAGGACGTCTAGGCTGCCGCCAGTGTTCATAACAGCAGTGCACCCGCGGCACCTGCTGTCTGCAGGGCAGATCTGAGTGCCCTGTGTGGGCTAGCTCATTTCATGCTCCAGCAGCGCTGGGCAGTGCACTACACTGTCATCTCCACGCACAGACAGGGGGTCAGGCTCCCCTGAGGTCCCACGACTATCAGCTTGTTTTGCTTTAGAGCCTCAGTTGGGGGCACCTGTACCTCTCAGTCTTTCCCCCGGGGTCAGCCTTTTCCTTATAAGGCACTGGTCTGAAGGTGTTCAGTGAGCGTTTGATGCATCCTGGGCTGGCTGGGGGTGTGAGATGTGGGGTGACCCACCCACCTCACTCTCCCCCATTGTCTCCTGGCAGGGGTATGCTGGGGAGCCTGTCCCCACTCTCCATCCACCTGCTCTGCTCTCTTCTCCTCCCCCACCCCAGCCTCCAGACAAAGGACACTCCACCCAGCCTGGGACATGGGGAGGAAAAAAATTCAGATCTCACGCATTCTGGACCAAAGGAATCGGCAGGTGAGTTCACTGGGTGGAACAGTGGCTGGGGGAAAGGCTTTCCTGGCAGAAGAAACAGCCTGGGCAAAGGCTTGGCCATTTGGGGGAACTGCAAGGGAATAAGGAGACTCGATGTAGTGTCAGGAGTTTGAGATGTAGCATTTACTCATTCTCATGATTTATTCATTGATTCTCTGTGATGACTGGAGCCCCAGTCACAGGGGAGATAGAATGCAACACAAACACATCCAACTCAAAGTGCTGGGCCAGAGACAGGTACAGAACTGGGGAAGCTCAGAGAGGGAGTGTGGGATCTGCCTGGAGACCAAGGAAAACTTCCCTAAGGAGAGAACATTTGAGCCAGGTTTTGACGCATCAACAGGAGTTTGCCAGGTTGAGAAGTGAGGAGTAGTACATTGGAAAGAGCACATGCAAAGGCATGAAATCATGAAGCATGTTCATGGAAAAATAGGGCCCTCAACTTCCCCTCTCACCACCCTGAATTTTTGTCTTCTCCTGCCCTACCTTTGGATACTGAGTCCAGGTAACATTTACCAAGCGAAAGTTCGGGCTGATGAAGAAGGCCTATGAGCTGAGCGTGCTCTGCGACTGTGAGATTGCCCTCATCATCTTCAACAGCTCCAATCGCCTCTTCCAGTATGCCAGCACAGACATGGACCGAGTGCTTCTGAAGTACACGGAGTACAGTGAGCCCCATGAGAGCCGTACCAACACCGACATCCTCGAGGTACCCCCGGGAGCCTCCTCCCTGGCCGCATGAAGCCCAGCACACTCTGCGCACTCAGAGCCTAGGGACTCTTGGTTTGCACAAAAGATGAGCGTTGCAGTTTGGCTTTGCTGGATCCCCTGGAGAGGAAATGGCAACCCACTCCAGTATTCTTGCCTGGAAAATTTCATGGATAAAGGAGCCTGGCAGGCTAGAGCCCATAGCATCGCAAAGAATCGAACACCATTGAGCGAGTGAGCACGCATGCACACACGCATGCCCACACACATGCCAGTCAAAGCAGGTCTGGGGTAATGGAGAGCCCCTTCTGGGGCAGCTGCCTAGCACCACCCAGGATGGGCAAAATCACTATTACTTTTTTGTTTTCCTTTGATTTTGGCTGTGCTGGGTCTTCACTGGGCTCTCATCGTGGCACATGGGCTTTTCTTCAGCTGTCACAGGCGGGCTTCCCTCGTGGAGCTTGGGCTGTAGAGTGCACAGGCTCAGTAGTTGTGGCACGAAGATCACTGTCATTTTGGATCTGGGCATCTTTACCCAGGAACGGGAAGCTGAAGCCACTGGATGGATAGAGCACTGGGCTAGGACTGACTGGGGAGCCCCAGGGTGACAGACAGTGGGGAGAAGCTGGCAGAGGAGAGGTGGGGGTCTAGGAGTACCGAGATCACTGGTCCCAGGGGATGACAGCTCAGGAGAGCCTGTGAAGTAGCCTCGAGATGCTCAACTAGCTGATGTTCACTCACCGCCTGCTGCATGCCAGGCTCTGAGGCTGCGCCTGGGCGCGGGATGGAAAAACCAAATCACACTCAGGAGGAGCATTAGGATAATGCCAGCAGGCCTGGGTGGATCTCCGCCCCTGCTGTGTGACCTGGGCCTCTCTGGTCCCAAGGCAGGACAGTCCCTCGCTCACGTACAGTTGGAAGTTACTAGATGATAACTCCCTGGGGGTTTTGGTTAGTGGGATTTAGCTGGAGCAGCTGTGCCTGCACTCTGCCTGCCCACATAGCTGGGAGGGATGGGGCGTGTCACCCTGCTCTCTCCCCTTCCCACAGACACTGAAGCGGAGGGGTGTGGGCCTCGATGGACCGGAGCTGGAGCCAGACGAGGGGCTTGAGGGGCCAGGAGAGAAGCTGCGGAGGCTGGCAGGTGATGGGGGTGACCCAGCCTTGCCCCGGCCCCGGCTCTATGTAAGTGACTCCCTGTCCCACCTTACGTGGGCCCTCTCCCCACTTCCAAGGCCCCCGTGGCTGGGGCTGAGACTGAGAGAAGGACTCAAGACCAGGATTCCTAGCGTCAGGGGACAGGGAAGGCTTCCTGGAGGAGTAGGAATTATAGTAGGGGCTTTGAAGGATGGAAAAGAGTTCAACAGGCAGACAGTTCCTTCTATCTTTATTTCTTTGATGTATCTAAACCTGGGAAGCCCCCTTGGGACCAATCATTTGCTTAGTAAGAAGTTTCAGCTCGGCCTAGCTGTCAAGGAGTGACAGAGGCAGTCACAGACTCCCCAGCCACGTGGCGTTTAGGCCAGAGGGGGAGTAGTGAGGGCTTCCAGAAGTGGAAGCTGGCCCTTGAGCTCACTGGGATTTTCTAGGTTGAATTGATGCCCTCATCTCTGTGTTCCTCAACCAATCCTGTCCTCTGTGACCGCAGCCCGCAGCTCCTACTATGCCCAGCCCAGACATGGTATATGGGGCACTGCCCCCACCAGCCTGTGAACCCACTGGACTTGGGGAGGCCCTGCCTGCCCAGAGCCGCCCATCCCCCTTCCGGCCAGCAGCCCCCAAAGCTGGGCCCCCAGGTGAGCATGGGGCACAGGCCCTGGGTGGGGGGTGGAGGTTCCGGTGGGGGTTGTGCAGCGGGGAAATGTTGGCTTTGGCCCTGCTTGGCTGTGGGCGTCACTCTGGACCTCAGACTTCATCAGATGACGTGGCCGCCTGCCTTCTCTGGGGGTCCCCTGCTCCCCAGGCCTGGTGCACCCTCTTTTCTCGCCAAGCCATCTCACCAGCAAGACACCACCGCCCCTGTACCTGGCAGCAGACGGGCGGAGGCCAGACCTGCCTGGCGGCCTGGCCGGGACCCGAGGCGGGCTGAGCAGCTCGGTGAGTGCGGGGAAGGTGTGGAAGGGCTGCGGGGCAGGGCGGCCTGGCTGTGGGTCTCAGGCTCCCCTTTACTCTGTCTCCCCGCAGAGAGGCCTCTATGGTGGCCTGCAGAGTCCCTGCTCCACCGCTGCCCCCGGACCCCCGCTCGGGAGCTTCCCCTTCCTCCCTGCCGGCCCCCCAGGTATGCACTTGCCCTGGCTTTCGGAGGGTGTTTCCACACTCCCCCGCCCACCAGAACCGCAAACTGGCGGGTTGGGCGGTCAGGCTGGGGAGGGGCTCCCTGGGGTCAGAGCCTCAGTTTCCTCTTCCTGCCCCGCAGAGTATGGCCTGGGGGATCCTCCTCCACCCCCAGGCTTGCTGCAGCCCCCCACCCTGGCCCCCTGGCAGCCCTCCAGGGTTGACGGGCCCCCGGCCACCCCCACGCAGTCTAGGTAAGTGCCCCAACTGTCTCCCCGGTCCCTCACTCCCCGAGTTCGGGTTCACAGTTGCCCCCCCCGCCCCAGTTTCAAAGCCCCTAGCCACGGCTGACCCCTGGTGGCCACTCTCGGTTCTGCACACAGCCCCGCCCGACTGGTCTGGTGGGATGGGCAGCTATTTTGGAGGCCCCAAGAGGGATCGCCACCCCCTCCTTTCCCAAGGTTCTCCTGCCCGATCTTTGCCCAAGCCATGCCACCTTTCTGCCTTCCTCGCTGAGCTCACGGCCCCGCTCCTCTCCCTCTCTCTCCTTGCAGTGGGGGCCGCAGCTTGGGCGAGGATGGCCCGCCGGCCCGCGGCGCCCCCTCGCCCACCCCTCCAGTCAGCATCAAGTCCGAGCGCCTCTCCCCGGCCCCCGGAGGCCCCGGCGACTTTCCAAAGACCTTCCCCTACCCTTTGCTCCTGGCCCGGCCCCTAGCAGAGCCCCTGCGACCTGGACCGCCTCTGCGCCGGCTGCCCACTGCCGACGGCTGGCCCCGGTAGTCGGCCCGGGAATGGCACCGGTTCTGACCCTCACGTCAGGCCAGGCGAGGGCACGTGGGTTCCCAACCTGCCTCCCTGCGTCCTTGGAGAAGACGCAGCAGTTACCACTGTCTCTGCGATGGGGACGTGGAGTGGGGAGCCTGGGTTCGGATTCACGGTTGGGGCTTCTTTTTCCCTTTCCTGTGTGTGTGTCCATCAATAAAACACAGGTGGTACCCGTGGACGAAACTGTCGCAGCCCAGAGCCACACCCCCGCCTGGCTGCTTGCATCTCTCTCCAGCGGCCTCAGTCTTGCCTTGTCTTGGGTTGGGTACCTACTCCGGAAGGAATCGGACGGTGAGAAGAAGCCTCCTGTGAGGCTTGGAAAGGGGTGTAGTAAGGGGAGAAGCCCTGTAGGGGCGCCAACGAGCAGGCGACCCCCTGGCAGTGGGTGCACAGCCCACTGGGGGCCCTAGGTGCCTGCGTAGAGTATGCACTTAGAGTGATTCCACTCCAGGAACAGCGGCCTGGGCTATTTACCCTCCGTCTCCTGGGAGTGCTAGGTCCAGGGCTCAGGCTCGGTCACAGTTCCTTGCAGCAAGGAGCAGTCGGGATCCATGAGTGAATGCTGGGTTATGGGCTCGCTGGAATGGCTGCGACACTGTCCATCTTTAAATGGGCGTATCTCTTGATCTACAGCAGATGGAGGAGGGGGCCAGGTATTTATCCACCCATTTTTGGATATGGTCAAACTCCTTCCACTTTGGCCTGTCCTGTGTGAGGGCAGACTTGGGGTTCCAGGGGGAAGCCAGAGGGAGCTCCATCTATTCCTCCCCTCCAGCTACTCCCCAGTGGTCTCAGTGGAATCTTTATAACAGATCTGACCCCTGACCTTCCCGAGCTCCTCAGCTGCCTCCACCCACTGTGTCCCCTGCCCTGAGGTCTCTAGAAATACTTGCTGTTCCACGCTAAGGCCATATTGATCTTTCCTCCTGGGCCACTTCCTGCAACCCCCAACTGACTTTCTTTTTAGACTGCTTCCTACCCTTCAAGGCCCAGCTCCATGTTCCCTCCTCCAGGAAACCCTCTGCACTGCCCCAACCTGAGAAATGGCTCTGACAATTCTCAAAGGGTTTGCTTAGTAAAGATCACTGATTCAGACCAAAAAAATGTGGAAAGCGTACAGTGTTGGCATCAGCGTTTGTAAGATTTCTGTGCCCCTGTTGCATATTGTGGCTCAGCTGGTAAAGAATCCGCCTGCAGTGCAGGAGACTTGGATTCAATTCCTGGATTGGAAGATCCCCTGGAGAAGGGAATGGCTACCCACTCCAGTATTCTTGCCTGGAGAATTCCATGGACAGAGGAGCCTGATGGGCTGCAGTCCACGGGCTCACAAAGAGTTGGACGCGACTGAGCAATGAACATTTTCACGACTTTTCATCCCACCATCATTCTAGCAAGGTCCAAAGCTGATTGGTCTAACTTGTCCGGGGAGAAGTGAGTCAACTTGACCAATAATTTCAAGACCCTTGTTCTGGGACTTCCTTGGTGGTCCAGTGGTTAGATCCCTGGTCAGGCAACTAGATCTCACATGCTGCAACTAAGACTGGCACAACCGGAAAAAAAAAAGACCTAACCCTGTTACCCCAGCACTCCACTGTGGGCCTTTCTCAGTAAAATGCAGTCTTTCATTCCACCGTGAGCACACGCAGACCTGGATGTGGATACAGAGGCAACATGTGTGCAGGCTTCAAAATCTTTTAAGGGGTAGGAAGAGGGAAAAAGTATAAACTGACAGACCCTCCTTGTGAAATGAGAGCTCCTGCTTGAACAGCCACATGTATAACACCATTCATGTCCAGATCCAGCCTGGGGTTTGTCCTCTAATCTTCCCAGTCCTCATCTCCTTCATCCCCAGTGAAGTTGGGGCTTTGGACTTCCAGTGTCCAGGGGAGAGACATGATAAGATCAAAGTTTGTGAAAGCCTCCATCCCTGGGTCTTCTGTGGGCGAGAGTGGAGGTGGGGTCGGGGAGCAAAAGAGGCAGGAGACCGAGGGGGCAGTGGAGGGACACTCCAGGGTGTGCTTGGGGGCACAGCCACCAGGACCTGTGGATGGCTTGGATGTGGGGGTGAAGGGCTTCACACGCAACTCATACAGGGAGTTCCTTCTTACACAGGGAAACCCGCAGAGAATGCAGAGGCTGTGGGGTGAACTCAAGGCCTCAGTGGAGTGTTTAAGTTCAACTGGAGAGCTCTCTCACCCAACTCAGACGCAGGTCCTAAATCCTCCCACCTGCTTCCTTCTGTCCCTTCCTACCCCCAGAGAAGGGGTGGGCCGCTGTCTGCACCCCAGCCAATGACAAGGCACTCTGGGCACCCGGCTGAGCACACAGCCCCTGCCGTGCCCAGCAGCACCATCGCCACACGCACCATGGTCGCTATGCGAGTGCAAGTTTCTCCATCTGGGGTACCCTTCTGGGGACCCCCTTCCTCAGGTCTCAAGGACCCTGGCCATGCACATGAGGTGCATGAACTGCCAAACTAACCCCCCCCCCCCCGGCCGCCTCCTCACCACAGCGTCTCAGCCACAGTTCCCCATACAACCAGACACAGGGCCAGGGACTTAGGGGGAAGAGAGAGGCCAAGGCAGCCAGTCCTCTGGGGGAAACTGAGGTATGGCCAGAAAGGGCTCCTTTTCAACCTCTGCATCTTACCCACACGGTGAATAAGAAGGTGGGCCGGGCCCTGAAGTCAGTGCCCAGTGTGGAATTCATAAAAATGTGGGCTGGTCTCAAACGCTGGGGGCCTCCAGGGCCAATGGGTGTGGCTCCGTTCAAGCCTGGGAGGTTGCACTTTCACCATCTGCCTTTAGGTGGCGCCCAACAGTGCCCTTTGGATTCCGAAGTCCCCACGAAAAGTTTCAAAATAAAGTGAAATAATAATAAATGGGGCTTCCCAGCTGGTGTTAGTGGTGAAGAACCCATCTGCCAACGCAGGAGACATAAGGGACACGGTTTCGATCTTTGAGTTGGGAAGATCCCCTAAAGGAGGGCATGGCAACCCACTCCAGTATTCTTGCCTGGAGAATCCCATGGACAGAGGAGCCTGGCGGGCTGGATAAAAACAGTGATGGAAGTCGGAGATATGAAAGATGCATTTTTGAGAGCACTATAAATAGAGACAGTGAAACTGTGGAATGAGAGAGTGGGCCTCAGTGTGGTCAGAAATTGTGGGATGTTAGACATAGGGGCTATGTGAGGATTAGGGAAAATGGAATAGCCAGTGTAGGACAGAGAACATGGAGTTACTCAGTGGAGAATAGACGGTGAAGAACATCCAATGGAAAACGCGCAATGTGAACATCCAATGCAGAACAGAGAACGCAGAACAGAGGCATGGCCAGTGTAGAGCAGACAACATAACGCATGCAGTGCAGAGCAGGGAACGAGGAACGTTTCCTATTGCATAACTAAAATGTTGCCATTTCCTGGCGGTCCAGTGGCTAAGACTCCACACTCCTAATGCAGGGGGCCTGGGTCTGATCTCTGGGCAGGCTGCAACTAAATAGTCCACATGCCGCAACTAAGACTAGACACAGCCAAATAAATATATATATATATATATATATATATATATATATATATTTTTTTTTAGAAAAAGGAACTGGGGCTTCCCTGGTGGCTCAGTGGTAAAGAATCTGCCTGCCAATGCAGTAGACGAGGGTTCGTTCCCTGATCTGGGAAGATCCCACGTGCTGTGGAGCAGCTATGGAGCCTGTGCTCTAGAGCGCAGGAGCTGCGACTACTGAGCCCGAGTGCCACAACTATGGAAGCGCGTGCACCCCAGAGACTGCTCTGCAACAAGAGGAGCCACACAACGATAAGGCTGCACACTGCGACTAGAGAGGAGCCCCCGCCGGCCGAAACCAGAGAAAAGCCTGCGCAGCAGTGAAGACATAGCACAGCCAGATATATAAATAGAGTTATTATTATTTTAAAGAACTGACAAGTTGACCAGTGAAGGGTGGAGTGCATGGGCCAAGAGCAGACTTTGGCATTTGTTCTGCGTGAGGTGGGAGCAGGATGGTTGTGTGAGCAGAGAAGGAACACGGTCGGGTTAAATGTTAACAGGTTCCTTTAAGATGCTTGGGGAAAACTGTGGGAGTGTGGGGAAAGGGGAATGGAAGCTGCAGGAGACCAGGGAGGAGGGGACTGCAGGTGGGAGATGAGACTGGACTGGGTGGAGGCTGTGAAGGGAGGGAGGGAGGCTGGGTGGGACAATGGTTACAGTTGGAAGGTGAAGCCATTAGGAGGGACTAACAGGCCAGGTATGGAGCAAGAGAAAGAATTTAAGGCCAACTTCAGAATTTGGGAACAAGCGCCTGGAAGATGTAGCTGCGTTTTCTGCAACAGGGAGAGGCTGCAGAGGGAAGCTCAGAACTCCAGGGGCCTGGATGTGTGCGAGCTGCCCGCAGTTCACCACATGAGGGCGCTGTGATGCCTAGATGCGTAAACCCCATGGCCCCGGGAGAAGTCAGGGTGTGGATTAGAGATTTGGGCCTTTCAGAGTCTCAGTATATTTATCAGTTTAATGGAGACAATTGTCCCAGCACCCTGATCTGCTGCAGAAAGCAGTCGAGCCGGTCCTCCAGCCTGGTGAGCAATGGACCTCCACCTTTCCTGACACCCTCCCCAAACCCCAGCTTCCCTGGATCCCTCCTGGATGCTGTAGCCCTGAGGGACGTCTCATGACCCCCATGCAGGACCTGTGAAATCCTAGTGGTCCTCACTGCCTCTGTCACCCACCCTCTCTCAAGCCAACACATTGGGTCCAGAGGATCAAAGTCACAGAGTGAATGTCCCGCAAACAGACATCCACGTATGCTCATATGCAGAGACAAAAACAGAGAGACAAGGCAACCGACTACATATTTGTATAATTATATACAAATATACATATATAGTATATATACATATATACGTGTGTATATACATATACAATCAACTATACACAGGCCCCACAAAGGCCCTCAGAGAGTCACACCCACAGAATATGTCCACGTTCAGGCAGACATACTCATCCATAGATATACAGCTGCAAAACTTGGGCTTGAAACTCTTTCATCTAAGCCTTGAAACAGAAAACATTAGATTCCTGAGGCTGACATTTAGTTCTTGATCTAGCCATGCCGGAAGCTGACAATGCTTTTGGAGTTTTCACACGAGCCAGTTTTTTCCTTTTATTGCTGGAGCCCATGTAAGTTGGCCTCCCTCCCTTCCCCTCCATCTTCCCGCCACACCCCCCCCCCCCAACTTGCAACCAGAGATGAATAAGGCTTTTGCCAGATGAAATAAAGCGTTGGGGGGAAGATACAAGAAAGCAAGGCTGGTGGCTAGCTGTACTGTTGTGAGTACAATAGTGCTGGCAGCAAGCAGATTGAAGTCAGGCAGAGGGCTCTGAATTCAGTCTGAGCAGTCAGTGGGGGTCACCGAATGTTCTTGATCATTGGAGTTCCACGCTCCGAACTCTCTAGCGGGAGACAGTGATTTGACGAATAAGTATATTCGCTTCAAACCTGCGAAATAGGTGCAGGTGAGGAGATTGGGTCTCAGAAACAGTGGTCTCCCTGGGGTCCCAAAGCCACCGATCGGAGCGCGTCAAACATCTTTAAACTACAACTTCCGCCATGCAATGCGAATGACTCCCGGTCCTCGCGATTTGCCCCGACTCCAAGCCTGACGATTGGTTGGATGGGCTGCTTGTCAGACCAAAATCGGATTCTGATCGGTCGAGTTCCGCGCAGAGCTCTGAGCTCCAGGCCTGGGGGTCCCCACGCCGCGCTCCAGACGGCAACATGGTAAGCCCGCAACTCTTAGCTTGCGGGCCCCGGAGAGACTACGGATTCCGCCGTGGGGAGTCCAGGAAAACACCGAGGAGACAGAGATCCCTCTGTGGGGACTGAGGACTCTGAGGGACTCGGGATCGCCCTGAGGGCTGTGTTTCCTTCTCTGGGGTTAGGTCTCGCTCCGCGATCTATGAGGGGGTAGGGGTTGTGCAAGGGAACCGGAAGGCCTTGAGCGTTCTGGGCTTCTGACAAGTCCCTGGGGTGCCTTCTAGGGGCCTAAGGGCCTGCTGAGGGGCCGTCCCTTGGAGGGTGCTGGGGATCTGAACACCTTCGGAGCCCCGCGAGGGGCTCACACTGGGGCCCACTCTGGGCACAGTGTCCTGCGGGAACCTGGGGACACACCGACAGGACCCATCTGGGCTCCCTCGGGGTATGGGGTGTGCTGAAGGACCAGGGAGAATCCTGAGGCGGGGGGGCATGCTGAAGGGCTCAAGGTGGGTTCTGGGCGGGCGAGGGCCCCAGAATTGGAGAGAGAACAGTTGGAACCCTCAGGTCTCTCGTGGTCCTGGGTCCAGCCCATTCAGTTTATTCTTCATTATCCTGGCCTCTGTGGGCAAGGCTGGTGTTGGGTGAGGGCGGAGGCCCCACCCCCCATCCCAGTCCCTAGGACTGGGCAGAGGCAGCGACAGACTGGAGGGGCTGGGAAAGGGGCCTGACCTTGCCTGCAGTGGGGTGCGTCCCTGAGGCGGGGTGTTGGAGGTGGGTCTGAAGTAAGAGCATTGATGGAAGGGGCTGGTGAAAGAGGAGGTCATTCCAGGGTGTGGGGTGTTGTAGGAGGTGAGGGGAAGGGCTGTCTGAAATGGGATGCAGGAAAATCCCGGTGATGTTATTGAGTGGCTAAGTTGTGTCCAACTCTTTTGCGACCCCATGGACTGTAGCCTGCAAGGCTCCTCTGTCCATGGGACTTCCCAGGCAAGAATACTGGAGAGGGCTGCTTTTTCCTTCGCCAGGGGATCTTCCCAGCCCAGGAATCGAACCTGTGTTCCCTTCATTGACAGGTGGATTCTTTACCTCTGAGCCAGCGGGGAAGCCAGCCGCATTGATTTGATGTTACTTAGCAGGATTCTGGGATCACTGATCTAGGGAATGGGTTTGAGCAGACGAGGGACATGGGGTGATGGGAGGCTCCAGAGATCTTTGGAGATCTGCAGAGCGTGGACCCTAAGACCAGAGCTGTGGTGTAGGGCCATGAGAAACACCCTTGGACGGACCTTGGGAGTCTTAGGTGTGGGGTGCGTGCCTTCCTTCTATTCTCTTCCTCCCATGCCTTTCTTCCTTCCATCCTTCCTTCCTCTCTTTCTCTCTTCTCTTCCTCTCCTTCCCCTCTCCCGTCCTCCCTCTCCTAGGTGCTGGGAGCACAGTTTGAACAATGGGTCTCCTCCCTGAGAGGTGTCCAGGGTAATGGGGTTAGCAACGGAGAGCTCTGGGGTCTGGGAGTGTCTCTGAGACCCGAATGGTTGGGCGCACAGGGCGTTAGGGGAGAGAGCTGGGCAGGTTGGTCCTGAGCAGGGTCCACTGGGCCTTGCGGGCTGAGGAATGGAGCTGGACGTTCATTTGTGAGACTGGGAAGGTCCTGGGCCGCCTCTAGGAGCCGTGTCCGTGGGAGGGATGGGTGGGTGCTGGGGTCTCCAGGGAAGGGCCTCGAGGAGGCATGGTCTGCGAGCTCAGCAGAGAGATCTTGGCTGGAGGTGCCGGTGGGCTGGAGTCGTGCTGGGCTATGTCGGTGGTTAAAACCCTGCCAGGGGATGGTCACAAGGGAGAGGTATCTGGAGAGCTAGGGAGACTGGAGAGCAGCTGCTGGGAGGTGCTGGATTTCTTAGGGAGGAGTGGAGGAGGGGTCCGTGGGGAAGGGCGGGGCCGTATAGAGAGCCCGCCCACGGGCTCCGAGCCGGCCCACTGCTCACGGTCATTAAGCCTGCTAACCAGTTTGCACTTGGGTAGGGGTAAGGGTGAGCAGTGAGACCAGAAAGATGATGCCCCACCTCCTTACTGAAAAAATGCTCTTGGTCTCAGTTTACAAGTCACAACATAGATAAAATATCCTATTAGTCCTTTTATTTTAAAGATGAATTTCTCAACACTCATTCTGAATGACGGGGCTAAGCCCGATAGCCATCACTTTAGAGATTTTCCTACTGAAGTTAGCTTATTTTGGCCTGATTAAAGGATAATTTTAGTAATGAGTTTTAACATTAACATAATCTTTATTTCCTTTAGTTGTTAATACCATGATAGAAGCTGACAGCCTTCCTGAGTGCTTTGTTTTACATAATTATTGATAGCAAGGACTTCCCAGCTGGCGCTGCTGTTAAAGAACCCACCTGGCAATGCTGGAGACAAGAGATGCAGGTTCCATCCCTGGGCCGGGAAGATCCCCTGGCGGAGGAAATGGCAATCCACTCCAGTATTCTTGGCGGGAAATCCCATGGACAGGAAGCCTGGTGGGCTACAGTCCATGGGGCCACAAAAATTCAAACACGACTGAGCGACTCAGCACTGTTAGCAAATGGTTATTTACTACATTCACGCAGGAAAACCCATCTTCAGACTGATTACCAGAAACATTTTAAAATAAGTATATGGAAATTTGTTATGCTTGTTTATGTTCCATAAACATATATGGAAAAATGTTTTAAATGTTGTTAGTAGCACTGGGTGAGGAAATTCCTAATTAAAAAAATTCATCCCACTCAAATGTGTAAGTGTTAATCCTGAAACAGGTAGTGGCCAGAAATAGACCACTTTTCTCCTTGGTTGATTACAAAGGAAGGGAGAGGGAGAAAGGATGATTTCAGTTTTCAGGGATAATTTCAGATGGAGACAGATGTAGGGAACAGAGCCAGCTGGGTGAACAGTGAAGCTGGAAGTTCAGCTGAGACACAGTTGGTGCGTGGGGCGGGGGAGGGGTGGTACCCTGGGAGAGGAGTAGCTTTCACTGGGTGTGCCGGCTCGCTGTAGGTCCCGGAGGTGGTCCTAAGAGTATATGAAACAAAATAGGAAGCACCCATTTCCAGATGAGGAAACTGAGGCTCAGGGAGATTGTTACCTTAAATCCTTAGCACAGGAGGAAATTGAGCCCCAATCCCTGCTCCAGCACGTGCTCTCCGCCACCGCTCACCCCTGCCAGGTGATGGGGCGGGACCCGCGCCTTGTGCGGCTCCCAGGGTTGGGTCTGAGCCCACCCTCGGACCCTTCCCCAAGAAGCAGCTGGAGCCAGGGAGGGCCTCCCTCCCCCACCTGGCTTCAGCTTCTGCGTCTCTCTATAAATAGCCGGGTTTGCGAAGGTGAGCTTGTGACCCTCTGGCAGGCACTGCCTTTCCCGTCTCCTTCCCGCAGGCGGTCCTTGGAGTGCAGCTGGTGGTGACACTGCTCACTGCCACCCTCATGCATAGGCTGGCGCCACACTGCTCCTTCGCGCGCTGGCTGCTCTGCAATGGCAGGTGAGCCACGCCCCTTCCCCGGGCGGTGGGCGGGACCCCAAAGGCACCGCCCCCTTATTTTCCCCAGCCCCGCCTCACGCCCTGTAAGGCGAGGGTTTTTTTAAGAACTTTATTGAGATAACTGACCCAATAATTGAAGATATTTGAAGCACACAGTTGGATCAGTTTTGACAGACTGTACACATCGCTGAGACAATCTCCACCGTCAGAGGAGCAGCCGCTCCCTGACTTCTGCTCCTGTTTCTCCCTACTCTACCTAGAGATTTTATTTCCTAAAATTCTTTGTCAGGGTTTGGATCTTGGACCCTTTTTGAAAACCCAGTGGCAATTGTGAAACTCTCTTTCCAGGAGAAAGACATGCCGGTTCCGCCAGGAGAGTTAGCCAGAAGATTCTAGGGTGTCGAGGACCCCTGCTGCACTCCCCTGTCAACCCCCAGCCCACCTTCCCCCGCCCCCTTCGATGACCCCTGCCCATCCTGTTCCAGGCTTATCAGGGCCAGTCTCCCCTCTGCAGTCTCAGCTTTTGAGGTTCACCACGTTGATCCCCTCCATGGCCAGGCTTTCCTGACGGCCTCTGTTTCCCTTCAGTCTCTTCCGATACAAGCACCCTTCGGAGGACGAGCTGCGGGCCCTGGCAGGGAAGCAGAAGCCCAGAGGCAGGAAGGAGCGGTGAGTGGACCCCCAGCCTGAGGTCAGTGGCTCCCTTTCAGGGGCGACCCTGAGGGCACAGTGCCTGCCCTGCACACCTCCAAGCACTGCTCTAGGCACAGGCAAGTTGGAGACACCCCAGGAGAACTGGGAACACCCCAGGCTGAGGAGGTGGTCGCTGTCTTTCACTGTTTGCTTCCCGTTGGCATCCCATGCTCATTGGAACTTTGCTCGGGGCCAGCCCTGTGGGTGGGTGGTGGCCACCCCATCGCATTCAGAGGACACCCAGGCTGGGATGAAGGTACCTTCTAGACCAGATCCTTCTGTGCTCTGAGGGTGACACTAGAGCCTCCCAAGCTGGGGTGGAGGAGGCCGCCATGGCTGCCGATGCCATTCCCGCTCATCTCCCCTGCTCCCAGGTGGGCCAATGGCTGTAGCGAGGAGAAGCCGTTATCTGTGCCCCGAGACGCCCCATTCCAGCTGGAGACCTGTCCACTCACAGCTGTCGATGCGCTTGGTAACAGCTGGGTCCCCGCCCACCCGCACCCCCTGGTGGAGTTGGTGGGGGGCGTCCCGGGCGGGCTGGGCTGGCGGCTGAGCGGCGTCCTCTCTGCAGTCCTGCGCTTCTTCCTGGAGTACCAGTGGCTTGTGGACTTCGCCGTGTACTCAGGCGGCGTGTACCTCTTCACGGAGGCCTACTACCACGTGATGGGCCCAGCCAAGGAGACCAACATCGCAGTGTTCTGGTGTCTGCTCACCGTTGCTTTCTCTGTGTATCCTTCCCCTTGCTGGGGGCGGCGGAGGCCCCTGGGAGCTGGGTCAGAGGCTCCTTCTCCCCACTAAATTGGCACATCAGTTCCCAACTGCTGTGCGGTAAACCTGCCCAAAACTCGGTGGGGGTAAAGCAATCGCTATTTTATTTGTTTTCCTGACCGGGTTTCAGCTGGGTTGCTTCATCTCTGCTCCAGGTTAGGGCGACCAGGAAGGAAAAGGGGGCGCTCCAGGCCCCCTACAGCTTGGGCTGAAGTCGGTCCACCCCATCCCTGTCCATACTCTGGGTCAAAGCAACTCAACAAGCCAGCGTAGATGCAGGGGCTGGCAAAGAGACACCCCTCTGTAATTGTCTTTACTAAGCTGCATAGAGAACAGAGGCGGAACTGTGACTTTGAGGACCCAAGTTGGAGGCGGCGTCCTTGTAGAATAGGGTTGCAAAGAAAGGCAGCCAGTCTTGAAACTCACACCACTGGTTCTGGAAAGCCCTGAGGGTCTCTCTCAGGAGAGCTTAGAGATTGAAGCTGTGTCTCTGGCAGCCTCTTGGAGGAGCAGGAAACAGGACCTGTGAATGCAGCTGGGAGGCTGGGTGGGTAAGGGAGACGACCTGAAGAGAGAGCTGGTGGCCAGTGCTGTTTTCTTTTTAAAACTATTCTTATTCCTTGGTTGGTAGTATTTGTTTTTGGCTTTTCTGGGTCTTTGTTGTCGCAGGCGGGCTTTTCTCTCTAGATGAGTGAGCAGCAGGTTGTCTTGCTGTGGATCACAGGCTCTCGGGCACGAGGGCTTCCGTGCTTGCAGCCCATGGGCTCAGTAGTTGCAGTACACAGGCTAAATTGTGGGATCTTCCCAGACCAAGGATCGACCCCTGTCCTCAGCGCTGGTAGGCAGAGTCGTAACCACGCGCTAGCAGGGAAGCATGGGGGCTCCTCTTGCTAGCGGTGCTTGGGCTTCTCACTGCAGGGGCTTCTCTGTGGGGTGCACAGGCCCCAGGCCCATGGGCGCCAGTTGTTGCAGCTCTCAGGCTCTAGAGTGTGGGCTCAGTGGTTGTGGAGCATAGGCTTAGCTGCTCCATTGCATGTCGGGTCTTCCCGGACGAACAGTGTGCCTCCTGCATTGGCAGGTGGATTCTTAACCACTGGACCACCAGGGAAGCCCGTGCTGGCCCTTTCTAACTGACTGCAGGCAGTGTGATGAGGCCGAGCTGGAGGCCTGGCTCAGGCTCACTTGGTCTCCGGTAACCCGGGCCTGAAGAGTAGTGAGCCTTGTGTCCTGGGCTTTTCCAGCGTCTGTCTTTATCACGCCCCTGCTCTCCAGGACTCTGAAACTGGACTTCCATGTTTGTGGTCTGGAGTTGGGGGGGTCACTGGCTGCGGCTGGAGGACGGGGGGGTCACTGCAGGCGCCCGAGGCCTCCTTAGCCCTGCCCCCAGCAAGGTGTTCCTGACCGTGACCCGGCTGTACTTCAGCGCGGAGGAGGGAGGTGAGCGCTCCGTCTGCCTCACTTTCGCCTTCCTCTTCCTGCTCCTGGCCATGCTGGTGCAGGTGGTGCGGGAGGAGACGCTGGAGCTGGGCCTGGAGCCAGGTACGTGCAGCCTGGGGCCTGGGAGCACCAGCTCCATCACTCCCTTGTGTAGGCTGGTGAGGGCGGGCTGTAGGTGCCTTTTCCACCTGCACACAGCAGGTGAAGGACGGGAGCCCTGGGGCTGGAGCAGTGTCTGTGGGTGCTTGCCACCCTGCGTGCCCCCTTGGGCTTTGAGGAGAGAGGACACCTCCTCTCACCGATGGGGGCCTGTGCCTGTGACTTCTCCTGGGCACATCTGCTCCCTGCAGGCTGCCCTCTGCCCAGCAGCCATGGTGATTTAATGTTCACCTCCTCTAATTTAATTGGGAGCGGAAATAGATACATGGAGTGCTATTCCTAAAGTACAGGAGGATACAGAGTAAACTCATCCTTTCACACCAGGTCTCCCCAGATGAGACCTAGGGAACCACACTGCACATTCACACAGAACAGCCGCAGAACAGTGGCTCCACACCTTGTCTTTTTCTCTCAGAAACAATGTGATTATCATATTAAGTGCAGCAAGTCAGACAGAGAAGACTAATAGCATGTGATACTACTTATATGTGGAATCTTAAAATGATGTAAATGAACTTATTTACCAAAAAAACCCAAACGACTCCCGGGCATAGAAAACAAACTTATAGTTACCAAAGGGGATGGGAGGGGGAGATAGGTTAGGAATTTGGGATTAACATATACACACTATTATATATAAGGACTTACTGTTTAGCACAGGGAACTATATGCAGTATCTTGTAATAGCCTATAGTGAGAAAGAATCTAAAAAAGAATAGATTTTTGTATATATATCTGAACCACTTTGCTGTATACCTGAAATTAACACAACATTGTTAATTAGCTGTACTTTAAATTTAAAAAAAATTAATAAGTATTGGAGGTTGTCCCTAGATGCTGCTGCTGCTGCTGCTAGGTCGCTTCAGTCGTGTCCGACCCTGTGTGACCCCATGGGACTACACACAGTAATAGAATGTTACAGTGACATAGCAACAGTAATTTGATACTGCATTTTGTAATTTTATGAATTTTCTGTGATTCTTTAACTAGGTCTCAATTTATGGCCATGTAAGTCTTTCTCCTATTAAATGCTGTTGCACAAAGCCATGCTATATACAACAGTGTTGCACCTTGTGCCTGTGACCCTGTGCAAGAAAGTGCATTTGTAATTTTAATAATGTTGTTGGAAAATTGCCCATCAGAAAGAGATGGGTGAACACACGTATCCCCACATCCTCTCCAATGTATTTCTCAGACTATTTTGTCTCGGGTGATATGATGGGTGAAAATGTAAGTGAGGATGAGCATCTTTCCACGTGTTGAAGAACCATTTCTATTTCCCTTCTGGGAAAGATTTGTCCTTTTGCCCAGTTTTCTATTGGGTTGTTGACCATTTTATTGATTTGTAGGAGCTCTTCATATATTAAGGAAATCAGCCTTTATGTGTGATAGGAGTTGTACATTTTTTTCAGTTTCTCATTTTTGTTTTGATTTTTTTTCTGCTTCTTGAATGATCTTTTAAAAACATAATTTGGATCACTCTTCTGCCCAACACCAGACTCTAATGGTCTTCGGATAAAGATAAAAATCCTCACCATGACCCACATGACCCTGCTGACTCCTTGAGCTTTGTTATCACCAATACTTCCTACCTTTCAATTTTTAAATTGTATGATGAATATATATATATATATGAGAACATACATATAAATTACAAAGCCAAATACTGTAAACACTCATGAATCTACCTCTCCCATTCTGTAGGCTGCCTTTTTGTTTTGTTGATAGTTTCTTTCACGGTGCAAAATCTTTTTAGTTTAATATAGGCCCATCTGCTTATTTTTGCTTTTGTTTGCCTTGCCTGAAGATACATGTTCAAAAAATATTGCTAAGACCAGTGTCAAAGCGTGTACCACCTATGTTTTCTTCTAGGATTTTTCTGGCCTCACGTCTTACATTTAAGTCTTTAACCCATTTTGAATTTATTTTTATATATGATGTGAGAAAGTAACTCAGTTTGGTTTTTTTGCATGTAGCTGTCTAGTTTTCTCAGCATCATTTATTGAAGAGGCTGTCTTTTCCCATTGTATATTCTTGCCTCCTTTGTTGTAGATTAATGGACCTTGTAGAGTGCTCCATATATTCTTGATTAAGAATATATTCTCTTCCTCTCCGTCCAATAAATTCAAATTTCCATCTTTACTAACTTTTTGTTTCTGATATAATCAGAAACAAAAAGGGTTAATCTCCCTCTGGGATGGTACTGTGCTATGCTAAGTCGCTTTAGTCGTGTCCGACTCTCTGTGACCCCATGGACTATAATCCTCCAGGCTCCTCTGTCCATGGGATTCTCCAGGCAAGAATACTGGAGTGGGCTGCCATGCCCTCCTCCAGGGGACCTTCCCGACCCAGGGATCGAGTCCTCCTCTCTTACGTCTCCTGCGCTGACAGGCAGGTCCTTTACCACCTGCGCCACCCTGGAAGCCCCAGACTTCAGGGACAGTGGAAGTCTTCGTTTCTCTTAGCAGTTCTCTCAGTGTTTGCTTTATATATTTTGAAGCTAATTGACAAGGTGTTTACAGGTTTATCTTCCTGGCAAATCAGCCATTTTTTTTCATGATGTATTTATTGACCCCTTCTGACATATTTCCATCTTAGCCTAGTTTGTCTGTGTCAATATAGTCTTTTCAGCTTCTTTCTTCCTTCCTTTCTTTCTAACTTGAGGTATAATTGACATATAACATTGTATTAGTTTCAGGGGTATAACACGGTTCAATACTGTGTGTATTTGCGGAATGATCACCACAATGAGTCTAATTAACAACCATCACCTCACATAGTTACACATTTTTCTCTTGTGATGAGAATTTTAAGATCTACTCACTTGGCAACTTTCACATATACAGTACTGCCTTTCTTTGGACTAGTACATCACTTTCAGCCTTCCAGTGACCTCATGTCGAGATGTGTCTACTTTAAAACACAATCAAGTCTGATAGGCCGTGTCATTTAGCTTCAAGTTTAATCCACTTACATTTATTGTGATTTCTGACCTTTTTGGCCTTGTTTCTATGATCTTACATTTTCACTTTCTATTTGTTCTTTTCTGTTGCTGCTGTTGAGAGTGACTGCCAAATTAACTGTCCTTCCTTTTAGGTGACCTGTCGTAACTCTGACTGCTCTGAGGTCTTTGCTTTTGGTATTCTGCAGTTTCACCACAGTGTGTCGAGGCATGGGTGTCTTTGTATTTATCCAGTTTTATATACTTTGTGTGTATCATGCATTCTGCAGACTTTTCAGTCATTCTCTTCCAATATCTCTTCTCCTTCATTCTCTTTCTTCTCTCGCTTTGGGGCTCTGACTTAACTTGTATTAAACTTTCTATTGTGTCCTCCTTGTCTCTTAATCTCCCTTCATATTTCACACCTTCTTGTCTTTCTGAGTTGGAATCTGAGTGATTTCTTCAGATCCAATTCATCAGTTATTCCTTGGGCTGTTTCTAGTATGCTAACAACCTATCATTTCAGTAATTATATTTTCCTTTTGGAAGAGCTTAGTTGGTTCCTTTGCAGATCCACTTGGTCCTCTGAGGTAGTCTCATGTCACCTGTTCTGTGACTCCAGCTTTTACTTTCCTCGGTCATTTCACACAGAATTTATAACACCAATTTCTGAAGTCTTTGGAATTTAAGCTTATCTTTTTTTTTTCTTCTGCTGATTCACTTTGATGTTTTGTTTCCTTATGTGTCTGGTGATTTTGGTTGTGAGCTCATATTTATTTGCTTTTACTCTGTGGAAAATGTGGGGGCCTGAACTGAGAATTCTTTCCAGGACATTGATTTTCTCCTGTGGAGCCCTTAACGCCAGCATCCAGGAAGCTCAGACTCAGTGCCCTGTGCCTCCATGTCCCCTAGTCAAATCAAGTGTCTGCCTAGCACATTCTCCTGAGCTGCACAAGGGAACAAACTTGTCCTCATGCTTGTCGCAGGGCCTGGCTGTCACTAGCAAGTTCTCACCTGGGGAGCAAATGGATATCTGGGAGACGAGGCAGAGTGGGCCCTGGGGCCCCGGGGCCTGTTGGACACTGCCCTCTTTTTGTCTTCCCCAGGCCTGGACAGTATGTCCCAGAACTTGGAGCCACTTCTGAAGATGCAAGGCTGGGACTGGGCGTGAGTCCTGGGAAGGGAGGGAGAGCCGAGGCAGGCTGTGACCTGCACACAGGGTGCGGGCCTGCCACAGGAGCCCCCTGAACCCCTCTCTTTCCCCCAGTCTTCCTCTGGTCAAGCTGGCCATCCGCGTGGGGCTGGCGGTGGTGGGCTCCATGCTGGGTGCCTTCCTCACCTTCCCAGGCCTGCGACTGGCCCAGACCCACCATGATGCACTGACCATGGCTGAAGACCGGCCCATGCTGCAGTTACGTGGGGGACCGGCTGGGTGAGGGGTGAGGGGTTAGGGAGCCTGGAGGGGGGTGCAGGGGGGCACAGTCGGTGCCCACGCCTACCAGCTCCGTGCCCTTGCCCCCAGGTTCCTCCTGCACACCAGCTTCCTGTCCCCCCTGTTTGTCCTATGGCTCTGGACCAAGCCCATGGCGCGGGACTTCCTGCACCAGGCTCCCTTGGGACGCACGTCCTTCTCTCTGTGAGTATGGCAGTGGGGCCGGGAGGCCGGGCAGCTGGGCCCCCTCTGGGTACTGCGGACTCTGAGGCTGAGGGAGGAGCCCGGGGTCCTGCGGGAGGGTCCTGGGGCCGAGGGCGGCTCCTCTAGCCCGTCGTCGCCCCTCCGCACAGGCTGTCTGACTCCGCCTTCGACTCGCTGCGCCTCTGGGTGCTCGTGGTGCTGTGCCTGCTGCGGCTGGCGGTGACCCGGCCGCACCTGCAGGCCTACCTGTGCCTGGCCAAGGCCCGCGTGGAGCAGCTGCGGCGGGAGGCCGGCCGCATCGAGGCCCGAGAGATCCAGCGGCGGGTACCGACGCTGGCGGGGAGGGAACGCGGCGCTCGGGGTGTGGGCCTCTGCCCCCTCGGGCCTGAGGTTCCCCGGGGCGCGAAGGTCCCCGGCTGCAGCCCCTGCTCCCTGCCAGCAGGTGGTGCGCGTGTCCCGCTACGTGACGGTTGTGAGCCTGCAGTACTTGACTCCGCTCATCCTCACGCTCAACTGCACGCTGCTGCTGAAGACCCTGGGTGAGAAGCCGCCTGGGCGGGAGCGCGCTGGGGCGGGGCCGGGGGCGGGGCCGGGGCGGGGCCTGGAGCTGGAGCGGGGCGGGGCTCGGGGGTGGGGTTGCAATGGGGTGTGTGAGGGGCGGGCACGGCCCGGAATGGATCCGGTGACTGGAGGCCTGGCGATGAGGGAGGGGGCGGAGGCTGGAGAGCCTGGAGGCTGGAGAGAGTGAGGCGAAGCCCGGAGTGGGGCCCGAAGATGGGGTGCGGGTAGAGCCTGGGGCGGGGCGGGTGACTGTCAGCCGGGGTCCGGGGTCCCGGAGGCCAGCACCGCCTGTACCGCCACCCGCCCCTCCCTCTACCCTCTTCTTGCAGGCGGCTACTCCTGGGGACTGGGCCCGGTCCCCACGCTGTCCCCTACCCCGCCTTCAGTCCACGATGGCCCGGTCAGCCCCGAGGAGGATGAGGCCCAGCAGACTGCAGCCCTGATCGCCGGGGCCCTGGGCAGCCTGCTTACGCCCCTCTTCCTCCGCGGAGTCCTCTCCTTTCTCATCTGGTGGATCGCCGCCTGCCAACTGCTCTCCAGCCTCTTCGGCCTGTACTTCCACCAGCATCTGGTGGGCTCCTAGCCTTCTTGCAGACACTCCTGTGGTCCCGGGTTTGGTCCTGGGCCAGTGGGGCCCAGCTCAGCCCCTCGGTGTCCCCAGGTGCAAGGCGCTCCTGGGAGTTCCTGCTGCGCGGCTCCTCCTTCGCTACAGTGCCTGAGCCGTGGGCCCAGCCTTGCACACTGAGCTTCTGCCACGAAGCCGCCTCCCCAGACCCAGCAGCAGAGGGTCCCAGGGCCGGCCACTGTTCCCAGAATGCCTCTGCCCACTTTGACTGCAATGGGCCTGTGCGGCGTCGGAGGGGGCACTTTTCTGAACAAATAAAGGAGCCAGCCGCTTTTAACAAACAGGATACAAGTGGTTTGGGAGGCAGCTTTCTGCATGTTGTGGCAGGGTGGGTGGGGGCCCGGAGAGTCTACAGAGGGCCTACATTGCTGAGTGAGGGGAATGATGGAGGAAGAGCTTAGCAAAGGCCTGGAAGGAAGAAGCGAAGCCTTGGTAGAAAGCTGACATGGGAACAAGTAAATAAACTGGGGAAACTACACAAAAAGAATTGATTTCTTCTTACAAGGAACGATCTCAGATGGACTCTGGGGAGAGACAAAGGCGCAGGTAGTATTCAATTGTGAGATGCTATTTTTTAACTTGTCAGATTGTGGAAGATCAAAAAGGCTGGTGTTTATGATCTGAATTGTGTCTTCCTCCCAGTTCCAATGTTGAGGTTCTAACCCCCAGGACTTCAGGATGGGATTGTATTTGGAGATACGGATTAAAAGTGATTAAGCTGAAATGAGGTTGGAGACTTCACTGGTGGTCCAGTGGTTAAGAATCCACCTGCCAGTGCAGGAGACACAAGTTTGATTCCTGGTCCGAGAGGATCCCACATCCCCATTTAGGAGCAGCTAAACCCGTGTGCTGCAACTGCTGAGCCTAGGCACTTAGAGCCCGTGCTCTGCCACAAAAGCAGCCACACCAACGAAGAGTAGCCCCTGCTCGCCACAACTGAGAAAGCCCGTGTGCAACAGTGAAGATGCAGTGAAGCAAAAAACAAATAACAAATAATTTTTTTTTAATGAGGTTGATAGGGTAGGCCCTGATCCAGTAAGACTAGTATCCTCACAAGAGGAAAAGAATATTTTTTTTACAAGAGGAAATTTTGACCCCAAACTTGTGTTACCTGAAAACTTCACCTCTTGTCAGGTGTTGAGCCAACTGACACAACCAAGCCGAAGATGAATGAAAGGAAGGACGTATGTTGACTTTCAGCAAGTAAGGGAAACACTGGGGATCTTTCCCAAAGCTGTGTCTCCCTGAACAGCAAAACTGGGGAAGTTTTAAGCTCAGGGTACATGTATATTCATGAAAGGGCTTGAGCAGAGGAGGATTCAGCATAGAACTGGGGCAAAGGTCCACAGAGTCCAAGCTTCAGTTGACTGAAGTCAGAAGAATCAATGTCATTCCACCCTCTACCTGCTTGGGGGCCTTAGTTCCTGCAGGACTATTGTTATAATATATCTTATTATATATCTCGTAAGATAATTATTAAGATATATTATTATAGGGAAAAGAATCTGAAAATACACATATTCTGTGCTGCACACCTGAAACTTACATAATACGATACTATAAATCAACATCAATTAAACATTTTCTTAAAGAGGCGGAACTAGGACTCTGCCTTATTACTGCACTACTATTTGACTGCCTTTTCTCTGTTCCCGCCTTCCTTTGTTCCCTTAAGATCATTAATTCCGGAGACCTGTTCAAGGATAAGCATTGCAGCCTGGCTTAGCTCACAAAGTGGCTTAGGCCAAAACGGCTTCTCTCATGTCAAGAGAGACATTCCTGGTCCTCTTTCTCCAGGAGCCCCACCTGATCTGCCTACACGAGCACAGAGGACAGGCGAAGGGAGGACGCAGGGAGAAGCCAGTCGGTCAGAGCTCAGTAACAGGCCTAGAATGCGCCCTTCCCTCCCGGCCTCGGAACCAAACCTGCCAGCACTCTGGTTCTGGGCCTCTGGCTTCCAACTCTGACAAAACTCAGTTCTGTGAGTTTAAGCCACTCACTCCATGGTCCTCTGTTAGGGTGGCCACAGGAAACTCAGATACCGAGGGCACGTGGTGTGTATGGATACAATGTCTCTGCAGGAGGTGTTTCTATCCATCTTTGGATAGATTGCCCCCCAAAGATGACCCTGTCTCTAAGACTCAGGGACCTCACCTGAGAGGGGACCTCATGGAGCCTCTAGGAGGGTAGCGATGTGAGACAGGGAGGAAAGAAGCCAGCAGGAGTGCCTGTGAGCCGGCGACTCTGGGCAACCTGGGCTGGGTCCTGCTGGGGACCTCAGGGGGAAAAACACAGTGCACAGCCTTAGAGTGGTCCCGTGCCGGTGCTGAGGGGCTGCATGGCATACCCCTCAGCTGTCCACAGTCACTGGCTCCTGGACTGTTCCAGTGGGGAACCCTAGGCTGGGTCCAAGTGACTTATAGTTAAAAACAGGGTGGGAACCATGAATGCCAGGCTTGCCACCAGCATCAACTATACTATTAATATATCCCTGATATTTATCCAGCAATTACATTCCTAGAAACTTAGGCCACAGGAACACTACCTTACGAGCTCAAAGAGGTACATACAAGGAGGTTTGTGTCAGAAAGGGCCAGGAAATTCAACTCTGTTTCAAATACAGAACGAAATGATTTCTGTTGTTGGAAGTTGAGAGGCAGTTTGGCTTCAGGTAAAGCTGAATCAAGCATCCCAAAATGTCACCAAGAAATCCAATTTCTATGTGCATCTCTGCTCTACTTAAAAAAAAAAAAAAAAATATATATATATATATATAGCCAAGTCAGGTCTTAGTTGTGGCCTGTGGGGTCTAGTTCCCTGACCAGGGGTTGAACCTGGGCCCCCTTGCACTGGGACTGTGGAGTCTTAACCACTGGGCCACCAGGAAAGTCCCTCTGCTCCACTTTCTGCAGTGGCGCCTTCACCCTGGGATTGGTTCCTACCTTGCAGTCACAAGATAGTGCCAACAACCACCCAGGGTTGGGGTTTTATATCCTGGACCAGTGGAAGAGGGAAGGTGCATCTCGAAGGTCTCCCTGGAAGTGGTTAGCAAACATCTTTATTTTCACAGGTCCAGATGGGGTCAAGAGCTCACCTCTGTATATCAGGGGATGCCACAATGTTGGAGGAGAGTGAGGAGGGGCCGACCTCACCCCTCAGGCTCAGGAGACAGTGTGAGAAATGGGACTGACCAGAAGTTAGGATGGACGTGGGGGGGAAATTCAAGAACCCCCAGGGACTGACCAGAAGTTAGGATGGACATGGGGGGAAGTTCAGGAACCCCCAGGAGCCACTAATCAGGCTGTCGTGGCAACAACCCAGTAACAGCCTCGCTGTTGGTCAATAGGGGCTGGTGGACCTCATCACAGGCCATCCCCCTGGGGAATGCTAAACTGCTGCTAAACGCATCCTGTATTTGACAGCTACTGACGTGCAAGAAATAAGGCTGGCTAAACGCAGCTCACAGAGCAGCTCGGCAGACCATCCTGGGACCTAGTTTGCCTCTGTGTGCCTGCACATGCGCTCACCTGGCCCCGTCCCTCCCCGGCCCGCAGAGGCTCCCACTCCTGGTCTCAGTCCGGGTGGGTGCTGCAAGTCATTCTACACGATGGGCTGCAGGCGAGGCAAGTCTCAGGGCCCCTGGGAGCCCTCTGGTGGCCTCACCCTCCTGCCCCTGTGGACAGTGACACTCACGCCGGAAGACTCAGCCCATCACTGAGCAGACCCGGGGCTCTGGAGAAACTGTGGGGTTCTGGGGGCAGTGCTCGCTGAAGGTCACAGCCTGTCGTGAATGACGTCCCCAAAGGGACAAGTGTGTGCACACAGGGTCTCTCTGGAAGGGGGCACTGGTAACGGGAGATATCCCTGCAAAGGGAACAGGGAGCCAAACCTACTTTTCATGGTAAACTCTTTGTGCAGTTTGCATTTTCTAGCAAATCCTGACCAAATCAAGGTCGGGATTAACAATCCATACAACAATTACATTTTTTAAAAAAAAGTTATTCAAAAATCTGTCAAAATAACTTCAACCGTGTTTTTGGTTCCTAGGGGATGAGGATCAGAGCTGAAGAAGAGACATGGGCAGGAGAAAAAAAATCATTTTGACTTTTATTAAATATACTCTCTTGGCACAAATCTTTAAAATATATAAACATTATATATAAACAAAGTGTCTTCATGGCATCAAAATGTAACTCCAAATCAGGCCAGGCAATCAGTGAGAGGGGTATGACTGCCGAGGGCAAAGGTCCAACTGTGTGCAGGGCTTGAGGTGAGGAGAGTCGGCGCTGCCGAGGTGCACTTGGCTGGGAGCCACTTTGGAGAGGCACACTGGGGCCGGTAACCCTGGGGGGCCCTCCCTGCTCCTGCCCAGCCTGCAGCTCAGAGGAGGGCACGACCTAAATATCCATTCAGTTTCACCCACCAGGGGTGGGCCCCAGCCTGGGCACCCTCATGCTCCCATCCCGCCTCCCTGTGAGGAGTGCCCCTGCCTCTCCTGAGCGCTGGGCAAGGCTGGGAGAGAAGGTGGGTATGATGCTTATCAAGCGGGGCAGCTTGGGCCCCCTGGGAACAAAAGTCTGGGGACAAGACTGGGGTTGGCTGGTGGAGACACGCAGGAAGGACAGAAAGAGGGGTCTTCGCACCCAGGGGACTAAGGCAAGAAAAATGGAAACAGGACAGAATAAAAGGAGGAAATGGAAGCCACAATCGGAAATGCATGTGTGGCAGAAACACACCCTCTCAGACTCTCACACCTCAAGCTACTGAGCCCACTGGGGAAACCAGCCCTCTGCTTGTCCTGGTCCTGGAACCAGACTGGACTGGTTAGGGTTTATGGTGTCTGGACCCAGGGCCAGCCAGATTGAAAAACAAAAGCAAAAATCAAACTCCAAACGTCATTAGAAAACAGGTGTTTCTGAGTCCCTGTGATTCCTGGTGGCCCCTGGGGGGTACTCTGTAAGACCAGCTCCCGAGGGGACCCTTACTCTTTCAAGCATCCTGCCCCCAGCCCAGATGCTGTCTCGGGCTCCCACTTAGGGAGAATCAAGGCTACCAGCTGCCTCCATGTTCTCCATTCGCGGGAAATCAGACAACCCCATGGGCCTTAAACTGCCTCAGGACCCAGCCAAGTAACTGCTCAGGTGGGGCACCCACAATGTGCCAGATGCCATGGGCTCCCCCTAGGAGCCCTCATGCCTAGGGGCAGAGGTTCAGGGCCTGAGGCCTAGCCTCTGTTACTGCAGTGGAGCAGGACCAAGAGCTTCCTGGCAATCCAGGCAGATGCCTCCAGGTTGGGACTCAGACCAAACCCATGGCGATTCCTCAAACCCTGTTGCCTGGAGGTGTGACCCTCAAACTGGGAGGGAGTGGGATAACAGAGGGGAAGACCCAACTCTGGGGCCTGGGATCAGGAGTCTCTGATCAGGATGACACTCTTGGGAGAAGCCTCAGGCTCTGGGGAGGGAGAAGACATCTGGGAAATAGTGGTGAAGGTAGGAAAAGGCGGGGCAGGGTGGGAGGCTGCACTAGGAGCCACAGCTGAGCAGAAGGCTGGTCTTACGGAGGCCAGGCCTTGGCCCCACACTCTCTGGGGCTCCCCCTATCCCCTCCTACCTCCGCCCAAGAACACGGACTCTGAACAGCAAGGGGCAGGCGAGGTCTGGCTCTGAGCCTAGTGGGGACCAGGTCCCTAGAACCAGGAGCCTGTCCAAGGGCAAAGAACACCCCAGGAGGCAGTGCTGGCCACGCCCCCCTCAGGGCGTTCACGGTGAACGCCTCCAGGGGCAGCCCCAGCCCAGCTGAGGCCGGAAGAGGAGGGCGTGGGAACCCCGCCCCAGTCCCAACAACGCGCAAGGGCCCCCGGCTTTCCCCTCAGACCTGGGCCGCACTGAGCTCAGGCCCCCAGGCCCCCAGCTTGTTTCACAAGGCGCATCCGTGCGCCTTCTGGGTGGAACCCAGCACATCTTTGCTCCCTGGGCTCAGACACGGAAGGAGTCAGCGGTCCACCGCCAACCGAAGCTCAAGCGCGGCCGCCGCCACCCGCCCCTAGCTCTGCAGGTGTCGCAGCAGGATCTGCATGAGGTCGAAGGTGGTGAAGCTGATGCCCACGGCGATGGGGCCCTTAAGCCAGTTCATGCTCAGGCCCTTGTAGAGGCCGCGCACCACGCCCTCCTCCCGCACGATGCTGCGCATGGTGCGCGCGATGGAGGCGCGCTGGTGGCCGGTGACGCCGGCCGTCTGCATGCGCCGCCGCACCACGTCCAGCGGGTAAGAGGCAGACTGCCCGATGAGACCGGCGCAGGCCCCGAAAATCATGCGCTCAAAGGGGTAGGGCTGCGGGCGGCCGCTGTACTCTGCAGGGGGAAGGGTGGGAGGAGCTGTGAGGGCGGTGGTGGGAAGGCGCGCCCTGGCAGCCAGAGGCGCTGGCACCCGCCCACGCCCCTGCACCCCGCTCCCGCGCGCACACAGTGTCACAGCTGTGCCTCGGACCGACCAGCGTCCCTTCTTCCTCACCTACTGACCCCCGCCCCCATGTTTAATCAAATGTGAGATGCAAAAGAGTTTTACAACTGAAAAGCACAAAGAATGATGTGACCAAGTTCTATGACCCAGAACAAGCTCAGACCCACTCACTGCTGTTTCCCATCTTGTGAAGAAAGAATATCACTCTGCCCAAACCCTCTGAACTGCCCAGCCTTCCCATCAGGTGCCCTCTCTACGGGTGGTGTGCGGACCTGCTGGCTGGAGGGAGGAGGGGACAGCAAGGGATCGATTGGGTTCTTTAAAAACACGCTGTTTTCAGTTTGAAACTAGGGAGTAAAAACAGGGAGCTGCCCTATTCACTCAGCAGACTGGCAGAACGTATGGAACTTGTCAGCACCGAAAGCGGTGGGAAGGCAGCCGGGCCCCAGTGCAAGCCTGGTCGCTGGAGGAGCAGAGGGTGGAAAAGGTAACACAAAGAATGAGGCCTCACACCACACAAGGACAACAGCTCCTGGATGCCAGCTGAACACAGAAAACCCGCAACAGCCTCACCGCCCCCGACAGGGGTCACCCTCCCCCACAAGACGGATCAGAGCTGCAGGACCGCAAGCGCAGGGGGCAGCCACTCAGTTACTTCCCATAACCAGAACAGCACTAGGCTACACACAAGCCCAGGTAGAAGGGTTTGCAGTGAAGGTGAAAGGTGTAGCCAAGCCCTGATAAAGAGGCAGGGCTGAGGGGAGACGGGCTGGGGATTGGGTACTGGGGATCTGGGCTTTACCCTGACCATTTCCCTAAAAACAACAACTTGGAGCCAATAAGGCAGATCGTTAACACCAGAGCAAACCAAGCAGCAGGTATCAGTGGGCTTGTCTGCTCTGTGTCTCCTGACCCAGACCCTGGGCCTCCAGCCTGCCCCTCCCCCACTCGCCCCCACCGCCCCACCCGCCCACAGACAGGTGAGCGTGCCCCGTGGAGGTGCTGCCCCAGCCGGCGCTCCTCACCCCGGTGCAGGCTCTTGAGGGTCTCATAGGTGAAGAAGCTCAGGCCTGCGTAGGGAATGACTCCCAGCACGGTGGGAACAAATCCGTGGTAGAGGGTCTTCAGCCCCTCTTCTCGAGAGATGCGGATGAAGACGTGAAAGATGTTGCTGTACCTGTAGGCAGAGCGGTGCGGGGGTGGGGTGGAGGGCTGCAGACCTCAACTCACTAATTCTCTCTCCTCCCACGTCAGCGGGGGCAGGCCTGGACGCTGACAGAACCACCATGCCGGAGTTCTGGCATTTGAGGGGGCCGCGCATGCCCAAGACACAGGCCACCTTCACCACTGGACTCTTCCTGTGCTTGGCCTGTGGCTGTTTACTCAGATGCATTTTAAGCAGATCTGTTTCGACTCAACATGGAGACTCTGGGTTTGATGGAAGTAGACTGCCACCCAAGCTGAGAGACCCACTGTCCTTCTGGAAAGCTGCAGAACCCAGGCCCAGAACCTATCCCCAGGGGCCTGGTTGGGGGAGCCCTCCTGGGAACCCCACTAGACACAGCCCCCAGTGGTGAAAACGTCACCAGGGAGACTCACATTTCCTTTGGGGTCACAGCCATCCGCGCTCTGACCAGGTCCAGCGGGTAGGTCAGCGAGGCGGCCGTGGTTCCAGCCAGCGCACCCGCGAGGAGGCGGGGCCAAGGGGGCAGGGCTCTGAAAGAGGGCGGGGGTGAAGGTGAGCCCCCAGGGCTCCGGGTGCCCACAGGTCTGGGGTGCGGGTAGAGATGGGGGAACGGGCGGCCGAGCTGATGGGCGGGGCGGGGGTGTATCTTGGGGGTGCCTGCCTTTGCCCCTGCTTGTCTGAATGAATGAAGGGCAGGCGTCTTTCCACCTGCTCTGGGGCACAGCGGGACGGTGGCCGTCCTGTGACGTAGGTTCGAGGAGGGCGGGGAGACGAGAGAAGTTCTGACATGGTGAACAGGTGGAAGGCAGGGTCAGGTGACAGAGCTGGGAGGGCCGGGTTTTTTGGGGGGAGGGGGTCTCACTCTCCGCGGAAGCCGTAGTAGCTGCCCAGGAGGCGTTTGTACTCCTCGTGCGCGCTGAACTGGATGGCGGCGTAGGGAACCACACGCACCATGGTGGCCGAGTTACCGCGCCACAGGCTCAAGAAGCCTTCGTGGAGGTAGGTGAAGTAGAGGAGCCGGAAGGCCTCCTTGGGGGCAGGCAGCGGAGAGGGGCAACGTCAGTGCCCAAGGCCTCTGACCGAGCGTGGCCTTTGCGGGCAGAGCGCAGCTGCCCGCTCAGCTCGCCTTTGCCCAGCCGTGCGCCTGGGGAGGGGGTGACCTCACAGACCGCCCCCACCTTCCCTGGGCTCTGCGCTGGGGCCCCCAGCCCTCCTCCCCCAGCCCTGGGAATCATGCAATGAGACGGGGAAAGCAGAGCTGCAAAGCAGAATTACCCCCACTAAGGGGGTTTTGTAGGTGTTTGGTAGCCTAGCTTTTTAAAATATTCTTAATTTTCCTTTATTAAGAAGGAAACACCTGCTCTGTGGGCTTCCCAGGTGGCTCAGTGGTAAACAACCCACCTGCCAATGCAGGAGATGTGGGTTTGATCCCTGGGTGGGGAAGATCCCCTGGAAGAGGGCATGGAACCCCACTCCAGGATGCCTGCCTGGGAAATCCCATGGACAGAGGAGCCTGGCGGGCTACAGTCCATAGGGTTGCAGAGAGTCAGATACGACTTAGTGACTGAACAAGGACAAACACTAATACCTGCTCTGTGTTTAAAAATAAACCAATTCTGAAACCTGCGAGTTTAGACCAACAAGTCGCCTCACCAGCACCCCCAGGACAGGTGGGTCTCCCGTCACTTTTCAGGGTGGGCTGTGTCCAGGCAGACTTGGGGTGCAGACAGACGGCCTTGGCCCCAGCGCCCAGCAGGGGAGGCCTGGGTCACCCAGCAGTCCTGCAGCCGGCCTGGGGTGGGGGTCGGGGAACCAATGGGAAAAGCCCCTTGAAAAGCGTTTGCCCAGCCCCTACCACCCACCTCCCTGCCTCTGCCAGCCCAGTAGGGCAGAGGTGAAGGCCCCAGAGACGGGGGTCCATGACCGAGCGGCTCACCTTGGCAGAAAATCTTTTTGAGGACACTGGAAAAAAAAAAAACACAACAGAGATTGTTGGATGTGAAGGATGGGACTGCCCCCACTCCCGTCTGCACGGCCCCACCACAGGGGCCTAGGTTGAGCAGGGGAGTGAGGGCCTCCCCTGGAAATGCCCCCCCCAACCCCTGTAAGGGCCGAGGCAGGCACATCCCCAGCAAAGTCACTGTTCCCCAGGAGCCTCCCCACCACTCCCCACACCCAGGCCACTCTGCACACCAACTTCTCCCCTTCTTCAGGGAGAGGAGCCCAGCTGCCACCTGACCCCGCAGGACAGTGAGGGCCTGTGGAAGTACACACCTCTCCTGGGGGTCTCCACCCAGCTGAACTTCATCTCCCCCAAGTCCCTTGGAGGGGAGGCATCCCAGCCGCCAGCCATGCGGGATACAGCTAAGCGGCTCCAGCTCCCTCAGCGGGGGTGTCTGCCCTCTCTTCTCCATGACCTGGCACGGGCAGCCCTAGTTCCTGCCCTCCGGAGCTGCCCGGCCCACCCCAACCCCCTACTCCATAGTGAGCTGCACCGCAGTGGCCAGGAGGACCCGGAAACCCAAGTCACGAGGGGTCTCAGTCTGGCAGCACCCCCAGCGCTGCACTTCCCAAGCGTCTGCTGCCTTCCCAGCACAGCTCCTGCCTTCGGAATTAAGCTCAGCTCCCCGTGTGGCGCTCCGGTGGGAATGTGTTCCAGGACCAGCTCAGCTGATGGAGGAGATGTGTCCTCAACCACAGGCCTGCCCTTTCCCACATCAGCTCACTCCCCCGCTCCTCCTCAGGCAGGAGGTTGGTATCAATGATCCTGTTATATGGACAAGGAGCCTGAGGCCCAGAGAGATGAGGGGCAGGGGTCCCAGCTTACGACCACCCCCTGCCCATCATGTACGGGACACAAAGGCCTCATCTTCCGGGGACCCTGCACCTGCTAAACCCTAAGGAGGGAGGGAGCTGGATTCTTGAACTGTCTTCCCAAAGAAATGTCCATGTATGCTCGCACTCTCAGCACCCACGAATGAGGCCTTAATTGGAAACAGGCTCTTTGCAGGTGTAATTAAATGGAGGTCATGCTAGAGTAGGGTGATCCAATGGTGTGGGTCCATAGAAGAGGATTCAGACATACAGACTGGGGTGGGGGGGAGCAGTCACAAGCCAAGGATGCCTGGAGGCATCAGAAGCTGGAAAGAGGCAAAGAAGGGTCCTCCCTCAGGGCCCCAGGAGGAGCTCACCCTATGGACCCCTTGAGTGTGGACTTTTGGCCTCCAGAAAATGAGAATAAATTCCTGCAGTTCTAAGCTGCCTGGTTTCTGGTACTTTGTGATGCCGGTCCTAAACACTACAGACTTTCTAAGTGGATTCTAAAGAGGCATTTCAAGGGCTTCCCTGTTGGCCCAGTGTCTGAGAGTCTGCACTCCCAATGCAGGGGCCCAGGTTCGATCCCTGGTCGGAGAACTAGATGCCCCGTGCTGCAAGTAAAGAGCCTACTGCAGTGAAGACTGAAGATCCCATGCGCCGCAACCAGGGCCGGTGCGGCCAAAGAAATACATTTGTTTAAAAGAGACGTTTTAGAAAGCCCTTGGCAGTGCAGTGTGGGGGCCCTGGGGAGGAGGGTGAACCTGGCAGCCGCTCTATCACAGGCGATAGGCGCACAGGCAGCGTTTACCTTGGAAGATGATTTTGGTTCGGTCCAGGGGAGCTACAGCTGTTTTGGCAAGAGCACCAGCCAGTGCCCCAGACAGAAGGGAGCTGAGAACTTGCCTGTGGTCACTCTGCAAGAAAACACACGAACACACTGCCTATCATCAGAGAGGGAGAGGAGACGTCTGCCCTGCTTGGGACAGTTTTCTCTCCGCCTGGCCCGGGGCAGCCAGGGTGACACCGCCCTGCTGGGCCCTGGGCAGGCTGCGGGGGACACAGTGAGAACCTCTTGGGCCACAGGGACCATCCGCGTGAGAGGGGACACACTGTGCAGGGACCATCTGCGTGACAGGCTGGGGTGCCGCGCGTGGTTCTAAGTTCTCAGAGACGGCCTCCAGTGGGATTGATGCCAAACGTAAGAGTCACCCTTGACCATTCCTACTTTCAAGCCTTGGTCCCACCCACTGCCCATGTCCAAGGGACTCGTGAGCTTTAGTGTCTCAGGGTAAAGGCTCCTTGTGGTCTGGGGAGTGAGTGGTGGGTATTGGGCAAGCAGACCCTGACTCTGCTCAGCGTTTCTGCTTTCCACCACTTTCTATCAGGACTTCCGGTGTCTGTGGCTCTTCATCCAGCTAAGCCGAAGGTGATGGGGACAGGCAGAGCTGACTTGCACTTCATGCTCCTGTGGCCAGTCTCAAAGTTGGTGCTTTCCCGAGTCTTCCTGTGGCTCCTGGAGCCCTGGCTCAAACAGCCCTCCTTCCCTTGAGGCCCACAGAGCCCGAATTGCAGCCTGGAAGCCATCTGCTCATGGGGCTCTGTCCCCCACCCCCACCCCCATGACTCAGGCAGAGAGCTTGCCAGGGGCTCCGTGCAGGATACACCCCACCCATCCTCACTGCAGCAAGCAAGGAGGTGAGAAGCAGGGGCGCAGCGATTCCGGGACTCTGTGACGCCCACCCAACCCAGGTGCCCTCCAGAGCCTGGGGTCACAGTATGGGGCGGGGGCATGCACAAGCCCCCACCGCTCCCCTCCCAGGGATGCCCGTTGGCGGGGGGAGCCAGACATGGCCGAGCTCTTCAGACAAATGTGAGCAGAATCAGCAGGCTGTGAGGGGCTGTGGGGAGGGGGCTTGAGTTCCAGGAGAATGCGGGCTAAGGGGTCAAGGGGGTATGATGAGGCGCACCTGAAGGCAGGGTGTGGGTGCTTGTGCAAGAGTGTGTGTGTGACACACTAATCAAGGGGGAGGACCTGAGCACTCAGAGGCCCCAGTGAGAAGGAGCCGGGGCCACACGCAGAGGCCCCAGCGAGAAGGAGCCGGGGCCACACGCAGAGGCCCCAGCGAGAAGGAGCCGGGGCCACACGCAGAGGCCCCAGCGAGAAGGAGCCGGGGGCACAAGGAGGGCAGGGCGCTGACACAGGGAAAGGGAGGGGGCAAGGGAAGAGAGACGTGATGAAAGGCGGGCGAGGCTGGACCCCACAGAGCCTGACAAGGAGGTTGACCTTGGCCTACAGAGAAATGGAGAAGCATGCAAGGTGAACAGGTTACTTTAACTGGAACCAGAGGAGACGCAGCTCCTGTGAAAGCCAGGGCTGAGACGGCAGAGGCTGGGACCAGAGGAGGCTGCAAGAGGGGAGTAATGAGGGGGCATTTGAAGGGCTCGACTGGCAGTCTGGGTTCCTGAGTGGGCATGGTGGAGTCCAGGGTGATGCCCAGGTTTTGCTCAGCTGTGTGGGAGGCTTGGGGGAGGGCCGGGTCTGCCCGCAGTGACTGGAGGGCCTCTCTGCTCCCCGGTCCCTCACCTCTGACACAGTCAAGTGCTGACTCCTGGCCCAGACCCCAGATCGTGTCCCAGGTGAATGTCCCCAGGGCCCTGTGCCCCTCGGCCTGGCCCCTCCCCTGGTGCCCCCTCCACCAGCCGCGCCCACCTCTCCCTGAAAGAGCAAATCCCCACAGCAGTGTGTTCCTGACTCAGTTTCTGAGGCCAAGCTCTACCACAGGGTCCACCTTTGTGCTTCACAGAGACCCGTCACTGGGGACCCCTGCCTCCTCTGGGTCGCACAGCAAGGTTCTGGACATCTGGCTTCCAGAGACGTGGACATCAGACGCCAGAAGGCTCAGGGGTGTTTCTGGGACCGGCTTTGAGGCCCTCTGCCCCTCTGCTTCAGTCTGCTCTCTGTGAACCCATGTGGCGACCGCTGACCTCGAGCCCCTGTGAGCACAGGGTAGCCTGCAGCCTGCCCACGGCCTGTGAGCGCTGCAGGCAGAGCCCAGGTGCCCCCCCCCATCTCCCCACCAGGCGCTTCGGGAGACCTGCGGTGCTCAGCGTCGCCAGGCCAGGGCTGCGCATGCAAGGACACACGTCCTGAAACCCTAACCCTTGGTGTGGCGCTCTTAAGACACTCCGTGAGCCTGCTCCACACGCTCAGTGCAGGAGGCGGCTGCTGCCTTCCGCTGACTCCCGGGACTCCTAAATGACGCAGCTGGCTTATCCTTTGAAGATAAGTGTTAGTTGCTCAGTCGTGTCCGATTCTTTGCTACCCCATGGATTGTACCCTGCTAGGCTCCTCTGTTTGTGGGATTCTCCAGGCAAGAATACTGGAGTGGGTTGCCACTTCCTCCTCCAGGGGATCTTCCCGATATCGAACCTGGGTCTCCTCCACTACAGGCAGATTCTTTACCATCTGAGCCACCAGGGAAGCCATCATGGTTGGCAAAGGCATCACCAAATGGTCAAAGTCTCCACAGTTATCACATGGGCTGTTGCTGTTCAGTCTCTAAGTCGCGTCCAACTCTTTGGGACCCCATGCACTGCAGCACACCAGTCTTCCCTGTCCTTCACTTTCTCCCAGACTTTGTGCAAATGCATGTCTGTTGAGTCAGTGATGCCATCTAATCACCTTATCCTCCGCCACCCCCTTCTCCCCTTGCCCTCAGTTTTTCCCAGCATCAGAATCTTTTCCAATGAGTCAGTTCTTTGCATCAGGCAGCCAAAGTACTACAGATTCAGCTTCAGCATCAGTCTTTCCAATGAACATTCAGGGTTGATTTCCGTTAGGATGGACTGGTTTGATATCCCTGCAGTCCGAGGGACTCTCAAGAGTCTTCTCCAACACCACAGTTCGAAAGCATCAATTCTTCAGCGCTCAGCTTTCTTTATGGTCCAATTTTCACATCTGTACATGACTACTGGAAAAATTATAGCTTTGACTAGATGGACCCTTCTTGGCAAAGTGATGTTTCTGATTTTTAATATGCTGTCTAGGTTTGTTATAGCTTTCCTTCCAAGGAGCAAGTGTTACTGTCCTCCGTGATTTTGGAGCCCAAGAAAATAAAATCTGTCACTGCTTCTGCTTTTTCCCCTTCTATTTGCCGTGAAGTGATGAGACCAAATGCCATGATCCTAGCTTTTTGAATGTTGAGTTTCAAATCAGATTTTTTACTCTCCTCTTTCACCTGCATCAGGAGGCTCTTTAGTTCCTCTTCGCTTTCTGCCATAAGGGTGGTGTCATCTGCATATCTGAGGTTATTGCTATTTCTCCCAGCAATCTTCATTCCAGTTTGTGATTCGTCCAGCCCAGCATTTTGCATGATGTACTCTGCATATAAATTAAATCAAGACAGTGACAACATACAGCCCTGTCGTACTCCTTTCCCAATTTTGAACCAGTCTGTTGTTGCATATCCAGTTCTAACTTCTCATCATAGGAGAGATCCTTGAAATGAAGAATGAGGCAGGCAGCCTGATGGAGAGAAAATGGGTGATCCACAGACAGGATCCACATGAACAGCGAAACCACAGGAAGACGCCCGGCTCTTTCACCAAAGAAATGGGACACTGTAGAGTGAGCTCCCTGCACTGCGTTAGCCAGGCAGGCAAGACTGATGTGGGTTGTGCCAGCGGGAGGAAAGCTGCTGCCATGTGTGCCCCAGTGCAGGCTGGGCACGGGCGCCTTTTCTGGGCACGGGGGCCTCTGCTGGGCATGTCTGCTTGGCGGGATCCATCTGGGCCAGTGGAGGGATGGCCACGTCTCCCTCATATGCTATAGTTCACTGAACTGTGGGGGTGGGGTGCCTGCTTTGGGGCTCACCCGTCTGTCGACCAGCGTGGTGACGATGGTCCTGAGAACCAGGCTTCCTGTCCACCTGGTGCTCCACGGAGCAACCTGGAACTTGGGGAAAGGCCAGGAAGGCCAGAGGTTGACGCTGCTTCAGCCTTTGAACCCGTGGACTTTGAGAACTGCCTGCGGGCCCCTGAGCCGGCCTGGCAGTGAAGGTGGATTAGTCCATGCTCAAGGTTCCAGTGGGAGAACTCCTGGCTCCTGTGGTGAACAAGCACGGGCCTGATCCAATTTCTTTACGAGGGAATAAACCTTTAGTCTTCAACTGAAGGGCGTCACTGGGGATGAACTTCAGAGCTGAGGGTAAACTCCTCCCTGGTGTGAGGAGCTCCCCTCAGTCCACCCAACCATTGGTTAATTACTCTGTGTTGGCAAATATAAGTCAGAAGAGGGACCCCAGGACACCTGTGACATCCCCGCCAAACGTGGGCGAGGTTTTGACTTCTTGCCAAGCGGTGGGGCGGTGGGGCAGTGGGGCGGCTGGATCCACAGCACAGATAGGGCTATACAAACGGAGTAGGAGGCGGCCTGCATCACCCCCCACCACCCCCGCCCTCGCTGTGGGAGGGGTGATTTACATGGCGTGCGAGCACAGAAGAGGGAGCAGGGGAGCACGCCCACGGAGGGGCAGGGGTACTTGCCTTTGAGGAGACGTGCGCGGGCAGGACGGGCTCGGCATCGTCACGCAAACGCACCACGCCTTCCTTCACACCATTACCCATTCCAGTCCTGCTCAGAACGGCGGAGACTCAGTCCTGGGGAGCAAAATGGGGTGCGGTGAGGAGGCGGCCTCCCCCACCAGCCCGATGCCAGCACTGCTGCAGAGGCGCGTGGCGCCTGCCCCGACTTCAGTCTCCCTGAAGGAGAAAGACACCAGAACCCGCCTCTGGATGCCAGAGTCCCCTGCCCTGACTGCTTCATCATTGACAAGAGCACTTCCCATCAGCTCTGTGATGTCGTCATCACCAACAGGCCTCTGAGTCCTCTGCTGCTTTTCAGCCTGGTGCCAACCGCCTTGATTGGCTCAGAGAGGTTAGGCTGCCAGCCAGGTCACACAGCAGGAGGCTGGGGTGGGGGGTGGGCTCTAGGGTGTGGAGGCTGGAGGTCTCCACCTGCCCTGGAGCCCAACCCACTTTGGGGTGATGCCAGCTTGGACCTGAGATTCCGTTCTCAGAAATACTTGTAGAAAATTAACCTTTGGACTTCCATAGTAGTTCAGTGGTTAAGAATCCACCTGCCAAGGCAAGGGACATGGGTTTGATCCCTGGTCTGGGAAGCTCCCACATGCCGTGGGGCAACTGAACCTGTGTGCCACAAGCTGAGCCCTCGTGCCCGGAGCCCATGCTCCACCACAGGAGCAGCCACCTCAACAGGAGGCCCACAGACCGCAACAAAGAGCAGCTCTGGCTTGCTGCAGCCAGAGAAAGCCCGCTCACAGCAACAGAGACCCAGGGCAGCCAAAACCAGCAAATACAATTAACTCTTTAAAAAGGAGGGCGGCTTTGTCCTCCTGTGTGGCTGCCTGGCCTTTGTGGCCCAGCTTATAGTAAGTGTCCTGACACTTGAGGACTTCTACCTGGAAACCTGTAAGCAGATCAGTTAGGGAGTCCCTGGAGAAAGACAACCAGGAATGGCTCTCTTGACCAAAGAGAAGCATTTTGGCCCAAGTCATTTTGTGATCAAAGCCTGGAGGCAATGACTGCCCTTGAACAGGTCTCAGTAATGAATGATCTTAAGGGAACAAAGGAAGGCGGGAACAGAGAAAAGGCAGTCAAATAGTAGGGCAGGAATAAAGCAGAGTCCTAGTTCCTCCTCAAAGGATACACATAATAATAAATATATCTTTGAGTTCTGTGGGAACTAAGGCCCCCAAGCAGGTGGAGGGTGGAATGATGTTGATCCTCCTGACTTCGATCAACTAAAGCTTGGACTCTGGACCTTTGCCCCAATTCTATGCTGAATTCTCCTCTGCTCAAGCCCCTTCCTGAATACGCATGGACCCTGAGCTTAAAACTTCCCCAGTTTTGCTGTTCAGGGAGACGTTGCTTTGGAAAAGGTCGCTTGTATTTCCCTTAACTTGCTGCAGGTAGTAAGTCCTTCCTTCTCCCCATCTTTGGCTTGGTTGTGTCTATTGGCTTCACATTCACGAAGAGGCAAACCCAGTCTTCAGGTTAACACAGGTTTGTGTCCACATTTCCTCCTATAAAAGAATGTTTTTTCCTCTTTGTAAGGACGCCCAGTCCTAATGATGAGTCCGTCCTAACAACCTCAAGTAATAAATCCTTCCTTCTCCCCATCTTTGGATTTGGTTGTGTCTATTCGCTTGACATCCACCAAGAGGTAAACCCACTGTTTTGGTAACAAACCTACCTTTAACCTCCCAGAGGAAGCGCACTCAAAGCTTAGCTAACCACAGGGAAAGGACCAGGAGGAAAAACGTACAGTATGAAGGACTGGTGTCATCGAGATGCCACTAGGCACTGGTGTGCTTGGAGGTCTCAGTTCCCACGCTTTAAAATCACCCAACAAACCAACAGGCTTCCTTGGGACTTTCCTGATGGTCCGGTGGTTAAGAATCTGCCTGCCAATGCAGGGGATGTGGGTCCGATCCCTGGTCGGGGAACTAAGATCCACAGGGCAGTTGGAACCTGAGCCAAAAATAAAAATAAATATTTAAAAAAATATTATGCTTTCCTGCGCCCAGTCACGTGTCACCCCGTGGACTGTAGCCTGCCAGGTTCTTCTGTCCATCCCAGCAGGAATACTGGAGTGGGTTGCCATTTCCTCCTCCAGGGGATCTTCCTGACCCAGGGATCGAACCCATGTCTCCTGTGGCTCCTATGTTGGCAGGTGGATTTTTTAGCACTGAGCTACCTGGGAGGCTCCATGCTTTCCTGTAAATGATGCAACTGAGGCAGATACCCCCTGAGCCAGCCTTGGAAGCCCCTCCTGCCCTCTGGGCCCTCCCAAGCACCCGCTGGTGTGGGACATCCTAGGAAGCACAAGCAGGATTCTGTTCCAAGTGGCTTCTGCTGCTGTTTGCAACCTAAAACAGTCCCTGACTCAGGGAGGAAGGGCTGCTTCTAAGACAGGGCCAGAAACTTAAGGATGAGCCTGGGCCACCCTGAGGTGCTGGGCAGAAGCCACAGCCAATGGTGCTGTGACAATGGGACCCAAAGGCAAATCAAAGCACTCCCAGTGGCCAAAGTCGGAACACTGGGTCGGAACACAAAATCAATAAAGCAGTGTTGGTTATTATTATTATTTTGGCTGCACCACAGCATGCTGGATCTTAGTTCCCCAACCAGGGATGGAACCCACACCCCCTGTAGTGCAAGAGCGGAATCTTAACCATTGGACCACCAGGGAAGTCCCAGCAGTGTTGGATTATAACCCGAAGTGCAAAATAAATATCCACAAGTCCACACGAACATAAATAAATTATTGACTAAATAAATGAGGAGGAAAAGACAAATCTCCCTGGTTGAAGAATCCCAAGTAACTGACACAGATGCTCAGCCCTGGAAGAAGAGAAGCATAAGCATGAGCCCTGAGGTGTAGGCCACGGGTGGTAACTTCCTTTCAAAGGCATAGCACAGAAAGTTAGAGGAGAGTCAATTTAGTGAAGACAGCTGCCAGCAAACCCCCAGCCAGGTGATCGAGGCCAGCACCACAGCCACGAGTCACATTCACGGCACATGCCCTAGGCACCTGTGTGATGAAACAGGCTCCTCCTCTCCGAAGCCCAGTCTAACCGTGAGAAAAACATCGGACGAATCCCAACCAAGGGCTGTCCTACAGAACACCAGACCAGTTCTTCTCCAACCTGTTACAGTCATCAAACCAAGAGAGTCTGAGAAACTATCTCAGCCCAGAGAAGCCTAAAGAGACGTGACGTGATGACTAAATGTAGTGTGAGGATCCTGGGATAGAAAAAGGACATCAGGGAAACACTAAGGAACTATGAATAAACAATGGGCTTCAGTTAATCATAACGTGTCACGGACATCCCTGGTTGTCCAGTGGTAAAGAACCCGCCTGCCGATGCAAAGGACATGGGTTTGATCCCTGGTCCAGGGAGACTGCAAAGGCCTGGGGGGAGCTCAGCCCGCACATCCCAACTACTGAGTCTGAGCTCCAGAGCCCAAGAGCCACAACCCCTGAAGCTCTTGTGCCCGAGAGCCTTTGCTCTGCAGTAAGTGAAGCCAGGACAATGAGAAGCCCATGCACCACAATTAGAGAGTAGCCCCCCCACAACTAGAGAAAGCCCACCAGCAAAAAATTAATCACTTTAAAAATAATAATGTATCGGTATTTGTTCATTAGTTGTGATAAATGTAACATACTAACAGAAGATGTTATTAATACAGGAAACTGGGAGTGTGCGGTGCTGGATGGAGGGGGACTCTGAATTACTTTTGCAACTTTTCTGTAAATCTAAAACTGCTCCCAAACAAAGAGAAACTAGGCTGGAGGGCTTTTTCTCAGCCAGTTGCTGGGCTCTCCGTCTGGGGAGCACTGCGACCACATCACACCCCATGTGTCTGGCTGACGCTCAGCGCCACTGCCAGCGCTCTGGGGGACTGTCTCCACACCTGGGCACCTGCATGTGAGCAATGCAGCCATTTTTTCTTTCTACATTTATTTGTTTGTCTGCTTCGGTCTTAGCTGTGGCGCCCAGGATCTTTCCTTGCGGTGCACGGGCTTAGTTGCACCTCGGCATATGCTCCCGACCAGGAATCAAACCCACATCCCCTGCATTGCAAGACAGATTCTTAACCACTGGACTGCAAGGGAAGTTCCTAATTTTTTCTTTTTCCTGTACTGCTCGACAGGTAGGATCTTAGTTCCCCGATCTGGGATCAAACCTGTGCCCCCGTCAGTGAAGTACACAGTTGTAACTGCTGGGCTGTCAGGGAGGGCCCGATGCAGCCTTTCTCAGGGCTGGGTCAGGCATGGTGCATGTGGACACGTTCTGATAAACTGCCCTCTTGATAAAGGATCCAGCCCTTTGGTCCCTGCCTCATAGTCTAGAGTCTGATGACCTGTCTTCTTGCCTCCCTCTGACTCTTGCTCCAGGCTCCCCAGGAGGAAACAGAGTTCCCCAGGCAGGTAGGGTGCAGGCTCAGCCCCAGGTTCGCCCGTGTTGCCCTCTGAACCATTCGTCACCCTGTGGCCCAGGCCAGGGGCCTGTCCTGGGAGCTCTGCAGACCCAAGACAGGTCCTCGGTGTGGTGGACACTGACAGAAGCAGAGTCACTGCACAAATCAGTGAAGACCTATGAGAGCACGCCACATGTCACCGCTGGTGACAGAGTGCCAAGGCCAAGACACAGGAAGGCACTGCTGGGGGCTGAATGGTGCCCTTCCCCCCCAGACCTGTCTGTCCCCCCCGGAATCTGTGAATGGGGCATTATTTGAAAAAAAGCCCTGCAGATGTCGTTAAAGTAAGGATCTGAAGAGCCTTACCCTGGATGAGGCTGGGACCTCAAATCAAGGACAAATCAAATCTCTTATCTCTGATAAGAGACAGAGAAACAGACACAGGCAGGGAGGCCCTGTGAAGACAGAGGCATTAGGATGACACACCCAAGCCACAGGCCGAGAAACACCTGCAGTGTAAAAGCTGGAAGAGACCAGGAAGAGTCTCCTGGAGCCTGAGGAACAGCTCTACAGAATTACTGTGGGATTTGTGGTCTGCAGAGCTGTGGAAGAATACACTTCTGTTGTCATAAGTCAGTTTGTGCTGGTTTGTCACAGGGGTCAGGGAAAACTAAGACACTTTTTGGAAGAGAATGTGGGGTGCCCCAGGCTCCCTAACTCTGAGCAGAAGGGGCAGCCAGAGTTTGCAGGCAGCTCCTGCCAGGGCCTGGTGCCTCCAGGAAACTCCCCAGGATTGCAGGGTGGAAAGAAGGAGATTCCTTCCACAGGGCAGTGGTGGGGGTGGTCACAAGATTTTGCTTCTCAGGCCAAATGCTAATTTCCTAGCCTTTGCCCTTTCAAAAAACAAAAATGAACTCAATACAAAGGCAAAAAAATGACCAGGTCACTGGGAAGGAAATCCATGGTGTCTCAAAGAGTTGGACACGACTGAGCAACTGAACTGAACTGAACTGAACTGGGAAGGAAAAACAACTTAAAAATATGACAGAGGGGCTTCCCTAGTGGTCCCATGGCTAAGACTCCGTGCTCCCAGTGGAGAGGCCGTGAGTTCCAGCCCTGGTCAGGGAGGTCCCGCAGGCCTCAACTAAGAGCTTGCATGCTGCAACTAAAAAAAGGTCCTGCACACCTCAACTAAGACCCAGTACAGCCAAATAAATAAATAAGTGACAGGTACCAGACTGCACTCGCAAGGAGAAAGCAGGTTTAAAACCCTTGTGGGAGCTGCTGGCATGTTGGGACAGTAGCACACGGTGGATGAGCGGGCAAAGGGGCAGGCCGTGGGCAGCTCCTCTCAGCTGGTGATTTGGCGAATGTCAGAATGTGTGCCATTCCCCCACAGGTTAGCGTGGAGCCTCATGGACTGGTAAGGCCATGACCAGGCACTGGTGTGACCTGCAGGCATGACGGTCTGGATGGGAAGCCATGGGGGAGAGAAGGGAGGTGGGGACAGGGAGAATGTGTGACCTCAGCCCTCATGGGAGGATGCCAAGCAGCCTGTCACTAATGAGCGACCCTGCCTGAGCCTAGGTGGGAGGCTGTCTGGATGCAAAGACGGGAAACAGATCGTGTGTTTACAAAGTGCTGTCAACAGTGAGGAGGACTCTCGGACACGGAGGGGACAGGTGCGGGAGGAGCCTGACCATGGGTGCACAGACGTCCCAGCAGTTAGCATTTCGCTGGCCCCCACTCACCTCTTCACGAATCACAGAGTGAGGATACGACGTCCAAGGGGCTGCCCCGACACCCACAGTGCCCTTCCCTAGTCAGACACCCCCCACACACACTCAGGGACCCCTCCCTGCTTCCTCCTGGCTTCTTTCCCCCAAACCGCCACATGATTCTGAATTGACCCGTCAACCTGCCCCAAGAGGCCCCCTCACTGACTTCGGGCTCCCACAGCCCACACTGCTCCCATACGCAGGACAGTCATCAGGCCCCCTCGGCCACCAGGGTGGGTCCACTGAGGCTGGGGCTTCTCTGCAGCTGCCGAGACCACATGCCCAGAGCCCGTGCTCTGCGACCAGAGCGGCCACTGCAGTGAGAAGCCTGGCACTATACGAAGGGTGACGCACTCACTGCGACTAGAGAAAGCCCGCGCAAAGCCACAAAGACCAAGCACAACCAGAATAAACAAAATAAATTTAAAAATCTTTTCCATACCTGTTAGCTGACCAGTTATTTAAGAAATCTTTGTGACTGTAACCTACATTCAGAAACATGTTCTGTATCATATATTCACTTATACTCAGACACTTCTGCTTCCATGCCCTAACTGCAACCAGAGTTTCAGGAAGGAATTCACTGCAACTCGAGAAAAGTCTAAGCAGCAGTGAAGAAGACCCAGCATGGCCAAAATAATAATAATAAAATTAAAAAAAAATGTTTAAATGCAATTCGCTCTGCCATCTCCCCCTCCCGCCCCTCTACTTAATTTCGACAAAGCTAACCACAACCAACCACGCTGACTTCATGAATAAAGGGTCTCAAGCAGCAGACTGAAGGAACATTGTTACAAGCTATGGGTTGGGAAATGGTCATTTCTTCCTATCTTATGCATTTTATATTATATCTTAATACATGTATTAATATATGGCAACCCAATCTAGTATTCCTGCCTGGAAAATCCGATGGACAGAGGAACTGGGCGGGCTACAGTCCATGGGGTCACAAGAGTCAGACATAACTCAGGGACTAAACCATGCATACACATTTTAAGCTCTGACCTCAGACTTAAACCCACATTTCTTTCTAGGGTAGTGATACAAAATAAACTTTAGGTGAATTAAGTTAGAAAAGAAAACCGTGAAGTAAATCCTAGAACAGGAGGTGCAGCTAGCTTTCATAACTGAGAGAGGAGGTCCCTAGGGATCTCAGAGGCACCAGGCCCACAAGTCACCCTGGTGTCTCTCATCACAGCAGAGAGATGCTCTCTGTGGTCCAGGAGCCCCAAGGGAGAAACCAACACATGGTCCTGGGGTCAAGGGCGAGGGTCAGACTGGGGCAGCCGCTTGCTCAGAGTGACAGATTTGCTCCCTGACAAGCAAATACGCTTCCGGCCCAGACAGAATCACAGAAGCATCTTTTGGGCGGGGAGCAGAGAGAGACCTTTGGTTTCCCTTCAAAGCCCACATGACTTTCTCAAAATGAGAGCTGCTCACAAGTTCAAAGATGTATTTATATAAAATATCTGTGGCGGGGAGAGGGTGTGGAACATTAGATTAGGCCAGCTGGAAATGCTGGCTCCTAAAAAACGATCCTTCCAAAAAGACGGAAGAGAGCTCAGAGCTCTGGCTGCCGTGTCCCTCAGGGCCTCAGCAGTACACACTCCCTGCGGCCGTGCCTCTCTCCCGGTCCTCGTTGGAATGTCTGGCTCCTGTGCTGCTGCGTGTCTGCTGCACGACCGTGGATCCACGGACCAGAGGGACGCACACTGTGCTGGTGACACTGGCTCTCTGCGGGGCTCTGTGTGCAGCTCAGTCTCAGGCTCCGGATGTCCGCTCACGGGCAGCCCGCTGCTCACCCTCAAGGCTCCAGCCTCCTCTTGGAGTGCACGAACACCGCACGACCGGCTGGAGCACTCTGGCCAGAGGTTCTTTCTGTTACTCTTTGCTGTGAACGACACCCCAGCAGTCACTCTGCTGGGCTCACTGCCCTGAGGCCCTCCTTCCAGTAGAGAGTATGCCTTAATGTTTCAGCACATACTCCTCACTTCAGGGGGGAGTCAGCAAACTCTACAGGAGGCGCTGGCTTGGTTTTAGGTGGCGCAGGCAGACTAGGCTCCCATGAAGAACACCGTGCAGGCTATGGGATTTAGGTGAGGGTTTTTTTTTGGGGGGAAGGGGTGGGAGGGGATCTGAGATCCTCCTTAAAAATATCTTCAGCACAAGAAAAAAACAATTTGTAATTATGCATGATGACATATGTTTAACTTACTGTGGTGCTTATTTTGCAGTGTACACAAATATTGAGTCATTATGTTGTAAACCTGAAACTAATGTACCGTCAGCCCTCTGTATCCACAGGATCTGCATCTATGGATTCAACCAACTGAGGACTGAAAACAGTTAAAAAAAAAAAAATCAAGAAAGAAAGAACGAAAAAAAAGAAAAAAAACCCAGAAAGTTCCAAAAAAGCAAAGTGCACCAGGGCTTCCCAGGTGGCTCAGTGGTAAAGAATCAGCCTGCAGTGCAGGAGATGAGGGTTCCATCCCTGGGTCGGGAAGACCCCCTGGAGAAGGAAATGGCACCCACTCCAGTATGCCTGCCTGCAGAGTTCCATGGACAGAGGAGCCTGGCCGGCTACAGTCCAAGGCAACTACTTATATAACACACTGTATTAGGTATTGTAAGTAACCTGGAGATGATTTAGGGCTCTCCTGGTAGCTCAGCTGGTAAAGCGTCTGCCCACAATGTGGGAGACCTGGGTTCGATCCCTGGGTTAGGAAGATCCCCTGGAGGAGGGCATGGCAACCCACTCCACTATTCTTGCCTGGAGAATCCCAGGGACAGAGGAGCCTGGCGGGCCACAGTCCACGGGGTCGCAAGAGTCTGACACGACTGAGAGGCTAAGCACGGCAGAGAGATGATGTAAAGTAGACTGGAGGATGTTATACACACATACTACATTATTTTATAAGGGGCTTGAGCACCCCCAGATTTTTATATCTGAGGGGGATTCTGGAACCAGTCCCCTAAGGATAACAACATGGGTGCTTGGTCGCTCAGCTGTGTCCAACTCTGTGTGACCCCGTGGACTGTAGCCTGCCAGGTTCCTCTGTCCATGGGATTCTCCAGGCATGAATGCTGGAATGGGCTGCCATTTCCTCCTCCAAGGGATCTTCCTGAGCCACGGATGGAACCTGCATCTCTCACGTCTCCTGCGTTGGCAGGTGGGTTCTTTATCATTAGCACCACCTGGAAAGCCCAAGGATAACAACAGGCGACTATATGTCAATTATACCTCAATAAAAAATGCAAAAACCCACCCCCATTAACAGACAGGAACTATTATACATAAAACAGATAAGCACCAAGGATTTACTGTACCGCTTTGGGAATTATATTCAATAGCTTGTGATATCCTATGATGGAATATAATCAAAAAAATATATAACTGAATCACTATGCTGTACATCAGAAACTAACATGATATTGTAAATCAGCTATACCTCAAAAAAAAAAAAAAGTTCTCAGTAAAACAACAACAACAAACAAAACAAAACCCAAAAACCTTCAGGTAAGAGAGACAGAGCATATACAGGAACAACAGCCAGATCGTGCATGATGGTAGGACTCTGACCCATGACCTCTGCAATAAGCAGCCAGGGAAGCAAACCATAAAGACCCCAGCAACTGGCCCAAAACAGCTGGAGTTTAGTGACTGCCACTTCCCTAATTTTTGTTTCTGCTTCCAACTTAGGACAATCCAAAAAAAAAAAATTGTATGTCTCCCTGACCATTCACGGAAGGCAACTGCTGTTGGCAGCCATCCCCTCACCCCACTTGCTCTTGCCAAGAGCCTCCAACAGGCACACCTGAACCTCCTCTTCTCCACCATAAAGCTCTCTCCCCACTGCTGTCTTTGAGTCTCTGCCAATGCAGTGGTGGCAGCTGACCCCCGTCTCTAGCAAGCCTCTGCTGTTTTCACTGAAGTGGCCTTTGTTTATTTCCACAGGTAACTGGATGAAGAAGGGAGAAGAGACAGCTCCTCCTTATGGCAGAATGTCAACTAATGAACGTGCAAGGAATGATGGACACAGAAAATCACCAACAGACAAATGTCGGTGTTCACCATTGCTGCCAAAAACCGCGAACGGACTTCCCTGGTGGTCTGGCGGTTAAGAACCTGCTTGCCGACGCAGGGGACACGGTTCAACCCCTGCTCCTAGAAGGTTCCACATGCTGCGGGGCACCTGGGCCCATGCACCACAACTACTGAAGCCCGAATGCCCCAGAGCCCGTGCTCTGCGACTAGAGAAGCCACTGCAATAAGAAGCCGGCACAGCACAAGAGAGCAGCCTCCGCTTGCTGGAACTACAGGAGGCCCACACAGAGCAGTGAAGACCCAGCACAGCCAAAAAGAAACAGGGAACTCAGTAATTGAGAGAAATTTACAAAAAAGAACTATGGGCGGACCGACACTAACGGGGGAGGGTGAAAACACAGTGAGAAGGGGGTGTCTGTGTGGCCTCCAAGCACCCCTCACAAGACGCTTACTCTCTCTGGGCACAGCGAGCTGGCAGCCCCATCCTGACCAAGCGCTCGAGGTCAGCCACTGAGGGCAGGACACAGCGGCAGCTCACACGCTGGATAGAAAACAACGGGAAGGACACAACGTCACCTCTGCCAAAGACGCACAACCCCGATCTGATCCCGAGCAAACACCTGACCGGCCACACTGAGGCACACGCTGCACACAGCTGAGTGGTTCTCAGCGTGAAGGTCATGGACGACAAGGGAAGGCTGCAGAACCATCACAGCACAGATCAAAGGTGACTCAGGAGACACGAGGACCAAATGCAACATCCGAGCCTGGCAGAAAAAGAACCTAAGGGGGAACCCTGGTAACATGAGGTTCCGGTCTGGAGGTGAGATTCTAGTGTCGCATCGACGCTTACTTTCTGGTTCAGATGACTGTATTGTGTGAGACGCTAACCATGGGAGACGCTGGGGGAAAGGAATTAGGAACTCTCAGCTATTTTTGTCATTTTTCTGTGAGTCTAAAGTTATTTCAAAATACATAGCTTAAAAAAAAAAAGAAGTTATGAGAAAACCAGGAGCTTCTGGGACTGCCAAAGTTTTCAGAGAAACACATGTCAGATGCCTGTGGCTAGAGGGGCTGGCACAGTGAGCTGGCTCCTCCCTGCCTCAGGGGCGCTTTTGAGCAGCGTCTCCAAGTTCTGTGCTGGGAAGGGTGCTGGCAGTCACCGCCCCACAGGAGGGATTAGTGCTGCCTGGCTTGAAGGGAGACCGGCGTCCTTCCTGGCAGGCGCACCCTGACCCTGGTCTCTCCTCAGGCCAAGGCCTTCACCCTCTGCCTCTGGCTCTGCATGTCGGGGTGAGAATGGGGTGAGGGGTGACACTCGACACCATGGAACAACAGCAGCTGTTGTTCATTAAATCCCTCCGCCCCTGCATTCTCTGTCCAGCCTGAACCAACACCCATGGATGCCGCTTTACAGATGGGAAAGCTGAGGCAGCATGCGTCCTTGCTGGAGACCGGTGTGGTGATAACCATCACAGCTGATGACTGCGGCCATCACAGTCGCTGCTTTAGTCCCCGCTTTGCTGATGAGACGTGGAGCAGCTTGGCCAGACCAAGAGCAGAAGCGACTCCAGCCTTGACACGGAACTCCAAAGCCGCAGCTGAGTCCATCTGCACAGAGCCCGGCTCCTCGGTGACCTCAGTATCAGTTCATCCTGAATGCTTCTTGCAGAGAAGCACATGCCCCTTAACGAAAGGTTCTGTTTAACCTGAAGGAACAGTAGCGCAGGGGAGGCAGTGGTAAGAGTTTGGCTGCACTCAGACAGCGCCTGAGACAACTCTCAAAGCCACACAGAACTTGAAGCCAAAGGGCAGGGACCCCTGCCATCTGAAGGGGCTGGGTCACCAGAGGCCAATATCAGCACGTTCCTGAGATGTGAGCCTGGAAGAGGCAGCCAAGGGGCCCACTGAGCAGTCGGCGGGGAGAGCAGTCAGTGATGGAGACCCTGGGTAACCAGTCCCTGGTGGGGACTCACTGACGGCCGCGGGGTGGAAGTAAGGTGTCAGCAGGAAGCCTGGAGGGATGGAGGCCTGGTGTCTGGCAGCCTGAGAACTTTCGGTCTTGAACTTGGAAGAAGGTGGCCCCAGTCTCTGGCTCCCTCAAGTCTGGAAAAAGCCAGCGGAAATACTGTCTGGGAAAAGATGATACCCTGGACCTTGCGGGATTTTAAAAAATCTAGTATTCTGGGCCCAACCTGAGATAATGAGGTGCAAGGGGAGACTGGATGAAAGGAGCAGAACCACCCCACATAGGCGGGCTGGGCAGATGCCATCTTGGAAAATGCCGACGGGTTGTTCAACAGGGAAGGGCTAGAGCTGGTTCGAGCCCCAGTTGCCCCTTCTTCTGAATGAAGGCCTCGTGTGGCCCACTCCCTGCATGGAGGTGACTTAGGGGCAGTGGGCAGGGCCACATGGCAGTACCTGATAAAATAAAGAAGCGGCGGCCTCTTGAGACCCCTGAGTGTCACAGTCCACAGATCTGAGAAGGGTGACCATGCAAAGGGCGCCTGGAATGACCCGGGCAGCGAGACCTTTACTGCTCTTGTTCTAACATAACTGTCAGCTGAACTCCTGGCTTTCTTCGGTTTCATGAGCTATTTCCTGGACCTCCCTTTTCTGCCTCTGTATCTCATCCATGAGCTTGAGGCCTTCCTCGTCCTGCAGGATAACCCCACCTCATCCCCCGGTCTGGGCTTGTCCGAAGTGTTTTCTCACCATTAGCCTGGGTTGTGGGGTTCCAGGAGGTACACAGAGGTGGGGGGCCCTCTCCCAAACATTATACCAGGGGACCCTGAGGGCACAGATTTACTCCAGGGGAGATGAACCTGGGCTTCTTGGTTGAAGTGGGGTCTGCCATGTGTCCCCCTGTCTAGTGACCCTTTTCTCCTTTCTAGACTCTTCTCTCTAGAACCAGCCCACCATGGGCAAGAGGTGGGGTGGGAGAGGGAAGTTAAGCAAGAGGCTGACAGGGAGGATACACACACACAGCTCAGAATTCTTCCAGAGCAGTGCTCTCCCCACCTCCTAACCTGTTTCAGTTGTGTCCAGCTCCTTGTGACCCCACGGCTCCTCTGTCCATGGGGTTCTCCAGGCAAGAACCCTGGAGTGGGTTGCCATTTCCTCCTCCAGGGGACCTTTCCGACCCAGGGATCGGATCCGAGTCTCTTTTGTCTCCTGCACGGGCAGGTGGGTTCTTTGCCACTAGCGCCAGCTGGGAAGCCTGTGTCTATTTACTCATTCAGCCATGTATTCAGATCAGATTACACTGTGGGTTAAATCGGTGCTCTGTTACTTATTTACTGCTTCACTCTTCCAGCACTGGCTGTGCTGACGGAGCTGTTTTCCATCCACTGGAGGTGGAGGGGCAGGTCTGGGGATGGGGTGGGGATGGCGACCCCGAGGATGATGAAATAGTGGTCCAAAACGTTCCAGCAGCTGCAGGAGTCAAAACTGGGAATGCACAAGGAACAAACATCAGTGTGCGCCTATAGGCCTCAAACCTGACTGCACAGATAGATGTAGGCGAGACGCAGGGCAGGGTGCCTGCTCCTGTCTGAGGCCAAGCGCCGCTGCTCTGCAGACAACCCTCTGAAGGCTGCCCAGCCACCTGCTGCCCCCAGCACCTGGGCAGTGGAAACTGAGGGGAATTCACTCCTTTGCTCTGGGTAAGAGGACCTGACAGGGGAGTGGTGCCACCAGGAAGGGCCAGGGTGGGAGGCTTGTGAGCAGGGACCAAATGGACTGGAACCTTCTTGTCCTGACATCTGGGGTAATGGTCCTAGAAAAGGAAGCCAAAGGTCCGTCTAGTCAAGGCTATGGTTTTTCCCGTGGTCATGTATGGATGTGAGAGTTGGACTGTGAAGAAAGCTGATCACCGAAGAATTGATGCTTTTGAACTGTGGTGCTGGAGAAGACTCTTGCGAGTCCCTTGGACTGCAAGGAGATCCAACCAGTCCATTCTAAAGGAGATCAATCCTGGGTGTTCATTGGAAGGACTGATGCTAAAGCTGAAACTCCAATACTTTGGCCACCTCATGCGAAGAGTTGACTCACTGGAAAAGACTCTGAGGCTGGGAGGGATTGGGGGCAGGAGGAGATGGGGACGACAGAGAATGAGATGGCTGGATGGCATCACCAACTCGATGGACATGAGTTTGAGTGAACTCCGGGAGTTGGTGATGGACAGGGAGGGCTGGCGTGCTGTGATTCATGGGGTCGCAAAGAGTCAGACACGACTGAGCGACTGAACTGAACTGAACTGAAGGACCACTCTGGTCCAATATTTAAAGGTAAGTGGTAAGCTGAATGATGGCCCCTAAAGACATCTGTCCTAACCCCCTGGGACTTGTGGATGTCACCGTACATGGCAAAAGGAACTCTGCAGTTGTGATCAAGTTAAGGATCTTGGGATGGAAAAACTGCCTTGGAGTATCAGGATGGCCCCAATGGCATCACAAGTCCTTAAGAGAGAAAGGTAGTCCTGGTAGTCCAGTGGTTAAGACTTCAAGCTCCCAAAGCAGGAGGCCCAGGTTCAATCCCTGGTCAGGGAACCTGATCCCACAAGCTGCAACTAGGAGCCCGCACACAGCAAAGAAGATCCTGCGTGCCACATGTGAGACCTGGTGCCACCAAATAAATGGAGAAAAAGAAAGAGAGAGAGGGAGGCAGGAAGGTCAGAGAAGGAGAGGTGATGACGGAGGCAGATCTCAGAATGATCTGAAGATGCCACCCTGGCTTTGAAGGCGGTAGAAGGGACCATCGTCAGGAGCACAGAGATGGCCTTTGGGAGCCGGAAAAGGCAAGGAAAACAGATTCTCTTCTGGAGTCTCCAGCCCTGCAGACCCATTTTAGACATCTGACCTCCGGAACCAAAGGATCCTGAGTCTGTGTGGCTTTCAGTCTCCGTGTGTGTGGCAGAGTGTTACTGCGGCCATGAGAAACTGACAGACTGTCACACGATGCTGGGCAGTGGTCCTGGAGGATAGTGCACAGAGTCACAGCAGGGCGACTCCAGGTCAGCATAAGGCGATAAGAAAACCTCAATGGTCAGTACTGCTTGCTGCCCAACGGCTGCCCCAGGGAGGCCGGGCTTGCACATAATGGTAGGTGCCCAGAGCCCCCTCGTGCCAGGCCCTGCTGGGCCCTGAGGGCATGGCAGCGAACTGGCATGTGCCCTCACGCAGAAGCAAGCAAGACAGTTCAGGGAGCTGAACCATCACACCCTAGGAAGGAAGGGAACAGGGAGATGGGGACCCAGATTCAAGACTGGGTGGCCAAGCTGGCCTCCTGAGGGGGGTGTTGGAGCGGATGCTGGAAATAGATGGGGCTGGGGGGTAGAGACTGGCAGGAGCTGCATTCCAACAGTGAGACAGGGTGTGCAAAAGGCCTCCGGGCAGGAATGAGCCAGCCAGCCTGTGGATCTGTATGGGTGGCGGGGAAGCCGGGGACAGGCTGAGGAGGCCTAGAGAGGCTGCCCGTGGGGTCACTCAGGCAGGACAGGGTCCGACAGAGGGAGGCTAGGGGGACCCAGGAACCTGCCCACGTCCTCTCTGAGACCCTGGAGTGGTGGGCTTGTTTTCTGGGATGGGGCGGCCTGGGAGGGGCCAATGTGGGGGAAGGGAGGCCAGCAGGGCAGGTGGCCCTTGTTTCAAGGGTTCCAAACTTGGCAGATTCTTGCCCACCCCCAACCCTGAGCTTCCCAATTGAGAAGAGATTGCCAAGACTTCTGGTACTATCTTGTGGTCCCATGACAGCATTGGGGAGGATATGAGGGCAAAACATATAATGCATCTAAGTTTAACTAAAAAATAGACCCAGTGGGGGACTTCCCTGCTGGTAGAGCAGTTAAGAATCAGCTTTTCAATGCAGGGGACACAGATTTGATGCCTGGTCTGGGAACTAAGATTCCACATGCTGTGAGGCAATTAAGCCCATGCGCTGGAACTACTGAGCCCGCAGGCAGCACCTAAGACCCAATGAGGACAAATAAATAAATATTAAAAAAAAAAACACAGTGGATTTGCACTGGAAATCACCTAGTGTCAGTCCCGTCTGGGGCGCTGCTTCCTCTCTCCCCTCCCCCACCACCCTCTGCCTCGCCACTCACCCTGACCACCAGGCTGGTTGCAATGGTTACTCCTGTGGTTCCTTGGTTCAGGGCTCGGCCTCCCCTCTGTCGCCTGTCAGGGAAGTATAACTGGGAAGGGAGAGTCATGGGTCCAAAGCTGGTTCCGCCCCTCGCCAGGTTCATGCCCTTGGGCAGTGCCCTAAAGCTTGGGGGCCTGGGCTGACCGGTGAGCTGGGCTTGGCCAAGCCTGGGGTGAGCGAGCCAGAACACAGAGAACCATGTTCCCCTGACTTCATCCTACTGAGGTCTGCCCAAACTTGCCCAAGGGACCTGGAATCCTCATGTTCCAGAAAGTGCGATAGGGCTGTCGCTGTGGAAATCAGCCTGGAGGCTCCCCAACTACTTGAACACAGAGTTACCATGTGACCCCAAGATTCTACTCCCACTCTGAAGAGCTGAAAACAGATGTTCAAGCAAATCCTTGCACACCGTGTTCAGAGCAGCCCTAGTTGCAATCGCTAAATTATTATTAGTCAGCCATAAAAAAGAATGAATTCCTCTTGGGGGAAAAAAGAGTGAAACACTGACATGTACTGCAACATGGATGAAGCTTGAAAACCTTATGCCAAGAGCAAGAGGGCAGGCACGAAGGGCCAGATGTTACGAGCCTCCACATACACACATGAAGTGTCCACAGCATGCAGATCCACACACAGAAAGCAGACTGGCAGCTGTCAGAGGCTGGGGGAGAGGGAACAGGCCTCCCTTTCTGGTGATAAAGAGGCTCTTTTCAAAGGTAGTAGCACAACACTGTGACTGCGCACCACGCCACTGAACTGGGTAGAATGGGAGAATGCCCTATCAGTCCAGGGGGTAGGACTCTGAGATTCCACTGCAGGAGGCATGGGTTCAATCCCTGGTCAGGGAGCTAAGAGCCTGCATGCTGTGAAGAATGGCCGAAAAACCAAAAAAACAAAAGGTAAAATGGTAAATTTTAAGTTATGTGTCCTTTACACACACACACACAAACCCAGCCGGTACTCCCTGGTGGCACAGTGGACAAGAATCTGCCTGCCAATGCAAGGGACACAGGTTCAGTTCCTGGTCCAGGAAGAGCCCACATGCTGGGGTGCAGACAAGCCTGTGTGCCTAGAGCCTGTGCTCTGCAGCAAGACACCCCAGTGGGAAGCACGCACACTGCAATGAAGAGTAGCCCCCATCCACTGCAACCAGAGAAAGCCTGCACACAGCAACGAGGACTCGGTGCAGCCAAAAATAAATAAAACTAAAAACAACACACTGTTTCGCTTTAAAAAAAAAAAAAAAAAAAAACAGCCCCCTACTCCATCTGCCCTGGGAGGCCCTTCTCTGATTCATCAGAGAAGCGCTTCCAGTGCCCTCCAGGGCTGTAGGAGCCTGGTCACACTTCAGGCCTCCCTTTCCTCACCAACCCTCTTCTCCCCTCAGTTCAGTCGCTCAGTCGTGTCTGACTCTTTGTGACCCCATGGACCGCAGCACACCAGGCTTCCCTGTCCGTCACCAACCCCCGGAGCCTGCTCAAACTCAAGTCCATCGAGGCGGTGATGCCATCCAATCATCTCATCCTCTGTCGTTCCCTTCTCCTCCTGCCTTCAGTCTTTCCCAGAATCAACGTCTTTTCCAATGAGTCAGCTCTTTGTATCAGGCGGCCAAAGTATTGGAGCTTCAGCTTCATCATCAGTCTTTCCAATGAATGTTTAAGATTCATTTCCTTTAGGATTGACTGGTTTGATCTCCCTGCAGTCCAAGGGACTCTCCAAGAGTCTTCTCCAACACCACAGCTCAAAAGCATCAGTTCTTCGGCGCTCAGATTCCTTTATGGTCCAACTCTCACATCCACACATGACTACTGAAAAAACCATAGCTTTGACTAGATGGACCTTTGTCAGCAAAGTAATGTCTCTGCTTTTTAATATGCTGTCTAGGTTGGTCATAGCTTTTCTTCCAAGGAGCAAGTGTATTTTAATTTCATGGCTGCAGTCACAATCTGCAGTGATTTTGGAGCCCAGAAAAACAAAGTCTGTCACTGTTTCCATTGTTTCCCTATCTATTTGCCATGAAGTGTTTGGACCAGATGCCATGATCTTAGTTTTTTGCATGTTGAATTTCAAGCCAGCTTTTTCACTCTCCTCTTTCACTTTCATCAAGGGGCTTTTGGTTCCTCTTTGCTTTCTGCTATAAGGGTGGTATCATCTGCATATCTGAGGTTACTGATATTTCTCCCAGCAATCTTGAGTCCAGCTTGTGCTTCATCCAGCCCTGCATTTTGCACGATGTATTCTACATACAACTTAAATAAGCAGGGTGACAATATACAGCCTTGATGTACTCCTTTCCCAATTTGGAAATAGGCATTGTCCCATGTTCGGTTCTGACTGTTGCTTCTTGACCGGCAAACAGATTTCTCAGGAGGCAGGTGAGGTGGTCTGGTATTCCCATCTCTTTCAGAATTCTCCACAGTTTGTTGTGATCCTCCCCTCCCCTGCTAGGCTATTTTGCGTCAGATTAACTGGGTGGTTGCCGTGCACGTGCTCTGGGAAAGCGCCACCATGGAGAGGGTGGGGCATGGCAGCCCACTCCAGTACTCTCGCCTGGAGAACCCCATGCGTGGAGGAGCCTGGCGGGCTGCAGCCCACGGGGTCATAGAGAGTCAGACACCACTGAGGAGACTCGGCGTGGCCACAGGGGCTGGGCGCGGGGGTAGGGCAGCTAGTGTCTGATGGGGGCAGGGCTTCAGTCTGGGGAGGTGGGGAAGTTCCAGAGATGGATGGTGGCTGCGGGTGCACAACAGTGTGAGTGTGCTTAATGCTACCGAACTGTACACTAAGAAAATGTTAAGATGGTATCTTTTATGTTGTGTGTGTATCAATGCTCAGTCGTGTCTGACTCTATGGACTGATGCTATGGACTGTAGCCTGCAAGGCTCCTCTGTTCATGGAATTTTCCAGGCAAAAATACTAGAGTGGGTTGCTATTTCCTCCTCGAGCGGATCTTCCTGACTCAGGGATTGAACCAGCATCCCCTGCATTGGTGGGAGGATTACCACTGAGCCACCTGGTAAGCCATATTTTATGTTGTATATATCTTAACACAATTAAACAAGAAATTCAAGCATAGACAAAACGCATCTGTGATGTTAGGATCAGATGGGGCTACCTTGGCAGGTAAGACAAGAAAGGGGTGTGGAGAGGTCAGCTGGGGGGCCTGAAATGCTCTGTATCTTGATCAGGTCTCACGTGTGAATGGACATAATAATTCCTGAGCTGCACATTTATGGGCTAGTCACTCTACTGTGTGTAAATTACAGTGCAATAACAAACTTCAAAACCATAAAACAAAACAGAAACCTTCTTGGCCCCTCCCAGGTCAACTGAGTCTGAGCTTGAGAGCCACGTTCCTAACTCCCAGGGTGCTCTGATGGCATCTGGGGCGTGGGGGTGACATGCACTGCTCACTACTGCTCACTCCCCTCCCCATCTGCAGAAGATACACCTCGGATGACTTTGACAATAACTGACAGTCTGGAGGAGATGCTTAAGCTCCTGGAAGGTGGGCCACACATGCAGTGAATGACCAGCCCTCTTCTGGAGACTGCACCCTGGTAGCCACCTACTCCACCCTCTATCTCCTTGGAGAAGGGGATGCTGACCCTCCCCTTGACTCCAGGGTGACCTCGGTGACCCTGCTCAGGTCATGAGAACTCACTCTCCTTGGTTTGGGGTGCTGGACTCAAAACTGAGACTTTTGAGGGAGCCCCCTATGCTAGATAAGTCCTTTTTCTCCAGGGAGGGGTACTTAGGCCAAGGGCAGTCAACATAGAGCCAAGGTCAGGAGGGGGAGCCAGACACCAGCAGACTTGGGGTGTCCTGGGACCCAGCAGGCTGAATGTACAGGAAGCACCTGGACTTTTTCTCCCTAAGCCCACAAATCCCCTTTTCAGTTCAGCCAGTTTGGGATGGGTTTTTTCCCCAAACAACAAGTGTTCATTGGGACTGCCCCAGTGGGTCCAGTGGCTAAGACTCCATATTCCCAATGCAGGGGGCCTGAATTCAATCCCTGGTCAGGGAACTATATCGCACATGCCGCAAATAAAGATCCCACATGCCACAACTAAGATGCAGCACAGCCATATAAATACCTTTTAAAAAGTGAAAAACCCAAATGGTTATCTTTCCACACACTATTTCTATACCACTCATTAAACAAAAATTAAAATGAAGTGGGGATGGGGGCAGGGGATGCCATGCAGCAATATAACTTACTGAACAGCACTATCTAAGAAACATGAACCTCAGACTTCCCTGGTGGTCCAGTGGTTAAGAATAAGCCTGCCAAAGCAGGGGACACAGGTTCGATCCCTGGTCTGGGAAGATTCCACATGCCTTGGGGCAGCCAAACCCTTGAGCTGCAACTACTGAGCCCACAGGAGAAGCCACTGCGATGAGAAGCCCGCGCACCACAACCGGAAAGCAGTCCCTGATGCTGCAACTAGAGAAAGCCCGCCTGCAGCAGTGACGGGCCTGCGCACTGCGACTGTGACCATCACAACCAAAAGGAGACCACTAAACACGTAAACAGATAGAAGAAACACGAGCCTGGGGTCACAGGGTCTTAGATGGCCCATCCCATGGGCACCACACTGCAGCCACTCCACGTCCGAGGCCGTCCTTACACACACTCACGGACACACACACTCACAGGCAGCTCCCTGAGCAGGGTCACCCACAGCTGGGTGCCCCACCTGTGGGATGAGGTAAGTGTTTACACAAACGGGAGGGCAGTTTCTCGGGAGATGGAGTCCCCAGCAGCCATGGAACAGATCCCGTAATCTCTTGGTAAAGGGAGGCCTATTAACATCCTATCTGCCTGTTGATAAAGGCTGTTTTCTTTTCCAGTTAATAGCCTACGTGAGCGGCAGCATCTTACATAATGGCCTTTCCCTGCTAACTCTGACCCAGCTGGCTGCGCCTGCTCCTTCTCCCTGCTGCAGTGCTCTTGGGTGCATGCACTGCAGACCAACTCCGGTCACTGCAACCCTGTGCTGCTGTCTCCACAGGTCAGACACCCATGTCCGGAAAGATCCAGAATGCTCTATGGGCAATCACTGTCCTTGGTCCTTGCAGACCGTGCTGCCAACGCCTGTAGTCAATGGTGTGTGAAGTGACCTAAAACAAACTGAGGCACTTAATGGTCTTCATGCTCCTCTGCTAAGAGGCTGCACTTGTGTAACATCTTTACCCCAAAGCCCTGTGTTCCTGACACACGGAGCCCAGCACAGGGCTACTCAGTTGCACCTACTCAATTATTTACTGGATGAGTGAACTGATTTCGCTTTGGCCATGTTCTCCATCCTACTCCTTATGCCTGGCAAACTCCTCTGCATCCTTCAAAGCCCATCCTAAATATCCTGGTCTCACCTTCTCAAGGTTAGCTGCTCTGCCCTGGACTGAGCACTCCGTGGTTCTCTGCTGTGCTGGGAGGGGCTGATTTCCACTGCCCTTCCCCACTAGCCTGGGGACCCTGGAAAGCAAGGGCCCGGGTCACACTTAGTGTCAGCGCCTAGCAGAAAGCCAGAGGTGTAGCAATGAAGAAAGTGTGAAGACAGTGTTTCCGCTGTCTTCCTGCCCTTCAGGCATCATGCACCAGCAGCATGAATGCACCTCTTCTATCACTGTCTGCCTTGTTCCCTGGGTGGGAGCATGCCCAGGCTCCTTGCCATGCTGAACTGGTGTTGTGGGAAGATGGAGTCTAGTGTGTGACCTTGGACATGTTACTAAACCTCCTTGGCCTCATTTTCCTCCTCTGTCACTATCTTCTGAGGCTGGGGCTGCCCAAGCAGGTCTCTGGGGTATCGTGCTCCCTAATGAGGAGTCAGACCGGGGCTAAGGTCACCCAGTTCTACCGAGCAGGCCTCCCCAGCTCCCAGGCCTCACCATGTACCCACACACTTCCATGCTGGGGCCTCCCAGAGGGCTGAGCATCAGTCTGTGGCATCCAGCCCTTGACCCTGTCTCCTGCAGGTTCATCTCCTCAAAGTGTTAAAATCTGGACAGTGGCGCCCTGCTGTCCATTAAATGATGGCAGTTTAGGAAGCTCCTGCTCTCCACCAAGCCCTCGGCCATGCTACCACTGCTGCTCACAGGCAGCAGGGCAACCTCCAATTCTGACATTCACGGCTGGCCAACATTTGGCTCTGACTGATCAAAGAGGCTCCCTGGGGGACTTCCCTGGTGGTCCAATGGTTAAGACTCTAAGCTTCCACTCTTCCACTGCAGGGAGCAAGGATTCATCCCTGGTTGGGGAACTAAGATCCTACGTGCCATGTGGCAGGGCCAAAAAAATGGGGCTCATAGGCCCCAAACTGTCTGTTCTTCAAAGTCTGGCTCTTAGGCACCTCATCACTAATGGGAGGCTAGACCCGGCACTGGCTAAGGTGTGACCAGCAAGGCTATAAGCCACATACTCCACCCCATCCCCTCCCTTCTCACGGTTGCAGAGACCTGCCCAAAGTAGGGGAGGGGAGGGCAGCGTTTCAGCTAAGCCCCCAGGAGTGCCTGTCCCAGAATCTCTGGTGACATTCGTGCAGGGCTCTTGCCCCGAGACATAAATCAGAGTCACTAAGTGTGATGGAGGAATCAGCTCTTTAGACAGGGCGAGGGTGAGATTAGCTATGTTGACACTGTGGACCGGGCAGGTCACTGTAGCTAATTAATACCTAATGAAATGTACATATTGACTTTCTCAACTCATACCATGGCAAAGGTACACCACTTGGAGACAGAGCAATGGCTCCGACATCCGTTCAGAGCACTGTCCTAGCACATTTCCAGGAAGTCTCAAAACCATTCACAAGGCAGGTCTTCCATTCTGGTCCTCATCTCATAGTCGGGGAGGTACAGGTGGTCAGAGGGTCTAAGCATGGGTCTGCTGATCTGGCCTGTCCACAGTGGCCTGGCCTCAATGCAAGACCCTCTCCTGTGTCTCTCATCAGTACCACGGACCAGGTCTTTCAACCCAATCCCCTCTTGGGACCCTCGTGTGTTCCCTGGCCCGGCCTTCTCTTGGGTCCTGCCATATTCAGGCTTGTTTGCTTCTTTCGCTCATAACGCTCTGTCACCTCGCTAACTCCCTGCTGGCTTTCAGGTCCCTGGGAGCCCCTGAATTAGCACCCTCAGCCTCTGCTCAGTTCAGTTCAGTTCAGTCGCTCAGTCGTGTCCGACTCTCCGCGACCCCATGAATCACAGCACGCCAGGCCTCCCTGTCCCTCACCAACTCCCGGAGTACACTCAAACTCATGTCCACAGAGTCGGTGATGCCATCCAGCCATCTCATTCTCTGTCGTCCCCTTCTCCTCCCACCCCCAACCTTTCCCAGCATCAGAGTCTTTTCCAGTGAGTCAACTCGCCGCATGAGGTGGCCAAAGTATTGCAGTTTCAGCTTTACCATCAGTCCCTCCAATGAACATCCAGGATTGATCTCCTCTAGAATGGACTGGTTGGATCTCCTTGCAGTATAAGGGACTCTCAAGAGTCTTCTCCAACACCACAGTTCAAAAGCATCAATTCTTCGGCGATCAGCTTTCTTCACAGTCCAACTCTCACATCCATACATGACCACGGGAAAAACCATTGCCTTGACTAGACGGACCTTGGTTGGCAAAGTAATGTCTCTGCTTTTTAATATACTATCAAGGTTGGTCATAACTTTCCTTCCAAGGAGCAAGCGTCTTTTAATTTCATGGCTGCAATCAGCATCTGCAGTGATTTTGGAGCCCAAAAAAATAAAGTCTGACACTGTTTCCACTGTTTTTCCATCTATTTCCCATGAAGTGATGGGACCAGATGCCATGATCTTTGTTTTCTGAATGTTGAGCTTCAAGCCAACCTTTTCACTCTCCTCTTTCACTTTCATCAAGAGGCTTTTGAGTTCCTCTTCACTTTCTGCCATAAGGGTAGTGTCATCTGCATATCTGAGGTTATTGATATTTCTCCCAGCAATCTTGATTCCAGCTTGTGCTTCTTCCAGCCCAGCGTTCCTCATGATGTACTCTGCATATAAGTTAAATAAGCAAGGTGACAATATACAACCTTGACGTACACCTTTTCCTATTTGGAACCAGTCTGTTGTTCTACGTCCAGTTCTAACTGTTGCTTCCTGACCTGCATATAGGTTTCTCAAGAGGCAGGTCAGGTGGTCTGGGATTCCCATCTCTTTCAGAATTTTCCACAGTTTATTGTGATCGACACAGTCAAAGGCTTTGGCATAGTCAATGAAGCAGAAATAAATGTTTTTCTGAAACTCTCTTGCTTTCTCCATGATCCAGCGGATGTTGGCAATTTGATCTCTGGTGCCTCTGCCTTTTCTAAAACCTGCTTGAACATCTGGGAATTCACGGTTTACATACTGCTGAAGTCTGGCTTGGAGAATTTTGAGCATGACTTTACTAGCGTGTGAGATGAGTGCAATTGTGCGGTAGTTTGAGCATTCTTTGGCATTGCCTTTCTTTGGGATTGGAATGAAGACTGATCTTTTCCAGTCCTGTGGCCACTGCTGAGTTTTCCATATCTGCTGGCATATTGAGTGCAGCACTTTCACAGCATCATCTTTCAAGACTTGAAATAGCTCAACTGGAATTCCATCACCTCCACTAGCTTTGTTTGTTGTGATGCTTTCTAAGGCCCACTTGACTTCACATTCCAAGATGTCTGGCTCTAGGTCAATGATCACATTATTGTGACTATCTTGGTCGTGAAGATCTTTTCTGTACAGTTCTTCTGTGTATTCCTGCCACCTCTTCTTAATATCTTCTGCTTCTGTTAGGTCCATACCATTTCTGTCCTTTATTGAGCCCATCTTTGCATGAAATGTTCCCTTGGAATCTCTAATTTTCTTGAAGAGGTCTCTTGTTTTTCCTATTCTGTTGTTTTCCTCTATTTCTTTGCATTGATCACTGAGGAAGGCTTTCTTATCTCTCCTCGCTATTCTTTGGAACTCTGCATTCAGATGCTTATATCTTTCCTTTTCTCCTTTGCTTTTCGCCTCTCTTCTTTTCACAGCTATTTGTAAGGCCTCCTCAGACAGCCATTTCGCTCTTTTGCATTTCTTTTCCATGGGGATGGTCTTGGTCCCTGTCTCCTGTACAATGTCACGAACCTCCGTCCAGAGTTCATCAGGCACTCTATCAATCAGATCTAGTCCCTTAAATCTATTTCTCACTTCCACTGTATAATCATAAGGGATTTGATTGAGGTCATATCTGAATGGTCTAGTGGTTTTCCCTACTTTCTTCAATTTAAGTCTGAATTTCGCAATAAGGAGTTCATGATCTGAGCCACAGTCAGCTCCTGGTCTTGTTTTCGCTAACTGTATACAGCTTCTCCATCTTTGGTTGCAAAGAATATAATCAATCTGATTTCAGGACTCATTAAATACAGTGCCCCAGTTCCTTGGAGGTATGTCTGAGCCACACCCAGGTCCTGCACCCTTTTGAGCTGGTGTTTCTGCCTCCCTCACACCTGTCCCTGACCCTGGCACACAGATATTTACAGATTATAGAAAAGTGTGCTGTAAGGCTTCAGGTCTGTTTCACTCCTGGAAGCGGTGCTGGTGGTGGTGTTCCAGGACATTGTATAAATATCTGATTCTAACAGTGGCAGGAAGCACAGTGCTATGGGTGGCTTGTTTGAAGGAGGACAGGATCTAGACTCAGGACAACCTAGGTCTGCCTTAGCTTTCCCTCGTTTTTCCTATGTATCTTTGGACCAAAGTCCCCTGATGCCTTGGTCACCCTTCTGTAAAGCTGGGGTGATCCAGACCAAGCTCCGTAGGTAAGCACGTGCCAAGGAGTGACAAAGAGCAAAATGAAGACATGCGTTCACGTGTCTGGGTCCTGCTAGCCCCGAGCAGGTGCCCCCATCTTCCAGCAGGGAGGCAGATGAGTGAGGGAGCCATGGGGACACATGGGCCACCTGGAGGGCCTGAGAAGCGTGTTCCGACCCTGCCGGCCCTGTCTTGTCTGAAACAGCAGAGGCTGCTGGACGAGCACCTCCTTCAATAATGTCCTGGCAGGAATGCTGGCTCTGCAGCTAGAGGGGTTAAATGAGGCCTCCTGAAGTTCACGTCTACCCAGGACCTCAGGAAGTAACCTCATTTAGAATAGTGTCTTTCAGGTGTAATTAGCTAAGGATATCAAGATGAGTCATCTTGGATTTGGTGGACCCTAAATCCAACGATGGGTGTCCTTAGAGGAGGATACACGTATGGGGAAGGTCACGTGAAGCCAAGCGAAGGGACTTCCTTGGTGGTCCAGGGGCTAAGACTCTGAACTCCCAATGTGCGGGGCCCGGGTTCAATCTCTGGCTGGGGAACTAGATCCCACATGCCAAAACTAGAAGATTCCCTCATGCCCCAACTAAAGATTCTGCATGCCATCACGAAGACTGGAGATCCTGTGCCTGTGTGTCGCAAGTAAGACCCAGCACAGCCAAATAAATAAATATTATTTTTTTTAAATTAAAAAATAAATCTTCAGAAGACAGAGATGGAGATTAGGACGCTAGAGCTGCAAGTTGAGGAAGTCAAGGACTGCTGGCAGCCGTCAGAGGCAGGGAAAGGGTCTCCCTCAGGGTCCAGGTAGGACACAACCCTGCTGTCTTAGTCAGTTCTGGCTGCTGTGATAAAACACAGCAGGCTGGGTGGCTTGTAAACAGAAATATATTTCTTGCGGTTCTAGAGGCTGAGAAGTCGAAGGTCAGGGTGCCAGCAGATTTGGTGTCTGTTCAGATTCTCTTTCTGGTTCACGAAAGTCCACCTCTCTGCGTCCTCACAGAGCAGACCGGGCAGGAGAGTTCTCTTGGGCCTCTTTTAGAAGGCTAGAAATCCCATTCATGGGGGCTCCACTCTCATAATGGAATCATCTCCCTAAGGCCCACCTCCTATTACCGTCACATGGGGTTAGATTAAGTTTCAACATATGAATTTTAGGGGAGACACAAACATTCAGTCCACAGCACCTGCCAATCCCTTGATTTTGGACTTCTGAACTCCACAACAATGACAGAATAAACTTCCGTTGTCTCATGCTGTCCAGCTTGGGGTTATCCGTTAAGGCAGTTCCAGAAAACTCATACAGCAGGAGTGTGAGCCTCCCGAGTGCACTCTGTGCCCATGGCCCTGAGGTCACTGCGCCTCTCCTTGTATCCCTCAGGGTGCCCTGATGGCCAGGCTTCAACAGAAAACCTGGCTTCTCCTGATCTCCGTTGAGACCCTGTAACCTAAGCCCTCAGCTGCAGCAAAAGGTATTCAGTGAAGAAAACAAACGTTGACAAGCATATTTTAAAAATAGCACAGGACCAGGGAGGGGCCACTGGGGCAATATTCTACTGTTTAAACTGGGTGTTGGATTCCTTATTCTTTCTACCTTCTTTCGTTTCATATGCACATTGTGTACTATTATTACTAAGAAGTAGTTCACACTTAAAACAAAAAATACCATGCATTTTTTAAAAGAGTTGGCTTGCAAAACCCAAACAAGCTAACGGCTCCAATCAACTCAATAGTCCTCTAATGTCCAAGTGCCAAAAGAGAAGACTAAAATACAGGATGACAAATGTGAAACGGCCTGCCCTTGGTCCGATGACGCCCTCCACCTGGCACCAATAGTCGGAAATCACTGACAACGCAGGAAAGTCTCAAGACAACTTCCAAATAGATTTAACATCTGTGACTTGTGTCAGCCTCATCTGACACCTTCATTCTTTTGCTGGATCCAAGTGTTAAAAAAAAAAAGAAAGCAACAGTCAATATCTCCGACCTCCCATCCTGGGACTCCAGGCAGTGCCTGCATCTTTCTCTAGAAAGGACCGCCTCTCCCACCACCAACCACCATAGTTTCCTTCGGAGCCCTGCAGAGGAGGGACTCAAATATTTTTTTGGACTGAACTTTAGACTTTCGAAGAGAAACAAATCTAATGTTTAATCACCACCCACTACAGGCAGGAACACCTCAGAGAGGGACGGATAGAAAGATTGGAGAGACCGGAGCTTGACAATAACTGCCCTGGTCACCAGGGGAGGAAACGGGCATTCCAACTCCACAGCTGAGAATACTGATGACCGCATGGCCTCCATGGAGGAGCATTAACCATTTAGATGCACGTGTCCTGTGGCCTGGCCACTCTTAGGAGGTTGCTGCATTTGGATGTTAAACTCCATGAAGACAGAGAGGGTTTGAAGTGTCTGTGCTTGGCTGGAGCCCCACACACTTTTATTACCTATTTGCTCATGCAAGATTCAATCTATTCACTGCAGTTTGGTTTGTAAAAGCAAAATATGAGGGACTTTCTTGGTGGTCCAGGGACTAAGATTCCGTGCTCCCAATGCAGGGGGCCTGGATTCTATCTCTGGTTGGGGAAATAGATCCCACATGCCGACCTAAGACAGCACACAGCTGCAACCAAGACCTGGTGCAGCTAAATAAATAAAAAATAAAAATTTTATTAAAAAGCAACATATGAGAGACAACTTAAACAGCCATCAGTAAGGAACTGGTTATAAAGTCATCCACCTTTTTGATACAATCTGATACAAATTTACCAGTGGTTTAAAAGGGGCCCTTAGACCACCTCTAGGAGAAGGCAATGGCAAGCCACTCCAGTACTCTTGCCTAGAAAATCGCATGGACAGAGGAGCCTGGTGGGCTGCAGTCCATGGGATTGCTACTAGTTGGACACGACTGAGCGACTTCACTTTCACTTTTACACATTGGAGAAGGAAATGGCAACCCACTCCAGTGTTCTTGCCTGGAGAATCCCAGGGACGGTGGAGCCTGGTTGGCTGCCGTCTATGGGGTCGCACAGAGTCGGACACGACTGAAGTGACTTAGCAGCAGCAGCAGCAGAAGGGAATATTGTTATACAGGAGAAACTATTAACAATGAGGCCCTCCAGAAGGGGACAGGGCACAGGCATGGGAAGATCTGCCTGGTTTTTATTCTTGCTTCCTTTTGTACCACTTGATTTTATTTATTTTTACCATGTATATCAATTACCTTGTCAGTTTATTCATATCTTTGCATATGTATATATATATATAATACATGCATCTACATACATACGTATAAAATGTGTGCGTGTGTAACCAAATACATACGATGTCTACAGATACACACACACATACACACAAACGCACACATTTCAAATGACTGTTTGGATTTGGACAGAAAACCCCAATGACTTTAGAACAAGACCCTTCAGAACATTCCAGCACCATCTTTACAGGGAGAGACGGGGGCGGGGGGCAGGTAGGTGTTAAGAAGTACTTACAGGAAATGGCAGGTTATTGCTTTTTTAACAATAAAGACACCAGCCTCCTTCCACACTGCACACTTGCAAATCACACTTCAGGGAACTTAAAAAGTTCCAGAAAAATCTTTATCCCCAGCACCAAGCCAGGCTACAGTTTTGCAGTTTATCTCTAAGCAGCTGAAACATTAGCCTTCTCACTCTGAAGAGTGTTTCCTTACTCTCTCGGTTTATCAGCATCAAGGGCCCAAGGAGCTCTCCCGGGTCAGCAAGGAGACTCAGTCTGTAAGAACTGGAGCCAGAGTCCCAAAGTCTGGCAATCCCCACCACCAGGCGACACTGCGAGCTGGGACGGAGGCACCCTAGGTGTTAAAGCCCAGCTGCGACAGTGCCCCCGCCCCCCCGCAGCTCCTGGACTCTGAGACACATGCTCAGAAAGCAACCAGGGGCCGCCCCTTCCAGCTCAGCCTTTCCGGACCCAGCCAAAGTCATGACTCCTGAGGAACAGCTGCAGGGAGGGTGGGGGTCCCCTCCCTACCAATCCCTCAGAAATAAACACAACAGATGGGCAAAAGTGGGGGAGGTCCACGGAGAAGGGTCAGCAGCAACGCTCAGTGCTTGGGAAGAGGTGGGCAATGCCAAATCACTTTAGGTTCATTGCTGGTAAAATGGAGATAATTCCGGTTTGTCTGGCTATTGGGCTTATGCTAAGCCCGGAAGTCACTTAACAGACCATCATAAATGAAAAGATAACATCTGAGTGGGCTTTTTCGCAGGGGGTGGTGGTGGAAGGTGCCATGATCCGGAGATAGCAAGGCTTGGGTGAGTGTTGGAAAACCTGGATTATAGAGTGGGCACAAACACAGGTGCATGTGGAAGAAAGTACAGGTGGGTGCAGACTGGGGGCGTTCAAGTCACAGGGGGCTGCCAAGGGCACTAGACAGGTGTGTACATGTGCAGGTGCAAGTACCTGAGGGCGCTGACCCAGATAACTTAGGATGGGGGCAGTGAGAGGGGCACAGACTTGGGTGTGAGAAAAGCCAGTGAGGGAACAGGAACAAGTCCAGACGCGAGTGGGGAATGGTGAGTTTGGGGTCACAGGCTCAGGCGTCGGTGTGGGGGTGCAGGCCCGGGGGTGGTGGCGCCGAGAGGAGGAGAGGAACGCCCTATGGTGTAGAGGGCATCATCAGGGAAGGTCTCAAACGATGTGCGAGGAGGTGTTCGTGAGTTGGGGGCGCGGTGTCAGGTGTGTAGGGGGAAGGAATATAAGGGGGGGTCAGAGAGACAGGTGCGCGTAGGGGTGCAGAGTCAACTGTGCGAGGCACCTGGTGGCACGGCCCCAGCGGGGTGGGGGATGTCAGCGAGGTGGACAGACTCAGGTGTCTGACGGGAGATGTCAATGAGAAGGGCTGTGCTGTCAGGTACGTGTGGGCTGTCGGTGAGGGCCTCAGATACGGCTGCGGGGATCCCAAAGGGGCATCAGGTGCGGGGTGTGGGGGTCGGGGTGGGCTTTAACCTCTCCCCGTCCCGGCGATGCTGCTGTCACGCCCCGCCTCGTCCGCCCCCGCCTCGGGCCCGTGACAGGACTGCGCCTCGTCCTAGGTCGGCCCGATAGGCGCGGGCCCCCTAGACGCCTGCGCTGCCCCGCGCCCCCCGCGCCCCCTCACCGGCTGGGACGTGTCGCCACCTCCGCTGCCGCCGCCGCCGCCACCTCCAGCCGCCACAGCCCCGCCCCGCGCACCCTCCGCGCGTGCCGCGGGAGGGGTCCAAGCCGTACTCCGATTGGTTGCGTGCTGGCCAACCATCCTTGGAGGCAGCGGATATTGGTGGACATGAAGCGGACGAGCAGCCGCTGAAGCCAATCACTGAGGGGTGGAGGCGGGACTATTGGGAGAGACAGTGGGGCCCCCGGGTGGTCCAGCTGGGCGCGAGGTGTGGGTAGGCGAGGGCCCAGAGGCGGGCTAAGATTGGAGCCGCGGAGGAAGACGGGCAGGCCTGTTGGCCAATGGGTGGGGATCAAGGGCGGGGCTCCGAAGAAACTTGCGCGACTGGCGCTAGAGGAACTGAGGGCGTAGCCCGGAGGATGACGGAGATTGGCTAAGAAACAAAGACTGGCAAGTCCGGCGGCCAGTCGTAGGGGTCGTCGGCCGTGCGCCGGGACAAGACTTGGAGCAAAGCAAAGTGCAGAATTTGGCCCTGGACGCGGTGGCCGGAGGTGGCCTCGAGCGTCCCACGCAGGGTCTCCTGAGGCTGTGGCGAAGTCAGACTCTCTGGCCACCCAGTGCAGAAGCAAGACCTCCAACTTAGGCCGTGAACTTGGCCATCACGGCCGAAGGACTCGTGAATAATTCAGTTCTTTACCACCCACTATTCCGCCGCAGATGGTACAGAGAGGACAGAGGCTCGATGGAGGTCACTCAGCTGCAGCGCAGGGTAGTGCGAAGACGTGGAGACAGGTGGAATCCTACGCACGCGCTTTAGGATTTTCTGAAAATGTTTGATTTCTCCGAGTTTAAGCTTTCTCTTCCAGGGATCAAATTACATCCGGGCCACCGCCCTGCTAAGCGTTTGGTGAATAAACCGAATCCTAACCACAAGCCCGTGAGGTCAAAGCGACCACTGGCTCTATTGTATAGAAACCAGAGCACAGAGAGGTCAAGCTCCTTGCCCTCGGTCACACAGCACTTCAGCAGGCTCAAAGTAGCCTACTTTTTGGAAAAGGGGTGGTAAAGACCCCGCCTGTCAATGCAGGAGATATAAGAGATGAGGGTTCTATTCCTGGGTCAGGAAGATCCCCTGGAGGAGGGCATGGGAATCCACTCCAGTATTCTTACCTGGATAATCCCATGGGCAAAGGAGCCTGGCGGGCTATAGTTAATAGGGTCGCAGAGTCTGACATGACTGAAATGACTTAGAATGTTCGCAAGGCAGTGTGAGAGCTCAGCCACTGGGGGCCTGAGTGACCAGCCACTGGCTGACGACACAACTTTGAATAAGTCCCTCAGATTCCTCATGGGACAATGATTCGTACGTACATCTTGACCTTTCCTCTCTGGGACTGCTCCTCTGGGAGAACTTATATTCCAGCCCTCCCCTTGACCTTCAAGTGAAAACCTTTCCCCCCTCTGCAGGTTACATCTGGCCTGTGAGCCCCAGCTTTTCTGTGAGGTGCAGGGTCATGGGATTCTTTGCAGATAGGGAAGCAGCTGCTGTCCAATGCTAGGCTGTGTCATTGGCACCTCTCCTGAGCCCACCCGTTCTCTGACTCACTAAGTGCCAGGGCAGAGAGGTTTACCAATGTTCCAGATATTGGCTCTTATTTCCTCTAGGTGTGGGCTGGAGTTGGTGGAGATCAAGTTCAGAGTCAGGGAAGCCTGGGAGAGAACAAGGTTGAGGTAGGCTGTGAAAATGGCTCACATTTCAGGGCTGTGCAAACCCCCTGCTAAGTACGTAATCCATAACTTCTCAAAGGGCCTCTGTAAAGAAACAGTGGGGGGCTCACAAGTGGGAGCCGCTAGCCTGGGCCTACCATCTGACTCCTGATATTCCCAGCATATTCCCACCTGAGCCTCTTCTCAGGCATCTCCCAATTGTGGTTTGCTTCCCCTACAACTTCCAGGCCCTGGTCTCAATTTTGCCCTCTGGAGAAGAGGAGGAAGCTGCGTGCTGAACACCTGCTGGGTGTTGGGTCTTTCCTGAGCCAGACACTTCTCAAACACCATCTCATGACCTGACTTCCAGATGCGGGTGATGATGCCCATTTTGCAGATGGGAAAACTGAGCTTTGTGCAACAAGTGTTTCTTGCTGGGAGGGTCCGGGGCTGGGTTTGAAACCCTGCTTTTCTTGACTTGCTAGCCACAGGAACTTCCGCAAGTGCTTCAAATTCCTTTGCCTAAGTTTCTCCAATTAGCTCCAAGGGTTGATGGGAATATTAATAAAATGAATGGAGGCAAACCACAACATGTTGACCATAGCAAGTGTTTGCTGAATGTTGGCTGGATAAACTGTTCTTTTCAGGGTCTCTGTTTCCCTCTCTGTAAATAGCACCTGATGGAATGTAGACATAGACCGACTATGGGTATGGTTTGCCATGCAAAGAGGGAGAAGTCCCCAGCTGCAGCACCCACCTGCTAGGTCCTGTGAGGGAGTCACCAAGCTCCTGGAAAGTTCCACAGCACCCCCAGGGACAGTGCCAACTGGGGCAAGGGTCAGGCAGTGGCCCTGGAGGTGCTTGCTGGGCTCTGGCTTCTGTTTGCTCATCAGCAAGCTGGTACTGGCCCACCTCTCAACAATGGCAGACAGTGCCTCTCAGCATCAGCAATAGACATCTCCCCACCACAGGCACCTTGGCTGTACCTGGCCAGGGTGCCCAGGGGACCCAGCTCTTCCCTGTCCGCTTGGCTTCCCCTGGGCAGGACACTGACTCTCTGCACCTCCAGTTCCCTCTGTCTCGGGAATCCCAGGAATCATCTGACACGAGGGCCATGAGCCAGGCCTGGGCACGGTGACAAGGGCTTAATCAACCAAGGCTAGAGAGCCATTTGCCCAAGGTCAGGTTAGCAACACTGGCAGCAGAAGAGGGGCATGGAGGCAGGCTGAGCCGGGTTCCCATCCCATCTTGGCCCCTCGAAAGCCGGCGAGTCTGCTTCTCATCTGGAAAATGGGGTTCCCAGGCCCTGCCTCTCAAAAGCGTTCACATGAGAGCAACGTTGTTCCTTTCCCAGGACCCAGGGCCCTTCCTTGACATCTTGGACACCACAGAGATGACAGTCAGGACTGACCAGTTCCAAGGCAGCCTCACTCGGTGTCCCAGAGGCTCAGAGAGGTCAGGCCCCTTCCTCAAATAGCACACGGCAGTAGAGGAAGAACTGAATGTGCCGGCCCCTCCCTTGCAGCAGTTTCCCCCTCAGCCCACATTTCTGTGGTCAAGGACAGGATAGAAGCACTCTTTAGAAGAGTGCTGTGTATCGCTTCTCGGCCTTTTGGCTAAGATCAAGTGTAGAAGAGTGCTGTGTGCCGGACACCCCGAGCCAGGCCACGCAGGGGGCCTTCTCCCTGTGCGGGGACACACTTAAGCCCATATCCAGATGAGGAGGCGGAGGGTCACCTGGGGGGGAGGGGAGGAGAGACTGGAACGTGGACCTGGTGGATCTCAGTGAAATGGCTCTTCAGTTGGAGGTGGGGTTCCACCCATCCTGGGGATGTCCAAACAGGCCCTGACCCACACCCACTGAAGGCACGCTCAGGCAAGGTGGGGAGGACTGATAGGCAGGAGCCGCCCTTCTTGAAGAAGGCTGCAGCTGTGGGAAAGCTGGACGGGATTCCAGGCGAGGGAACCAGGGCGACAAGGACAGAGGCCTTCCCTACAAGCACCCTGTGTATCTGTTCATTTACTCGGGTGTACATCTGAAAACACTGATGAGAAGTTGGTGCAGAGCGGAGAGACAGGAGCCTGCTCATGGGCAGTGGGCCGGAGAGGGGGAAGACAAAGAAAAGCATACAAGTGAGGTGACCTCAGATGGGGGCAGAGGTCAGGGATACAGCCCCGTGGTCATGGGGCACCAGGGCAAGAGGGCAATAGGGAATTTCTCTGAGAAGGCAACTTGTGAGCTGGAACCTGGTGCCAGGAAGGAGCCAGTCATGGGGAGGGTTGGGGAAGGATGCTCCATGCAAGGCATGACATGTGCAAAGGCCCTGAGATGGGGAGGCTGGAGTGACTGGAAATGTGATTAAAGGGGAACATGGGGAAGATGTGGGTGGGAGGAGGGTAGGGCCTGGAGGACAGTTTGGTTTCATGTGGAGGACAATGGGGAGCTACAGGAAGACTCAGAGTAGAGCTGAGGCAGGAGTTACAGGGCTGACACCGCAAGCTTCCCCAAAATGGACTAGCAGTACCCACCGCCCATGAGACAGATGGAGAAACAGGAGGCTCACAGGGCCTCCAAGGACACAAGACTGATCCAAAGTCTCATGGTTGGAGCCTGGAGCGGGTACGGATCATCCCACCCACTGGCTGAGTCCCCAATGAGCAAAGACAGGCCTGGGGAGCTGGGGCAGAGGTTCTCATCAGCCCCACAGAGCTGGCAGGGCCCTCCCCATCCGGAGGGGGGGTGGGACCCGGATGATGCTCCTCCCGCAACTCTTCCCGCGGGCCAATTTCCACCGGTGCCAGGGGCCTTCTGGGAAAGGGCTTGCACTGACTTCGAGGACTGAATTCAGACCTTTTTCAGCCTAGAGGAGGGGAATGGCAAGCAGGGTGGTGGGGACTTAGAGGAGTGAAAGGGGCTCCTGCCCTGTGGCCTCAGGTTGTCGGGCATGACGCCAGGAGGCCACACGGGGGCCTGGGGCGGCTCTGACTCTGATTGGAACATGGGAGATGCCCGGAGCTGCCACATGACCACACCGTGAGCCCGAGGGTGAATAAGGAAGAGAGCTGGAGTCTGCCAGGCACTGCTGCCGAGCGACACCTCCAAGACACCTGCAGAGGGTGGGTAATGGGGGCAGCAACAGGGACACCCACCTTACAGATGGGGAAATGGGTGCTCAGAGAGGGAGAGCTGGCAGCCCCAGCCAGCCAGCTACCAAGGACCTTGACACAGGCAGGTGGGGGAGAGCGCAAGATGATTCTCCTGGGGTGACTCGGGCGCTGAAGTGAGACAACTGGGTGTCTCCCATGCGCCCAGCTCTGCACCACCACCCTTTGGAGGGGGCTCTAGCCCCTCCCCTCTCCCCATTTTATGGAGGAGGAAGTCAAGGCTCAGAGAGGTTGTGTCACTAGCTCAAAGCCACAGAGCAGAGTGGGGGCCAGACACCAAGTGCTCCAGAGCCCCCAGGGCAGGGCACATCCAGGCACAGCGACGCTGGCACCCTCAGATCCCAAGTCTGACGATGACCCCAGCAGCCCACCCCTCTGAGAGTGACAGCAAATCATATATCCCAGGCTGTGCTCAAAACCCTTTGCTTTCCTCAGTGAAGCCATGACTTCCCCAACGCACACCCCTCTCCCGTGTCCTTTGAGGCCACTGGCTGCAGCCCCCACTCCCCATGGTGCTATGGAAGAGACCCCTCCATTGTTCAACCAACAGTCTTTTATTACCAGGCTCCACTGGCTGGTCTGGCACGTCTGGAGACCAACAAGCCTTGGTCCTATCCTCTGTTCAGCACGGCAAGGCACCTGTGATCCAACTTACAGATGACAGAAGCGATAGCAGGGATGAGAATGGACTTGCAGGAAGAGAAGCAGGATCCCTGCCCTGCTTTGAGATCGGCCAGTATGGTTTCCAGATTTCAGACAGACTTCCAGCTGGAAGCAACGCTGAGGGGGCACTTCTACTAGCAAAGGGCAGTGGGCTGGGGGTGGGGTGACACAGGGCGGATGAAGCCGATGCTCTCAGCAGGTGACTGAGTGGAAGAACGTGCAGAGGCGCTGAGACCCAGGGGCCACTTTCTGCCGTGCAGGTTCCTCACTAAGACTCCCTTCCCACTCCCTGGCCTCCACCTGGGACCAGTCAGAAAAATCCTCTTCTGGACGGGGGAGGAAACTGGGGGCAGAGTGGCAGGACACAGACTGCTGGCCTGCCCCCAGGCTGTTCCCGAGTCACACGACTCACCCAGAGTCACAGTGCGCACTGGGTCTGCGGTCACGGTGCCAGGTCGCCCTTCTGGCCAGTCCACAGCTCTCGGAGCTCAACATGGCAGCCCAGGTCCCGCAGGGCGGCCTTGGCCACGTCCTCACAGTCACGGTGGGTGGCTCGGGCTCGCGAGATGAGGGCCTCAGCCCCCAGGTCCAGGATGGGCTGTGAGAAGGCTTGGCTGCGGGCCACCAGGTTTCGGATCAGCATGCAGGCCTGTTTCTGGAAGGGAGAGCAGGTCAGTGGCTGTGAGTCGGGGGGGTGGGGCCCACTCTGACCCTGGGGTCATCATAACACAACATGACTGCCGGCAACATGCAGCGGGTGCCTACGCTATGACTCATCAAGCGAGACCCATGCCTCCACTTCAGCCTCTTGGCACCCTGGCTGGGCTGATCCCCCCAGCTCCCAGGTGAGGAGACTGAAGCTCAGGGTGGCCGAGTGTTGGGCAGGCAGGGCTGATTCCTCAGGTATGGGACTCAAAGTCTCTGATCAATGTCCTTGGGTGCTGGCAAGAGCCTGGCCGGGGCGGGAGGGCAGGGAGACAGAGGGCTGTGCCCAGGGTCCGTCAGTCAAGTACACTGTTGACTCATTCCGTTAGCATCCGGGCTCTCTGTCTCTGCCGGGCAGCAGTGCTGAGAAACACCCCAACATGGGAGAGCCCAGGAGGAGCAGGCGGAACGAGGGCCCGCCTGGCCAGGGTGGTCAGGAGTGGACAAGGTGATGGGCCAGCCGAGGGCACGGCATCCTAGAGGAGGGAGCCAAAGCCCCCCATGGGACTGAGCCTGGCGCGTCTCCAGACCAACCAGGAGGTCCCTGAGTCAGGATGGTACAAAAGGTGGGAGTGGGAGGACGGTGGGTTTCTGACAAGGGTGTGCATGGCCCCGTCTATGCTTCAGCTTGACTGACCTCCAAAGCAGCAGCCTAAGGTGGGGCTGGGAAGCTTCCGTGAATCCCAGCAGAGCCCCATCTGTGGGTCCACCCAACTCCTGACCCCCTCCCTCCATATCCCTCTAAAGAGACTGTTAGGAAAAGGAAAGATCAAATGCAAGAAGAGCAAAGGAACAGGAGAGAGGACAACAGCGGGCAGAGTTCAGCACGTTTTTGGAAGCTGGGATGGAGACGCAGGACACTGGGGGCTGAGAAGGAAGGAGGCCCTGGAGGCTTGGGTCACAGTGGTAATGGGCCAGGCCAAAGAGGACCTGCACCCTCCTCTCTGCCCACCCCCAGGACCTGCTGGCTGGCCTCTCGCCCCACCTGCCCACCAGGCTCCCGACCTCTCCACCTGTCGCCCATGCCTACTTGGACGCCAGCCTCCTGAGGGTGTGCCTTCATGGCCTGCAGTGCGGCCTGGGCCCCGCCGCCCTCCATGATGACGCGGCTGTTCGCTGGCTTGCGCAGGGCCAGGACGCACAGGGCTGCACAGCTCTGCTCGCACACCTGCAGGGTGGGTCACGGGGACGGCTGAAAGGAGGCAGACAGACCCCCCACCACCAGCTCCTCCAGTGAGTGCTCTGTGACCTCCCTGGGACAGACCACTGTCCCCCTACGTGTGTACCGACCAGCAGTAACGGAAACGGTACCGGGATGCATCAACCAAGCTCTTAGGGGTGACAGTCTCGCCCCACCCTGGCCCTCACTCACCCTGCCTTCAGCCTCTGGCTTGCTGGCCTCACCCTAGGCCTGGCCTGGCTTCCAGAGATGGGATAGGCCATCATGTGGATACAGGTACTGATCCGGCATTCCAGCCATGTGGCCCTGCCTGTGTGCCCCTGCCCTGGGGTGGGTACCTGGGGACTGGCCAGGTGCCGGGTCATGGCAGCCACAATGGACTCGGTCCCGCCGGCGCGGACGATGGCATCCTTCACATCATCGTTGCCTGCGATAGCTCTCAGAGCACTCAGCACCTGCTTCACCAAGTCCTGGAGAGACAGCAAAACACAGGTTATCCCCAGCAGCACCCGGGCATCAGGTGCTTGGTTGCTGGATGGTGGGAGGGGAGTCTTGAGGCGGGTGTGGGCCTGTTTCAATGTCTGCTGCCTGAACGCACAGGGGACCACTCCGGGGTGTGCAGGCAGCATGGAGCAGCAAGCTTATCTATCACTCGCTGTGTAGAGAAGGCAGGGGAGGCCTGGGCCAGGCCCTGTGGTTCTGGCCACCTGCATCCAGGACAGGCATTTGGGTGATTTTGATCACCTGCTCTAGACACACAGAGGGGCATGTGGCTCAGGTCAGCACCCACACAGGTGGCCTCGCTCAAGCATCACAAACTTCAGCTGCCCCTACCACACCCACTCTGCTTCTCTCACTCCTGATTGAAAATAAAGGTGTTAAAGGATGGTGAGAGAGGGTGGGTGGGTCTGTTTCCCCCTAAGCTTTAGTTCCTTCTCACAGGTCGTGACAAGCAAAAACCGAACTTTGATTCTGGGCTCTGCAGACAAGGCCAGCATGTTCTGATGCAAGCCTGTCTGGCTGACCAGGGCCCAGAGGGGCCGAGTTCACTGGGAGACCCAGAGCCTTTCCCAGATATCGAGAAAAACGACGACTGAAATTCAGGTGAGGGACTTCCCTGGTGGTCCAGTGGTTAAGAATTCACCTGCCAATGCAGGGGGCACGGGTTCGATCCCTGGCCTGGAAAGATTTCACAGGCCGAGGAGCAACTAAACCCGTGTACCCCAGCTACTGAGCGGTGTGCCCTAGAGCCTGTGCTCTGCAACAAGAGAAGCCACCACAGTGAGAAGCCCATGCACTGCAGCTCGAGTGACCCTGCTCACCACTGCAACTCGAGAGAGCCTGAGTGCAGCAATGAAGACAAAGAGCAGCCAAGAATAAAGAAGGGAAACTCAGGCAAAGGAACTTCACATCCTGAGACAGCTGTGGACGCCCACCTGGTGGTCATTGCAGTCAGCCAGCAGGGCCACCAGGACGCTGAGGCCCCCGAGGTCGACGACCTCCTGGCAGAACTCGTTGCGGACAGCCAGGCGGGACAGGGTGCTGCAGAGCTCACTCAGGATGCTGGGATTGTCGGGGAACACTGCAGAGTGGGGAGGGGGAACCCCAGGGTGAGAAGCGGAGAACCAGCCCTGGCTCTGAGCCGGCACTCCTGCTAGGAATCCCGAATCCGGCTTCACCAGGGCAGCCTGGCCTCTCTGCCTGGCTGGGTGGCTGCCTGTTGGGGTGGATGGATAAGGCAGGGGAGAGGAAGGACCACTGGGGGCTGCCCAGGCCTGCAGTGCCCCCTGCTGGCTGTTGGGGGAGACACGAGAACGTGCCTTCCCCTCCGCTGTGCCCCAGATAAATTCCAGAACAACTGATGATCTCAACTAAAAAAAGAAAAACCATAATAGTGCAATAATAAACCATCTGAGACTATTTTTATGATCTTGGGTTGGGAATGACCTTTCTAAGTGCAACAGGACAGCTAGAAACTGCAGAAGGACATATGGAGAGAGTTGACCCAGGCAAAAATTAAACGCAGACGCTGCAGACAAAGTTCAGAGGCACCAGGGAGGAGCGGCCTGCCTGAGGATGATGGTGGGGAGGAGGGTCAGGGAGTTGCCGGCGCGGGGGTGGGCGGTGGGTGGGCACGAAGAGCCATAATAACACAGAGCTCAGCGATGCTCAGTGTGGATGGCCCCCTGGCCAGGCCACAGCCCCCAGTGGCTCCCGGAACTGTAACCTGGGTGTGCCATGGAGATACTCTGGAGATGTGGTGACATCCATGACTAGCTGACTTTTAAGTATAGCAGATGACCCTTGATGGTCTGGGTGGGCCTCGTCCAATCAGCCGAGGGCCTTAAAAGGGAAACTGAGGTCTCCCTGAAGAGGAAGAAGCTTGCTAGCGGACTACAGTGTTGGCTCCTGCCCAAGCCTCAGCCTGCTAGGTAAGTCTGAAAGCACCACAACCACACAAGCCAATTCCTTGCAATAAATCTTTCTGTGTATGTATGTATACATGTATGCCAAAACACACACGCCTCCTACTGGTTCTGTCTCTCTGGAGCACTCTAACTGATATGTGTTAGTCGCTCAGTTGTGTCTAACTATTTGCGACCCCATGGACTGTAGCCCACCAGGCTCCTTTGTCTGTGGGATTCTCCAGGCAAGAATACTGGAGTGGGTTGCCATTTCCTTTTCCACTCACTGATATGAACCCCTGTAAATAAACAAGGAAGATGTAACCCACCCCTCAGAAAAGCAGCTCAACTTTGCAGCCGGTCAGGTCCTGTTTTCCCCCTCTCTGGAGGTGCAGAGGGGAGACTGGGGCAGGCCCCACTCCCCCACAGCCAGAGCCAGAGTCACACACACTGGCCTGGCAACAGAGTCACAGCCACAGGGCAGGCTGCAAAGGGAAACTCACTCTCCTAGCACCTTCTGTGTGCAAGACCCCAGTCCGGCCTTTTCCAGGGGATGCAGTGCCCAGGGGGCAGGAGTTTTGGTGCCCATCTGTCCGTGCTGTGACGTCCTATGGCTGGCTCATCGGGGCCACCTCGGAGTCAGGCACACGGACATGCACGAGAACTGGCGGCCAAGTATGAGGCAAAGCGTCAACCCCCACCTGGGAGCAGCCCCGGTGAGCGCCAGCAGCGCAGCCCCACCTCTGGGAAACAGCACCCTTACTCTTCCCTTTGAGGAGCGCGCCCCTCCCACTCTCAGTCTGTGCTGCTGGACAGAGGCAAGTGCTTCCCTAAATGGTTCTAGAGGTGAGCACAGGATGTGGTCCAGGCCAATGATCGCTGGCTTGGAACCCTCCTAGAAAAACTAGGTGGAAGGACAGCGTCCTGCTAGAGCTGTCATGCAGGTGGGACCGAACTGACAGATACGACTGGAGCCCGGAGCCAACCATGCTTGAAGCTGTCCTAAACCCTGACGCTTCACTCTTGCCATATCTACTCCTACCTTTGGCGGCCTCAATGAGCACCTTTAAGCCTCCATTCTCCTGCACGATCATCTTGGCATGGTCATGGGCGTGGCCGAAGGGCACACGGATGTCATCGTCAAAGGTCATGACACGTAGGGCCCAGCAAGCCTCCCGGACCACGTCGGCACAGTGGCTGTGCCGGGCGATGGCGCCAGTCAGCAGAGGCAGCACGCCGGCCTTCACCAGGCTCTGCCGGTTCTGCTCGTGCTTCAGGCAGGCGTGGCGCACACAGCGGATCCCGGAGCAGGTCACGTGGGCTGAGTCAGCATTGTGGGTCAGCGTGGCCACGAGCAGCTGCAGGCCCTGGGTGTCCAGGAGGTCGGGCTGGCCATCAGTCAGGGCAGACAGGGCATTGAGGGCCTGGAGGAGGAGGCCCTGGTCACTTGCTGCAGCCAACTTCCAGGTCTCCAGGAGGATGGAGTAGGCCCCCTTCTCGGCTGCCAGAAAGCGGCAGGCTTTCTGCTGCTTGCACTGCTCACAAAAGCGGGCAAGGTGTGTGGACGCCTCCTGGGGGTGCGAGCGGGCCACGGACTCCTGCAGGTCATTCAGGGCCTAGGGGACGTGGGAGAAACGTCAGCGTCAGCTCAGTCCAAAGAAGGTCACAGTGACAATGCTGGGCCCCAGTGGGATCCCTCTGCCTGGGATCTGGTCCTCGGTGGAAGACCTACGGGGCCAGTTCCAGCTGGGGCCGCTTCCACACCTGTGCTTTGAGAGCACTGACTGGGCTTAAGAGGCCAAAGAGAGAGACAGAGGCCGTGCTATCTCAGTGTCCCTGACAAGCAGCCACACACACAGAAGCACAGACATGAAACATTCCAGCCCTGGGCATCAGTGCATGAAGTCCCCAAGTGAGACCATCCAGCAGTACCGTCCAGTTGTGATTAGTCAACCCAGCAAAATCACCAGAAACAATAAAACGGCTATTATTTGGGGCTGTTTGTTAGGCAGCCATAACTAACTGACACACCCAACAACGGCCAGCTGTCTAAGGAAGGTGAAAGCCACCTCCACCACTTCTGCCCGTATCATATGCCTCCTGCTTGCCTCTCTCATTCACTCTACAAGTATTTACTGAGGAACTGCCCAATGAAACCACACTGTACACATGGCTGGTTTACCCATGCGCAACTCTAAGCACTTGGGGGAAAAAATTATAATGAGAGACAACAATTTGAACGGGACAGACAAGTCTAGTGGCCACTCAGTGCCATAACTTTGGGACCTGCCTCAGCTTGAGCCCAAGATGAACCCGCGCACCTAGAGCTTATGACATTATTTGCATCCAGCCCTAAGGAGAAGGGGTCTACAGATACCATCAGCCCAAAGGGCGCAGATGTGGCCTCAACTGCCACGACAGTCGGCAACCCACTCCAGCACTCTTGACTGGAGAATCCTGTGGACGGAGGAGCCTGGTGGGCTGCTGTCCATGGGCTTGCACAGTGTTGGACACGACTGAAGCGACCTAGCATGCATGCATGCATGCCATGATAGTCAACAATGCCTGCCAGCCAACCCTTGCTGAGCTCAAATTTGTGGACTTAACTAAGCATACGTTATGATGAAATTGAATATTAAGGAATTAGTTAAAACCAGAATGTGTGACTTGAATAAACATTTCTTAAAAGATACACATACAAATGGCCACTAAGCACATGAAAAGATGCTCAACGTCACTAATCACTGCTGCTGCTGAGTCACTTCAGTCGTGTCCGACTCTGTGCGACCCTATGGACAGTAGCCCACCAGGCTCCTTTGCCCACAGGATTCTCCAGGCAAGAATATTGGAGTGGGCTGTCATTTCCTTCTCCCACTAATCACTAGGGAAATGCAAATCAAAACCACAATGAGACACCATCACACCCATGAAGGTGGCTACTGTTAAAACAAAGAAAAAGAACATAACAAGTGTTAGGAAGGATGTGGCAAAAACTGGAACCCTGTGTTGGTGGGAATATAAAATGGTGCACCTTCTGTGGAAAGCAAGTTCAGTGGTTTCTCAAAAAATTAAACCAAGAGATCCAGCAATTCTAGACACATACCCCAAAGAACTAAAAACCAACTCAGAAATATGTTGGCACACCCATGTTCATAACAGCGTTATTTACAACAGCCAAAAGGCAGAAGCAACCCAAATGCCCATCAGTGAGTGAATAAACAAATGTGGTGTTTCCATAAATGGAATATTATTCAGCCATAAAAAGGAAAGAAATTCTGACAAATAGTACAACCCAGATGTACCTTGAAGACATCAAGCTAAGTGAAATAAACCGGTCACAAAAGGACAAATACTGTATGATTTCCCCTAGGTTCACATCCAGGGCTGCCTCCTCCCACTTCTCTTTTTATCACTACTTTCTTTTGCAGCTGGGTGAGTCACTTTTTCTCTTTGGATCTCAATTTTCCCATCTGTTAAATGGGGATGATAACCCCACCCTTGCAGGTATCTTTGGGCTAACAACTGAGATGGCACAAAGCAAGTGCCTGGCACAGAACTGAATTCACAGATGGTTCTCAATAAACACTACAACTTTCTGCTGTTTTACCAACAGCTTACCAGTTTGATGGATGACCTTAAGGAAAAGACTGAACCTCTGTGAGCTGTATTTTCCTTGTTTGGGTCACGGTAGAGTGAGGGCAGGTTCTGGGTCTCTGTTAACCTGTCAGAAAGCCAGGAATGACGTACTTACCTCACACAGGCCAGTTTTAGTGTGGCAAGGGGGGGCTATAACGTGCCAGGAAACAGTGGATGCTCAATGAGTGACAGCCTATGATTGCACTCTCCTTTCCTGGGATTCCTGTCCATTTTACTGAGCAAACTCAGAGCTTGGCAGGCCCAAGAGAGGTTCCTCCAGGGGGTCCTCCAACCCAAGGCTCCCAACACCAGGACAAACACGAACACTGTCTGCCCCTTAGGCCTAGAGGGCTATCCCTTCCCTGTCCACTCTAATCCCAGAATGTCACACGTGGGTGGGTGGGCAGAGCATGGGGCCCCCAAGAGGCCCTCAGACATTGACTAGGGGAAATCATACAGTATTTGTCCTTTTGTGACCAGTTTATTTCACTTAGCTTGATGTCTTCAAGGTACATCTGTGTTGTACTATTTGTCAGAAACCCTAGCTGCACACTCAGGCTTGCCTGTGCTTGCTGGGCTGGCTTGGACCTTCTGAGTCTGTGCCTGCCATCTGGGAAAACGGAAAAAAGTACTCCCAACAGAGTAATGAGGTGACGCAGGATCACACACGTGAGGCCCAACGTGGGCTGCCCGCTCCTACCTGCAGGATGTCATGTATGGGATCCTGGGGTCCATCCGCAGAGACTTTTGGGGTTATCTTTACAATGTTGCTCAGGTCAACCCCTGTGGGAGGGTGGGAAGTCAGGAAACAAGAGAAAGTCGTCAACCCTGAGGGCCTGCCGGAGTCAAGCTGGTGTCCCTTCAGCTGAGACCACCCTACTCTGGAGGCCTTCTGGGATCTGCCCAGCTCGCCACCCCAACCCTCCCTGCCTGGGCAGGGCCCAGCAGCCATGCCTACGTGGGGTGTGGGGTCTCTGCACCTTGGCCCTGTCCAGCCAATGGGAGCAGAGGAGCAGTGAGGATGCACACCAGTGCTGCAGTGAGGGATGTACTCTGCCTGGTAGGCTCAGAGGGGAGTGCAACCTGTGGTCTCCTCCCTGGGGGCTCCCACTGGTCTTCACCCTGGCTGCGTCTGCACCCTTGCTGGCAGACCCAGAAGAAGCCCCCACTGTGCAGAACACGTCTAGGTACCCCTCCCGTCCCTGTCCAGGGTTTAGTCCCTACTCTGTGCCCAGGATGCCAGCTCCTGACCTGGAAGGTCGGATCCCCGGACTTCCTTGCCCTCTGGCGTCTGATTGGGTTTGGCCAATGGGAAGCTGGATCTGAGATCAGAGGCAGGAGGAGTGGGAGGATAGGGTGTTCATTCCCAGGTTCCTGCCTCTGCCTCTGTCAGGTGATTCCCATCGCTTGCCATGGCCTGTCATGGGAGAGGGGAGGTCCTGCTGTGGGTAGCACGGTCTCCCAACCCTGCCCACATGATTGCAAACAGCTCCCTCTTAACCATTCTCCTCCACAGTCTGGCTAGGACATGCTACCTGTTTTCAGAGGCTGGTGACCAATACCCCTTCTTCCTCCATGAACTCACACTGGGGCGCAGGTGGGGCAGGGTGGCAGGTGGCCGTTTCTTCGGGGGGGGGGGTCAAGAAAGGTCTCTTCAAGGAAGCGACCATTAAAATGAGACCCACCTTGAAAGACCCAGCCCTGTAGATGTCACGGTGCAGTCCAGGCGAGTTAGAGGGTAGGCATCAGTGAGGTGGGAGGGGGTGGCCAGCCCGCTTGGGTCACAGTGTAGAGAGAGGACAGCACCCGGGGCAGTCATGCCAGGAAGGATGTGTTCACGGCAGGACACCATCTTTTACATATTAGGAGCCATGGATGGGACGTCCCTGGTGGTCCAGTGGTTAAGACTCCGTGCTTTAAACGCAGGGAGCATGGGTTTGATCCCTGGTCAGGGAACTAGGATCCCATGTGCCAAGTGGTGTGGCAACAACAACAACAAAAGAGCCGTGGACTGAAGGCAACCCTGAGGCAAAGAGCCAGACTGGCGCTGAGACCGAGGCACATCGCCCTACCTTGGGATTCAAACTGCTCCACGGCCTCTCTCACCGCCTCCTCCGGCCCCATCTCAAACTCCTGGATGTTCTCACCAACAGCTGCGTCAAAGGTCTCCTGGGTGATGCGCTTGGAGGCCATCTTTATCTCCTCCACGTGGGGCCAAGCTGAAAAGGTAGAAGTTAGACTTGCTGAGGGTCAGAGGGCAACTGAGAACCTGGCCACCGTCTAGAGAGCGTCTTCCAAGAGGCCAGAGCCTGTAACTGTCTTGGAAAAATTCTAACAGCCTGAGTCACAGGAAAGGGTGACATCCCAACAGACAGCCTGAGTCACAGGAAAGGGCGATACCCCAACAGCCAGAGAACATCTAGAAGTACAGAAGAAGGCAGGTAGTCTGGTGCATTTTATCTAACTGGGGCATGTTAATACAATATGCCTTTATGGTAAAAAGTTGCTGCTGTTGTTTAGTTGCTAAGTCGTGTCCGACCCTATTCAACCCTGTGGACTGAAGCCTGCCAGGCTCCTCTGTGCACGGGATTCTCCTGGCAAGAACACTGGAGTGGGCTGCCATTTCCTTCTCCGGGGACCTTCTGGGCCCAGGGATCGGATCCCCATCTCCTGCATTGGCCGGTTGACTGTTTTACTGCTGAGCCACCAGGGAAGCTCCAACAGTGAAAAGCAGCAGTAGTAAAATAAAGGTAAAATAATATCTTAATAATATATGTTGTGGAATTTCCCTGCTGGTCCAGTGGCCAGGACCCTGCACTCTCAGTGCAGGGGGCCTGGTTTTGACCCCTGCTCAGGAAACTAGATCCCACATGCTGCAACTAAGAGTTTGCATGCCAAAACTAAAACGCCCACTTGCCACAGTGAAGATCAAAGATTCTGCCACAGCTGAGACCTGGAGCAGCCAAATACATAAATAGTGAAAAAGTGATAATAATATTATGGTGTATGTTATGTGATTATATTATAATAACATTATAAGATAAAGATATACTACTCGATTATACCGTTATGTACTTTATATATAATTATATAATGAAACAATGTTATCACAGCATACCATGGCACTAATAAAATATAAATGAAATTAATAACGATGTTAAGTAATTAAAATTAATATTAAATCATACCTATTACTTGTTACTTTTTAGACATTTAAATTACTTTTTATTATTTTTTTTATTGCTAATAATAAATAAGTAAATTAGAAGCTAATAGAAATAGTTACCTGTAAGAGGAGGTAGAGAAAAGGGTGGTGAGAGCAGGAATAGAAGCTGGATTATTCTCTCTTAACGTACCTTGCTTTAGAGGGTTGAATTTGGAACTCAGGTAAATGATTTACGTGATTAAGAAAAAAATATGCCAAAATAAAAGCAATCCCTAAAAATTAACAGCAAAATGAAACCCATGAACCTAACAGTATGTCTATGTGGATGAGATCATTTCAGGCAATTTTAAAACACAGTGATATGACTGCATATTCTAACTGGGATCTACCCTAAAGATGAAAGTGAAAGTCGCTCAGTCACGTCCGACTCTTTGCGACCCCATGGACCTGTGGAATTCTCTAGGCCAGAATACTGGAGTGGGTAGGCTTTCCCTTCTCCAGGGGATCTTCCCAATTCAAAAGATAGAACTGCAAAAGAAAATCTTCAACAGTTTTCAGTAATCATGTTATTGGACACCTCATTAGTAATATTATTTGGAAATGATTACAGATATAGTAAATAAGTAATGATGTTTATACCACGAATAATCAGCATAAAAGAAAATAAGATTTTGACAAAATCAGGGAAGTAAAAACTCAGAACTCCTAAATTTGAACTGGAAATACGACATGAACTCATTTTCTCTTAAGCAAATAAAGAACCAATTTTCTATTAATATGAACTGAAAATGCCTGGAGAAAATAATACTACCACGCAGCAGTGAGCACCCTGAACACCAAGTGTGGTCTCTACCATTTCCCACCAAAGAAACCAGGGCTCTTGGAATAAGAGTTGATTCCAGTTTTAGGCAGGAAACAGGCCAGAGGAGCCAGGAGCATCAAGTGAGACCAGAAAGCAAAGAAGCATCTAAAGACCACTGGGGTCATGTCAAAGGATTCAGGAGCCAACCCTCTGGGGCACCACCTAGCTAAAGATGGGATAAGTGAGCATTAAAAAAAAAGACTACTGAGCCCACAAGCCACAACGAAGATCCCGTGTGCTGCAATGAAGACCCCAAGCACCCAAATAAACAAACAAGTATTTTAAAAAAATTTTTTTAAAGGACACTCTCTTATACATTCACAGCAAAACTGAAATTTAACACAAGAGATTTAACACTGACAATGATGCTATTTTCTAACATACAGTACACGATGGACCTTCTTGGTTACTGTAATATCGTCTTTTAGAACAATTTTGTTTTTTTCTGGTCCTGGGTCCATTCCAGAATCATGTGTCACAGAAAGAACAGAAACTGTATTAGGGAGATGAGGCAAAGATGGCAGCAGGCTGATGGCACGGGAATGTGCAAATGTGGGCTGTGGGGGAACAAGCCACCCAAGCCCTCGCTTGTCTCTGCGGAGGCAGCACAGGACGTGACTACTGCACCTGTGTTTGGGCAGAAGCTCAGGGTCAGGTGGGGGAGGACAGGCTCCAGGGCAAGCGGGAGCAGTGGGGCTGTTGGTCAATTCTCATGTGTGACACAGGGACAAAGAATCTGCCTCACAGAATGTAGTGAAAATTCAACCCGCCAATTTCACAAAGCACTGAGAACAGGATTTGGCACAGAGCTCAATAAACATCACTTAGTTGTTCTTTTCCTCTTTTGCTTAAAAGGTGCTTCGACCAGTTCCTTAGGAGTAGGGGATTTTCGGGACTTAAATGCCTTGCCTCTCTCCCTTGCAGATCTCCTCCTCTTTATTTCCCAGAACAGGGAGCCTGTTCAGCAGTTGCTAAGTATTTCCAAATCAAAGCTGGAGGAAAAGAATAAGGATTTTCTGTTTCAAGATAAAGAGTTTCTCCAACCTGATGGTCTGTGTGCTGCAATGAAAGATCCCGCATGAGAGAGTGAAGATCTTGGTGCTGCAGTTAAGATCCGATGCAGCCAAATAAATAATTTTTCTTTTTAAAGATACAAGAATTTCTCAGTGGGGAGCCTGCTCTGGTGAGGGGAAAGGGTCCTGGCCAGCTCTGGGGCTGGGTGCTACTGGGGGGACTCTGCTTCTGGCTCTGCCACCACATGTTGCTTCCACCACCCTGGCCATGCTTCAGACCCAAGTGGGCCAATGTGGAGAGGCCACTGGGTCACAGAAGAAATCATAAAGGGGAACATCACTGTGCCTACTTTAAGGATGACGAACCTGAAGCTCAGAGAGGCAGCAAGAATCCTGGCCAAGACCCTGTTCTGTCTCATTAACACTTTCCCTCCACCGAGCTCCTCTGCGGAGCTTCCACCTGCTTGTCCAGGCTGCCTCCTCACAGGAGCCTTCTGTGGCTACTCAGACAGAGCCTGTGTACCCTCAGCTCTTCCCAACTCAGGAACCTCTCTCTGCACAGCCCTGAGATCCCTGGGCTAGGGAGGTCAGTGTCTGGCTCTGGAACAACCACTTCCGAGTCCTTCGAGGTCCCCTAGGTCCAGCACAGCCTGTGTGTGGGGCTGAGGGCAGCGATGAAAGTACAAGGCTGGAGCTCATGAGAAAGATGGTGCCTGGGAATGGTCACCTGGGGGTCACCTTGGGGACAGCGCAGGCCAGGAAAGGAGAGAAACAGCATTACCAGCCTTCATGCTGCGTCCAAGGCAAGCTGGGCCCCGATATTCATCGCAGCACTATTTACAACAACCAGGACCTGGAAGCAACCTAGATGTCCATCAGCAGTTGAATGGATAAGGAAGTTGTGGTACACAGACACTATAGAATATTACCCAGCTATAAAAAGGAACGCATTTGAGCCAGTCCTAATGAAGTGGATGAATCTGGAGCCTATTATACAGAATGAAGTGAGAAAAAGAAAGACAAATACTGTATAGTAACGCATATATATGGAATTTAGAAAGACGGTAATGACAATCCTACATTCAGGGCAGCAAAGGAGACACAGATGTAAAGAACAGACCTTTGGACTCAGTGGGAGAAGGCAAGAGTGGGATGATTTGAGAGAACAGCATTGACGTATATTACCATATGTAAAATAGATGAACAGTGCAAGTTTGATGAATGAAGCAGGGCACCCAAAGCCAGTGCTCTGGGACAACCCAGAGGGATGGGGTGGGGAAGGAGCAGGGGTTCAGGATGGGGCGGCACATGTATACCTGTGGATGATTCATGTTGATGATGTATGGCAAAAACCATCACAATATTGTAAAGTAATTATCCTCCAATTAAAATAAAAAATAATATCACTTTCACTTTTCACTTTCCTGCATTGGAGAAGGAAACGGCAACCCACTCCAGTGTCCTTGCCTGGAGAATCCCAGGGACACGGGAGCCTGGTGGGCTGCCGTCTATGGGGTCGCACAGAGTCGGACACGACTGAAGCGACGCAGCAGCCGCAGCAGCAGCAGGGAGGAGGGAGTTATCAAGGCTCCCAACTAACAGCCCGCTTCCCTCTCTAAGCCACCGCTCTGCTTATCAAGAACACAGTGCCCTCACAAACCACGGGCCCTGAATGATTAATCCTCCTCCGGCTGCACACCCACCTTGGTTCAGGTGGCATCAGCTGCTTCCTCCCAGCCGTACCCAGTGCTTCTGTTCTCCACGAGGCAGCCAGAGGGTGAATGGAAAGCAGAGACCATCTCACTTACTTATTTAAAACCCTGCAGTGGCTTCCCAGCCTTCTCTGAATAAAATCCAGTCTCCTTACCAACACTTGTTTACCTAGACCTCCTCACCTGTGCCTTCCCGCTTCTTTCTCATTCTTCCCAGCTACCCGAGGGACATCCTTCATAAAGCAGCCCTCGCTCTCCTACTGCATCACTCTCTCTTATTATTTTAACATTATCTCAACACGGAGTGAAATGTTTCTTCTATTTATTTGCTTTTACTGCTCTAGCCTCCTCCCTAATGAAATTTAATCTGCATGAGAGCTGGAGCTCGTTTTATTAAATACCCCCACTACCTAGGATGCGGTCGGGCATGCAGCAGGCATTAAGTACCTATATAGGTAGTGAAAAAATGAATACATGAAAACGACAGGCAGAGAAGTGAGCAATTTTGTCCACGGGCGGCTTCCGTAAGTCTATCATTTACCCAAAGCCAAGTCGTCGAAGGGCGCGCCCCCGTCCCTAATCCGAGCCCGCGGCGTCCACTCCCGGCTCCTCGCGCGAGGGGGCTCGGCGGCCGCTGCTTCTCGCCGGGTCTTCGGGGCCACGTGGGGAAAGGGTGCGGTTCGCGGCGGTGCCCGGCTGCCCCGCCCCCGGCCCCTTTCGGCCGCCGTACGTGCGCAGGCGCTGTGGCGAGGCCGCGCCTCGGCCTCCGTCAGCCCTGTGAGCCGCTCTCTGGGTGACCAAGAGTGACCGCGAGTACACGTAAAGCTGAGAGGGCCAACAGGTTTGCGGCGTCTCTGTCGCCTTTTTCGGGTCGCTGCCCGTCGCCGCCGGCCCAGGGAGAGAAATTGTTGGCCTCGAGAGTGTCCGCCCTGCAGGTTGGGCAGTGCGCCTGCGCGAGAGGCTCTGCCGCCTGCGCCGCCGCCTTGAGGCTCGGCCGCGGCCTGCGCCTGCGCGGCGCGGCGCTGCGGAGACCGTTGGTTTATTTGCATGTCCCCGCCTCGCGCGGTGGCGGCGGCGGGTGAGGCGCCTGAGGCGGTGGCGGGGGCGGCTCCGCGCGCGGTGGGCTCGGGGTGAGGCCCGGGCCCAGGCGTTGTCGGCGGGTGGGCCCGGGGGTGCGCGGTTTGGGCTCGATCCCGGGTCCCCACGATGGCGCAGCGGGCTCGGCCCTTGGACTGCGCGGCGGACGCATCGCGGCCGGGTCGGCCTGGGGGGGCGATCCGCGGCCTTCGAGGCCCGACGCCCCCTTTTCTTCGACCTCAAAGGCCGAGAGGAGGCGGGCCGCGCCCGAAGGGGTTCTTTCGTTCGTTCATTCATTCAGCCTGAGCCGGGAGCGGCCCCTCTGGTGGGGTGATAACGGCTGCGGGGCGCCGACTCCGCCTCTTTAGACATTTTTTTAACTGGTTCGATCCCCACAGCAACCCTTACCGTGAGCTGCCCGTTCCATAGATGGGGAAGTGGAGGCACGGAGAGGTTAGATCACTTGAATTGATCCTGGGCCACCTGGCCGGAACCCCCTCCCGTTCTATAGCAGAGAACAAGGGGGGCCAGGGAAGAGGCCTGAAGGGTAGGGAAAGGAGGTAATGGTTATAAGAAATGACTGTCAGGCAGGGGCAGGCTTGGGTTTTGAGGTGGAAGGAATATCTTGCTGGGTAAGGACACCACCACTGGATTTCTCAATATTGCTTCTCAGTCTTTTTCTAATCAGTTTTAAGGGCTTTGTCCCCACAACCAGTGTCCTGTTTGCCAGGTTCCAGCCCAGGCTGGTTGACCTTGGTTGGGTCACTTAGCCTGAACCTCCCTTTTGCACTTTTGTGTCATTTCATTCATAATGGGCCCCACTTGTTTATTGGATTGTTGCAAGAAGTGTTGTGGGAGTCCCTCCCCTTCAGCAGGAGCTGGCACAGAGCAAGCTCTGTCAGTAGGTCATTGTCACTAGTCCGGGATTTCTCCCCTCACTTGCTGAGACGCCTCTGTCAGAGGGGAAGTTAGCTCTCAGAGCCTCTTCGCCGTGTCTGTAGAATAGGAAAATAGAAATGGGAAAAATCATGTCTTTCCTAAACATCATTTGTAAAGGTTTATGCTCCTGATAAGTGTGTTGCTTAAACAGCCTCATCTTACTCCTTCTTAGACAACACACACCTGTGACGTTCATGTGGGCAGAGCTCCCTTTAAAATAAACCAGCCTTCCTCTGAAATGCCATACCAGATTATGGGTCACTGCTTGGTTACTCTGAGGATTAAGTGGAATAGATCAAGCTTTGTGAGCGTTAGTTGTCATTCTTAGTGTCTTTCCCTGCCTCTTCTCATTACAGATCAGAGAAACATGGCAGCAAGGAGAATTGCACAGGAGACTTTTGATGCTGTATTGCAGGAAAAAGCTAACCGATATATGGATCCCAGTGGTGAGGCTGTAGGTGAAACTCTTCAGTTTAAAGCTCAAGGTAAATTAAAGTGCGTGGTTTTGGGGGGAGTGAGGCAGGTGGATGGAGCATGTATTTAGAATTGGGGCCCAATCTGCAGCTCCTCAGATTTTACCTTCTTAAGTGGAGATAAAATTTTCTCTTGGTCCACCTGTTAAATCATGTAAAAGGAGATATTGTCATTATCCAGAGCTTCTCCCCAAGGCACCTTGCCCCACCTAAAGAAGGGTTCTTAAATAAATTGCCTGACTCCATGTCCACTATCACTACCCAGGTTTGAGCTCTTAATCAGGTCTTACCTGGATTATTGCAGTAATCTCCTCCTGAAATGTCTTTCAGTTTCTGGCTTCATTCCCTCAAATCTTCTCTCCCCACAGATCTGTTAGTGCTAACTTTGCAGGACCAAGGCCAGGCTTAGGCTCTTGGGGCTCCCTATTTTGGTTTTACATCCTCAGACAAGTGCGGGAGCAGCCAAGTAACTGGTGTGCAAGACAGGAGGGCCTTGGAGCCTTGTGGAGCTGCTGAATGTAGGCCCTGCCTGAAAACATTCCTTTTGCAAAGTTTTGAAGCATCATGTCAGCAGAATAAAAAATGGGCCTAGTGTAAATGGCAAGACAGCTTGGAGGTCCCGCCCCACAGTGCATGAGGCTCCTAGCTCTCATCCTCTGCCTTAGGCCTGTTGTTTCACTGATACTGTGTGCTTGTCTGTGTTGTGAATCCCTCATCTCAGCTCTGTGTGATTGATTCCCTCAGTCAGTAAGTCCTAGTCCACAGGTGTCTTCCGCCAGGAGGCCCAAGTGGGCCTGGAGATTGATTGTACACTGTGTGCGTGATGCCCTGCTATGGGCTGGCCTCCTTTGGGCCTGTACTGTTTGCTGCTGCACCAGCCCTTGAGCCAGCCTTGGTGTAGAGAAGGCTTCCTCGGTGCTGGCTGCATGAGTCTAAGTGCTTGGGGTGGGGATAACTTATTATGTGCTTTGGACCCAGAGAAACTGAGGCTTAGAAGGTGTCTCCAAAGTCTTGAGTTTTCAAAAATTGTATAAGCAGCAGACAAAACCATTCCTGTTACAAAAGATTGGAAGGATTAAGTAGTTAAGAACAGAATGTCGGGACTTCCGTGGCCATCCAGTGGTTAAGACTCCACACTCCTAAGGCAGGGTTTGATCCCTGGTTGGGGAACTGAGATCCCACATGCCACACTGTGGGGCCAAAAAAAAGAACAGGGTGTAAAAAGCCTCTTTGCTGCTTCCTTATTCCTTGGAAGTAACCATATCTGTGGTGTTTTGTGTATCCTTTAATTCTTTTAGCCATATATGAATCCTGAATACTTCATGTGTGTTTATATATATACATATGTGTGTGTGCATATGTACATTGATACACATGTATATGCAAAAACACGTGTATGTGTGTATATATATATTTGGAGATTTGAATTGGTTTATCTTCTCTAGAGACTCAAACTCTAACACATATCTTAAGTTATCTCAAGAAAGGTTGGGGGCGGGGGAGACTCTGAACCCAGTCTGATGCTGGATGGTTCTGGAACCATCTCTGTGTCATAGAGCTGCATGGTCCATTGGTCTGCCTCTCTCTCTCTCTCTGCTGCATTTTTCTGAGGCCTTGTAAACCAGGTCCTGTTGGGCAGAATCCAGTCACCACTCTTCCTCTAATGCTCCCACCATAACCAGGCCATCAAAAACCATCAATATCTGCATTATCTTGGTGGACTCCTTGCTGGAACTTCCACTCTTGCCCCTTGCAGTCTGTTCCCCACACAGAAGCCAGTGAGGTTGTCCCTTTGCTCCAACCCCCCATGGCTTTCTGTCTCATTCATGGTAAACTCTGGAGTCCTGTCGAGGGCCTGGGTTGATCTGGTGTGCACCCACTTCTGTTTGCATCACCTGTCATAGTAGTTCACTAATTTTGCTACATGTTAGAATACTTTGGGAGCATTTTAAAAGTCCTCATGCCCAGGTCACACCTCACCCCAGTTAATTAAATCAGAATGCCCCAGGACTGCAGTGTGCAGCAGAATCTAGGTGCTGCCTCCTTACCACTTTGTCCCTCCTTCCCTCTTCCATTCTCACCGCATTTGTCCTGTACTCATCTCAGCTTACACTCACTCTCCCTCTACCTGGTAGACTTTCCCCATAACTGCACATTCTGACCCCTCACGCCAGGCCTCTGCTACTCAGATACCTTGTTGTTAGAGCTGCCCACACTGACCAGCCTGTTTAAAAATGGCTTTCCCTCTTCACATTCCCGCCGGTTTGGCATTTCCTTACTCCTGAAGAATTTTTTGTTTATTATTTGGCTTCCTCAACTGAAGAGTCCAGGAAAGTAGGGACTTTGCTGTGTCTTTTCCATGCTATAACTTCAGGGCCTAGAACAGGGCCCATATACAGTAGGTGCTTAGTAAGTACTTGTTGGACAGATAAACTTGGATTTATAGAAAGCCCTTGTTTCCTGTGGCGTGTTGACCCGTCACTACTTCTCTCTCTTTTACGATTGACTTTTTGCCTCGGTAATGGATCCTGATTCAGAAAGTAAGAAAGGCGCTCTGTGCAGATGTCTCCCTGAGGCCCTCTGTTCCCTTGTGCCCATAGTTCTCTTCTTTTTTTGACTCCTTACGGTTTCTTTTTTCTTTTTGGCTGCGCCATGCTGCATGTGGGATTTTAGTTTCCTGATCAGGAACTGAACCCAGGTTCTTGGCAGTGAAAGCGTGGAGTCCTAACCACTGGACTGCCCGGGAATTCCCCTTTCCGTTTCTTTATGCATGAATGAACAAATGCAAACAGAGTGTCCTATTTTTCTCATTTCTGCACAGAGGAGGACAAAAGCACATACTGTTCAGTTTCCATTGTGGTTTCTGTTGTTGTGGCCTGTTTAACTTTTGCCTTCCCTCTTACTTGCTCAGTCTCTTTTTTCAGGTATTGGTTGGCTTAATGACCCTTTCTGAGGGAGCCCGTCAGCCACCTTTGGATCAAGTGCTCAGCTAAGGTCCAGCCAGCAGTGGTGGGTGCGGTGTCAGATATAGCTCCCGCCTCAGTGGCACTGTGGGCCAAGAGTTCCTCATAGGAAGCAGGCAGCCTCTAGAAAACCTGTCTGCTGTGTGATAGTACACAAGTGTTCTGGTCACAGTAAGACCAGGTTATTTGGGAACCAAATGCCCATCCCTGAGTCTAAAAGAAGGCTTGTAAAACAGAAAGTGAAGTGAAAGTTGCTAGTTGTGACTAACTCTGCAACCCCATGGAATTCTCCAGGCCAGAATACTGAAGTGGGTAGCCGTTCCTTCTCCAGGGGATCTTCCCAACCCAGGGATCAAACCCAGGTCTCCTGCATCGCAGGCAGGTTCTTTCCCAGCTTAGCCACCAGGGAAGCCTTGTGAAACAGAGGTAGGGCAACAGATCTGAATGAGTGAGCTGCATTGCTGCCTTGCCTCCATGGACTATCGTCAGGCCAGATACAGGCCCAGGACTCATAGCTCTTCTGTTTGCAAAAGTAGAAACCTAGGTTTTTAAGTGAAACCACACATATTTTCCATGTGAGTTTCTAAAATGCACTCTGACTGGGAAAGCACCCTGCTGGTGGTCTGCAGATCATCCACTTGCAGCCTCTGGTCTGACACATACCTTTATGTTTCTTTTTGGATTGCTTATTTCAGATCTTCTAAGGACAGTCCCAAGAGCCAGAGCAGATATGTTTGATGACGTCCACAGTGACAGCAGGTACACTCTGGGTGCATCTGTAACTCATCCTCGAGACAGTGGGAGAGAAGGCCTGAGAGGTGATGTATTTCCAGGACCTTCCTTCAGGTCAAGCAACCCTTCTGTAAGTGAAGACAGCTACTTTCGCAAAGAATGTGGTCGGGATCTGGAGTTTTCCCACCCTAACTCCCGAGACCAGGTCTTTGGCCACCGGAAACTGGGACATTTCCGCTCTCAGGACTGGAAATTTGCACTCCGTGGCTCTTGGGAACAAGACTTTGCCCACTCAGTTTCTCAAGAATCCTCTTGGTCACAGGAGTGTAGTTTTGGCCCTTCTGCATTACTGGGGGACTTTGGCTCCTCCAGGCTGATTGAGAAAGAGTGCTTGGAGAAAGAGAGTCGTGATTATGACGTGGATCGTCCAGGGGAGGCAGACTCTGTGCTTAGGGGCAGCAGCCAAGTCCAGGGCAGAGGCCGAGGTCTAAACCTTGCTGACCAGGAGGGTGCTCTCTTGGGAAAGGGGGAGACTCAAGGCCTGCTCACTTCTAAAATGGGGGTTGGGAAATTTGTCATGCTGAGAAACGTGAGCACGAAAAAGGGACCCACTATGAGTCGTATCACTCCCAAAACTCAGGGCACTAACCAAATCCCGAAAACCACCTCAAGTCCTGACGTGACGCTGGTGACAAACCCAGGGACAGAAGATGTCCAGTTCCCCACGCGGAAAGTTCCTCTGGGGCTTGATCTGAAGGATGTCCGGCTCCCCAGGAGAAAGATGAGTTTCGACATCATAGATAAGTCAGATGTCTTCTCGAGATTTGGGATAGAAATAATCAAGTGGGCAGGATTCCACACCATAAAAGATGATGTTAAATTTTCCCAACTTTTCCAGACTCTCTTTGAACTTGAAACAGAAACATGTGCTAAAATGCTCGCCTCATTCAAATGCTCCTTAAAACCAGAGCACAGAGATTTTTGCTTTTTTACTATCAAATTTTTAAAGCACTCCGCTTTGAAAACACCCAGAGTTGATAACGAGTTTTTAAACATGCTTTTAGACAAAGGTGCTGTGAAGACCAAAAATTGCTTTTTTGAAATCATAAAGCCCTTTGATAAATACATAATGAGACTACAAGACCGGCTGCTGAAGAGTGTCACACCCCTGCTCATGGCCTGCAATGCCTACGAGCTGAGTGTGAAGATGAAGACCCTCACTAACCCCCTGGACTTGGCTATTGCCCTGGAGACCACCAATTCTCTCTGCCGGAAGTCTTTAGCTCTTCTGGGACAGACATTCTCCTTGGCCTCTTCCTTCCGGCAAGAGAAAATCCTGGAAGCTGTTGGCCTCCAAGATATAGCTCCATCTCCCGCCGCATTTCCAAACTTCGAGGACTCTACTCTGTTTGGGAGAGAGTACATCGATCACCTGAAGGCCTGGCTGGTCAGCAGTGGGTGTCCACTCCAGGTCAAGAAAGCTGAATCCGAGCCAGCCCAAGATGAGAAAGCTGCGCCTCCTACAGAACCTGAAATTCAGGCCAAGGCTCTGAGTGGTCTTAGTGATGGTAAGGAAAGCAACAGCAGTTTCTATTTGTTGTGATTTGTTTGCTTTTTTGTAATGTCTCTCATTCTCTTTGCTATTTGTACACTGAAGTTCTTGTTGGAAACAAATCAGAATTTAAGGAGAAAACTCACAGTGACTGCCACTCATTTTATAAGCGTGTGGATGGATGTTTGTACACAGTATTGCTTTACTATCTGGGTTGTTTGTATTATCTTATAGCCAAGGTTAAGAAGCCTTGTTCCAAAAATTACCCCTTCTCTGCCCCGCCCCCCCACCCCCAGCCCTGAGTTATTACTTGAAAGGAAAGTAAATACAGGCCACAGTCTCCAAGGATCCCCCAGGCTTCTGAGGGGAAGAAATCACAAACCCAGCCCCTCCTGTGCTGGGATTAAGGGGATATAGGAGAGGCCCCAGCCCAGCATGGGGAGTCAGGAAGGCTATTTCTGAACTGTTCTGAGGGCTAGATGGTGGAGGCACCTTTTCGCCTGCTCACTTTTCTAAACTGGCTAGAAGTTGAGAGATCACTTCAGTATACCTGGTAACCTGCAGTTAACAAGTTGGCCTACTGGGGAGGGGAAAGACAAAGAAGAAGGTAGTAGAAGTGACTGGCTGTGTGGCGTCCCTTTCCCTCCTCCTGTGCTCCCAGGATGGATGTTTTCACAGCCCAGAAAGCCCAGAAGCCATGAGCACACATAGTGGCCACTGAGGAAGCCCCTTTTCCCTCTAATAGCGTTTTCAGCTTCCATTGCCCCAGTCAAGTTGGTAAGTTGCCTTTGTCCCTGAATCTCCTCAGTCTTCACCCTTGTGGAGTCCTGGCTGCTACAGGCACTGGGCAGGTCCCTCCATGGATGGGCGGCCACACCTGCTGCCAGAGAGGGAGCCTTTCAGAAGTGAGCTCAGGGCTGGAGTGGGGCCTCTCTTCCCCACGTCCCCCAAAGTAGTGGGGTGGAGGCCTGTGTGACCGACATTGAGAGGAACGAGAAAGCCCCCAACCTGAAGCTGCCCAGCACCGTCCCTGGCTGTGCGGCTGTGCGGGCGGCCTGCCGCTGCCATCGCGCTGCACCGAGACACTGCAGTCTGCTCCTGCACGGGATTATCAGAGGCTCTTTGCCGTGCTTCTGCAGCATTGCTGCATCTCCCTTGATGTTGGAGTCATAGTGCTTTTTATTAAAGGTTTCTGAGCCTGAGTAGAGCTGGGTCCCTGTGAAATTGGCATCTGTCAAGCATTGACTCCTTGTCTGGTCATCAGGTAGATGGCACCATTGTCCACATCTAACGGGGCATAGGCTGCCACTACTTCCATTACTGTTAGAAATGCTGGGATGATATCTTTGGTTGAATTTCTTGATTCTTACTATTATTTTCATTAAAAAAAAAATTGAATCCTCCTTGAAAGGAGATATCCACAGAAAGAGCGCTGGGCCCAAGGTAAGATCCACTGTCTGGCCCGTAACTGTGGTCATCTTCTCTAGAGTTGGTTGCAGTGATGCAAAAATTTCATTGTCTTTGAAAGCCTCTGATTTTGAAGCTCTTACTGTTTTGTAAAATCATGTAAAACCAGCAGTTATATAAAATGAGAGCCAACAACAAAAAAGTAATTTCAGAGGGGAAATGAAGGATTGATACATCCTGTGTTAAGAATTCACACTGATGTTGAGAATGTCAATACCTTTCCACAATAAACTGGAAAACCTCTCCAGTTTGGGACTGATTATTGAATGAATGAACAAATAGACCATCTGTGCTGTTAAAACTAGCAAATATCAAAGGAAATTCACACTTTAAAAGACGTGTTTTTTCAAACATTCAACAGATACTTTCTATGAACACCTATCTTGGAACTATTGATTTTTTTTATATTAACTTTTTTAATTGGACAATTTTTCTTTGTGAGCTTATGTATGTTTTCTGATTACACATCACATGTGTTTATTTTTTATAGATAAAGCACACAAAAAAGTGAAATCCCTGCTAAATCTGCCACCCATAGATAACCTCTGTTAACTTTCTGGTATATTTCTGTCTAATCTTTTTTTTTCTGTGTGTCTATTTATTTGTATCTCTGCTTCGTTTTTTCATATGCAAATTACAGTTTAGATATACTTTTTACAATATTTTATACTTAGCTACATTTTATGTTTTTCTGTTTTCCCCTTAATATTGTGAACAAGTTAAGCTGTATGCAAAAAGTGATAAGGAGTTGCTCCATACCATTTCCTTCTATAGAATATTGCTCTGTACAGTCACTAAGTTTGCGACTGTTTCTCTCCTAGTGATTATGCTACTATAGCTTTTGAGAGGATATTTTGTATATTGGTTTCTGGAATAATAGGCCCTTTCCCTGTTTTCAATGCTGGTCTCTTGTGAAGGAGGATTTCAGTTGCTGGCGCCTGCTTAGGCTCCATCCTTAGGCTCTATCCTGATCTTCCCAGGCCCCATGTGGTCCAGTATGTTTCTCAGAGAAGACCTTCTGTGTGTTCCAGAGGTCCCCCAGCGAGCAGATCACAAGGTGGTGGACATCATTGACCAGCTGGTCGCACGTGTCATTGGAGGCAGCCTGTCTCCCAAAGAGAGAACTCTTCTCAAGGAGGACCCTGCTTACTGGTAGGTCTCTAAATGGTGCTCTTCTGAATCCCTCCTGTAAAGTACAGGGCAGTGTTTCTGTTGCTTTGATGGTGTCCAGAGAAGAAAGTGAAGTGTTTATTTTGAGCTGCGGTGTCAGTCAATGGGAAGAGCATGAGCGTGGGTCGGGTTCATGTGGGTTCAGACTCCTCGTCTGTGCTGATTTGAGGACGAGCTGAGAGACGCGTGCAGAGAGTGAGTTTAAGATGAGGAAACGGCACAGCAGTTGATTTATTGCTGCTCTGCTCAGCTGTCTTCCTTTTGTCTTACTGCCTCTCTGCTTGAATAAAACAATATTTTAAAATTAAAGTTTCTGCCATAAATATTGATAACAGCATTTGCTTATTAGAAAAGGAGAAGAACAGACAGCTGGGCGAAGCCGCCTGTGCTCTCACTGGCGCTCGCTGGCATCTGGGGGTGTTTGCTAGCAGTCTGTCTCTCATTGGTGGCTCTGGTTTCTCACGCAGTTGTGATTTTGCTGTGGTGTACCCTGCTCCTTTTACACAGGAAAGTGCTCATGATTCCTGCTCTCTGAAGACATTTCAGATGGCTGTGTTTACTGGTCTACAGAGTAGGTCATCAGTTTATTTAGCCATTCCTCTCTGTTGGATTTTTAGAATTTTTTGTTTTTTAAATAATATGCCCTTCCCTTATTTAAATTTTTAAACATTATTTATTTCTTTGACTGAGCCAAACCTCAGTTGCACCCTGCGGGACCTCTCTTTGAGGCACGTGGACCCCAGCTGTGGCACACAGGCTCAGTGTTTGTGGCGTGTGGGGTCCTCGCTCTCCAACCACCATTGGACCTGTGTCCCCTGTATTGCATGGTAGATTCTTTTTTTTTTTTAATTTATTTATTTTTGGCTATTTATTTTTAATTTATTTTTTTTTAATTATTTATTTTTGTCTATTGCTGAGCTCAGGCCTTTTCTAGTTGTGGTGAGCAGGGACTGCCCATCGTTGCAGGGCGCGGGTTTTCCATTGGTGTGACTTCCGTTGCAGAGCATGGGCTCTCGGTGCATGGGCTTCAGCGGTCGCAGTCTGTGGGCTCAGGAGGGGTGTCCCGCAGGCCTAATTGCCACATAGCATGTGGGATCTTCCCCAACCAGGGATCAAACCCGTGTCTGCTGCATTCACAGGTGGATTTGGACCAACAAGGAGATCCCCAGATTTTCTGTTCTTGCTGTTGTAATTACTAAAGATGCTTGAAAGGTTAAAATTTCTGTGTAACGGTGCCAGAGCTTTGGTGATAACCAGTATGATTTCCAGGAGGAGAGTTAGAAATTGTTATGGTTTTATTTTGACAGAATTCTTAAAATGTTATGTTCATATATTGAATAAGATAGGCATACAACTTAAAAGTTAAAAAAAAAACAAAACCCAGTAACCTAATTGCCCCAGTATCATTTATTGAATACTTTTTATTTAGCGAATCTTTTGCTTTTTGTGCACTTGGTACCCTTCTTAGCACTTTACTGATTTAAGCACTAGCTGGCCAAACCCTCATAAACAACCTCTTGAAGTAGATATGTTGTCATATTTACAGACAGACAGAAAACTTGAGACTTAAAGAAGCCTCTTGCCTGGAGGATGCACAGCTAGTAACAGACAGAGCTGAGATTCACACTCAGGCGCTGTGGTCTCAGCCAGTGCTTATGCTGAAGGAAGGAGGCTAGATAGCCTCAGACTGACAGAGGAAAGCAGGGACTAATTCCTCTGGGTAAGATGTCATGTAGACTTGAAAGACCCAGGGCCAGTTTCCAGGGGATTGTTGAGATTATTGGGCTGGAGGGAAGGGGGACCCTGAGAGGACTGGGAACATGTATCCCTGCCCCGTGACTGCTGCACACTCCCTGCAGGCTCACGGTCACTGACAGCTGGGGGTGGCGGACAGAATCAGAGCCAGGCTTGGGGGTATGTGTGGTGGTGGTGGTGAGCGGGCCTGCAAATCAAAAGTAAGCATGTATTTGAGGAAAATCAGCGTCATGAAAGAGGATCACCAAACTTCAACAGATCTGACACCTAAGACAGAGTTACTATAAGAAAAAGAAGACTGTCTAAAAATACATATGTGATTAATAGTCTTAGATGGATAATAGCATATTATATCCATGAAATAGGAACTGCTTATTATGAAAAACAGCCAATTAAAGATCTTGGAATTGAAGAATGCGATTATTGAAATAATCTCAGTGGTTAGCTGATAGAAATGATCTGAATGAAAAACAGATTAGAGAGCTGACTCAGAGATTTGATCACTTGTGAACTCCTTCAGAATTACCCAGAGCCTATAAGAAGAAAGAGTGTGCAAAGAAACTGTGTTTAAAAAAAAATAGTAAACTTAGGTTTTTGGTGTATATATTTAAATTCTTAAGTCAAAGTGGTACTTGTGTGTGATTTACCAAAAAAATCAATGTTATCACAAAAGGCAAAATGTTTCTGCCATGATCCATTCTCATGCCAGTTCCACCTTTTTTTTTTTGGCCATGCCAATGCAGCCTGTGGGATCATTCCCCAACCAGGGATCAAACCCATGCCCTTCCTACAGTAGAAGAGTAGAATCTTAACCACTGGTCTGCCAGAGAAGTCCCTGAGTTTTCTCCTTAGAGACAGTCACTTTTAGTTCTTTAAGCTCCTTTTAACAGTTAACTGTTATATCCTTAGAGATGACACACCTATGCTGCTCTTTTCTTTTTTAATGCCTGAGCTGTGCGTCTTGTGAGATATTAGTTCCCCAACCAGGGATCGAACCCAGGTCCTGGCAGTGAAAGCACCAAGTCCAAACCACTGGCCCACCAGGGAATTTCCCAAAACATTTTCTTCGTAACAAAAAGTATATAATTCAAGCCTCACAGCAACATGGTGAAATAACTTATCATTATCACCCATCCCATCTTATAGATAGAGAAACTGAGGCACAGCTAGTGCGTGACTACACTGGGATTTGAGCCTGGCAGGCTAGCTGGGGAGTGCACTGAGCTGTTGATGTTATGCTCCACTGGAGCTGGGGGAGATGGGCTTGTGACTGATGTGTGGAACCTGCACTTGGCATTAGAATCGACCACAGAAAAGGGACTCCCGTGGTGGGGATCCGGGTCACCTGGCATTTACTCCGCTTTCTACCGTGGATAGGGGGCTACATTTGACTTGAGAGCTGGAGCATCCGTGTTGGTCCGCCTTCCCTCATGTGGGAACCTAGGCTGGTAAGGGTGCAGTCTCACAGGATGCTGCTGCTGCCCAGCAGAGTGTCTCGGGCAGCAGGGGAGCCAGCACAGCCTGTTCCCCCAGATCCAGCCAGACCTTAACTGTGTAGTGAGCATCAGCAGGAGCTCCATACAGAGCTGCCCGCCAGGGACACGCCACATTACACAGAACTGCCAGCATCCTGCTGTGCACTGCCACCTCATGGCCAGTCAGCTTCTGCCACTGGCAGTGGGGAACCTTACCTAATACATGATCTCAATAGCAGACAGTCCAAAAGCCTCGTGAAATACTACCATACTCACCAGATGCTGCTTATTCTTTAACACAAACTGAAGTTGAACATTCACAAAAACCTTGGTATGAATGAGGTCATGGAGAAAACTGCAGACCATCCTAGGAAAGGAAAATCATGTTGGCCACTTTGTGCAATGCATAAAACTTGAAACCAGCAACAGCCTAAATAAAACTGGCTTCTAATAACTTTTCGTATGAAAGAGAATTAGAATTGAAATTAGAAACTCTTTAGAAGGAAGTAGCAGGTTGGGGGAAAACTGTCACCTTGCATGTGTTTATCAGAAATAAAGAGTGAAGATAACCATTCAATTCATGAGGCGAGGGAAAAATGGTGAAAAAAATGGGACTAGGAGGAAGGGTTAATAGAGATGAAAGAAAGTGCTAGTGAAGTGGTCTGCAAAGTAAATAATGTGAAAGACCCTGCCATTCCCCTTTCTCACCCACTCCTTAGAGCAATCAATCTGTGTGGATAAAAACAAATATACATGGATGTTATGTACACAAAGGCAGTTTCACAGGGTGTGTTTCAGTGTTGGAGTTCTGTAGCTTGCTCTCCATGGGCTGTGTCATGGATCTCTTTCTGTGTTAGTACATGTAATGTCAGTACATGTAACTCAGACTGTTCTGTACTCTTCTCCTTATGACTCTGGCACATGATTTCACATCAATGGCACGCTGTCCTTAATGATGTAATTAAAAGGTCGCTGAGTGTCCACCATTTGAAGGGTGTCACCTCCTGAAAGCAGTGTCTGGGAGCAATCCCTGCCATTCCCTGGCAGCAGTTGACTTCCATGTGAGGCCACCAGGAGCCATGAGCTCCTTCATGGTGCTGAAATCGAGGAGGAATCAACCAGTGCTCCATCAAAGCTCCTGATCACCCCGTGGTCACTCTGAGCAGGACACATGACCAGGGCCCAGCGCTGGGTCCTTGGTAGCGCTGGGCAGAGCCTCTCCATCAGCAAGGAGGCCACCAAGTAGAAAGGGTTTGCAGAAATGTATTTACAGCAGCAATTTGGTTGTGCTAGTATGTTCACAAATGTCCTGCTGTTCCTGTTTTGTTACATAGGTTTTTGTCTGACGACAGTAGTCTGGAGTATAAATATTACAAGCTGAAGCTGGCAGAAATGCAGCGGATTAGCCAGACCTTGCCAGGAGCAGATCAGAAGCCAATGGCAGCAGAGTGTGCGGTCCGGGCTATGCTGTATGCCCGGGCAGTCCGGAGCCTCAAGAGAAGGCTCCTACCAGGGCGGCGGCGGGGACATCTTAGAGCTCAAGGACTCCGGGGCTGGAAAGTGAGGAGAGCCACCACTGGGACCCAGACCCTACTCTCCTCAGGCACCAGGCTGAAACACCATGGCCGGCAGGCTCCGGGCTTCCTGCAGGGCAAGCCGCCCCAGCCAGACAGAAGTGATGCTGCCAAGGACTGCCCCCCAGAGTTGGCCGGACCCTCGCCTCGGGACCCCAGCCCTGAAGCCTCAGGCCCATCCCCCAAGCCAGGAGGCTTGGATGTCTCCGAAGCCCCTCAGACCTCTTCTCTTTCCCCGTCTATTGATGGTGAGTGCTCACCCCTGTCCCTGTCCTCTGGGCCCCAGCCACAACTCTGGTCTATCTCCAGGGGTCTCTGCGGAGGCAGGCAGCTTCAGTGGGCTGGGCTGGGCAGCAGACAGCAGCAAGAGGGACCCAGCCAGGACAGCGCCCACCGAGGCTCTCCTCTCGCCTCCTCACGGGGAGGCCCTGGAGTCCTGCTGCCCCTTCCTCTTGTCCTGAGCGGGGAGCCAGCATGCGTGCTGCCTGCTGAGTCTGAGCTTCCCTGCACAGTTCCCTTGCTGGCCAGCAGGGTGTACCATGTGCCCGTGCTTGGAGCGGTGAGCTCCTTGATCCGATTCTCTCTATTCTTGCCCCTTGCACTTCTCATAGGGCTGCCCTGGTTCTCGTTCTGTTTCCTCTTCCCTGCTAAGTGTGCTCATTTCCTTCCTTAGAGTTAGATGACTTGCAGTTTCTTCTGTTTCTCCCAAGCATTGCCTTCTCCTTCCACACAACAGGGCTGCCCTATGGCCAGTGCTTCCCCTCAGCACTAGATGGGAATGTAGAGGGAAAAAAATCTACTCAACTGATAACATTTTTCTAGTTATTGCTATGTAACAAGCCAGTCCAAACTGTGGCTTCAAACAGAAAGCATCGAGTGTTGTTTCAAGTCGGCTCAGCTGGGCCTGCTAGCTGCAGGCAGTGGCCAGTAGTCAGGGACTGGTAGCTGAGGAGATGGAGCTTGTGGGCTGCATGCCTGTCACCCCCCAGCAGTAAGCCTGATGGTTGGATTGTGTATCCAGGAGATGCAGAGGAGGTGCTTGAGGCGTCTCAGGCCCAGGCTCCACATTTCTGTCACATTCTCAGTCAGAATGAGTCCCAGGGCCAGCCCCAGTTCAAGGAGAGAAAGGAGAGTCCACCCCTGCTGGACAGAGCGGCAGAGGCACATGGCAAAGGGTAAGACCACAGTGACGGGTCGTCTTTGTAATCATTCTCCACAACCCCATGATGTTCACATGGAAATTGGCAGCTCAGAACCGGTACATGACAGTTGCTTTATTTTGTAGTTGATACGAAGACAATGGAGACTGCAGAGAAACTGGCCAAATTTGTTGCTCAGGTGGGACCAGAGATTGAACAGTTCAGCATAGAAAACAGCATTGACAACCCTGACCTTTGGTACGTACCCATCACGCCCCTTTGATTTATGTTCACCTCATGAGTGTCCTGAGAGCCCATAGAAGGTCGCCCCCAGGATAGATCATGACTTCTCTTCCACCGAGCTCAGGGCTTTTCTGGAGAAGCATCTGTCTGGGGTTGTTGGAGACCTGCCCTCATCTGGGGCGTCAGGAAAAGCCGCCCTCAGAGGGAAGTTTAAGCTGGATCCAAAGGCTCAGTGGGTGTTGGTCAGGGGAAGGGGGAGAGAACACCCCGGCAGAAGGACGTGAAGGTTCCCCAGAGCCTGTGCAGAGGCAGAGAGGAGAGTGTGTCCTCGCCTGTGAGTCTGAGGAGGAGGGCACTGCCCCTGCTCGTGCTGGCAGCTCTGGGCGGGGTGAGAGTGTGCTGCTCATGTCGTGTGAGGGTGGGTTTGGTCCAGGTGTGAGCAACAAGCACTCCCCTGTAGTAGTGGCTTGGCACCCTTGTCCATTCTTCAGTGGGGTAAACTTTCAACATTCTACAGACCAAAGGCCATAGAACCCACTCTGCCTGCGGGGTGAGGATTCTGCTTCAGGGGGAGGCCGCCTGAAGGCCATGTGTTCTCAGTACCGAGCCTTAACTTGGCTGAGCTCCGCTTGGAGTGGGTGGGATTCCCATGCTTTCTGGATTGCATCCTACCGCCAGCTAGGGGTTCTGGACCCTTGCCCTATTCCCAACGTGCTAGAGAGTTGTGCCTTGGTTTACTTAAGGATACGGTTAAGAATTTTACATTTCCTGGAACATTTCTGGGAGTCAGTGTGTCTAAGCCCTTATAGCAAATTTGGACGTTGAGTAGGTCTCCTGCGCTGGATGCCTCTTGCTTCCTGTGAGACACAGACCAGCCACATGGAGCACTGGTGGCCTTGGAGGTACTCAGCCTAGTACTGCCTTTTACAGGCCTTGGGGCTGCTGGGCCTTACAGGTCTTAGAACTGGGCTGCTGCCGCATGTAGGACATCACACTGCTCAGTGAAGGGCAGGCAGGAGCATTTTAGCAGTTTTCTTTTTTCTCCCAATGCAGAAAGAGAACTCTGCATTGTCCTGCTTACTTGGCACTGCCAGGGCTTGGTGTTATTCCTCAGTCTCTGTGGCAGCCTTTTCTGAGCAGTGTTCCGCAGAAGATGCTGTCCGCTTTGTCCCCTGGAGAGAGAGCCAGAGAACTCCAGCAGCCTCAGGTGGGGTGATACATTCTCGCCCCCAGTGCTCGTAGGATAGGTGGAAAATGACTGCATCCAGTACCCACCTGTTTAATAAAAGGCAAGATGACTTTGTGTTTCTTTCCCTTAGAAGAATCACACCTGTAATGTGTTCAGTAGTTGCTTCAGTTAATTCATTTTGTGTTTGTGGTTATGTCATCAATTTGACACAGTCAAATTCATTTGTTTCTGCTGAGAATCTATTTGGAGGCCTTTTTTCTTATCCTTTTTAATTTAATTTTTAAAATAAGTACAGAATTTGTATGGCATGCTTACTCCTTGGAAGGAAAGTTATGACCAACCTAGGTCACACAGAGTCGGACACGACTGAAGTGACTTAGCAGCAGCAGCAGCAGCAGATAGTATATTAAAAAGCAGAGACATTACTTTGCCAACAAAGGTCCGTCTAGTCAAGGCTATGGTTTTTCCCGTGGTCATGTATGGATGTGAGAGTTAGACTGTGAAGAAAGCTGATCGCCAAAGAATTGACGCTTTTGAACTGTGGTGCTGGAGAAGACTCTTGCGAGTCCCTTGGACTGCAAGGAGATCCAACCAGTCCATTCTAAAGGAGATCAGTCCTGGGTGTTCATTGGAAGGACTAATGCTAAAGCTGAAGCTCCAATACTTTGGCCACTTCATGTGAAGAGTTGACTCACTGGAAAAGACTCTGATGCTGGGAGGGATTGGGGGCAGGAGGAGACGGGGACGACGAAGAATGAGATGGCTGGATGGCATCACCGACTCGATGGACGTGAGTTTGAGTGAACTCCGAGAGTTGGTGATGGACAGGGAGGCCTGGCGTGCTGTGATTCATGGGGTCGCAAAGAGTCGGACACGACTGAGCGACTGAACTGAACTGAAAAGTAAAAATGACAAAAGATAAACTCAGAGAAGCCTCATTTCCCTGTCCATCAGTAATGAGAAGCCATTTCCATTTATTGGCAGCACGGGTGTGTGTATTCTCTCTCGGTTCTTGCAGCGCGGGTAGGCCTCTGCGTGTAGCAGGGTCTTTTGTGCCTCGCTGTCTCCTGTCACAGCGCACCCAGAAGCCCCTCCCGCCCCGCCTGTGTCCACTTTCTCCAGTCTGCGTTGTCCTCCCCGTGCAGCCACATCCGACCCTGCTCCCAGTGTGCTTGAGTTAGGGGTCAGCTTAAGAATAGAATTAAGAGGGCTTCCCTGGTGGTCCAGGGGTTTGAGAGTTTGCCTGCCAGTACAAGGGACACAGGTTCAGTGCCTGGTCCCGAAGGATTCCACATCCCGTGTGCCACAACTGCTGAGCCTACACCCTAGAGCCTACACAACTGCTGAAACCCAAGCACCCTAGAGCCCGTGCTCCACAACAAGAGAGGCCACCAAGGTGAGAAACCCATCCCTCTCGAAAGGATAGCCCCTGCTTGACACAGCTAGAGAAGCCCGCACACAGCAACAAAGACCCAGCACAACCAAAAATAAATACATCTTGGAAAAAAAAGAGTACAATTAAGAGACCTGCATGGGCTGGACTTGCAAAGGGATCACCCTGCCTTTGGCAGGAATTTTATTGCATCCTTCCTTGGAAAAGAAGAATCATAAAAAGAAACAGCTTGTTCGAAGTCCAAATTCTTACTTTATGGATGTAAAAAGTCCAGGTAGATACAAGATTACTCTGGTTTTCAGCCATGCTCAGACTGGTCCTTTGTGTAAGTTGTTCAATAGTGAGTGGTGTGTCAGCCAACAGGAGGGAAGACCAGATTCCTCGAAGGGTGTTCATTTAGAAAAGCAACACTGATGAGCCACACGCCTTTCTGAGCTTGTGTTCTATCACAGGAAGCCTCATCAGTTCAGCAATTCCAGTTCATCTGCCTAGATTAACTAATTATGCTTCATTTTGTAAGGTATACAACTCGCTCTCCTATTTTGATGTCAGTTTTTCAATAAAGTTTTGATTATGGGTGAAAAAAATACAATTAAGAATATTTCCTGTAGCATAGAACCAATTTAAATATTTTTCTAAAAAGCTGCCTAGTGGTCCCAACACCATTTGTTGAAAAGGTGGTTCTTTTTCCAGTTTCATCAGAAACTGTGTTTCTGGTCTTTCTCTTGATCTGTCTGTCCATAGACCTGTGTCATACTGTTTTAACTATAGAGGCTTTACACACCTTGTAATATGTGGTGGAGCTGGGCCTCTTCCTCATCTTGTTCCAGGGGTGTTCCTAGATATTCTTGCATACTTATGTTTCTGTATGCACACCTGCTGGCTCAGGTGGTAAAGAATCTGCGTGCAGTGCAGGAGACTTGAGTTTGATCCCTGAGTCAGGAAGATCCCCTGGAGAGGAAAATGGCGGCCCACTCCAGTATTCTTGTTTGGGGAATCCTGTGGACACAGGAGCCTGGCAAGCTATAGTCTATGGAGTCACAAAGAGTTGGACACGATTGAGAGATTAACCCTTCACTTGATGAACTTAAGAATCAGGTTCAGATCCAGGGAAAAAAAATGATGCTTTTACTTTTATTTTATTTATTTATTTTTTATTTTTTTGCTTTTACTTTTATACATTAATATTTAGTTAGGGAAGAATTGACTCCTTTATGAGGCTGAGTTGTCCTTTCCAGGAACAAGGGCTGTCTTTGCTTTGGCCCAAGTATATTTTGTGTGCTTTTGGTCTCTCAGCACCAGCCACACCTCAAGCTGTGACTGAGGCCCTTGAGCTCTGGGGTGCGGAGAGGCCTTGTTGCCCCGTATTCACACAGCTTTGCTGCAGAACATGAGGCAGGAGGCGCTGTGGCTGGCACACCTTTTCCACCTCGTGGCTGGAGGGAGGGAGGAACAGAGTCACAGCACACACAGGCCTAGAGTGGCTGGTGACGTAATTAGAGATGAGGTGAGGCCCAGGCCGGATCTCCTGGGTGTGGTGTTAGAGCTCGTTCCAGTGTGTTCCCTGACCGTCCCTGCATACCTTGTTCCTCCAACTCCCTCCCCAAGAAAGCAGTTAGGCCTCTCATGTTTCTGGCTCCTTTGTTAAATTACTAATACTCCTCAAACTTTCTATCTCACTGTAAGGCTGACCACCAAGAAAGAAAGGCTGACTTTCTACCACAGCTGGTAGAGAGAGGTCATGTATCTGTTTCTTTGTGCCACCCCCAGTTCTGTCAGGTCCATTTGGACCGTTTCAGCAAATAGGAATGTTTAGAGAACCCTCTGGTTAACCAGTGTATCTCAATTTATCCTAGGTTTCTACATGACCAAAATAGTTCGGCTTTCAAATTCTATCGAAAGAAGGTATTTGAACTGTGCCCATCGATTTGCTTTACGTCCTCTCCACTGACCCTCCATGCCAGTGAGAGCGCCGATTCTCAGGAGAGCCCCCTGGAGCCCATGGAAGGAGAAGGCGAGTTTGAGGACGAGCCGTCTCAGCAGGAGGCTGAGCTGGAGAGCCCAGAGGTGATGCCTGAGGAGGAGGAGGAGGAGGACGAAGAGGAGGACGAGGAAGGGGGTGAGGAGGCCTCCCCTCCTGGAGGGGCCTCCAGGCCGGCAGAAGGGTCCAAGTCGGAGGGCTCGGAGGGCAGCCCCCCAGCCGATGGCCTCCTGAGCGAGGTGGCCGAGGACAGCCCGACTGGCGGGCCTGCCCTGTCCCAGGCCTCCTCAGGGGCCTGCTTCCCCCGGAAGAGGATCAGCAGCAAGTCACTGAAGGTCGGCATGATCCCGGCTCCCAAGAGACTGTGTCTCATCCAGGAGCCCAAGGGTGAGTGCCTGGGTATTAGTCCAGTGGCCTCAGCGCTGCTTCTGTTTAATAGCTGAGGAGGAATGGTGCTCAGCTGGGGGCTATGGAAAATTGTGGAGACGTGGCCTGTTTTGAGGAATTTACCTGACTCCCCCAGCCCAAGTTTAGCTGCAGGATGACCGGCTGGCCCGTCACCCCTTCTGCCTCTGATTACTCCAGCTAATCTTTGAGAATCCCCCCTAGGACCAGCACAGCCTGGGGCTCTTTGGTCTTGTATTTTATTTAATCTAGGATAGTCCTATTGGTTTTGCACACAGTCCAAAATGTTCATGAGAAACTGACGTTTCCAGTTGGTCCAGAGATGGCACTCTAAGGAGAGGCTGCCTTTGGCTTCTAGCACCCCACACATTGCTTGTTATTTTCTGTTATTGCTCAGCTTCCAACAGGGGAATCCTAGCTGTGGAAGGAACAGGCCTGGGTCATCTTGGCTGTTTCCTGCCTGTGATCTAGAGGGGTGCCCAGCTTTCTGAGCACTGAACACCCACCCTCCTGCAAGGCCCCCAGGGTGGTGATACCTGCTTGATGATGCTGAGGCAGGGGCCATGGAGCAGTCTGGGACAGCAGTTAGTGGGACCTGTGGAGTCCACGCTCTGCCAGTCTTGGCCATGAAAGGCCATCTCCTGCTCGTCTATAGGGAGGGTCAAGGTTTTTGAGGTACAAATTACCAGCAATAAAAGCACACCCTTTTCAAGTGGATAGTTCTTGGAATTTTGGCAAAGGCGTATAGGCGTGAGCCCCCTGGCACTGCTGAGCTGGGACTTCTTCCGGGAGTGTCTCTCTGTCCCTCCACCGTCTCCTACCTGGCCCCAGCAACCACTGACCATTTTCTGGCCTGTGGTTTTGCCTTTTTCGGACTGTCAATAGGTAAATCACATCATGTGCCACTTTGGGTGGGCTCCCTGCTGCCCACCCAGGTCTCCACACAGCCAGGCCTGGGCCGTGTTTCCTGTGTGGGGCTGACCCTTCGATGTTTGTGTGGGAGGAGGTGGTTTTGGTGAACAGTGCTCCACTGTGTGTGTAGGCTCTACGTGTTCTCGGTTATTGAGGGCATCATATTCACACCCAACAGTATCAGTCTAGTTTCTCCTGCTAACAGTTCTCATGATTTCTGTTTAGAAACGGTGTTGCAATCGATTGCTAACTCTCTACTAAGCTCTTCTGTCCTTCAGAACTTTCCAGAGGGCGGTAGCACATCACAATACTTGTTATGATGGCCTTCATGGGGGAAAAGTGGGATTCTTTCAATTTTCGAAGCTCTCAGTTATTTGATATGGTGGTTGATGAGATAGTACCAGACCTGCTAGTCTCTCTTTTGTCAAATATAATAATAATAATAATATGATTTAGTGCTCTGTATGGAGAAGGCGATGGCACCCCACTCCAGTACTCTTGCCTAGAAAATCCCATGGATGGAGGAGCCTGGTAGGCTGCAGTCCATGGGGTCGCAAAGAGTCGGACACGACTGAGCAACTTCACTTTCACTTTCATGCATTGGAGAAGGAAATGGCAACCCACTCCAGTGTTCTTGCCTGGAGAATCCCAGGGACAGGGGAGCTTGGTGGGCTGCCGTCTATGGGGTCGCACAGAGTCAGACACAACTGAAGCAACTTAGCAGCAGCAGTGCTCTGTATGAGAAGTGCAATTGTTTTTACTGGAAAGTTCTGTGTGGACTTTAGTTCTTTATCTGTGGAACACTTGCAGAGACATGAAGAGGGCACAGTGTCACAAATCAGTTATTTGTTGAAGCAAAATGCCTTTCTCCAGTCATGGAAAGCAATGCGTGTGTAGGGTCTGTCATCATAAACATGGCAGTCACACTTAAGGAGACTCCCACAGCAAGGCAGCACTCAGCTGAGCCTCTGTGTTCATTTCTGCACTCTGCAGGCCGCAGTACAGCTCCTAGCCTCTGTCAGCAGAAGGGCTGTTAGCCAAAGCTGCAGCATGCTTGTCTTCTAAGTGTCAGTAATTTGGGGAAAGGACCTGTGTATTTGTATATATACATTTCTTTTGTCTTCCAGTTCACGAACCAGTTCGAATTGCCTATGACAGGCCTCGGGGTCGCCCCGTATCCAAGAAGAAGGTGAGCATGGCTGAGCGTCCTCACATGTGGCATAGAGCTTGCCCGAGTTCTCAGGGGTACTGGATGCAGGCTGTACTCACTCTGCAGGCCAGGTGTCAATGTGCAAAGAACAACACACAGCCTTATCTCTCTTAAAACTGTTTTGCATTGCCCAAAGCACAGGATGGAGTAATTAGTCTATTTAATGGATGGGTAAAGCCTGATGTGTGCAGTGGATCTGCGAGATGAACAAGATAATGTCTCAGCCATTGAGAGGTTCAGATTTAGTAGACTATAATTGTGGTCAGGAGTACGCTGCTTTGCTGGTAAGCTGAGTGTATGTGTGTGTGTGAGTGTGTCTGTGCTCGTGCACGTGCACATGTGTGCTCACCTGCATGAGCGTGTGTGTGCGTGTGTGTGTGCATGAGTGTGTGTGCATGAGCATTGTGTGTATGAGCGTGCATGAGCGTTGCGCGTGTGTGTGCACACGCGCGTGTTCATTAACGAACCAGCACCGGCCTCGGGTGCTCTCTCTTCCATCTGCCCGCCCAGAGGCAGCAGTGAGCAGGGCTGTCAGTAGCAGAAATGTGCAGAACCAAGCATGGTGGGTGAGAAGGAGCAAGGTGGGAGGCCTGGTAGAAGCCCCAGGGCAGACACAGGTCAGCAGCAAGCCCTTTGTGCCTAGAGTGGAGTAATGGGGGTGGGGTGCTGAGGAAGTGGAGGTGGCAGCAGCCAGGTCACATGGGGTCTGTAGGTGGGTGTCAGCACTGTGCCCCTTCTCTGGGAGAGGTCAGGGAGCCACACCACGGTGGGGATTTGGGTAGAAGACATGGCCATTATGACTGCTGTGTGGAAAGCAGCCTATGGGCTAGCGGGCCAGGCAGAGCTGAGGCCCAGGCGGGGTGAAGTGGAGTTGGTGTGACTTACTGATGGACTGGATGTGGACCAGAGAAGTCCGGAAAGAGTCCAGGGTGACTCTGGGATTGTCGGCCTGGACAGTTAAGGGAACAGGGCTGCTGTTGACTGAAATGGGACACCCCTGTTGGGGGTGGGTCATTGGAAGGAGACAAGAGCGAACTTCAGGCAGGTGAGGCTGGCCCAGGTCACCTGGGACACGGGACATCACAGGTCCCTAGCAGCCCAGGAGGTGAGTGGGAAACCAGGTGTCTCTGCGGGCGTCCAGGGATGAGGAAAGCCCGTGTGGTGGCTCAGACTGTTCTGAGTGCATCGCGCCAGTCTCAGCATATAGATGAAGCGTCAGTGTGACCTCAGTTACAGCTGGGAGCAGGAACCTTCCTGTCCGTGAAGTGTGTGTTTTTAACAGGTGTGTTGGGTTTTAAGCTGAGCCAGCACCCAGGTACCCATCTGTTGAGGCACAGCCTGGTGAGAAGGCAGCCATTTCAAGCTCAGCCTGGCCATCTAATCTTGGCATGAGGTTCTGTTTGTCCATCTGTAAAGTGGGACAGTTGCACCTACCTTGCAGGTAGGAGATCCCACAAGGATTAAATGAAATGGTGTTAACCCAGTGTGCAGCCAGCTGGTATCTTGCCAACGTGGGTCTCTCTTTGGGGTGACTGCTGACAGGGAGGAGGTCTCCTCGTCGCTCTCTGTGCACTCTGCAGCCTGGCCTCAGGCACATGGCTTTGCTCTAGCCCCAGGAGGCTAGGAAGGCTGATTCTTAGACACAGTTGAAAACTCACCAAGATCTGTCTGGCTGAGTGGACCCCTGTTCCTCTTGTTGCTTCCACTTGCGCAGCTTTCTTGAAGCGGGGTTCAAGCCTGCCCTTGGGGGACCCGTGGCCAGCCTTTCCTGTCCCTTCTCCACTGTCTTCCCACCCACACTGCAACCCTCCCTGCTGCTCCTCGCTGCCTGATCAGGACAGAGGAACCTTCTCCCTGGGAGCGCATGAGCCCCTCTCAGTCTCCCCAGGCCATAAATGGATTAAAGAAACAAGCTCAGGCGGAAGGAACTGTGAGCCCCTAGCTGCCCAGACTTTGCAGCACCCAGTAGGTGCTCATGAATTCCCGTAGCTCACACTAGGCAGGTGTCTCCTCCAGAGGCCTCTGGGCCTTTTCATTCGTCTTTCCACAGCCTGCTCTGGAGCCCAGATCTCTGCCAGGGCTGCTTACTTCTCCACCCACAAGGTCATTCCCAAGCCCTATCCTTCCCAGCTGCACCCACTCTCAGCGAGGTCTGCTCTGTGCTAGACATGGACTGCAGAGTCCAGGTAACACCTCATCCCTGCCCTTGAGGAACACTCAGAGCCCCAGACCTGGGAAGGACCAGACACACACATAGGTCAGTCAGTAAGTAATGCCTGAGGGCTGCCCAGGAAGCTTCCAGGATGGAATCTCTGTCCAGCATTTTGAAAAGCTCACAGGAATGAATGAAATGATGAGAGAGGAGTGGGCGTCAAATAGAGAGGACCCTTTGAGACAGTTTTTCTGGACAGCCTCTCTCCATGCCTATTTGGCCCCCTCCTGCCTTAGCCCTGCTTCCCCTCTGACTCTGGCACTCCAGGGGCCTTCCTACCTCCAGGCCTGTTCCACCCAGACTGGGATATGCCCCCTGATCATCACATGGCCACTTTCTTTATTCAGGTCTCCACTCTGGGATCTCCTAGTCAAAACTTTTGGGCCCAGTCCCTACCATCCCCTCACAAAGTTTAGTTCACAGTCTCAACACTGCAACAAGAGTGGTCGCAGGAAAGCCTGAGAGACTGGTCTGGTTCAGTTCTCTGGGGACACCTCAAGCTGTGATCTCCAACCTTTACAACTATCAGCCCCCTGCCAGGGACTGTTGCCGGGACCGTGACTTGATCTTGAGCATCTGGGGCATCAAAGAGGTGTTAGGGGTGTCAGTACTGGACCATGTCCAGGTGCAGCCCGGGGCAGACTCTTGACCCAGGTGCTTTGCTGCCTCTCATGTGCCACGCTCTCCTCTCTCCTCAGAAACCCAAGGACTTTGATTTTGCCCAGCAGAAGCTGACCGACAAGAACCTGGGGTTCCAGATGCTACAGAAGATGGGCTGGAAGGAGGGCCATGGCCTGGGCTCCTGTGGGAAGGGCATCAGGGAGCCCGTCAGCGTGTACGCGGCAGGCATCGGGGGCCGGGGGGTGGGCAGCTGTGCTGGGGAGACAGGCTCTCTGGGGGATTCTGGCCCTAAGTCCTTTGACCGGCACCCCTTGGTTTCCCTGATGTTGAACGTGGCTTCTAGCAGGTCATTTCCCTCTGCAGGTGGACACACAGTTTCTGGCTGCATTTGCATAACCTTGGTCCCTGGCATTTGGCCATGTTCATTATTATCAGAAAAGCCGAGCGGTAATTCTGGGTAGTTAGGCTAACAGCCACTTCCCTTTTCCGGGAACCCACACTCAGACTGGCCAGGAAAGAGCATGGCCCACAGTTTAGGAAGCCCCACGAACGTGCAGCAAGCATTTTCATTAAAAGTGAGCTTAGCACCTGCTGGGGAGGCTTCTGCTGTAATAAGGGGCTGGCTTCTGAGCACGCTTCTCAGGAGGTCCACAGGCCTGCACAGGTGAGTGTCCCTTGTCCCCACCATGAGCTGTGTGTCTATTTCCTCTCTCCCTTGCTATCACTGGCATGTGTCCCTCATACTGCCGTGCCCCTCTGGCAGCTCGGGCTGTGTCCGTGCCCTGGTGGCCAGGCCACGGGCTCAGGCGTGGCTAACTGTCCATTTTGCTCCTCAGGGGAAGCGCATCGGAAGGGGAGGGGCTGGGTGCCGATGGGCAGGAGCACAAAGAAGACACTTTTGACGTGTTCCGTCAGAGGATGATGCAGATGTACAGACACAGACGGGCCAGCAAATAGGTACGTATGTGAGCCAGTGGGGGCTCTCTGCCTGAGCTGGCGTGCCAGGGCATAGAACACGAACACCAAGGTGTCACTCCCCCAAATCACAAAGCTCTGTGAGGGAAACACTAGGGGTGTTTGTGGGTGTGTCCCGCCTCTCACCTTCCAGGTGTGGCTGAAGGAGCGAGCCCCACACTCACCCTGCTCCGCTGCCTGCAGCCTGTGGTGGGGCCTGAGCGCCGGGCCATCCTGTGGAAACAAGCTGCCTTGGGAGTGGCCTTGTGTCCTGCATGTGTAAGGGTGACCTCGAAGCTGGCACCACAGAGTACAGCACTCGTACCTCGTCTCGCTTTGAGGGTCTTCCAGTCCTTTTCCTTCCCGAGGGCCTTTGCCTATAAACATCCTTATCTTTCTCCCCTCCTTTTAGTTGTCTTCCCCGCCCATAATTTCCAACTCAGTTTTGAACAAAATCGTTCTCTCCCTGAATAGATGAAAACCATTGGTGAGAAAGATAAGGCTTGAAGCAGCAATTATTCTTAAAACACCACCTCTGTCCCGGATCAGCCCTGGAGCCAGTGCCCAAGTAGGTTTGGTGTGTACATGGAAAACAAACATCTCTGCAGTTTCTGGTGTGGAGGTTCCCCCAGCTGGCTTCTCTTTTTCTCAAAAACAAAAAAAAAAACAAAAAAAAAACGCCGTTTCCAGTCTGCTTTTGCCTTTCCCCCTTCTTCCAAATGCTTTTGGCAGCAGGTCTTCTGCAGGTCTCTGCTGGTTCCACTCAGAAGGTGGAGTTGCCCCTAAAAGCACCAGCACCCTGTGAGTGCTCAGTAACTGGCTACTGTTGGGTTTCCTGTCCCAGGACACATTGCTCTCTAAAAGCAAACTTGATCCCGAAACAGTCATGGATTGTGTCTTCTCAAATTCAAATAGGGAATATGAATCAGGAATAATGAAGCCTGCACTCTAGTAACACAGCCTGTTGGTCTGAGTGCTGAAGCTCTTTACACAAGTGGATTCGATGAACATGTTATTTATGGAGTCTCAACTCTTAAATGCATCCCTAGAGACTTAATGAAATTTCACCGATGTATTCAGCAACTAAATTCATTGGGGAGTAATCATTGCACTAATGAAACTTTCCCCAAATTTACATTTTCTTTAAAATCCACAAAGCAAACTAGTTTTTTTTTTTTAAACCACATGTGGAGTGTTTCTTGCAAAGGGGTAGGAGGTGTAAACTCCAAGATTTCGTTTTTTGCGCATGTGGCAGTGTAAAGAATTCTTTTATTAGGGCCTTTGTGCAGAACAGAAAGGATCCTCTTGGGGTGGGCTCTGCAGCTGTTTGCTATTTCAAGACGTATGTTTGCGGCCCCTTCCAGCTTCTCACACTCTGCCTCTTGCAGCTACATGTGGAATTCTCAGGTTGTGGGGCTCTCTTGACCCTTCATCAGAAAGCAGCAGTGTTAAAGTTTTAAATATGTGTCAAAATCTGAAAAACGAGATACTGCTGATACTGTGAGCTCGGGGGACAGAGCAGTGAATGACCCCATCAGCCACTTTTATCGGCAGTTATGAAACCCTCATTTTCTCAAATCCTCAGCTGTCCTGGGCTGTAGCCCCAGTCTCCTCTGGGTCTCTCTCTATCTGGCCCACACTCATTGGCACAGCATCATGTTCCCACTTGATGCTGCCTTCATGTCACAGGTAGTCCCCAGAGCTCTGCTTGCTTCTGGTCACTTCTGTTGTTTTTGCAGATCTTTATGGGTGGACATGTTGGAGGTTCTTCAGCAGAGTTGAAATAGCCTGCAGGGGTGGTATGGTTTGGGGGAACCACAACTTGGGGGAATCACCTTCTTTCTTTTTTAGTCCTTCCAACAGCCTTCCATGTTGGCTGTGAGTCAGGCAGAGTGATCGAACTCTGAGACCTGGGCCTTGGTTCCCCATGGCCTGTCACAGAGCATGCACTCCCAGCGCACGCCCGGAGTGAGGTGTGCACCCCCAGCGTGGGTTCTCGCTCTTCAAGCACAACGTTGACCGTCGTATTCACTTTGTCCTAGTGTGCTCATTCTTAGCTCTCTGCTTTTATTTATAAATAAAATACTTTAGGAATTCCCAGGATTCGAGCCCTATTCAATCCACAGCCTCCTGCCACTGCTGGGGGTGTCCTGCTTTGGCTGACACTGAGCCTTTGGCAAACGTCAAAGGGAACACCTACTTCTTGAGCCTGGAGAGCCCCGTAAACACTCAGGTGACATTTCTGTGGAGATGCCATTGAGGCAGTCAAGGTGTTGTGGGGGCCGGGGAGGAGCATGGCGGTGCGTCCTGTGCCGTCTTGTCGGCTGGGGACCAGCACGCTGGCCCTCCATGCCTGCCCTTGCTCTTTCCGGCAGAGGCCCCTCTGCAGGGAGCATGCATTTAAGCAAGCATGACGTGCAGTTGCGTAGCCTTGTCAAAGTCACAGTGTCTTTTCTGTCATTCTAGTTCCAGGGGCTCTTCGGTGAGGACGACAGGCATCCGGAAAGTGCTAACTCGCCACTTTGGGTGCTTACTGTCTCTGCCTTGTTTCCATCACTGGAAATCACATAGAGAATGTTAGCTTTTTGGTCCTTGGTAAAACCTAGAAGACATTTGTGATGTTACAAAATGGAAGTTTTGGGGGTTGGGGGTTGTTTTTTCTTTTTTTTTAATCTAAGAAGTTGTGGGTGTTGTTAATCATTTAGCAGTTGAAATAAATGTAGACAAAACCCAATTTTCCGTGGTCTCCACTGATGCATTTTTCAATCGTACTGGCCTGGGAACATGTGGTGGATGTGGTGGGGCCTACATGGAGACAGATTGTAAAACTGCTGCCTCTTGGGTGTGTGCTCGGCCAGCCGGGGCCTCTCTGACTGCCCCGCTGTAGCTGGGGGGCCTGGTAAGTCACCAGGAAAGCCTGAAGGGTGCCAGAGAGCAGGTGGTGATCAGGGCCCAGCATAGTGGCTGGTCCACTGTGTTTTTTGTGGAGAACCAGGGGCAGGTTGCTGGGTACAGAAATCTGCTTTTGAGAGGGTGTCGGAATATGGGAGCTTTACCTGAGCCACCCACAGTTCACCTGCCCACCACACAGCCTTCCCAGGGTTGGGGTTCCAGCTGCCGGAGTTAGAGGAAGGCCCACTCGGGCTTTGCCCTGACTTCAGAGCCAGCCTGTGGAATATCTTCAGAGCTCATTGCTGTTGCCATATGCAGCCCTGTCTGTCTGCTTGCTCCATCAGCAGCCCTTGGCCCTTCTGGTGAGGAGCGGGCATCCGGAGCACACGGGCGGGAAGCCTAGCGCCTGCAGGGCCTGTGGGGACCTCCACCTGAGCACAGCCTGATGGGCAGCAGCCTGCTTGGGCCCAGGGTGGCAAGCAGCCCAGGAAGGTTTGGGGGCTGTGTTAGCAAGTTAGGGGTGGAAGAGACAAGACCCCTCAGGAAGCTGGTGTGGGTCCCCTGAACTGCTCCTTTCACTGTCCCAGAGGACACTCAGGAGTGACAGGCCCACATAATCATGATAGGCGGTCTCGTCAGCCAAGCAGCCACACGCTTGCTGTTGTCCTCACCGGAGCCCCGGGGGTGGTGTCTGACCGTGACTTCTGTGCTGCTGCCTGAGAAAACTTGAGAGCCTGCAAGGGCCCCGCCCACTCTCCTCCTCCCTCTTGGGAGACCCCCTTCCCTGCTCCTCTGCCACTGCGCAGGGCTGGGGAAGGTCACCTAGACAAAGGCACACAGAGCGAGCTTCTCCACCCAGGAGAACTCAGGACGGTCTCTACCTCAGGCCTATCTTCCCCTCTGCGATTAGGAGAAGATTTCTTTCCGTTTGGAAGGTAAACTTTCCTCTGCTGCCTCGTCATTTAGGGCTGATTGGAACCTGAGCATACCGTTACCAGCGTGGATGGCCTCTCCCCGCCCCTTCCTCCCCCCTCATCCTCCCCTCTCCTGGGAAGCCTGTGGACCAGGACCTTGAGAACGGCAGTGGCGCTGCTGGAGAAGCTCTAGTCTGTGGGCCTGTGTAACATGCACATGCGCTACACGCAAGCATACACATCCAGGCAGCATGAGTATGTTTTCTTTGTAAAAGATTTTTTAAAATGCAAAACCCAGATAGATGTAGAACAAAGCATGGAGGTTTCCTCTCTTTCCCACTCCCATGTAAAAGTAACTAAAAATTTAAGACTCACCATGCATGCTACCTTCCTCCTTGGAAGAAAAGCTATGACCAACCTAGATAGCTTATTAAATAACTTTGCCAACAAAGGTCCATCTAGTCAAAGCTATGGTTTTTCCAGTGGTCATGTATGGATGTGAGAGTTGGACTATAACGAAAACTGAGTGCCGAAGAATTGACGCTTTTGAACTGTGGTGCTGGAGAAGACTCTTGAGAGCCCCTTGGACTGCAAGGAGATCCAACCAGTCCATCCTAAAGGAGATCAGTCCTGGGTGTTCATTGGAAGGACTGATGTTGAAGCTGAAACTCCAATACTTTGGCCACCTGATGCGAAGAGCTGACTCACTGGAAAGACCCTGATTTTGTGAACAATTGAAGGCGGAAGGAGACGGGGACGACAGAGGATGAGATAGCTGGATGGCATCACCGACTCAATGGACGTGAGTTTGAGTGAACTCCGGGAGTTGGTGATGGACAGGGAGGCCTGGCGTGCTGTGATTCATGGGGTCGCAAAGAGTCGGACACGACTGAGCAACTGAATTGAACTGAACTGCCTGCTACCTAGATACTTGCTTCCTCATGGTCTAAACAGTCTTTCCACAAGTATCATTTTCAAGTACTGTTTGTGAGTAAATAATGCCTAGCTAAAGTCAAAATGTACAGAATTGTGTTCCATGGGAAAATAATTTTCCACAACCCAAGGCCTCAGATCCCTTTGTATAGATGATTTTATATATGGGCATGTTTTAGACAGAACGCTTCTTAAAACTGCAAATTATACTTCATATTCTATTCTGCCTTCTGCATTTTTTCACTTAACTTTCAAAAAAACCATTTAAGTGTATCTGTGTCTTGGACTGATCTTCTCAGGTGGCGCTAGTGGTTAAGAACCAGCTGCCAATGCAGGAGACATAAGAGATGCGGGTTCGATCCCTGGGTCAGGAAGATCCCCTGGAGGAGGGCATGGCAACCCACTACAGTATTCTGGCCTGGAGAATCCCCACGGACAGAAGAGCCTGGCGGGCTAGTCCATAGGGTCGTAAAGAGTCGGATATGACTAAGCACGCACACATGCACACGGATAGCCTTGGACTATCGTTTATCTCACAAGTTCCCCACCCATAGCCACGTGGGTTGTCCAGAAACTTTGGCCTGACATCACAGATTACCTTTGTGGATAAAGCTCTAGAAGTAGCATTTCTGGAGCCCTCCCTGCAGTCTCTCCACCTCACTGCCTCCCTCCACAGTGTTCCCTGTCACCCGCCTTTGGGGGCAACCCTGGGGGTGCCCTTGTTTCCCCAGCTGTGTCTGCCTTGCTAGAGCGTAGAAGGGCTGTGGATCCTGGAAGTGCTCCACTGTGAACCACAGCCTGTGACCCTGACCCCTCTGGACCAGGACCCAGGCCCAGCTGCCACCCCTCTTGGCTTCCCCCAGATTCCTTTAACCCCATCACCTGCTCCACCCTATTTTGACCTGTGTGGAGTCAGCGCAGCTGTTGCTGATGGTCCCCAGAGTGGCCATCGACCGGGGTAGGGGACCCTGCCTCGCCAGGCCTTGACTTCCCCCCTCTACACCTGCCTAAGTGTCATCATGAGGGCTGAGGACGCACCAGCTGGGAGCGAGGGAGAGGGGAAAGGGAGCCTGCCAGAGCAGGCGGTGGGACTCCTCCGGTGAAATGGGATAGCTGATTTGCAGGGTAATCCAGGCCCACTTCTAGAGAGGGACTGGTATTGTTACTGACCCTTCCTCGCCCCATCCTGTTGGGCCTCAGTTTCCCCACCTGTGAAGCAGGAATTGACCGTGAGGATCCCAACCCCCTTCAGAGTGCTCTCCTCACCCCTCTCCGTGGGCAGAGCCACACCCCCAAAACTGCCCCCCTTCCTAGGCTGAGGCCTAGGGTCCAGCCCTTAGGAGAGGAGTAAATTGTCAAACTCCTGTGTGTGGGGCACGGGTTCTATCAGAGGGAATGACCAGGGGTCACATTTTTTTGCTAGGGCTGGAGAAAAACTCCTGCTCAGCTGGAAGATTCTACCAGCTGTCCTGTACCTTTCGTACAGATGGGGAAACTGAGGCCCAGGAAGGGGCAGAGCCCAGGCCCCCACTGCACAGGGAGCACTTCAAAGTCTCCATGCCTGCTCAAGCCTCAGTTTCCCCATCTGGGGAGGGCTGGCACTGTGCTGCAGCAGGCATCAACCTTTAGAGCCAGTCCTTGAGACTCACAGTGGAGCCCTGGGGTCAAGTATTGTCTTCTGCTCCTGGATGTCAAGTGTGAGGGAGACTCCTAAACGGTATACCCCGCTGGCCATCTGTTGGGGGTGACTCTCCACCCTGTCCTGAGGCCCCACTCTGCCTGCAGGATCTCTATTCAACCTTCAAGTCCCACCTCCCATGTCTCCTCCTCCAGGCAACCCTCCCTGCCCTGCCCAACAGAGGCCCGACTGCCCCTCTGGCTTCCCCAGGTCCATCCCTCAAACCCTTGGCTTGGGGCATTCAAGTCCCACTCTGTCTCACCCGGGCTGAAAGCTCCTTCACCCAGGCCTTCTTGTCTTAAACTCCCAGCATTGAATGAGTGTTTCATGAAAGGACAATGAGCACAGTGTCTGAAAGGGACCCACTTTGGGGTAGGACATGCAGACCCAAGTCAAGTCCTAAACCAGGGCCGTGTCAGTGGGTGACCTTGAGCAAGCTCCATGACCTCTAGGGCTCCATCTCCTTCATCCATGACATCAGATGATGACGTATAAGTTCAGGGAGTCCGAAACGTACCACTAGTTGAAAAGCCACTTTTCTCTGGTATTTTACAGTGCTGTTTTAATTATTTACTTTTAATTTTTGGCCACACCACACAGCTTGCAGGATCTTTGTTCCCCAACCAGGGATCGAACCTGGGCCCCCAGGCAATGAAAACGCTGAGTCCTGACCACTGGCCCACCAGGGAATTCCCATACTTCATCATTTTAAAACACTGTATCGGACTCTAGGGAAATAGAGAAGCTATTCCCTTCTCAGAATACATACATCCATCATCACAGACAAATTCTGGAAAACTCCACATCCACCTTTCAACAGGGGTTCCTTGGGAAGGGTGGAGTTTCCTCTATTTATCTCTTTGTGGTTTGAAATTTTTGCTTATATGATTTTAGAGTGACAAAAATTTGTGGTCTAGGAAAACGTGGATAATAAACTAAGCCTTGGCTTTGCTTTGAGAATCAAAGGAGATCACAGGTGTCGACTTCGGAGCCTGTAGACCAGACTAAGTGCTGTAACCAATCTCCTTCCAATAGTCTCCCTGGACTGTAATCCACATCCAGCAGGAGCTGGCCAATTTCCCAGTGGAGAAGCTGAAGTCTGGAGTCTGACTCCAGACTCACACTAAACACCAGGATTTCCAGTTGGTCTTACTCTTGCCAAAATCTTGGCTCCTTGTCCACTAATGCCAAACAGAAATACGGAGACAGAGTTTGGAGGAAATAGAAAAGAGTAAGTAGCTTTATTGTTTTTGCCAGGCAAAAAGGAAACACAGCAGGCTAGTTCCTCAAGAACTGTGCCCCTTTCTTGGGAAGAGGGAGAGGTTTTATATTCTCTTGAAGTGCTTGCTTTATTTTTTTTCTTTTGCACAGTTTCAAAATGAACACAGCTAGCATTAGGCAGACCAGCTGGGTCCGGTGTCCCTGACATTATCAGCCCCTGACCTTTCTGAAATGCAGAATGCTACAACGGGGAGCAGGGGGAGAAGAACGCCAGGTGCAGATTATAATCTATATGGAGTCAGAGAGTAACCAGCTTTGTAAAGGACAAGTCCAGCTACAAGTGTCTGTTAGTAGTAACAGTTAAAAATAACCAAGATTGTTTAACTCCTGCAGGCCTGTTTGGCTGGTATGGGCCAAAGACTGTTCACTCGTTTCTGTTTTTGCTGCGACGAATTCCCCCGTTAGTCTATTCCCTCCAGATCAATGCAGGAAGGAAAACAGGCATTGTTTCTTGTCTGCCTAAAGGCAAAACTTCAGTTTTGTTCCATTTGACAAACATCAGTTTCCTGGTCCAGGGGCCCCATCCATCTCCTTCTTCAGCTTCTTCCTTCAGAACCCCAGGAGGGGGACCTCATGAGCTGAGCTGAGCTTGATTTTTCTCCAGAGACTCCTCTGTTTGGTCTTGTGGGAGTGCCATCTCCCAGCTTCTGGAGTCCCTGGTCCAAGTGTGAGATTTGAGGCTTCAGCTCCAAGATCTCAGTTCTACTTCTTGATAATTTGCTTTTGCCCAGAGGCAGCTCAGCGCAAAACAGAGCCTGAAGGTTTGAACATTCCCTCCCTGTGCTGTGCGACCTGGGGTGAGTGATTCACCTCTCTCAGCGTTATTGTCCTCATTGATAAAACAGGCTTCTGAGAATCAGCACCAGCATGCTTCAACGCTCACAAATATTCGCTGCACTGTTTCCATTGTTCTGTGAGGCTGGAAGCCTGTCACTGAGGATCCTTGGCCTTCTCCTCCTAAAGATAAAGTCCCAAGTTCCTGATGTGAAGGAACAGCCATAATGGGTGATCTTGGAAAATTCACTTCATCCCCTGGGAACCTCAGTTTCCTCGTTTGTAGATAAGGATATTAACGCTGTCCTGGAGCATCAGCCAAGAAGTGTGAATGAGCAAGAGATTTGGAGGAAAGGAATGCATGCAGCCAACAAATCCCTGAGAAGAGGTGGCCTCGCTGACCACAAGCCCCTACAGGTGTAAGAATTGCTAATGCCCGGTGGCTGCCTGCATTGGCAGAAACAGCACTTCCCTCCTTGCTGGCTTCCATGAGGATCGCCCCAATTTTTTTGTTTCTTATTGCTGTAAAATTCACATAACATAAAATTTACCATTTTATTCATTTATTTTGAAAATTTAAAGTTTTTGGCCGTGCCGCATGGCACATGGGATCTTAGTTTCCTGACCAGGGATCAAACACACACCCCCTCCCTGCCTTGGGACCATGGAGTCTCTTAACCCCTGGACCACAAAGGGAGTCTTGAGATTTACCATTTTTGAGTGAACAATTCAGTGACATTTAATACATTCATGACGTTGTGCGAGGACCATCCCTATCTAGTTCTAGAACATTCACCCCAAAAGGAAACCCCATGCCCACTATCAGTCAGTCCTCAGTCCCCTGACCCAACCCTAATAATCGGTACTGTCTACTCTGCCTTCTGTCTCTGGATCTGCATGCTCTGGACATTTCACAGAAACCGATCACATATTACGTGGCCTTTTGTTTCCAGTTTCTTTCACTCAGCATGGTGTTTTCAGGGTTTGGTCATATTGCAGAGCTTTTCAGTGCTTCATTCCTTTCTACGGCTGAGGAATATTTCGCTGTGTGGCTGGACCCTATTTTGTTCATCCATTCATTTGTCAGTGGACATTGGGATTGTGTCCTCCTTTTGGTGATTGTGAATAGTGCTGCTCAGAGTACTCGCTTATAGGTGTTGAACTCCTGTTTTCAATTCTTCAGGGTCTCCGCCTAAGTGTGGAATTATGGGATCCTATAGAAACTTCACATTTAATCTTTTGAGGAGCTGCCGAGCTGTTTTCCATGGGGTTGCTCCATACTCCAGCCTTTCTGCCAGCTGATGTGGGCCAGTGTCTTTTAAAAACCGTGATCTTCCCCCTCATCTGGCAAACACACTGAGGTGAACCTAGGGCATGACTCTTGATGTCCACAGATGTGAGGCGGAATCCTGAGAACAGAGCAAACAGAGGGAAGGCAGGGAGAAGTTCAGGGGTCTTTGATGTGAAATCTCGTGTAGCTTTTCATGAAGAAGTTAGACCCGGGGGGGACAAAATCTGAAGCGTGATGTGATTTTTTTGTGGGAACATAAAGGAAAAATTGCAAAGCGTGATGTGATTTTTGTAGAAAACATAATATATAAAATGTAAGCAGATCCCCTACATGCAAAGAGAGAAGGGTCTGCTCCAAACTGCCTGAGTCACAGGGAAAGTGGTGGGGGTGGGGCAGAAGCTCTTCCCATCCCTTCCCCAGCCACGTGCCTGTACCCAGCGAGAGTGCACGCCTATGCAGTTTAAAAAGAAAACCCACTGAAGAACATTCAAAGGAAGTAAAAATGATGAAGCATGTGTCGGCGTCAGTTGTCGGTCTTTGTTTCAGAGGCAGCTGCAATCTTAGGAGAAAAAAGAACCAGATGTGAATCTAGACAGTTTCTTCCCGTGTCAAACAGGTGATTAAACATCGCTTCCTCCAGGACTGGTTTGTAAGCTGCCATGAAAACCCCTCCAGCATCTCCCTGACACCATCTTGGTAGCTAGCCCCTGTCCATCTCTGTTGGTTCACACGCTCATTCATTCGTTCACTCACAGAATCATTTATTCATGTACTAATCCGCTCATTCACGCACCCACATATTCATTGACTCATTCATCACTAATTCACTCATTCGCGCACCCACATACTCCTTCACCCACTAATTCATTCATTCGTTCACAGAATCATTCATTCATGTACTAATCCGCTCATTCACGCACCCACATATTCATTGACTCCTTCACCCACTAATTCACTCATTCACGCACCCACATACTCCTTCACCCACTAATTCATTCATTCGTTCACTCACAGAATCATTCATTCATGTACTAATCCGCTCATTCACGCACCCACATATTCATTGACTCATTCATCACTAATTCACTCATTCGCGCACCCACATCTATTCATCCACTCGGTCACTCAGTCATCTGCTTACTCCTTCTCTCACTACACATCTGAGAAACACCTAACTGCTCCTTCCTGGTGGGACTTTCCACCCAAGATCTAAAACCACAATGAAATTACAGCCTGCAGTCAGTGATTCGAAGGAAGCTTCCCTGATAGCTCAGCTGATAAAGAATCAATTCCTGCGTCAGAAGATCCACTGGAGAAGGGACAGGCTACCCACTCCAGTGTTCTTGGGCTTCTCTTGTGGCTCACCTGGAAAAGAATCCGCCTGCAATTCAGGAGACCTGGGTTAGATCCCCGGGTTGGGAAGATCCCCTGGAGAAGGGAAAGGCTACCCACACCAGTATTCTGGCCTGGAGAATCCCATGGATTATATAGTCCATGGGCTTGCAAAGAGTCAGACACAACTGAGCAACTTTGACTTGCACTTTCCCAAGGTACAGAGAAAGGGCTGTACTGGAGCCCGGTCTGGGAAGGATGAATAAGAGCAAGCCAGGCAGAGAGAATGGCACGTAAACAGGCCCTGAAGTATACATGTGGAAGAGGAGCGGGGAAAGTTGAGGGTGAGAGGTGTCTAGGGTGGGATAAGTATGGATTTTGTCCCAAGACAATGCGGAGTCACGGGAGGCTTCAGAGCACAGCAGGGGCATAGCCCTATTTATGCTTTTTTTAATTGTTGTAAAAGTTACCCAACATAAAAGTTACCACTTTAAAATGTTTAATTCCATAGCATTTAGCATATTCACAATGTTGTACAGCCACCACCTCTATGTATTGGGTTGGCCAAAAAGTTCACTCAGGTTGTTCATAAGTTGTTACTGAAAAACCCAAAGTTGGGTTACTTTGGCCAACCCAATAGTTCCAGAACACTTTCACCATCCCAAAAAGAAACTCCATCCACATTAGCAGTCTCTCCCCTTTCCTTGTTCCCCAGCCCCTGGCCACCATCACTCTGTTTTCTGTCTCTGAGGATTTGCCTGTTCTGGACTTTTCATATAAATGGGATCACACAACACGTGGCCTTTTATATCTGACTGCACCATGTATACTTTTAAAAGAGCAACTTGGAAGGGCAGGAATAGAAATAGACACTATGCTACTCCATCCACACCCCTCCATCCCTCTCCTGTTTAACTGCAAGGACACTGTGTGATTGCTTGTGGTTGCCAGGGGATCCTCTGGGCTCCTGGAGCACCCTTTGCCTGCATGCTGACCTGAGTTGACATCCCCCAGGGCAGCCCTAACCAATGGCATAACACACTTCCAGATCTCCCAGCAGGCCAGAACCAACACCACCCTCCAAGGACTCTGTGGGAGGCACGCCTGGACTTTTCTCCCATCCCTCCCCCTGCTCACATCTTCCCTTCCCTGTCCTTCTGCGATTTTCTTTAAAAATCACTCAAGGGAAAAAAAGTCACTCAAGGGACTTCCCTGGTGGTCCAGTGGCTAAGACTCCATGCTCCCTATGCAGGGGGCCGGGGTTCGATCCCTGGTCAGGGAACTAGATCCCACGCACTGCAACCAAGAGTTTGCATGCTGCAACTAAGGCTAGGTGCAGTCAAATAAACACATAACTAAACATTAAAAATCACGCTCCCACAAATGCTTGTTTCAGGCCTTGCTACAAGAGCCAGTCACAGGTGCGAAAGGCCAGGGCAGAGGGCGTCAGTCCTCCAGGCCAACGTGCCACACCATTCCTGCCCCACAGTGGGCCAAGAGACACAGAGCAAATGACCCCATGTGCCGAACAGCTAGCTGTTTAGCAAAACAGCCACCAGGAAGGATTGGTCAAGCAGTTCCATTAGTGTGTCAATGCTACTGTCTCTCTGGGGCTGTCAGAACAGCCTCCATCTTAAGCTGTTACCTGAAATGGGACAGCAGACGAAGTGGTGGGCTCCACCCCAGCCCTGAGCCCAAGGGAAGTCACTTCTGGGGGGTTTCAGAGCCAAGCCTGTCCTTTCTGGGAGTGGCTCATCTCTCCCACTGCCCACCCTGGAACCTCGGACTCGAGACCCCAGCCTGAGATATCCACTCCCTCCATCCTCTGGCCTTCCGTGTTCTTGGAGGACGGCTGCAGTGGGAAGGAATGGTTGGGCTCACCGGCATCACTTGGAGAACCTTTTTGTGTCTGTATCAGGAGGAGCCCAGAGTGAGCTGGAGGTGTGCTAGATAACACTAGAGATTTTATCACACCAGGCACATGGGACTTCCTGGTGGCGGTCCAGTGGTTAACACTCCACGCTTCCACTGCAGGGGGCCCAGGTTCAATCCCTGATTAGGGAACTAAGATCCCAAAAGCCAGCTGGTGCAGCCAAAAACAAACAAACGAACAAAAACACCAGGCATGGCACAGCTCAGGGCACTTGCAGGGCACTCATCCCTCATGCCCCTTTCAACTTGTTTTACAGAGAAAGAAACCAAGGCCCAGAGAAATGAATAACTCTTAATTAAGGGCTAGATCCACGCCATCTCTGTCAGCTGCAAGAAGGCTAAAGGGAAGTAACTGGTTAATAGGATTGAACAAGATAGCTTCAGGCTCGGCTGAACCAAGGTGCGTAAGCTACTTGACTAGGCAGCCTCTCTTTCCATCTCTCAACTCTGCTGTCCTTGTGTCGGCTTCATTTCCAGGCAGGCAAGATCATGGCCAGCAGCTCTGAGCTGACAGTTACACACTCAAGCAACGTTTGAAAGAGCTCTGTTTTCTGATAGCTATAGCAGAAGCAGGGCTTCCCAGATGGCGCTAGTGGTAAAGAACCTTCCTGTCAGTGCAGGAGACATAAGAGATGCAGGTTTGATCCTGGGTTGGGAAGATTCCCTGGAGGAGGGCCTGGCAACCCACTCCAATATTCTTTCCTGGAGAATCCCATGGACAGAGAAACCTGGAAGACTGTAGTCCAGGGGGTCGCAAAGAGCCGGACACGGCTGAGCGGCTGAGCGTGCACGCGCAGCGGAAGCACCAGGACTGCATTTTGTTGACTCAGCCTGGGGCACACGCCTCCCTCCAAACCGGTTACACGGGTTAAAGGGCCCCAGTACACTGACTGGGAGGGCCTGGGAGACTTCACTGAGAGGGGAGAGGATCAGCCCTATACACACCAAGATGCTGTTCCCAGAAGGAGCAGAAACAAAGGCTGCAGGTAGGCACAGCCAGGACCAAAACCCGAGCCTTCACCCAGAGCTCTACAGATCTACTGATCTCAGCTGCTTTTGACCACGCACATCCACCCCTTCAGATACCTCCCACTTCAAAACTGCCAAAAATCAGACCCAGGGAGGATACCTGGAGCCCCTCACTGCTGAATCCCAATCTCTGCTCTCTTCCCTTCTCTTTTTTTCTTTTCTATTTTCTGTTTATTTATTTGTTTGTTTTGGCTGCGCTGGGTCTTCGCTGCTTTGCACGGGCTTTCTCCAGCTGTAGAGAACAGGAGATGCTCTTTGTCGCCGCGCTTGGCCTTACTGTGGTGGCGTCTCTCGTTGCGAAGCACAGGCTCTAAGTGCAAGGGCTGCAGCAGTTGCAGGATGTGGGCTCCGAGGTTGTGGAGCCCGGGCTCCGGGGCTCCTCAGCATGTGGGATCTTCCCAGAGCAAGTTTCGAACCCGTGTCCCCTGCATTGGCAAGTGGGTTCTTATCCACCATGCCACCAGGAAAGTCCTCTCTCCCCTTTTCTGAGCCTTGATTTCGTTCTCTGTAAAATGGGCTGAGAGCAGGGAGCCTATTGCAGTCAGTGAACAGTCAAAGGTCACCCTGGGTTTACAAAAAGAGTTGCAAGGAAAGGACTTTTCTGAGTGCTAATGGAGTCCACCCTGAGAGAGGTGTCAGCCTCAGGGGTCAAGACCCAGCAGGGAAGGCGTCAGGAGGCTGGGAGCAGCTGGGGGCCCAGCAGAGGCTTAGCACACGGCTGTCAGCCCAGCCCTGGGAGGCCAGCCTCTGAAGGCTGCCTTCATCTTCCCAAGAAAATCACAATTCTCTCTTTCCCCTCAGCCCTTCCCAGTCCCCTCCTCCGCCCTCGTTTCTTGTTTACTCATTCAGGGCCATGATTTATTTTTGGATGAGAATGTTGGTCCTCTTTGCTCTCGCGGCCACCCGCCAGAGCCACCCACTGGCCACACTGAGAGAAGGGAGGTCAGGGGGAATCCAGCCTAGCTGAGATAGGGCGGGTCCTGGGGGGAGGGTCTCCATCAGGCCCAGCCCTTGTTCTTTTGTTTATCTTCACAGACAGCAACGAGGAGCACAGGCAGCCAAATTTTTGGATTTCCCCACTCTTGATGAACGAAGAGACTGACCTGTCAGTCTATAGCACTGTCTTTGCTGTGGACATAAACACTGTCACTCAGAAATTGACATGGGCAAGCCAGGCATGGTTTGTGGTGGGTTGTAAGAGGTCCAAATATGCACTCTTTCAGTTCATGCAGACAAGAAAGGATGGGTTTGTTTCCATTTTTAAGATTATGTTTAGGACTTCCCTGGTGGTCCAGTGGTTAAGATTGTGCTTTCAATGTATGGGGCGTGGGTTTGATCTCTGGGCAGGGAAGTTCTGCACACACATGGCCAAATATATATATATATATACTTAGTTCAGTTCAGTTCAGTCGCTCAGTCGTGTCCGACTCTCCGCGACCCCATGAATCACAGCACGCCAGGCCTCCCTGTCCATCACCAACTCCCGGAGTTCACTCAAACTCATGTCCACAGAGTTGGTGATGCCATCCAGCCATCTCATTCTCCGTCGTCCCCTTCTCCTCCCGCCCCCAACCTTTCCCAGCATTAGAGTCTTTTCCAGGGAGTCAACTCATCGCATGAGGTTGCCAAAGTATTGCAGCTTCAGCTTTAGCATCAGTCCCTCCAATGAACATCCAGGATTGATCTCCTCTAGAATGGACTGGTTGGATCTCCTTGCAGTATAAGGGACTCTCAAGAGTCTTCTCCAACACCACAGTTCAAAAGCATCGATTCTTCGGCGATCAGCCTTCTTCACAGTCCAACTCTCACATCCATACATGACCATGGGAAAAACCATAGCCTTGACTAGACGGACCTTGGTTGGCAAAGTAATGTCTCTGCTTTTTAATATACTATCAAGGTTGGTCATAACTTTCCTTCCAAGGAGCAAGCGTCTTTTAATTTCATGGCTGCAATCAGCATCTGCAGTGATTTTGGAGCCCAAAAAAATAAAGTCTGACACTGTTTCCACTGTTTTTCCATCTATTTCCCATGAAGTGATGGGACCAGATGCCATGATCTTTGTTTTCTGAATGTTGAGCTTCAAGCCAACCTTTTCACTCTCCTCTTTCACTTTCATCAAGAGGCTTTTGAGTTCCTCTTCACTTTCTGCCATAAGGGTAGTGTCATCTGCATATCTGAGGTTATTGATATTTCTCCCAGCAATCTTGATTCCAGCTTGTGCTTCTACCAGCCCAGCGTTCCTCATGATGTACTCTGCTGCATAAGTTAAATAAGCAAGGTGACAATATACAACCTTGACGTACACCTTTTCCTATTTGGAACCAGTCTGTTGTTCCATGTCCAGTTCTAACTATTGCTTCCTGACCTGCATACAGGTTTCTCAAGAGGCAGGTCAGGTGGTCTGGGATTCCCATCTCTTTCAGAATTTTCCACAGTTTATTGTGATCCACACAGTCAAAGGCTTTGGCATAGTCAATGAAGCAGAAATAGATGTTTTTCTGGAACTCTCTTGCTTTCTCCATGATCCAGCGGATGTTGGCAATCTGATCTCTGGTGCTTCTGCCTTTTCTAAAACCTGCTTGAACATCTGGGAGTTCACGGTTTACATACTGCTGAAGCCTGGCTTGGAGAATTTTGAGCATGACTTTACTAGCATGTGAGATGAGTGCAATTGTGCGGTAGTTTGAGCATTCTTTGGCATTGCCTTTCTTTGGGATTGGAATGAAGACTGACCTCTTCCAGTCCTGTGGCCACTGCTGAGTTTTCCAAATCTGCTGGCATATTGAGTGCAGCACTTTCACAGCATCATCTTTCAAGACTTGAAATAGCTCAACTGGAATTCCATCACCTCCACTAGCTTCGTTAGTAGTGATGCTTTCTAAGGCCCACTTGACTTCACATTCCGAGATGTCTGTCTTATATATATGTATATATATCTTCCCTCTCTGTACTGTAAGAGAGGAATCCTCCAGTACTATGGTCATCTGCTTATGACTCTGTCTCCTGCTCTGGGCTCCATTCAAGCACCTAGCTCAGTGCCTGGCATATAGTGGGTGCTCAATAAATGTGGGACTTTGGGGGAACATTTTTAGAAAACAGCTTTATTGAGATATAATTCAGGTATCATTCAATTCATCCATTTAAAATATATAATTTGACCCCACTCTAGTACTCTTGCTTGGACAATCCCATGGACGGAGGAGCCTGGTGGGCTGCAATCCATGGGGTCGCAAAGAGTCGGACATGACTGAAGCGACTTAGCAGAAGCAACAGCAGTAGAGATTGAGGAAGATCATTCAAGTGGGAATTTTGCTTGTGGAATAAAATGGTGGTGGAGACTGGGGACCAATGAAGCCTGAGTGTATCAGAGCATCACAGCAAGCTTGATTTTAGCACTTGCTAAAATGTACTTTCTGCGATCTTATTTTCAAGAGTTGCATTTTAATATTCAATGGTGATTTTGATGCTAGGAGTCCGAAAGTCATACTTTGAAAAATACTGGCATGAAAGGAAGAGAAGGGAAATTTGAAAAAATTAATGTGCTGATGTCAAGTACTGTTCCAAAAGAGCTTAACCAGAGGAAAATATTACGACCATTATTTTACAGGTGAAAAAAATTAGAACTCCACATGATATAAGACCCTGTGGTCATGTTGATAGGAAAGAGGTGAGCTCTGACTTGGATAAAAGAATTCTTAAATTCACCATCTATGGTCCTTTTGCTTCTGTTAGGTTTATCTAGTATTCACAGTGATCATCTTATAGCACTTCTATAGTTTGGCCAACTGTATACAGTTGTGTCAGCTTCCCAGGTGGCGCTAGTGGTAAAGCACTCAACCGCCAATGTAGGAGATGTAAGAGATGCAGGTTTCATCCCTGGGTCAGGAAGATCCCCTGCAGAAGGACATGGCAACCCACTCCAGTATTCTTGCCCGGAGAATCCCATGGACAGAGGAGCCTGGCAGGCTATACATAGTCCATAGGGTCACACAGAGTAGGACATGGGTGAGTGACTTAGAACACACATAGTTGTGTAAAGCCTGCTACAATCAAGATATAGAATCTTACCACCACCCCAAAAGATACTCTGGCACCATTTTGCAGTTACTCCCCTTCTCCCATCACTGGCAACCACCTTTCTATTTTCTGTTTCTGAGTTTGACTGATTTAGGTATCTCATATAATGGAATCATGAAATTTTTGTCTTTTAGCCATGGGATTATGTAACTCACCATAGTGTCCTTAAGGTTCATCTGTGTTGGGGTATATGACAGGGTTTCCTTTTTGAAAGCTGAATAGCATTCCATTGTGTATGTGTATATATATATGTGTGTGTATATATATATATTTGTTACATCATATTTTCTTTATCCATTCACCCATTGATAGACACTTAGGCTGTTTTCATGTCTTGGCTATTTTAAATAATGCTGCAACAAACATGGATATGCAAATAAAAAAATAAAATAAAATATATAATTCGATGGTTTTTAGGATATTCACAGATACGTGCAGCCACCACCACGGTCAATTTCAGAACACTTTCACCACCTCCAAAATAAACCCTGCGTCCATTTCAGTCACTGACACTCCTCCTCCCTGCAGCCCTGGCAATCACTAGTCTACTCTCTGTCGCTATGGGTTTGCCTATTCTGGACATCTCACACAAATGGGATCACACGGGGCCCCACGATGTGTGGTCTTCTGTGTCTGGCTCCTCTCACTAAGCGTGTCTCCAAGGCGCATCCACATTGGAGCAGGTGTCAGTGTGTCACCTTTTTGGTGGCTGAATAATATTCCGTTGTGGGGTTGGACCACATTCTGTTCATCCATTCTTCTATCTATGGACACTTGAGTTGCTTCCACCTCTGGCTACTGTGAATACTGCTTCTGGGAACATGTAAGTCCAAGCATTTGTGTGGATGTAGGTTTTCGCTTCTCTTGGGTATGTCCTAAAGACATAAATGTAAATGTTTCCTGGTTATATTGAACCCTGTTAGACTTCAGTCAAATAGGCACTTGGGGGGATTTCCCTGGTGTCCAATGGCTATGACTCTGTGCTCCCAATACAGGAGGCCCAGGTTCTACCCCTGTTTAGGGAATTAGATCCCATATGCTATAACTAAGAGTTTGCATCCTGCAATGAAGGTCAAAGATCCCAAGTGCCACAACCAGGACCTAGCACAGCCAAATTGATTAATTAATTAATTAATTTTTAAAATAGTCACCACCGTGGAGAACAGTAAGAAATTCCTTAACAAACTAGGAATAGAACTACCATATTGACCCAGCAATCCCACTACTGGGCATATACCCTGAGAAAACCAGAATTCAAAAAGGCACATGTATCCAATATTCATTGCCGCACTATTTACATTAGCTAGGACATGGAAGCAACATAGATGTCCATCGCCAGATGAATGGATATATACAATGGAATATTACTTAGCCAATTTGAGTCAATTGTAGTGAGGAGGATGAAACTAGAGCCTGTTATGCAGAGTGAAGTAAGTCAGAAAGAGAAAAACAAATATCATATATTAATATATGGAATTTAGAAAAATAGTACTGATGAGCCTATTTACAGAGAAGAAATGGAGACACAGCTGTAGAGAACGGACTTGTGGACACAGTGGGGAATGGAGAGGCTAGGAGAAATTGAGAAAGTAACATTGACTTATATGAACTTTAATGTGTAAAATAGACAACTAGTTGTTCAATCACTAAGTCATGTCCGACTCTTTGAGACCTCCATGAACTGCAGCATGCCAGGCTTCCCTGTCCTTCACTATCTCCTGGAGTTTGCGCAAGCCCAAGTCCATTGAGTCAGTGATGCCATCCAACCATCTCATCCTCTGTCGCCCCCTTTTCTTTCTGCTCTCAGTCTTTCCCAGCATCAGGGTCTTTTCCAGTGAGTTGTCTCTTCACATCAGGTGGTCAAAGTATAGGAGCTTCGGCTTCAGTATCAGCCCTTCCACTGAATATTTAGGGTTAATTTCCTTTAGGATTGACTGGTTTGATTTCCTTGCAGTCCAAGGGATTCTCAAGAGTCTTCTCTAGCACCACAATTTGAAAGCATCAATTTTTCAGTGGAAAGCTGCTATATAACACAGGGAGGCCAGCCTGGTGCTCCGTGAAGATCTAGAGGGGTGGGATGGGGAAGTGAGGCTCAACAGGGAGGGGATATATATAATTATGACTGATTCATGCTGGTGTACAGCAGAGACCATCACAACATTATAAAGCAATTATCCTTCAAAAAAAAAAAATCAGTCACCTTGGTTGGATAGATAAACGATCCAGCCCCTCCGGCTTTGAAATCAGGAATGCCGGCTGGAATCTTCCACTGGCTCACCTGTGAGGAGGACCCCAGAGGCTCCTGGATTCCTCTGATCGCCTCGTAGAGGTCTGAGAGTAGAAAGTGCCCTTTCATTGTCAGCTGGTATAATCAATTCCTCTCTCCTGGGTCTCTCTAAAATGATTTTTTTGTTTTTCTTGAGGCCAACCGGTCCACCCCTCAAGGGGATGGGGAACCAAAGATAGCCCTGTCCATGGGACTGGAGACACCTAGATCTCTGATCTGAATCAGGCTTTGGGGTTTTGGAGGGGGACTGATCTCAGGGCATCCTGCCCTGGGTTTATTTTGGTTGAGGGTGGCAGGCTGGGTCAGCATGTTGGGGGTGGCCTGTGCCCAGGACCATGAAACCTGAGGCCTCAAATCCACGTCCTTGGCATGCAGGTGTCTTGGATGGCATCCGAGGCCAAGAACCTGGTCTGAGTCCAGTCAGGAAAGGCCGAGGTAGGCTGTTCTTGCCTCTAGATGCTCTCATTTTGTCAAGGAAATCCCATCTCTAAAACGCAAGCCCTGGACGTCACTGATGGTCCATGGTTAAGACTCTACACTTCCAGTGCATGGGGTGCAGGTTCAGTCCCTGATTGGGAAAGTAAGATGCTGCAGGGACAAAAAAATAAAAAACGAGGGCTTATCTGGTGGCTCAGTGGTAAAGAATCTGCCTGCCAGTGCAGGAGACATGGGTTCAACCCCTGGTCTGGGAAGATCCCACATGCTGCTGAGCAACGAAGCCATGGGCCACAGCTGTTGAGCCTAGGAATCGGGAACCTAGAGCCCGGGAACAGCAACTATTGAGCCCTTACACCCAGAGCCTGGGGCTCCGTAACAAGAGAGGCCACTGCAGTGAGAAGCCCGCACACTGCAACGGGAGAGCAGTCCCCCCGCCGCAACTGGAGAAAAGTCTGAGCAGCAACGAAGACCCACAACACCAAAAATTAAAATAAATATAAATTAAAAAAAATAAAAAGCAAGTCCTGCCTCCGCACAGTGAGGCCTCTGGGTGCCTGTATCAGTGAAACAGAGTCAATATGATACATGTAGGGACTTCGCTAGTGGTGGAGCAGATAGAAATCCACCTACCTGCCAGTGCAGGAACACGGGTTTAATCCGTGGTCTGGACGAGTCAATACGCCATGGAGCAGCCAAGCCCGTGCGCCACAACTACCGAGGCCCAGTGCTGCAGTTACTGAAGCCTGGTCACCTAGAGCCCATGCTCTGCTACTAGAGAAGCCATCCCGATGAGCAGCCCCCCACCCGCTGCGATAGAGAAAGCCGGCGCAAAGCAACGGAGACCCAGCGCAGCCGGAACTAAACTGAACCGATCGAGGCACTAGGTCCTAGCCGCAGCACGCAGGATCCTCGGTCTTCGTTGCGGTGTGTGGGATCTTTTGTTATGGCATTCGAACTCTTAGTTCCCTGACCAGGGATCGAACTTGGGCTCTCTGTATTGGAAGTACCGAGTCTTAGGGAAGTTCACTGGACCACCAGGGAAGAACTTGAAGAGAGTTCTTTTTTCCCAGGAGACCGTTTTGGCTCTTAAGGCCTTCAAAGAAAGAAAAGAAAGTCGTTCAGTTGTGTCCGACTCTTTGCGACCCCATGGACTGTAGCCTACCAGGCTCTTCCGTCCATGGGGTTTTCCAGGCTAGAATACTGGAGTGGGTTGCCATTTCCTTCTCCAGGAGATCTTCCCAACCCAGGGATTGAACCTGGGTCTCCCACATTGTAGGCAGACACTTTACCAACTGAACCACCAGGGAAGTCCCCTCTTAAGGCCTTCAATTTATTAGATGAGGCCCACCCAGATTCTCAAGGATAACTTCGTTGCCTTAAGGTTGACTGATGGGAGATGTTAACCACATCTGGGAAATATTTTCACAGCACCATCTAGACTAGTGTGTGACCAAACCCCTGGGAACCGTTGCCTGACGAAGCTGACATGTACATTTTCACCATCAATATGTTTCCACGTCCCCGCCCCACCATGAGCCATCCATGAGAATGCCAGCTCCTGTGAGGAGACTGCAGTGGTGTCCCCTGGTCACAAGGGAGAGCATGTGGAGGCGTGCTGACTGGCTGCCTCTGGACGGAGAATGCAGGACAGGAAGGACGAATGTGGGCACGTGGGGTGTCTGTGGGAAGGTGGGGGAAATGTCAGCAAGGGGGAGAACTCCAAGGCCAGGCAAGGTCTAGACTTCACCCCAGGGCCACGGGGAGACATAGTAGGTGTTAGAGCATGTTGCATGCTTGGATACAGCCATTCTCTTCTCCAGGGGATCTTTCTGACCCAGGGTTCGAACCCGGGTCTCCTGCATTGCAGGCAAATTCTTTACCGTCTTAGCTACCAGGGAAACTCATGGTTGGATACACTGACCATTAATAAAACTTGTCCCTGGGGAGACTTCCCTGGTGGGCCAGTGTATAAAATTGCATGCTTCCAATGCAGGGGGCCTGAGTTCAATCCCTGTTTGGGGAACTAAGATCCTACAGCACAACTAAGCCTGAGCATCTCAGCTACTGAGCCTGAATGCGCTAGACCCATTTGTTGCAGCTAGAGAAGCCTGCATGCAGCATCGAAGACCCAGAGAAACCAGAATAAATAATACATCTTTTAATTTAAAAAATTACCTAACAAAAAATTAAGGAAAAAAAAATGTCACTGACTGTTATGGGTCTCTCAGCACCCTCAGGTGGGGGCAGTGAGTGTTAGGATCCCAGTCCACGCAGGGCATGGCGAAGCCTGGGACCAGGACTGCGGGGATCGGGGTGGGTCTGCTTTAAAATGTTGCAGGTACATCAGCCTGGGATGAGTGTAAGTTGCTAAAATCAACACGCTGAGCTCTTTGGTTCAGGCCTCCGCTCTCTTCTGGCAATTATGTCAGAACGACCCCCCTGGGCTGCACAAGGCCAGTGACCTGGCCCTGAAAGTCTGTGGTGCCTGTGCCCCTCCCTCTGTGGGACCACTGGGGAGCAGTTGCCTAGAGACGGCCGCCTCCCCTCCCTGCTCCCAGTAGAAAACTAACCCCCTCTCCCCTGGCAGACAGTCTGGCAGGGAAAACAGGCTCCATCTTGCCATTCCCCAAACATGCAAAGATTTTTCCTACCCCAGGGCCATTGCACTGGGAGTTTCCTCTGGCTGAAATGCATTTCCTATCGTTTTCCACACAGCCAGTTTCTCCTTGCCCCTCAGGCTCGACCTAACTTTCATCTCCCCCAAGAAGCTTCACTATTGTCAGTCTCTACATTGTTATTCAGTTGCCAAGTCTGACTCCCTGCTGAGGGATGAAAGGAAGAGGCCTAGCTGACTCCATCTTGAAAAAGAAGGAAACTCCATCTTGCACTTTCAGTGAGCTTTGGACCGACCATGTGCCTGGCAGCCATGGGGATAACACACCTACGGCCAAACTGGCCTCCCGGACTGATAAAAACCAGATTCCATACCAAGATTTCCCGTCGCCAAAAAGAATGTAATGATCCCCTATGAGGTCAGTCACCTTTGTAATCTTTAGGGCATCCATTGGTGTAGGCCACAGTGTATAACCAGCTGACCCTTCTGATTATGAATCATGCCTGTAACCTGATTGTATCTCCCTCTGATATTTTCCAAGCTAGGTTCAAGGAATCTGGGGATGTGGGCTTGAGCAGTACATGTAAGGTATATAAGGTTTTCACAGAAGTTGGTCAGAGTCCTTGGCTAAGAGGAGACTCTGCCTTGGGCCCACCGGTGTAATAAACTGCCCTCCACTATCTGCATTGTCCTTCTGATTGAGTTTGCTTCCGGGAACATGTAGCTAGAACACTGTGACCCCACGGACTGCAGCACGGCAGGCTTCCCTGCCCTTCACCATCTCCTGGAACTTGCTCAAACTCATGTCTATTGAGTCGGTGATGCCATCCAACCATCTCATCCTCTGCTGCCTTCTTCTCCTTTTGCCTTCCATCTTTCCCAGCATCAGCCTCTTTTCCAATGAGTCAGCTCTTTGTATCAGGTGGCCAAAGTATTGGAGATTCAGCTTTAGCATCAGACCTTCCAATGAATATTCAGGGTTGATTTCCTTTAGGAGTGACTGGTTAGATCTCCTTGCAGTCAGTCCAAGGGACTCTTAAGAGTCTTCTCCAACACCACAGTTCAAAAGCATCAATTCTTCGGCGCTCAGCCTTCCTTATGGTCCAACTCCCACATCCGTACACGACTACTGGAAAAACAATAGCCTTGATTATATGGACCTTTGTCAGCGAAGTGATGTCTCTGCTTTTTGATATGCTGTGTAGGTTTGTCACAGCTTTCCTATGCCTCTGTGACATCACCTGTTTTACCTCCCAGGATCTAAAACAATTTTATTTTCTTTTATGCTTCCCTATCTGGAGTGTGGAGTCATGAGGGTGGAATTTTTTCTGCCTTGATCACCGACACATCCATAGTTCCTACAACAATACCTGCTGCTGCTGCTAAGTCGCTTCAGTCGTGTCCGACTCTGTGCAACCCCACAGATGGCAGCCCACCAGGCTCCCCCGTCCCTGGGATTCTCCAGGCAAGAACACTGGAGTGGGTTGCCATTTCCTTCGCCAATGCATGAAAGTGAAAAGTGAAAGTGAAGTCACTCAGTCGTGTCTGACTCTTTGCGACCCCATGGACTGTAGCCTACCAGGCTCCTCCGTTCATGTGATTTTCCAGGCAAGAGTACTGGAGTGGGGTGCCATTGCCTTCTCCGACAACAATACCTATCTCTCAGTAACTGCTTGTTGAGTGAGTGAATAAAGAGCCACACCCCCTTCTTATCCTCTTATCCTTTAAACAGTGACTCTGGGCTCACAGATTTCTTCCCCTCCTCCCCCCAGAGTTTCCACGTCACCATGGAGACACTGATGCCACTGCTTTCCTCTCCTCTCGCTTGCCTGAGTCATTCCTGCGGCTCTACCCTCACTCCTTCCAATCCATCCCCAGAGGAATATTTTATTTTTCATCATTTTTTGGCTGCCCCGCACAGCATGTGCAATCTTAGTCCCCCAGCCAGGGATTGAACCTGCACTCCCTGCAGTGGAAGCATGGATCTTAACTAGTGGACCACCAGGGGAGTCCCAAGCTGAACATTCTTGCGAGAGGGTGTGTTGATGACATGAAAGGATCTTGCCTAAGGGGTGGTGCAATGGACCTCACAGCAGCCCCACTACTGTGGGGCTCATCTTGTTTTTTAAAAAGATTTTATTTGTTTATTGGCTGCTCTGGGTCTTCATTCCTATGCTCAGCCTTTCTCTAGTTGCAGCGAGCAGGGCTGCTCTCTAGTTGCGGTGTGTGGGCTTCTTACTGTGGTGGCTTCTCTTGTTTTGGAGGCTGGGCTCTAGGCATGTGGACTTCAGTAGTTGTGGCACACGGGCTTAGTTTCCCCATAGCATGTGGAATCTTCTAGGAGCAGGGATCAAACCCATGTTCCCTGTACTGGCAAGCAGATTCTGAACCACTGGACCACCAGGGAAGTCCCAGGGGCTCATATTAGAGATGAGATGTTGGAGGCTCAGGGAGACCAGGGGGCAGGACGTCCACCTGGTGGTGCCCCCTAGGGGCAGGGCGCCAGTCTGGACTCTGCTCTATGTGCTGTGGGACACGGGATGTCACAGAGACTCGTGTTCCTCACCTGAGCATTGGAACCACGGTTAGACTTGGTGAGGAGGTGCTGTGTGCGTCCACCCCAGGCAGTGTGCAGCAGGACCTCAGTCCTCACGCGGCTCTTACGTTATTACTTCTCTGTTTCAGTTTGTCCATTGGTAGGATGTATGTAACGGAGTATTTGTCATTTTTAAGGTACAGTTCAGCAGCACTCAGTGCACTCACATTGTTGTACAACTCTCACCCCCGTCCACCTCCAAACTTTTCCATCTTCTCAAACCGAAACTCTGTGCCCATGAAACCCAAACTTCCCATCCCTTCCCTCAAGTCCCTGGTAACTACTCTGCTTTCTCTACAAATTTGACTATTATAGGTATGTCATATAAGTGGAATCATACAGGCATCCTTTAAATGTATTTTTGGCTACTGTACAGCACTAGGAACTCTACTCAATATTCTATAATACCCTATATGGGAAGAGAATCTGAAAAAGAATGCATAAATGTAGGATTTATTTCGCAAAAAGAGAGCTATGTTAAGCAACATGGAACTGAATATTATTTTTCAAACAAAGTTAAAAGCACATTGTATTTCCTTTCTGACCACTTGCCCAGTCCCCATCTCTTCGAGAGAGATGAGCTTCATCTAAATTGTTTCGTCTGATTGTCATTTATAACTTTGTTACTTTTGTCTCAGGTATTCCTTTGGAAAAGCTGTACAGAGTCATTACATATTCTAATGTACTGTCTATAGATAGGATAAAGTCAAGCATTTATCTGCTGATACTTTTTAAGTTGACCTTTCTTTATACTTGGAAACGTCTCTTAACAGTAGGCTTCCCTGGTGGCTCAGATGGTAAAGAATCTGCATGCAACGCAAGAAACCAGTGTTTGATCCCTGGGTTGGGAAGATCCTCGGGAGAAGTGAATGGCAACCCACTCCAATATTCTTGCCTGGAAAATTCTATGGACAGGGGAACCTGGCTACAGCCCATGGGGTCTCAAAGAGTCAGATATGACTGAGCAGCTATCACTCGCTCATATGTATAACTCAATCATCTTGCTGTACACCCAAAAGTAACAGAACATTGTAAATCAACTATTGGCTGCTGATGTATTTGTGAACTCAGACTTTGCGACCCCGTGGACTGTAGCCCGCCAGACTCCTCTGTTTATGGAATTTTCCAAGCAAGAATACTGCACTCTAGTATAAAACTAAAAATTAACAAAAGAAAGTGGTAAAATAAAATGTAAAATTTACCATCTTAACCATTTTTAAAAGATTTTTTTATGGACCACTTTTAAAATCTTTATTGAATTTGTTACAGTATTGCTATTGCTTTATGTTTTGTTTTTTTAGCCCCAAGGTATGTGTGATCTTAGCTCCCTGACAAGGGATCGGGCTCACACTTCCGGCATTGAAAGGTGAAGTCTTAACCACTGGACCTCCAAGGAAGTCCCCATCTTAGCCATTTTTAAGTGTATGGTTCAGTAGCATTAAGTATATACACTTTGTTGGGAAACCATCACCACCATCCATCTCTAGAACCCTTTTTACCAGGTAAAACTGAAACTCTGTTCCCATTAAAGAACCCTTTATTCCCACCTCCCTCAGGTCCTCAGCTCCCAGCACCCACCATCCTTTCTGTCTCCATGAATCTGATCATTCTAGGTGCCAGGTGTTACCTGGAGTCCTGCAGTATTTGTTCTTTTGTGACTGGCTAGCACCACTGTGGATTTTGATTGCAGTCATGAAATTAAAAGATGCTTACTCCTTGGAAGGAAAGTTATGACCAAACTAGCTGCTGCTGCTGCTAAGTCGCTTCAGTCATGTCTGACTCTGTGCGACCCCATAGACGGAAGCCCACCAGGCTCCCCTGTCCCTGGGATTCTCCAGGCAAGAACACCGGAGTGGGTTGCCATTTCCTTCTCCAATGCATGAAAGTGAAAAGTGAAAGTGAAGGTGCTCAGTCGTGTCTGACTCTTCTCGACCCCATGAACTGCAGCCTACCAGGCTCCTCCATCCATGGGATCCTCCAGGCAGGAGCACTGGAGTGGGGTGCCATTGCCTTCTCCTGACCAAACTAGATAACTTATTAAAAAGCAGAGACATTACTTTGCCAACAAAGGTCCGTCTAGTCAAGGCTGTGGTTTTTCCAGTGGTCATGTGTGGATGTGAGAGTTGGACTGTGAAGAAAACTGATCACCGAAGAATTGATGCTTTTGAACTGTGGTGCTGGAGAAGACTCTTGAGAGTCCCTTGGACTGCAAGGAGATCCAACCAGTCCACTCTAAAGGAGATCAATCCTGGGTGTTCATTGGAAGGACTGATGCTAAAGCTGAAACTGCAATACTTTGGCCACCTCATGCGATGACTTGACTCACTGGAAAAGACTCTGATGCTGGGAGGGATTGGGGGCAGGAAGAGAAGGGGACGACAGAGAATGAGGTGGCTGGATGGCATCACCGACTCTGTGATGAGTTTGATTGAACTCCGTGGGTTGGTGATGGACAGGGAGGCCTGGCGTGCTGCGGTTCATGGGGTCACGGAGAGTCGGACACGCCTGAGCGACTGGACTGACCTGAGCTGAGCGCCACTTTAATGGCCTCAAAGTCAGTCCGCACTGTTATTGTTGTCCAGCTGCTCAGTCACGTCCAGCTCTTTGCAGCCCCATGGACGGCAGCTCGCCAGACTTCCTTACCTTCACCATCTCCCAGAGCTTGCTCGGACTCATGTCCATCAAGTCAGTGATGCCATCCAACCATCTCATCCTCTGTCACCCCCTTCTCCTGCCCTCAATCCATCCCAGCATCAGGGTCTTTTCCAAAATGAGTCAGCTCTTCGAATCAGCTGGCCAAGTATTGGAGCTTCAACCTCAGCATCAGTCCTTTCAATGCATATTTAGGATTGATTTCCTTTAGAACTGACTAGTTTGATCTCCTTGCAGTCCAAGTCCATCCATGTTGTAGAATGTGTCAAAACTTCATTGCTTTTTAAGGATAATGTTCTACTGTCTGGATACCCCCATTTGTTTTTCCATTTATCCATCAATGGACAGGGTTGCCTCCATCTTTTGTCTACTGCAAACAAAAGGAAAAATGCTGCTGTGCGTGTAGTGTGCGAACACCTCCTCCACTCCCTGCTGTCAGTTCCTTGGTTGCACCCGGAGGTGGAATTGCTGGACCATGTGGTGATTCTATGTTTAATTTTCTGAGGAACTATCAGACTGTCTTCCACAACAGCTGCACCATTTCACATCCCCACCAGCAACACATGGTTCCAATTTCTCCATATTCTCCACAGAGTGTTAGTTTCCCTTTGTTTTTATTGTAAACATCCTAATGAGTGTGAAGTGATAGCTCACTGTGGTTTTGATCTGTATTTCCCTGATAACTAAGGAGCATCTTTTCATGTGCTTATTGGCCATTTGTGTATCATCTTGCCCATTTTTATTTATTTTTTTGTTTTCTTTTTTCTGTTTTTATTTTAAGGTGAATTTTCTTTTTTTTTTAAATTGGGGTATAGTCTTTGCCCGTTTTTAAATGGGGTTGTCTTTTTGTCTTTCAGTTGTTACGTGTGTGTGTGTGTGTGTATGTCCTAAGTCACTTTAGTCGTGTTCAACTCTGTGCAACCCTATGGACTGTAGCCTGCCAGGCTTCTCTGTCCATGGGATTCTCCAGGAAAGAATATTGGAGTGGGTTGCCATGCCCTCCTCAAGGGGATTATATGTCTATATTATACACATATATAATTATATATTGCCTTTTTACTCTCTTGATTGTTTCCTTTGGTGCACAAAAGTTTTTAATTTCCATGAATTTCATTTTATATATTTTTTATATATTTTTTCTTTTGTTAGCTGTGTTTTTTGGAGTCATATCCAAGGATTTTGCCTGATGTTTTCCTTTTTTTCTTCTTCCATTCAGGTCTCTGATGCATTTTGACTTCATTTTTGTACATGGTGTTAGGTAAGATTCCAGCTTCATTCTTTGGCATGTGGAGATCCAGTTTTTCCAGAACCAGCTGTTTCATTGAAGAAAAGAAAACCTGTCCTTTACCCCATTGAATGACCTTAACATCTCTATCAAAAACTATTTTACCATGTATTTGAGGGCTTATTTCTGGAATCTTTGTTCCATTGATCTATTTGTTTTTATACCAGTGCCACACTATTCTGATTATTGTAGCTTTGTAAGAAGTTTTGAAAACAGGAAGTGTGAGTCCTCTAACTTTGTTCTTCTTTTTCAAAATTGTTTTGGCTATGCAAGGTCCTTGAGATTCCATATAAAATTTAAAAATTTTTTGGCCATGCCATGTGGCATGTGGAATCGATCTTTTTTTACCAACCAGGAATTGAAACCATTCTGTCAGCAGTGGAAATGCAGAGTCTTAGCCAATGGATCACCAGGGAAGTTCCAAGATTCCATATAAATTTTAGAATAGATTTTTCTATTTCTGCAAAATAAGTCATTGCAATTTTTATATGAGTAGCATTGAATCTGTAGATTCCTTTGGATAGCATTGTCATCTTAACAATATTAAGTTTTCAGTCTACAAACTCAGATGTCTTTCTGCTTATATCTTCTTTAATTTCTTTTGGCAACATTTTGTAGTTTTTAGTGCACAAGACTTCCCTTTCCTTATTCAGTATATTCCTAAGTATTTTATTCTTTCTGATGCTGTTGTAAGTAGAACTGTTTTCTTAATTTTCTTTTTGGATTCTTCATCGTTAGTGTATACAAACACAACTGATTTTTGCATGTTAATTTTGTATTCTGCTGCTTTGTTGAATTTGTTTATTAGTTCTAAGAGAGGTTTTTGTTGTTTGGTGTATGTGGGGTCTTCATAGGATTTTCTACATATGAGATCTTGCCGCTTGCAAAAAGAGATCATTTTACTTCTTCCTTTCCAATTTTGGTGCCTTTTATTTATTTTTCTTGTCTAATTGTTCTGGCTAGGCATTCTAGGACTAAACTGAATTCAATTGGTGAAAGCAAACATCCTTGTTGTTACAGACTGAGTGTATACCTACCCCCAAATTCATATATTGACATCTTAATGACCAATGTGATGCTGTTAGGAGGTAAGACTTTTGGGAAGTGATTTGGTCATGAGAGAAGAGCCCTCATGAATGGGATTCATGCTTTTATAGAGACCCCAGAGAACTCTTTTACCTTCTTTGCAGCCTGTGAGGACACAACCAGAAAGCACCCGTGCAGCTCAGAAGAGGGCCCTCTCCAGAGCCTGGCCACAGTGCACACTGGTCTCAGACTCCCAGCCTTCAGACTGGGGGAGACATGCTTCTGCTGCTTGTGAGCCACCCAGTCTGTGGCCCTTTGTTATCGCTGCCCAGATTGACTGACACTTGTCTTATTTCTGATATTAAAAGAAACTCTTTAGTTTGTCACCACTGAATGTGATGTGACTTGTGGGGTGTTCAAACTTTGTCTTCATTCTATTGAGGAAGTCCCCTTCTATTCATAGTTTGCTGAATGTTTTTACTCTTAAAGGGCGTTGGATTTTGTCAAATGCTTTTTCTGCATTGATTGAGGTGATTGTGTGATTTTTGTCCCTTTTTAATTTGGTTGTCACACTGATCAATTTTCACACACAGATTAGTTTTGCCTGTGGCAGAATCTCATATAAATGGAAGGAGAACTGATTCAGCAGATGTGGTGGTAAGTTGATGGTAGACTCTTTTTTGCAACTGTATAGTATTCCAGGTCTTCCCAGGTGGCACAGTGGTGAAGAATCCGCCTACCAAAGCAGGAGACACAAGAGATGCAAGTTTGACCCCTGGGTCGGGAAGATCCCCTGGAGTAGTTAACGGCAACCCAGGCCAGTACTCTTGCCTGAAAAATTCCATGGACAGAGGAGCCTGGCAGGCTGCAGTCCACAGGGTCGCACAGAGTCGAACACGACTGAACACAGCACAGCAGTATTCCACAGCAGGCCTCAAGCACAGCGCCTCCATCCTTTGGTGGATGCGTATTGGGGGTGACTTCCAGTTGGGGTGACGAGGAATGGTGCCGCTGGGGGCATCTGTGTCACAGTTCTATGGGTCAAGTCCCCGGCGTGGAGTTGCTGGCGTGGGCTGGTCTCCTGCAAGCTAGAGGTGCTTTGGTCCCAGCCCTCCCCTCATCACACCGTGGTTCATCACCTACACAGTGACTTAAAGAGCCCTCTTAGGGTAGGTCTGGGGGCTGCTTCCAATTTTCCCCAGAATTAGAAATGTCACTGAGCTGTGCATCACCATGCCAAAGCTTCACAACAGCTCCTCGAGGAATGACAGGGCAGGGGCATTCGAGAGTCCTTGGTACCCCCTGCCATCTGGCCTTCCCTCCAGATGGGCCCTGGCAGTCAATGTCACAGGGTTCCTGTGGGCTGATTTCCCTTCAAACCCTCCACATTTGTTGTGGTGGTTGTTGTTTATTGTTATGGTCTGTGCAGCTGTGGGATCTTAGTTCCCTGGCCAGGGATTGAACCCAGGTCCTTGGCAGTGAAAGCACAAGGTTCTAACCATTGGACTGTCAGGAAATTTCCCAAACCTGCCACTTCTGACTGCCAAATTACCAGCCACCAGCATTCTGAACTGAGCTGGAACAAATGAATATTCTGAACTTCTCTTGAAAGAGAAAGGAGCTCCAGGAGGCTGAGGGTACTTTGTTCATCTCCACGTCATTTGTTTACACATACTACGATGCCACACTGGGTATGGCCCCACACCAAGTGATGCTGGACTCAAGAAGCCTCAACCCTCAAGAGCCCCCCAGCCCGGGGAGCAAAGGCAAACACAGATTCCCCCACCCCCATGGGGTTAGGGCTGGGTTGGAAAGAGGAATTGTGGCTGGAGGATCCCAGACCAGGGAGCTGGGCCCTGCTGGGGGCCATTAAAGAGGGCTTCCTGGAAGAGAGGGCAATGTTGAAGAATGAACAGGAGTTCAGCAGGTGGGGCGGAGACAGCAGTGACCCCGACAGAGGGAATTTGCCAGAGCATGAGTTCCAGGACATTGAGCAAACATGGGAAACTGTGAGCAGGTGGGCACACAGAGGCAGCCGGGGACACTGCTCAGGGGTCCCTTTCTGCAGAGTGACCTCAGAGGGAAGCACCTCCTGCAGAAGCAGTGGACAGCGTTCCTCAGGTTCAGCCTGATATGCTCCATCCCAAGACTGGCACATCAACATCCTGCAAGACTAAAGACTAGAAGAAACCTTCTCTTATAGGAAACTTATGCCTCAGTGAAGATCAGCATCATCTCAGTGCCTCTGGGAGCAATAATAGGACACCTACTGCATGCTCACTCCTCATTGTTTTTGTTGTCGAGTCGCTCAGTCATGTCCGACTCTTTCGTGACCCCATGGACTGTGGCCCGCCAGGCTCCTCTGTCCATGGGATTCTCCAGGCAAGAATACTGGAGTGGGTTGCCATTTCCTTCTCCAGAGGATCTTCCCGATCCAGGGATTGAACCCGTCGTCACGTTTCCTGCATTGGCAGGTGGTTTCTTTTACTGCTGAACCACCTGGAAAGCCCGAAAACAGCAGCTCAGGAAGGTTTAGGGCTTTGAATTTGAATCCTTGACTGCAGGCCTGGGCTAGGTGGGACCATCCTTTCCTTGAATCTATTCATTTCATCTTCTCCTCCAACACTTCAGAGGAGAGTCTGATCTCCATTTATTAAGCCTCCAAGAGAGGATTTCTTTTTTTAAAAAAAAGATTTATTTATTTGGCTGTGCCGGATATTAGTCGTGGCACGTGGGATCTTCGATCTTCATTGCAGCAGGCAGGATCTTTAGTTGAGGCAGGCGGGATCTCATTTCCTGACCACAGATGGAACCCAGCCTCCTGCATCGGGAGTGCAGTCATAGGCACTGGACCCCCAGGGAAGTCCCCAAGAAAGGATTTCTGCTTGAGGGTTCACAGTGCTGGTACGTCTGAGGAAATGCATAGCCCGCCACCCCCACCTACACCCCTCTCCCCCCAACCCTGAAAGCAAACTGGCAGGAGGCTGAGAGGCACCTTCAGGGCCAGTCCCTGCCAGAGGCAACACCTGGAGTGACAGCCCCACCCCAGGGTTTTATATGGTCATTTTCTCCTAATTATGAAAAGGTGGAGCAAATTCCAGATGGAGAATTAAAGAAGCAGAAAAGAAAACAAACAAAAAAAGACGCTCTTTCCCACAGTCACTCAGCTCAGAGAAAACCTCCCCTGGCATTTCACGCACTGCCTCCCAGCATTTAAAAAATGGCCTTTTTATATTTTTGTTATTATCCAAGTAATGTGACTCTCCTGGAGAATCATCAATTGACGAGCTAAGGAGAAGGAAGAAATAAGCAGAAATTACCTCTCATTTACAAAACAAGGACTCTTACTATTTTAAAGTATTCATTTTTCTTAGTACACAACAACACTTCGTGTCAAACCAAAGGCGGAACAGTTTCTTTTCATTCCTTCATCTAGAGATGAGCCTCGTTAACTCCACTTCTGTGGTTTATTCATACTATTGAATACGCAGGAGATGAAAAACAGCAAAGGGTTATGAGCAAAGACTCTGGACTCTGACGGTTCAGGTTCAAAGCCTAACTCTGCCCACTGGCTGTGTGACTTTGGACAAGTAGCTTCGCCTCTCTAGGCCTCAGTTTTCTTTCTTGTTTTTAGAAAAATGTGTTTGTGGCTGCGCTGGGTCTTCGTTGCTGTGCACAGGCTCTCTCTAGCTAGGGGAGCAGGGGCTGCTCTCTGCTGCAGTGTGTGAGCTCTAGGACCCAGGCTCCAGTTGTTGTGGAGACAGCCTTAGTCGTTCCACAGCTTGCAGGATCTTCCTGAACCAGGGGTCAAACCCGCACCCCCGGCACTGGCAGGCGGACTCCCAGCCTCCGGACCACCAGGGACGACCGTCCTCTTCTTACCTCTACAACAGGGAGGATGGCCACTGTGCTTCTAAAGCACAGTGAACACCGAGATAGCTCACTTGTTTTGCCAGAACGTCATTTACAACTTGATGTTTATGTTTCTTTCCTCTGCTTCCAAAGATGAGATGTGCATACCATTTGCACAAAAATACACACACACAGAAGAGGCAGCAGTTAATAGGAAGGGACAGGCTGGCAGCCCCACCCAGCAAAGCCCAGCTGAAAACAAGTTAGGGCAAGATGAGCTGATGTCCAACCTCGGCCTGATCCCATGGGGAACACTGCAGTGTGAGCAGCACCCCAGAGCTTGTCCCACCCAGAGGCTAGGAGGGCCTGGGCTAATATATGTAAGTCTCAGGGGCTGTTATTAATATTTCTCTCCATTTTACAGAGGAGGAAACTGGGACCCAGAAAGGGAAATGCGACTTGTCCAGGGTCCAGACTTGATCCATTGCATAGATTAGTCAAGTGATTAGGAAAAAAGCGAATTCTTAAATTGTTTTCCTTTTGTTATTTTATTTTAAATACAAAAGTATGATACTCTCAGTAGGAAAGATTCAAGTTTACAGAGTCCTGTTCAGTAAAAAGAGAAGCCCCACTGTGCCCTTTAGAGAGCAGCTATATATGAGTCCATTCAGGTAGTTTATACCTATATAAAGATGCAAAATTATATAGATACAATTATTTTACTTATGTATTATGATATATATTCTTATTATAATATATTACAATATATTCTATTATAGTGTATGTTATTTTTACAGAAATTCTATTCTACTCTGCATATTAATCTGAAAATTGTCTTGTTCACACACTCTGTTGTGAATATATCTGCACATCGAAACATAAATCTCTTTTTTTTTTCCTTCAATGGGGGACCACTTTAATCCTCCATTGACATTTTTTGTATTTTTTTCAAATTTTTTGTGAAACGTAGATTTATATATTTTCTTTTTTCTTTATTATTGCAGTATGGCTTACACCCAGCAACACGCATAAAGTACATTAATTTTAGGTGTGGGTTTCAGTTAATTTTTGATGTGGGCACACCCAGGTAACCACCACCCAAGCCAACTTGGCAAGTCCCCTGGTGCCCTTCCCAGTGCATGTCCCAAATAGCTGTATGCATTCTACTATCATATCATATCATAGAGGTTGTCTCCCACTTTAATAAATAAATTTATTGTTTTCCATTATTTTCATTATGCCCTGATCTTAATTTCTCAGCATTGCAAATCTTTTTTTCTCCCTTTCATTAAACATTTTTCTGGGTTTCATTTTCAAGTTCTTTTTTTCTTTTTTTAAAAACTGAAGTACTGCTGATTTACAGTGTTGTGTTAGTTTCAGGTATATGAAACAGTGATTCAGATATATATATGTGCTGTGCTTAGATGCTCAGTCATGTCCGACTCTTTGTGACCCCATGGACTGTAACCTGCCAGGCTCCTCTGTCCATGGGGATTCTCCAGGCAAGAATACTGGAGTGGGTTACCATTTCCTACTCCACAGGATCTTCCCAACCCAGGGATCAAACCCAGGTCTCCCACACTGCAGGTGGATTCTTACCAGATGAGCCTCAAGAAAGCCCTGGGAAGTTATATATTCATATATATGTATATATATGATACATGTTTTTTTTCAGTTTCTTTTCCCTTATAGGTTATTAAAAGCATGGAGTATAGTTCCCTGTGCTATTCAGTAGGTCCTTTTAGTTATCTTCATTAGATATTTTTATTTCTAAAATTATTCTAGATTCACATGCAGTTATTAGATTGGTGCAAAAGTAGCCGTGGTTTCAGACTCTGAATTTTAAATCATCATAACTAGGCTCAAACACATTTTATTTATCAAAATAAGAACCATTACAATCAGCACATTTTTGTCAATAAGAAATAAGTTTGTTTATTCCCGTAGCATAAAAAATCCATGCTTCAGGATTCAATGATACTAAGAAGAGGTGGTAAGAATACACGGAAGAACTGTACAAAGAAGATCTTCACAACCCAGATAACCACGATAGTGTGATCACTCACCTAGAGCCAGGCATCCTGGAATGTGAACTCAAGTGGGCCTTAGGAAGCATCACTATGAACAAAGCTAGTGGAGGTGATGGAATTCCTGTTGAGCTATTTCAAATCCTAAAAGATGAGAGGTGGGAGGGGGGTTCAGGAGGGGGAACTCATGTACACCCGGGGCGGATTCATGTCAATGTATGGCAAAACCAACCAATATAATATTGTAAAATAATTAGCCTCCAATAAAAATAAATAAATAAATAAATAAAGATGATGCTGTGAAAGTGCTGCACTCAATATGCCAGCAAATTTGGAAAACTCAACAGTGGCCACAAGACTGGAAAAGGTCAGTTTTCATTCCAATCCCAAAGAAAGGCAATGCCAAAGAATGTTCAAACTACTGTACAATTGCACTCATCTCACACACTAGCAAAGTAATGCTCAAAATTCTCCAAGCAAGTCTTCAACAGTACATGAACCATGAAGTTCCAGATGTTCAAGGTGGATTTAGAAAAGGCAGAGGAACCAGAAATCAAATTGCCAACATCTGTAGGATCATCAAAAACACAAGAGAGAAACAGAAAAACATTTACCTCTGCTTTACTGACTACATCAAAGCCTTTGACTGTGAGGATCACAATAAAGTGTGGAAAATTCTTCAAGAGATGGGAATACCAAACCACCTGACCTGCCTCCTGAGAAATCTGTATGCAGGTCAAGAGGCAACGGTTAGAACCAGACATGGAACAGCGAACTGGTTCCAAATTGGGAAAGGAGTACATCAAGGCTGCATATTGTCAACCTGCTTATTTAACTTATATGCAGAGAACATCATGTGAAATACAAGGCTGGATGAAGCACAAGCTGGAATCAAGATTGCTGGGAGAAATATCAATAACCTCAGATATGCCGATGACGCCACCCTTATGACAGAAAACGAAGAAGAACTAAAGAGCCTCTTGATGACAGTGAAAGAAGAGAGTGAAAATATTGGCTTAAAGCTCAACATTCAGAAAATTAAGATCATGGCATCTGGTCCCATCACTTCATGGCAAATAGATAGGGAAACAATGGAAACAGTGTGAGACTTTATTTTCTTGGGCTCCAAAATCACTGCAGATGGTGACTGCAGCCATGAAATTAAAAGACGCTTACTTCTTGGAAGGAAAGTTATGACCAACCTAGACAGCATATTAAAAAGCAGAGACACTATTTTGTCAACAAAGGTCCATCTAGTCGAATCTATGGTTTTTCCAATAGTCATGTATGGATGTGAGTTGGACTATTAAGAGAGCTGAGCACTGAAGAATTGATGTTTTTGAACTGTGGTGTTGGAGAGATCCAACCAGTCAATCCTAAAGGAAATAAGTCCTGAATGTTCATTGGAAGGACTGATGCTGAAGGTGAAACTCCAATATTTTGGCCACCTGATGTGAAGAACTCATTGGAAAAGACCCTGATGCTGGGAAAGATTGAAGGAAGGAGGAGGAGGGGACGACAGAGGATGAGATGGTTGGATGGCATCACCGACTCAATGGACATGAGTTTGAGTGAGCTCTGGGAGTTGGACACAAAGCTTGGCGTGCTGCAGTCCATGGGGTCTCAAAGAATCGGACACGTCTGAGCTACTGAAGTGAACTGAAAAATCCATGCTTCGGGATTTAATGAATTCTTGGAAAGCATTTTCTGCATCCTGCTGGTTGTGGAAGCATTTTCCCTGCAAAATGTTGTTGAGATGTTTGAAGAAGTGGTAGTTGGTTGGTGAGAGGTCCAGTGAACATAGCAGATGAGGCAAAACTTTGTAGCCCAATTCATTCATTCACTCATTCAACGTTTGAAGCGCTGGTTGTGCAACGTGCGGTCAGGCGTTGTCACGGAGAAGAACCGGGTCTATTCCACTGACCCATGCTGGCTGCGGGCATGCAGTTTTCGGTGCATCTCATCGATTTGCTGTGTTTACTTCTCAGATGTAATGGTTTCCCAGGTAACCAGGGATAGGACAGTCAGCAACCTCTGACTCAACCCAGAGCAGTCTCCAGGGCCCCTGTGGGCCTGTCCTAATGGCTTGCCAGCCCAGCGAGCTCTGTTTTGTCAGCAAAATGGAATGACTCTTTCAGGGCGATTGCCAGAGGAAGTAGGGTGGGGAGGCCCAGGCCCGCTCTAACTCGCTTCCTTCCTGTAGGGATGGCGAAACATCTCACTCTGGCTCCTGTCTGCCCTGACCCCACCTTTCCCATTTTTTTCCCTTTCCTGTCTTCTTCTGGGGGGAAGGTGGTTGTCTGGACTGCGAGTGAAGCCCCAGTACGGAAGGTCCAGCATGGCTTTGCCAAAGGGAAGTTCACGTTTGTGCTTACACTTTGGTCCCCTGGGAGAGGTGAGTGTGAGGGTCCCAGGCCACCCTCAAAGAGGCTCACTGTCCCTTGAGTCTCCCTAGATCAGGAAGTGTGCATGCTCAGTTGCTCGGTTGTGTCTGACTCTTTGCGACCCTGTGGACTGTGGCCCGCCAGCATCCTCTGTCCATGGGATCCTCAAGACAAGAATACTAGAGTGGGTTGCCATCTCCTTCTCCACGGATCAGAGAGAGGCTCTAAGGAATCCAAATATCCAGGAGTCTCCCTAGGTTTCTCTCCTCCCTTAGGCCCTGGAACATTCCTCTCTTGGGCCAAATTCTTCCCCTGCTCGGGTAGATCATCTCTCCCCCAGCAGGTCTGGGGATGGTCAGGAAGCCAGAAGGCCTGGGGTCCACAGTTGGCGCCTAGCAAATACTGAACAGAGCCATAGTTCTACTCCACGCCTCCTGACGCCCTTGTCCCCAAGTCCTTTCTCCCTACAGCAGCCACTGGGAGCTTTCTAGAACTTAAAAACCATATCGGGTTACTCCCCAGCTCACCCGTGTCTCCCATCATCCTACTCCCTGCAGCCGCCCAAGGAGCCCCAGGCCCTGCCTGTCCCCTTGGCCTCCTGTTTCTCCCTCCCCCACTGGCTCGCCTTGCTCCTGCTCTGCACCACCCCTCTTTGTTCTCAGTCACGCCCATCTCCTGTCCACCCCAGGGCCTTTGCATGTGCTGAGCCCGCCACTGGAATGTCTTTCCTCCTGACCCCAGCGCTCCTGACTCCCTCTGCTCTCTCTGCTCTCACTTCAAATGCCACCTCTCCCAGTTGCCTCCCCATTTCCTTCTCAGTACCTATCACCATGTGACCTCTTCTTATTTATATACGGGCCTTTTATGCTTTGTGTACCGCCCCCGACACCCAGTCCAGGGCCCATGACATGGTTAGAGCTCAACATACCTTTGTAGAATGAGTGAATGGACTAAAGTGGTTAAGGGGCCAGAAGTCACAGGAATCCCTTCTGAGGTCCAGCCACTGCGTAGACTGTTTACACCCTCCCTGGTTTGGAGATGATCTCACTCACCTGGCTTGCCCTGGGGCAACCCTAGCATTCTGAGCCTCAGTTTTCTTCTCTGAGAAAATAATTTTGACTTCCTCTGTTCTCCTCTGCCTTGTTTGGACCAGGACAGAGTCTAGGCATATCAGCTCCTTTCTTTGCTGGGATGACCGGCAAGCAGGAAAGTGTGGGAGCCACTTGTCGTTTAGGCACTAAGTCATGTCCAACTCTTCTGTGACCCCATGGACTGTAGCCCAACAGGCTCCTCAGGTCATAGGATTTCCCAGGCAAGAAAACTGGAGTGGATTTCCATTTCCTTCTCTAGGGGATCTTCCTGACCCAGAGATCGAACCCATCTCTCCTGCATTGTAGGTGGATTCTTTGCCACTGAGCCACTGGGAAATCATGGATGCCCAACTTCCCAGATGACTCAGTGGTAAAGAATCCACCTGCCAATGGAGGAGACACAGGAGACTTGGGTTTGATCCCTGGGTCAGGAAGATCGCCTGGAGGAGGAAATGGCAATCCAATCCAGTATTCTTGCCTGAAAAATCCCCTGGACAGAGGAGCCTGGCAGGCTACAGTCCAAATAGTTGCCAAGAGTTGGACACCACTGAGCCACTGAGCATGCACGCACCAGGAAAACTGTTGTCTAATCAGCTGAGCAGAGCCATGGTTACACTCCTTGCTTTCCTTGGGCTCTTAATTGGAAGAGCTTCAGGTACTTCTCTCTGCCTCCCTCCCCGCTGCTTCAGGGGGTATGTCATCTCTCTGGCCCACACTGCTCTAACTGAGCCCCTAAACTGGAGAGTAGATGGTGAATTTGGGGCTTAGGGCCCCCACCCCCACCTCAACCTCAACTTCATGGCCACCCAGAAGAGGAAAGGGAGGCCAGAGGGGCTTCCCTATTTGCCCAGCCTTGAGAAGGGAACTAAGGTGGGGGTCTTCCAAGAGATGCCTCACTGGACCTCTCCAGTACAAGCTAAGGATGGCATCAGGGGGCCGAGGTTCAGAGAGGTTACCTTGCTCACCCAGAAGTAGAGAGGGGAGGGGCAGAGCCAGGGTCCTCCTGAGACAAGGGGGTGCCCAGGCTGGCTCTGTGCCCTGCAGGACAATAGCAGAATCAGCCCACACACCACTCTGCTTCTGAATGCTGACAAGTGTCAGGCATCTGCGTGCAGCTGGTCGAAAAGTGAGATGATCCTGAGCACCTTTCAGTGGAGACCCAGGAAGTTCCCTTCCTTCCTCCCTCCTCTCCTCCTTCCTTCCCTTCTTTCCACTAAAGACACCAAAAGTTCGTTTTTCTTTTTTTGGCTGCATCTGTCTTAGTTGCTGCCTGCAGGATCTAGTTCCTTGACCCACGATGGAATCTGGGCCCCCTGTGTTGGGAGTGTGGGGTTCTTAACCACTGGAACATCAGGGAAGTCCCTCCCCACAGGTCTTTAGAAGCATCCTTGCTTTCTGGCCTCACAAGATGCTCCTGGATCCTCTGCCCAGTTCAGGAATCAGCCATTCCTCCGGGAGCCCTGGCTTCTTTCGTGGGAAATGGTAATTAGAGCCCACAGTTGGCATCAGGGGTGCTCACTGCTGCCGATCTGGTCACTCTTTCTAGGCCTTTTCAATGTAGAGAGCAAGAGCATGCTTTTTCTGTTTAGGAGATAGTACATGCTGCGTCTTTACTGATTTTCCAGTTCAATTATTCAGGATGGCAGGATTGTACTTCTTTGCTCTGTTAGTACATCTGTCTTCCAACACTGAGAATCTTGGTTTCTAACATTAACAGAATGACTTCTTTGCTTTATCTAAAAATATATGTAATAGCTTCAGCATAGCAACATCAATATTATTACTAACATTATGATTTCCCATTAGAGAATGTGCTTTATGTAGTTATACCGTGTTCGAATGACTGTGTTCTAAAGTCATCTGAAATAACTCGTTTGTGTGCTTAAGCCACCAACTCAAAACCACAATTAAGTTCATTTGTCTCTTTCTCTAGCTTTCTTTTCTGGCATCCTGTACAAGTTTGTGTAATCTTAGTTCCCTGACCAGGGATTGAACTCAGGCCGTTAGCAATGAAAGCACAACATTTTAACCACTAGACTGTCAGGGGATTCCCCATTTGTCTCATTTTTTTTTTTTAATTTCAAGGTTTTTTTTTCCTCTCTCTTTCATTTAATTTTGCTTTGTAACCATGCAAAACATTTATATGATCCCAAAGTCACATTTACAAAACAAGATAAGCTCGGATAAATCAGCTTTTAGCTTGTCCCTTTCATCCTGTTTTCCTTTAAAGTGTTGAGGTTTATTCTTCCTTTTTAAATATAAGCAAGTAAATATACATTCATAATCCCCCTTAGATAAATGTTAGCCTATTGTCCATACATGCACTTCTCTCTACCTTGTCCTTTGCACTTTATAACATACCTTGGAGATGACTTATATAGAGCTTTTACTTATTGCTTTTTACAATGGTGTATTCCGTTGGGTGGATGCACGGATAGTTCATCCCATCATCCCTTCTAGGTCCTTTCCAGTCTCTTTTATTATCATGCACTTCCCACTCATCTCTTTGGACAAAATTCCTAGAAGCAGAGTTGCTGGTTCAAAGGATGGATGAACATGGGACGTCCCTGTTGGCCAAGTGGTTGAGAACCTGCCTACCAATGCAGGGGACAGGGGTTTGGTCCCTGGTCCAGGAAGATCCCGCATGCCATGGGGGAACCAAGCCTGGGAACTACAACTACAGAAGCCCACATGCCTAGAGCCTGTGCTCTGCAACAAGAGGAGCCACCACAATGAGAAGTGTGAATGTTGCAGCTGGAGAAAGCGCGCGTGCAGCAGCAGAGACCCAGCACAGTCACAAATTTACTGCAGACTTCCACCATGCCATTATACTAGGCTACATTCCCACCAGCAACGAACAGAAGTACCTATTTCTTCACAGCCTCACCAAGGATGTAAGGTCGTATTTCTATCTCTATATATTTTCTTCCCCAAACAAAATGGAAATTTATTTTCTAACTTGTAAAAGTCCGGAGATAAATAGTCCAGGGCCGGTGTGGTACTGCTCTACAAAGTCCTCTGGAATTCAGCCCTGTTTCCTGGTGGCCTCCATGCCTAATGTCTCATGGTTCAAGATGACTGCTTCAGCTCCAGCCATCACACTTGCAGTCCAGGTATAGGAATGATGAAGGGATAGAGAAAGATAAGAGCAACTGAAATTAAAACTTTCCATTTCTCTTATTAGAGCAAGGTTGAGCATGTTTTCAGGGCCAGTGTATTTATTTAATGGGATCTCTTGTCCATTTTTAAACATAGGGTAGTTGACTTTCTTCTTTATTTCTGGGAACTCTGTATTAGGTATATATTAACCCTTTGTCTGTGATATAAATTGCAAATGTTTTGTCAGACTTGGAAACGTGAGGATTAGAGAGACCAAGGGGAGTGGGGCTCAGACAGAGGGTGGGGATCCCATTTCCTTGAAGAGCAGCTTCAAGTGGCAGCCCCTTCCCCACCACAGTGCATGGACAAGGTGACCCTGCAGTTTCTTGCTGGAGCTTCAAGTGCAAGACACCACTCTATGCACAGACACCTGCAGCTGCTCTACGGAATCTCGCCCCCAGCATATTCGCAACCATCCGGCACAGCAAGGCCCTCCCATAGAACAGCGGGCCCCGCCCTGCCCACGGAATGGAGCGCTCTGCCCCTCCCTCACTCCATGACTCCATCCAGCTGTTCTGAACAGACTCGCCCCGCGAGACCCCTTTAAACCCATCCTCGAGGGGCGCACAGGTGCATCCCAGCTGACCCCTCCTGCGGGGGCAGCCCTGCCCCCCACCCCCAGGAGTGCACAGTCCAAGTCCTCCCCTCAATGCTGGCATCCAGGTGTCCTCTGGCAGCCCACTGACCTCGGTGCCTCCCCCCTTTACCCTCTATACGGTGGACTCAGGAATAGCGTCACCTCAAAACCTGCTCCTGCACGGCCTTGATGTGTGACCTTAGGTGTGTCACTTCACTTCTGCACACCTGTTTTCCTCCTGTACATTGAGCTCCCTCCTCCAAACCTAGACCCTCATTTCCCAGCTGGGCAAGGACCTTGACTGCTCTGTGCCCCAGTTTACCCATTCATGATGGGCTGTTGAGAGAACTTTGAGGAGTCACACTGGATGCTTAGCATTCAGCTGGCACTCAATAAATGTTTGGAGTTGTTCATTTAGTTCCTCCAGGTAAGGAGATGTGGAAACAAGTGGTGGTTGGAGAGGGTTGTGGCTGAGGGAGAAGCCAGCAAGTGGAGGGGAGCCCAGGGTCAGCACTGAATCTGTTTCCTTACCTGCAAGGTGGGCTTGTGAGACTAGTCAGGTCAAGGGGGAATTACCAGCCTGGGCTGTGAGACAGAACAGAGTAGGTGGTTTAAAAATGAGGGCTGGGGACTTCCCTGGTGGTCCGATGGTTAAGACTCCGTGCTTCCACTGCAAGGAGACCGGGTTTGATCCCTGGGACAACAGACTGGTTCCAAATAGGAAAAGGAGTACGTCAAGGCTGTATATTGTCACCCTGCTTATTTAACTTATATGCAGAGTACATCATGAGGAACGCTGGGCTGGAAGAAGCACAAGCTGGAATCAAGATTGCCGGGAGAAATATCAATAACCTCAGATATGCAGATGACACCACCCTTATGGCAGAAAGTGAAGAGGAACTAAAAAGCTTCTTGATGAAAGTGAAAGAGGAGAGTGAAAAGGTTGGCTTGAAGCTCAACATTCAGAAAACGAAGATCATGGCATCTGGTTCCATCACTTCATGGGAAATAGATGGGGAAACAGTGGAAACAGTGTCAGACTTTATTTTGGGGGGCTCCAAAATCACTGCAGATGCTGACTGCAGCCATGAAATTAAAAGACGCTTACTCCTTGGAAGGAAAGTTATGACCAACCTAGAGAGCATATTAAGACGCAGAGACATTACTTTGCCAACAAAGGTCCGTCTAGTCAAGGCTATGGTTTTTCCCGTGGTCATGTATGGATGTGAGAGTTGGACTGTGAAGAAAGCTGAGCGCCAAAGAATTGATGCTTTTGAACTGTGGTGCTGGAGAAGACTCTTGAGAGTCCCTTGGACTGCAAGGAGATCCAACCAGTCCATTCTAAAGGAGATCAGTCCTGGGTGTTCATTGGAAGGACTGATGCTAAAGCTGAAACTCCAATACTTTGGCCACCTCATGCGACGAGTTGACTCACTGGAAAAGACTCTGATGCTGGGAAGGATTGGGGGCGGGAGGAGAAGGGGACGTCAGATAATGAGATGGCTGGATGGCATCACCGACTCGATGGACATGAGTTTGAGTGAACTCTGGGAGTTGGTGATGGACAGGGAGGCCTGGCGTGCTGTGATTCATGGGGTCGCAAAGAGTCGGACACGACTGAGCGACTGAATTGAACTGAACCGAACTAGGGAACTAAAATCCCACGTGCTGTGTGGTATAGCCAAAAAAGCCTAAAACAAACAGAAACAAGGATTTCCCTCTGCAGGTAGCTACTCACTAGTGATAAAGAACCTGTCTGCCAATGCAGGAGATCTAAGAGACACGGGTTCAAACCCTGGGTTAGGAAGATCCACTGGAAGAGGGCATGGCAATGCACTCCAGTATTCTTGCCTGGAGAATCCCATGAACAGAGGACCCTGGCGGGCTACAGTCCAAACAATTGCAAAGAGTTGGTCACCACTGAAGCGACTGAGCAAGCAGGCAGTAACTACTCAGTCATTCCCAACTAGTTCCACCCTTGCTCCAGGAACATCTAGGAACATCTATGGCTGGTTTTCAGCAGATCCCGGATGTTCCCTTAGAGAGCACTGCTCAGCAAAGGCACAAAGCCTGGAATATGCGTGGCGCCTTTGAAGACGAGATTGTTGAGGGTGGCTGGAGTGGGGAGAGGGGTAGGTGCTGGGCAACTGAAAGCTGAGATGGTATGTGGGCTGGGGGAAGCGAGCCCAGATCCTCCTGTTAGCAGGACACGCTCCCACGAGGGCAACCTGCCCTGGGTCGGGAAGAAGAGTGCATTCAACCTGCAGTTTCATGGGGCACATGCGAGGGAGGGGTTGAGCAGCCAACTCTGGAAGTTGAGTCCTGGCCTGGAATCTGCCTGACTCTCCTGCATCTGTCCCTCCGGAAAGATACCTCACCCCAACTCACACCCCAAGCCCCAGCCAAACTGAGCCATTGGGAAGAGCTGGGAAGATGGGAAGGGTTTGGAAGCCCACGTTGGAAGCCCTGCACTGCCGCTGTCTCTCCTGCCCTGTGGGCCCTTGGCCATGGCCATCACAGTCCTTGGGTTTGATTTCTGCATCTATGTAATGGAGATCATCACACTGAACTTGTGAGGTTCAAATCCCCCAGAGGTGGGGAGGGTCTGGTCAGGTGTTGGGGAGCGCAGGGCTGGGGAGGGTGGTTCTCTTTAAATGGCTGTAGAGTAAGCAAATCCAGCCCATTCAGTTTAGTCACTGTTCATTATCAGTAGCTCTGTTGCTGGTGTTTAGTTGCTAAGTCATGTCTGACTCTTTGTGATCCGATGGATTGTAGTGTGCCGGGCTCCACTGTCCGTGGAATTCTCCGGCAAGAATACTGGAGTGGGCTGCCATGCCCTCCTCCAGGGGATCTTCCCGACCCAGGGATCAAACCCATGTCTCCTGCATTGGCAGGTGGATTCTTCACCACTGAGCCACCTGGGAAGCCCCAGCGGCAGTTTGTGGGCCCCACAAACTGACTCTAAGACAAGGACTTGAGGGTCCCTGGGTTACTTGGGAGGTGACTCCAGGAAGAGCTGGTGGGGGTGAAGACCTAAGATGCAGGAGCGGGAGGATGGAATTCTGCAGGCAGTGCTGCGGGAAACGGGCTCATGTCCACTGAGGGTCTCGCAAGATGGCCTGGAGCACCCCTCGGAGCAGCACCACCCCAAGGCTGACGTCAGAGTGGCCTGGGCTGACCTGGGATCGCTGACCTGGCACTTCCAGCCGGCCCCCCAGGTAGGCCAAGAGAGCCATGGCCAGAGAAATGGTGCTGGGAGCTGAGCAGGTGCAGGGGGCACATAGGGCGCCCCATCGGGCCCTCCTCGCATCTCACCCCGGTGAGCCCTCGCCCAGCCCTGGGGCCTGCTGGCAGTGCCCACTGGTGTAGCCGGAGTGGGCAAGGCCCAGAGAGGCTGCGCCTGCCCCGTCACACAGTCAGCTGGGCAGCCAAGCTTCCCCGCCCACAGCACACGCTGGCTCTCGGCAAAGCCCTGGCCACTTCCTCTCCACTCTTGCTGCTCCCAGAAGACAGGCACCTGCACAAGCTCACGGCCGCCGTGCAGAGACCGTCATCACGGAAGAGCCTGCTTAGGGCCCAGGCGTGCGCTCTGTGGCGCTGTCTCCCGGAAGAGAAGGCCACCCCTCCTCGGTCCTTGGCTTGGCCCACGGCCAGCGTCTCCCTCAGAACAAGGGACTCCTTCAGACACCTTATCCCCAAAGACGTCTTATACGGTCAGCTCTCTGTATCCATGGGTTCCGCTTCTTTGGATTCCTCCAACCACAGATCAAAAATATTCAAGAAAAAAAATTCCAGAAAGTTCCAGTAAGCAAAATTTGAATTTGCTTTGTACCAGCAGCAGCCATTGACATAGCATTTACACTGTATTAGGTATTATAAGTAATCTAGAGACGATTGAAAATGTACAGGAGGATGTGCAAATACCACACCGTATTATATAAGGGACTTGAGCACCCACAGATTTTGGTATCCAAGGGGGATCCTGGAGCCAATGCCCCCATGGAGACTGAGGGGCAACTGTAGGGCATCCTCTTATCCCAAAGACATCCCCAGTCAGCCCTCTTCTCTCCACCCTGATGCCCCCACCCAAGCTGCCCCAGACTCTTCTGGAGGCCCCAAGCCCTGCTTCCTCCTCCTCCCTACTTCTGCTCTAGGGTTCTTCTCCAAATCTTTCTGTGCACCCCCAGCCCATTAGGGATAAAACCCCAGCTCCCCATCAAGACCCTGCCCCGTCTTGCCATTCCTGATGGCCCCAGCCCGGAGAGTTCAGGCCACGCTCTGCCTCCCTCTGGTTACTCTAACATCTACCTCGTCCCCACTCCCAGGCCTTTGCACATGCAGCACCCTTCGTCAGAAACACCTTCTCCTGTGCCTGCCTCTGTCACTGAGTTCTCCAACCCTGAGCTCCAACCGTCCTCCAAAAGCCTTTCCCAGCTCCCCAGCCCAGCTTAAGTCACCTGAGAAAGCTCTCATGGAGCTAATTATTTTCTTTCCAATAGCTCCATTCAAACTTAGACATTTATTTCTCTGACCGTGCCTTCTGTGGGCTTCCCAGGTGGCACTAGTGGTAAAGAACCCGCCTGCCGATGCAGGAGACATAAGAGACGTGGGCTCGATCCCTGGGTCTGGAAGATCCTCTGGAGGAGTCAATGACAACCCACTCTAGTATTCTTGCCTGGAGAATTCCATGGACAGAAGACTGGCAGGCTCTGGTCCATAGGGTTGCAAAGAGTCGGACACAACTTAAATGACTTGCACGCACGCACAAATATCTTCTGCATTGAATCGTTACTCTGTGATAATACACCCAGGTCTTTATTTGTCCCCAGTGGCATCTCAGACTCAACCCAATAGGATTCAATGCATGCTGAATAAACCTCCCCCGCATTCCCCCCAGGCCTGGACCTCCCTGTGTATATAGCCCTCTCCACTTTCTCCAAGCCAGTGTTTACTGAGTAACGACTCTGTGCCCCACATGATTCGCAGGATTTCAGGCTGGGAAAGGACTTGCCTCCCAGAATCCCAGGCCAGAAGTTCCCTGAATGTCCCTCTCTCTATGCCATGTCTCCAAAGCGTCCTTGGTGTCAGGCCGTCATCCTCACCCACTCCAGGCCCCTGAGACCAAAACCCCTGATGCCCCTCACTCCCAAACCCACGTTCATTCACTCAGGCCTCTAGTCCTGACAACTCTCCCTCCTCAGTTCTCAGCTCCACCCCGGTGGCTGTGCCTCAGTTCCTCCCCACACCCTGCCTGGGCTCACCCTGGAGGGTCGCGGCTCCCCAGCACCCTCAAGCATTAGAAGGGCGCTCTGTCTCGGCCCTGCACCATCAAGGCCCTGCCCAGGGTGCAGAGCCTACTGGAGGCTGGGAGGCCCAGGAGGAGGCCAGAGAGGAGACTGCAGTTTCCTGCAGGTTATTCGTCACCCATCCACTTCATCCCAAGGCTGCTGGCTCACAGAGGGAGACTGTGTTTGGAGGTTAGAGGCAGGCTGCAGCTCAGGAGCCTCCGGCCCTGGTCCCCCGAGGCCTCCTATTTGTGTCCTTATGGAGTTGCACGGTGGTGCAGAGCTGCTACCAGCTCACCCTTGACTGAGCTCCCTCCCTGCTGTTCCAGGGCCCTGCACTTTGCCCACTGCACCCCCCTGGCCTGGCCTCCTCCCCTAGTTCTGGTTAGCCCACGGAGGCAGGGAACAAGGGTATTCCTTGCTCCCTTTTCACAAGCAAAGGAATCGCGGTGTCATGGCACACTAGGATTGGAACCCTAAATTTAGGGTCCTCAGCTGTCTCAACCACTCTCGTATAAGCCCATCACAAGAATTCACAAGTGCTGGGACTTACCTGGTGGAAGACTCAGCTTTCCAATGCAGGGGGTGTGGGTTTGATCCCTGGTCAGGGAGCTAAGAACTCATGTGCCTTGAGGCCAAAAAAACCAAATCATAAAAAACAGAAGCAATATTGTAACAAATTCAATAAAGACTTTAAAACAAAATTCACAAGCTTTGAGTCACCTCAAAACCAGGGACATCCTGTCTATTTAAGGAGCAAGCGCTGAGTGGGTTCAAAGACTGAGCACGGTTTTGCAGGAAGGGAGGGGAAAGGGCATTCCAAGCGGAGGGCACTGCATGGGCAAAGGTGTGCTGGTGGGAAGGGCTGGGGGTTCTGAGGCCAGTAATCAGACTGATGTCACTGCACTGGAAGAAACGGCAGGAGAGCAGAGCTGAATCACAGAGGCTTCTGGGACCTACAGGATCCATAACCGCTGCGGGAACTGACAGCACCTACTGCACACAGGCCGCCTGGCACTCGGTGCCGTCTGCGACGACTCCACATGCTGCCCTTGGAAGCCTGTGCTCATCCCCACTTTTCCTTCCTCTTTCTTTTAAATTTTATTGATTAATTTTTGGTTGCCCTAAGTCTTCATTGCGGCACCCAGGCTTCCTCTAGTTGCAGCGAGCGGGGGCTGCTCCCTGTTGCTGCGCTGGGCTCCTCATCGCAGCCGCCTCTCTTGCTGCAGAACAGGCTCTAGGGCACTCAGGCTTCAGTAGTTGCGGCGCTCGGACGTAGTCGCTCCGCGGCATGTAGAGCCCTCCCAGACCAGGGATCGAACCTGCGTCCCCTGCACTGACAAGCAGATTCGTATCCACTGTGCCACCAGGGAAGTCTTTGTCCCCACTTTTCACACAAGCACACGAGGCTGGGAACACGGGTGGAAAGGCAGTGGGGCAATGGGACCCTCCCTACCCCTCAGCCTGCTTCCTCCCTAGTTTGTGTGGGGGCGGGGGCGGGGGATTAATTCAGAGCATCTAGCTGAACTAAGGGAAGGATGTCTGGCTGTCCTCCAGGCAGTAGGGGACCCACGATGGAAAGACTCCTTTGCTACCTCCCTCCACGCAGCTCTCTCAGCAGAGAGTGTAAACCCTGACCAGGGACCAGGAAAAACAATCAAGGAGCCCCAGGGCTTGGGCCTTGTGCGCGGGGACCACTGTGGGCGTCATCTCAAGCCCTGGGAGAGGGTGACCCTTCTCTCTCTGGCCACTGCCCCCTGCTGAGCCCCGCTGTCCAGCCACTCAAGACCCAGCAGTTCCTCCCTTGGGCCGGGGTCCCCCAACTTGTCACCAAAGACACCCTTCCCTCCTTTTAACCGAGGGGAGCCACTCTAGAAAAATTTCTCCCATCTCCCGTACTCTATGTGATGAAGCACACACAGTTCATTTTCCCTTTATAAAGACAGACATGAGGAAAATACGTGAGACTTCCCTGGTGGTCCAGGGGCTAAGAGTCTGCACTCCCAATGCAGGGGACCCAGATTTGATCCCTGGTCAAAGAACTAGATCCCAGGTGCTGCAACTGAAAAATCCAACATGCCACAACTGGACTCGGCACAGCCAAATAATTTAATTTTTTTTAAAAAAGAGGAGAGCACAATCAGGGAGAGCTTAGAATTGTGTGCTCCAGCACCTCCACTCCTTTGCCTCCCCCCCCCATCACCCCTCCTAGCCCAAATTACCTTTTTTGGGTGGAGTGTGGTTTTCCTTGCCTGGGTGGCATTTCACTGTGGTACAGTGTCTGGTCTTTTTGTCCGGCGAGACGGCAATAGTTGGATCGTGGATATTATTTTCATGAACATTGATTTTTACAAACATTCGCTAAGGACCTACTGTGTGCCCAACACAGCTAGTAAATGAGTGAATGAATGCCAGGAAGTAATGAGAGCCATGAAGATAAAGAAGCCAGATGGAAAGTGCTGGAAGAGGTGCAGGGCCTGGATGTGCTCATGAGGAGAGGCTTCCTGGAGGAAATTTGAGCAGGGTTTGGGGGACTTTCTGGAAGCCAGAGACCCCAGGTTGGGGGCTCTGGTTTGTTGGCTAATTGTTTGGTTTTGATGTAAAATCCACATAACATGAAAGTATCCATGGTGGGGCTTCCTTGGTGGTCCAGTGGTAGGAATCCACCTGCCAGAGCAGGGAGCACTGATTCAATCCCTGGTCCGAGAAGATTAACTAAGCCTGGGCAACTCAACTACTGAAGCCCGTGCTTGGCAACAGAAGGAACCACTGCAATGAGAAGCCTGGGCTTTAAACTGGAGAGTAGCCCTGGTCCTCTGCCATTAGAGAAGCACAAGCGCTGCATCAGCAAACTCGACACAGCCAGAAATAAACAAAGCAACAAAAAAGAAAGTAGCCATTATAAGCTATACAATCCCATGGCATTTGGTACATTCACAGTGCTGTGCCACCACCACCTCTATCTAATACCAGAACATTGCTGAAATCACTCCCCCAAAGGAAACCCCATACCTGTTAAGCACTCACTCCTCAGGCCCCCTTGGGTCCCATTGGGCGCCTCTGATTTTAATCCACATTTTGCAAAGTAAATGTCTCTAATATTTATTTGCAAATGTCAAATGTTCAAAGAAATGGACAATGTCTCCCCAAACACTGGCCAAATTTGGGACCAAGAGGAGGAACTGAGAAATGGAATATTTCCTGCCAAATCAATCAACAAGGATGTCACAGTCATCAGCCATTCCAGTCCTCCAACGTGAGCTGGTGAGCCCTGAGGGAACTCAGGAAGGACAATACCTCCCAAACTCATGTCCATTGAGTCAGTGATGCCATCCAACCATCTCATCCTCTGTCATCCCCTTCTCCTCCCGCCTTCAATCTTTCCCAGCATCAGGGTCTTTTCAAATGAGTCAGTTCTTCGCATCAGGTGGCCAAAGTATTGGAGTTTCAGCTTCAGCATCAGTCCTTCCAATGAATATTCATGACTGATTTCCCTTAGGATGGACTGGTTGGATCTCCTTGCAGTCCAAGGGACTCTCAGGAGTCTTCTCCAGCACCACAGTTCAAAAGCATCAATTCTTTGGCAATCAGCTTTCTTCACAGTCCAACTCTCACATCCATACATGACTATGGGAAAAATCATAGCTTTGACTAGATGGACCTTTGTTGGCAGAGTCATGTCTCTGATTTTTAATATGCTGTCTAGGTTGCTCACAGCTTTTCTTCCAAGGAGTAAGCGTCTTTTAGTTTCATGGCTGCAGTTACCATCTGCAGTGATTTTGGAACCCAAGAAAATAAAGTCTCTCACATACATAGAAAGCACTAAATTCCTTAACTTGGGATATCTGGTTTTCTTTTTTTTTTCCAGGTTTTTAAATTTATGCTGTGCTGGGTCTTTCTCTTGTGTGGTGATCGGGAGCTACTCTCTAGTTGTGATGTCCGGGCTTCTCACTGCAGTGGTGGTCTTGTTGCAGAGCATGGGCTCTAGGCACAAGGGCTTCAGCAGTTGTGGCTCCTGGGCTCTGAGGCGCTGGTTCAGCAGCGGTGACCCTGGATTTGGTTGCCCCATGATCCCACATGCCGGATCTTTCCAGACCAGGGATTGGACCCATGCATTGGCAGGCAGATTCTTTAACCCTGAGCCACCAAAGAAGCCCTTGGTTTTCTTTAATTGGCAATAATCTTTTGACACTCAGACCACCTGCCCTTTGGTGCAAAACTTCTACATAACCTGGCTCTTCTCCTCCGAGCAGTTCTCTCAGGGCTACTTGAGATGCAATCTCCTCAGCTTGAACTCCTAAAAATTTGTGCCGCATAAAACATAACTCTCAAAAAAAAAAAAAAAAGGACACAGTCACCCAATGGGACTGGAATGAGATATGGGTACCCCGATGAAAATGCGGAAGCAGGTGTGGCTCTTAGTATCCATAAGGAGCCCCGAAAAATGTACAACAAAGTGATTCCACTTTTAAGGCTTTCTCCAAAAAGCACTCATCGAGGAAGCAACCTAGATGCCCAACCATCAGGGATCAGTTTAGTAAATCATGCAAGAGCCTTCAGCTGGACACTGATGAAGTCTTTCAATGCAAGAGAGTAGAATGGTACTGATTGGTGTGGGAAGTAGGCCTTGACTGACAAGTTGTATGTACAGTGTGATTTCATTGTAGCTGAGAAAAAAAAAATCTGGAGTGAAACAGACAATCATGATAGTAACAGTGGTTTCTGAGTGTTGATTTTATTTTTTAAATTTCATTCACTGGACTTTCCTGGTGGTCTATTGGTTAAGGAACCGCCTGTCATCTGCTGTATAGAACAGGGAACTCAATATTCTATAAAAGTTAGATGGGGAAAGAATCTGAAAAAATTCCATATATAATATATATGCGCGCTTCATCGCTCAGTCGTGTCTGACGCTTTGCGACCCCGTGGACTGGAGCCCACCAGGCTCCTCTGTCTATGGGATTCTCCAGGCAAGAATACTGGAGTGGGTTGCCATTTCCTTCTCCAATATTATATAATATACACATATACATAACGGAATCACTTTGTTGTACCACAGAAACTAACACAACATTATAAATCAACCATGCTGCTGCTGCTAAGTCACTTCAGTCGTGTCCGATTCTGTGTGACCCCATAGACGGAAGCCCACCAGGCTCCCCCATCCCTGGGATTCTCCAGGCAAGAACACTGGAGTGGGTTGCCATTTCCTTCTCCAATGTGTGAAAGTGAAAAGTGAAAGTGAAGTCGCTCAGTTGTGTCCCACCCTTAGCGACCCCACAGACTGCAGCCTACCAGGCTCCTCCATCCATGGGATTTTCTAGGCAAGAGTACTGGAGTGGCTTGCCATTGCCTAATCAACCATACACCAATAAAAATAAAAATTAGAAAATTAAAAAAAAAAAAAAACATCAGCAAGTAAAAAAAGAAAAAGACCCCACCTATCAAACAGGGGCATGGGTTCGATTCCTGGTCCGGAAAGATTTCACATACTGCAGGATAACTAAGCCCGGGAGCCACAACTTAAACCTTCGAGCTCTAGAGCCTACGCTCCGCAACAGGAGGAGCCACCGCCATGAGAAACCCACCGCGCACGCGCACAGCAACCTCGCCCAGTGCAGTCAAATAAATAAAAATGTCATTCACTCAACACTTTGCCAGTGCTTTGTTTTTAACGTAACAGTGAGCACTGGGCATATCTTAGGCACATAATAAAAATTCACTCAGGAAATTAAATGCTATAACGAAGGACCTACTTAGATTATTTATGTTATGCTTGTTGTGTTTTCTGAAACTGTTTTTACACTGAGCATATTACTTTGGCAATCAGGAAAGAAAATTCATAAAGCTAATTCCATTAGAAAACGTATGCGGGTATCTTTCACCCCCTCCTCACTCGTCATCATCGTTGCTTATCTCCCCAACCACCCTCTCCTTTCTTCCCATCTAGTTCTTCCTGGCCTCTCATCCAGAGTGATACTGGGACATTCCAGCTCCTGGGGGCTGGGGCTGGGCTGGGGCTTCTAGAAAATATGCAATTAAGATGATGTAGAGAGAATTCCCTGGCAGTCCAGTGGCTAGGACTCAGCTTTCACTGCTGAGGCCCGGAATCAATCCCTGATTGGGGAACTAAGATCCCGAAAGACTTGGGTTGAGATGGAGAAATTTCCAGATGGGGGAACGGAGGTTCAGAGAGGTAGTCTGACCTGTTCAATGTCACGCAGCACATAAGTGTCAATGGAAGCTGTCTGCTCCTAGAGCTCCTGCTCCCTGGAAAGGACTCAGGCCAAGCCTGGATTCCTTCCGTCCCTGCAGCCATTTTATTAGGCTTATATGATGATGGCTTTATTATTGATGGAGGGAATTGTAGCCCACAGGGAGTTTGATTTCCCAGTGGGTCATGAGCAGAAATTGCTGGTCTTTCCCGTCCCCAGTGTCTTAGTTGGTAACTAATCTGCCTGCAATACGGGAGACCCGGGTTCAGTCTCTGGTTTGGGAAGATCCCCTGGAGAAGGAAGTGGCAACCCACTCCAGTATTCTTGCCTGGAGAATCCCTTGGACAAAGGAGCTTGGACTGTAGCCCACAGGGTCTCAAAGAGTCAGACACAACTGAGCGACGAACACTTTAGCTTCGACTTTCCTTCGTCAACACCTCACACTGGTACTCCCAGTTCCCTGAGAAGCCTCAGCACCAGGACTGGGGATGCCAAATCAGATACATTTGCTCTCTGCTCTGGGATCAGGCCTGGGCTGGGTGCTCTGTCTGAGAAATCTGGAGGGCTGCATGGAGGAGGGGACACAGAGTTGGGGCTTGAAGAATGAGTAGAAGTGTGCTAGACTGAGAAGTGGAAGGCTAGCTGGATGGATGTTTGGATAGAGCAGCAGGGTTTAGATCATGGATGGTGGATCATTTCTGGAAGCTAGGTAGATGGATGTGTGAATGGGTGGGTGGATGGATGGATAGATGGATGAGTGGATGGACAGATAGTGAGTGGATGGGTGGGTGGTTGAATAAGACAAGGCAGGCCACTCCGAACCACTGACTGACAACCTGGCCAACCCTGTGGGCATCACTCAGCCCCTCCTCTCTCATGTTTCTTCTCTTCTTCTCCCTGGAAGATGTCCCCAGAACAGCAAAGACACCCCCAAGGACTCAGTCCAGCAACTAGACACATCCTGCATGGGCCCCAGGGTGCAATGGTGGTGGTGGTTTAGTCGCTAAGTTGTGTTCGACTCTTGCAGCCCCATGGACTATAGCCCGCCAGGCTCCTCTGTCCATGGGATTCTCCAGGCAAGAACACTGGAGTGGGTTGCCATTTCTTTCTCCAGGGGATGCACTGAGACCCCAAGTCCTTTTTTAATTTTTAATTTTTGGCTATCCTGGGTCTTTGTTTGCTGGAACTTTCTCTAGTTGCAGGGAGCAGAGACGACTCTTCATTGCCATGCTCGGGCTTCTCATTGCAGCGGCTTCTCTTGTTGCAGAGCATGGACTCTAGGCACTTGGGCACTTGGGTGGTTGCAGTTCCCAGACTCTAGAGCATGGGCTCAGTAGTTGTGGCACACAGACTTGGCTGCTCCGCAGCATGTGGAATCGTCCCAGGCCAGGGATTGAATTCTGCACTGGCAGGGGGATTCTTATCCACTGCACCAGCAGGGACGTCTGAGAGACCTCAAGTCTTGATGTGGTGAGACTAACACCGCTTTCCCAGACTCTGAGTTCCCTGCTCAATTTGGGAATTGTAATAGTAGAGAATTAAAGGATTTTGAGAAGAACTCCACATCTTTGGGGGTCCCCAAGATGTGACAAGAAGGCTGAGTCTCAACTGCCCCCGCTACACTCATCATGCTTGTTACCATTTCAGGAGGCTGAAGGGGTCAGCTTCCAAACTTATGGCTCTGATGTTACAATCTTTAAAGATCTGAATAAGTTTTGACAAGGGGCCCTGCACTTCCTTTTGGCACTAGGTCCTGTAAACCACACAGGCTAACATAGTAACGTGCTCCCGCTGCCTCAATCAACAAGCATTTAAGCTGTGCCAGGTGAATGCAAGCAGAGCCAAGCCATGGTTCCCCTTGCCGGAAGCATGGGGCCGCTACTCTCAGGCCTCCCAGCCAGAATAAGACAGAGAAAGATTCGAACCTGGGCTTCCCAGCTGGCGCTTGCAGTAAAGAACCCACCTGCCAATGCAGGAGACATAAGAGACGTGGGTTCGATCCCTAGATTGGGAAGATACCCTGGAGGAGGGTGTGGCAACCCACTCCAGTATTCTTGCCTGGAGATCCCATGGACAGAGGAGCCTGGCAGGCTATAGTCTATAGAGTCGCAAAGAGTCGGACACGACTTTGGGGGCTTCCCTGATGGCTCAGATGGTAAAGAATCTGCCTGCAATGTGGGAGACCCGGGTTCAATCCCTGAGTTGGGAAGATCCCCTGGAGAAGGGAATGGCAACCCACACATGTATTCTTGCCTGGAGAATTCCATGGACAGAGGAGCCTGGAGAGCTACAGTCCATAGGGTCGCAAAGAGTCGGACATGACTGAAGTGGCTTAGCACGCACACACGGATTTGAACCCAGGCCCCTGACTGCAGCCTGGAGGTAGTGCCTCCCCTATATGTGGTTGGTGTCCAGTGTGTGATCCTTTCTCTGTCCCTTAATGGGCCCCCTCCAGCCCAGGGTAAAGCAGGCTCCTCCGTGATCTCCCTTGGTACTAGAGGATCTGTGCTCCGGAAACCAGATGTTTCCTGCCTATTGGAGGCCTGGGATTTCAGTGATAAGGCCAGAGCCAGCGTCAAGAGTTTCCGAGAGAGAAAGAGGAAGGCCAGACAAAGCAGAAAGGGGGTTGCTGAGATGAGCTTCCTCCTCGAGGACCCGGGAGGGACATGTGCTCAGAGCCTGTGGCCATCCCTAAAGATATAGTGATAGCTGATCATAATGTCTCTTGTTTGTCAAGCACAGTCCAAGATGCCCTCTGCTTCATGATAAATGAAGAGGAAAGTATTAGTATCACCCTCCCCAGTCCATTTGTGGCATCCTGGTGAATCTAACCTCAACCTATAAAAGCAAATCCTGTCCCTCTCCTGCTCAATAGTCTCCCATGGCTCCCCAGTCTCCATTCTTCACTGGGGCCCAGAAGGCTCCTTCTGACGCCCAGCTCATGGAACTCTCTGCCCACACGGCCCCCAACTGTGCCCCCCACTCACTCTGCTCTAGCCACACTGGGTGCTGCTCCAAGAGGCTGAGCGCGTTCCCACCTCAGGGTCTTTGCACAGGCCCTTTCCCCTTGAATCATCAGCTCAGAGCAGCCTTTGCCAACCAGTTGTCTTTGTCCATTGTTTTGCTTGGTTTTCTTTCCTTCTAAGCTGACGGAGGCCAGCCTGCTATGTCCTTTGTTTGTCACCCATTTCGTCCCCACCATGGCTGTGAGTCCCCTGAGGGCAGAGCCTCCCAGAGTACTAGCATGTGCTCAATAAACATAAGTTAAAAAAAGAAGGGACCTCCCTGGTGGTCCAGTGACTAAGACTCTGAGCTCCCGACCCTGGGGGCCCAGGCCCGATCCTGGGAACTAGGTTCCACATGCAGCAACGAAGAGTTTGTATGCCACAACTAAAGATTCCACACGCCGCAACTGAGACCCAGCACAGCCAAATCAATAATTTTTTTGGAAAAATGAAGAACCTCCTTCTTAAAGAGGAGGAAGAAGGGAATTCCCTGGTAGTCCGGTCCAGTGCTTAAGACTCCAAGCTCTCACTGCTGAGGGCCAGGTTCAACCCCTGGTCCAGGAACCAAATCCTGCAAGCTGCATCAGTTCAGTTCAGTTCAGTTCAGTCACTCAGTCGTGTCCGACTCTTTGCAACCCCATGAACCACAGCACGCCAGGCCTCCCTGTCCATCACCAACTCCCAGAGTTCACTCAAACTCATGTCCATCGAGTCGGTGATGCCATCCAGCCATCTCATCCTCTCATCTCATTATCTCAACCTCTCATTCCCTTCTCCTCCTGCCCTTAATCTTTCCCAGCATCAGGGTCTTTTCAAATGAGTCAGTTCTTCGCATCAAGTGGCCAAAGTATTAGAGTTTCAGCCTCAACATCAGTCCTTCCAATGAACACACAGGACTGATCCCCTTTAGGATGGATTGGTTGGATTTCCTAGCAGTCCAAGGAACTCTCAAGAGTCTTCTCCAACACCACAGTTCAAAAGCATCAATTCTTTGGCGCTCAGCTTTCTTTATAGTCCAACTGTCACATCCATACATGACCATGGGAAAAACCATAGCCTTGACTAGACAGACATTTGTTGGCAAAGTAATGTCTCTGCGTCTTAATATGCTGTCTAGGTTGGTCATAACTTTCCTTCCAAGGAGTAAGCGTCTTTTAATTTCATGGCTGCACTCACCATCTGCAGTGATTTTGGATCCCCAAAAAATAGTCTGATACTGTTTCCACTGTTTCCCCATCTATCTGACATGAAGGGATGGGACTGGATGCCATGATCTTCGTTTTCTGAATGTTGAGCTTCAAGCCAACCTTTTCACTCTCCTCTTTCACTTTCATCAAGAGGCTTTTGAGTTCCTCTTCACTTTCTGCCATAAGGGTGGTGTCATCTGCATATCTGAGGTTATTGATATTTCTCCCGGCAATCTTGATTCCAGCTTGTGCTTCTTCCAGCCCAGCGTTCCTCATGATGTACTCTGCATATAAGTTAAATAAGCACGGTGACAATATACAGCCTTGACGTACTCCTTTTCCTATTCGGAACCAGTCTGTTGTTCCATGTCCAGTTCTGACTGTTGCTTCCTGACCTGCATACAGGTTTCTCAAGAGGCAGGTCAGGTGGGCTGGCAAGCTGCATGGTGTGACCAAAGAATTAAAAAAGAGAGAGAGAGAGAGAGAAGGAGGAAACAGAGGGCCAGAGGAGTCCCCAGGGTATCCATGGAGATGGGACGATTTGGAACGTTTAAGTCTGAGTCTAGATTATGCCAAATCTACCTGCCGGCAAGTGAAAGCCCTTCGGGTAAATAAGACTCTGATGGCTGCAGGGAGCAGAGTCTGGCCTGTCAGACTCAGGTCCCAGGCCAGGCTTTCCCACTCAGCCAGTTTTTAACTCGGGGAACTGGCTTGAGCTCCTTGAGCCTCAGTTTCCTCTTCTATAAAAACAAAGTCAGAGGACGAGGTGGTTGGGTGGATTCACATGAGTTTGAGGAAACCCCAGGAGACAGTGAAGGACAAAGAAGCCTGGCGTGCTGCAGCCCATGGGGTGGCAAAGAGTAGGGCATGACTGAGCGACTGGACAACAACAACAAGAGGGACTTTACTGGTGGTCCGCTGGTTAAGAACCAGCTCTTCCACTGCAGGAGACATGGGTTCAATTCCTAGTGAGGGAACTAAGATCCCACATGTCACACAGTGTGGCCAACAACAATAAAAATGAAGTTAGAGATCAGATCAAGGAGGCAGCCTGTGGGGTCCTGCCTTGGGCTGCCTGGCGGGTGTCTCACTTTCTCTTTGTACCCCACACTGGGGGACAATGGAGCCCCTGAGAGCCCTTTACTCAAGTCAAGACTCTGAGGGACTCCCAGTCTGGGGTAGGGGCAAAGCCAGAGAAAGATACCCCTGTGTCCTGGAGGGTCAGGCTTGGGGTAGTGGAGGGAGGCTGGGAAGGCTTCCTGGAGGAAGAAGTTTAGCAGAGCTCACATTCCAGGCCCTAGATGGGGTCAAGTACAAAAGCTCAGAAATGAGGCCAAGTACAAAAGTTCAGAGATGGGGTTCAGCAGCTTGGCCAATGGAAACGAGGTGCTAGATTCTCCCTCTGAAACCTCCAAGAGACTCATGGAAGTTGCTGGAGCAGGAAAGTGAGCCATGCCACCAGTTAAGGGATCCTGGGGGCGGAGATGCTGGCTTGGGGGAGGCCCAGAGGGGTGAATCCTGACTCTAGCCTGTGCCTGGGGACCAGGAACGACCTCCCCTGGCAGACTGAGGGAGGAGGATGAGGCATCTGAGTCACCCAGTTCCTGCAAGAACATTCGGCACCAGCGGCCTCACGTGGGCTGTCCCCAAGCGGGAACACTGCCCCCGGAGCCCCTCCACGCAGCCCTCCCCGAGGCCTCCTGCTCTCCGTTCCCGCAGCTGTTCCCTCACGGCCACAGAAGGCAAGTAGGAGGAGAGGGCAGGCGGAAGGGAGTCCATGTAGGCTGCTTGGGGTGGGGGGAGGTTCCCTGGCTGAGAGTCCAGAGTGCCCTGGGGCTGCCAGAGCCTCTGGACTCTGTTGGGACTGGGAACCTGAGGCCCAGGGTCTGCCGCTGTTCTGCACATTGTGTAGTGTTCTGCATGCGTGCTAAGTCACTTCAGTAGTGTCTGATTTTTGTGACCCTATGGACTGTAGCCCACCAGGTTCCTCTGTCCATGGGGATTCTTCAAGCAAGAACACTGGAGTGGGTTGTCATGCCCTTCTCTAGAGGATCTTCCCGACCTAGAGATCAAACGCGTATCTCTTGTGTCTCTGGCACTGGAAGGCAGGTTTTTACCACTAGAGCCACCTGGGATGCCATTGAGATACCTCGTTCTCTCCTAAGAGTTGAAACCCTGGGGAATTCTCTGGTGGTTCAGTGGTTAGGATTCTGCACTTTCACTGCCAAGGGCCTGGGTTTAATCCCTTGTCGGGGCTCTCAGATCCTACCAGCCTGCAATCTGATCACATCTCTCCCTCTCTGGCTTCAAACTCTCCCATGGCTCCCCAGTACCCTCAGAAGGAAACCCACCTACCTCACCACCACCCATGAGGTCCCACCTGGCTCCTGTGACCTCCTTAGCCCTCAGCATCCCCCTACTTTCTTCCTACTCACTCTATTCTGACCACCCTGGCCTCCTGGCTGTTCCTCCAACACACTAGTCCACCCTTACCTCAGGGCCTTTGCACATGCTGTGCACTCTGCCCAGAGCACTCTTTCTAACTTATGATCCCTGTTTGATCCCTCAGGAAAGATGCAAAGAGAGAGGGTCACGTGCCCAGGAATACACATCAAGTTGGGAATGACTCAGGGCTTACACCCCAACCTGTCTGACTAACACCCGCAATCCAAGCCCTCTCTCACCAATTATTTAACATTCAAAACAGGCCTCCAGACCAATCCACCATGGAGATGAATGAGCCTCAGCCTCTCCAGGTTTTGCTGCAGGTAAGTGCCAAAGACCATTAGCCTTAGGCCCAAATCCCCTGCTCGGGGAGCTCCTAGGCCAACTTGACTCTCAAGTCTCCCACTGTCTCTCCTGATGTGGTCCTGGTTTTTCTGCCCCACTTTCTGCCCTTCACATGAACGGATGGTAGAGCCTTCAAGGACGGCACAGCCAAAAATAATCGGGCCCCGACCTACCTCCCGAAAGTGGGGCAGCCCCGCCCAGCCACCTGGTACAACAGAGGTAATTAGTACATGTGGCAAATAAGGGTAATTAGGTCTGTGGGAACCAAACCACGGATCCAGGTTTGGAGTTTGGAAGGGGCTCAAGTTCTGCTTCCCTAACCCCCAACCCACCCTGATCCTGGGAGGTCTAGTGCATAATCCAGTGCCAGACCCCCTGCCCCAGCCCCTTCATGCCGGGGCTGGGGTGGGGGAGGTGGGTACCTGTCTTCATTACTTCCTGGGGGCTGTTTGTTTAATGAATTAACCTTGGCCTTTGGCAGAAGTTGAAATAGATCTGAACTTAAGGTGGGGTCAGTTTTTGTGTGTGAGTTGAGAATCATCAAACTTTCCTCTGCCATGAATCCCATGCAGCTGGAAGATGCCAAATCCAAGAGATGCCTCAGTTGAGCCCTTGAGATACCTTCAGGCTGGGGGAATCAGCTCTGAACACAGACACTTCCACTAGGAGGGAGGGTGTTAGGGAAAGTTTAGCAGGAAAGAAACCTTCTTAGAGAAGAGGGCATGGGGGGAGGTGGGTAGGGGTTTGAGGAATGAATAGTTTGCTAGGAGGATATGATCCTGTGGCTGTCCCAACTGGCAAACCTGGGGGCATGGGGAGTAGGAGAAGGAGGGTGGTTAGAGAGGCACATGCAGGGCCCAGAGCTAAAGATTTAGAGGATATCTATCATGTCACATTGGACCCATTTCTGTCCTCAAGAGCTCACATCTGGTTGGGACCCTTCAAACCCTGAAAGTCTTAAGAACTTGGCTCAGTATCAAAACTGCCTGTCCAGATAGCCAAGAATAACTATGATGTTTATAACTAGCAAAACATTTATTAAGCTCCTAGGGTCATACCCTCTTCATGCCAGGCCATATTGGAGCCTTACAGGAAGCCTCAGAAGTGGGTACCATTCTTAATGCATGCTTTATAGATGGGGAAACTAAAGTACAGGGAAGGAAAGTGATTTCGTTAAGGTCACCCTGCTGGTAAGAGGCACCCTGGCTCATGTGACATGGAAGGCCACCAAGGACCTAGGCAGCGCCCTTGGGATCCCTTCCTTCTGGCAACAATTATAGAGTTCCTGCTGCAAGTCGGGCTTGCTGTAGGTGGTGGGACAGAGGCTTGAACAAAGTAGGCAGTAACCAAATCATGACAAACAGACCAGAGTGGTTCCTGTAATCCATGCCATGAGGTTGGGCATGTGGTTTTGGGGAAGAGTGACAGACATTCTCTCCCCTTTGCTGCTCTGGTGGGACAGGAAGTCTCCAGGGAAGAGAGACAGTATAACTTCAGCCAAAAGTTTGGGTCAGATTTAACGAGGCAGAGGCCAGAGCCTCACCTGTAAGAGCTACTCTGTAATGCTGCAGTCCATGGGGTCGCAAAGAGTTAGACATGACTGAGCAACTGAACTGAACTGAGCTGACAGCTGAATGAGCTGTTCTGTTTCCTGCTTGGTTCCTCCTATGGCAGGAAGCGCGTTCCCTCACGTCCTTCCTCAGCCCCAAGAGGAAGCTGTCATGTCTAGTCAGCTACCTTGGGTTGGTGGCCTCTGTTCGCCCCTCAAGGACATTTTCAGTCCTTTGTAAGAGAGGCCCAAGGACCACGCAGAATAGGGCTCAGGTTGAGTGGGAGTGGCAGCTCAGGGCAGCCTCCTACTCATCTATGCCCAGGAAACAGCGAGAAGCTGATGGTGTTGCCTGGATTCTTCCTGCCTCCTCTCCCCACCCCAGCCCCATGAGCATCAGCCCATTCTCCAGGCAAGAAAGCCCAGTCTACTGACAGAATCATTCTGTCAGTTTGAACTGGACTAAGACAACTGCAGGTCGGGGCTGCTCAAAGCCAGCTCCATCCCAGTCCTTCCTGGAGACTTGAGAGGGGACCCCATTCTCTGTCATGCTGTTGCCTCTTGCCCATGTAAGGGGTAAAGTTTGCCCCGGCTCCTCACCCACCCGCCCCCACAGAATAGCCACCTGACCCCAGTTCTGCAGCCGGTCAGTACTTAGCACACGCTGAGTGGCCTCCAAAAGCTTCGGCCCTGCCAGCACCTTTCCAGTTACATTTAAGAGATTTTTTTTTTTTTTTGGTTATAAGGAAAAGTCACTCTCTGCACGGAACAGACGGTATTTTCTTTGTTCCCTACAGTGTTCAAGCGTTTCGTGGCTTCGGGCCTGAGAACGAAGCCAAATCCTTTGCTTATGCAGATGCCGTGTGAAGTTAGAGGCAGGTGGAGAAAGTGAGTCTGTGGCTTTGTTTCCTGAGCTGGAGTGATAGTCCCTCTCACGCTGAGTGAGGTTCAGGCTCAAGGATGGGTCAGTTCTGGCCACAATCAAACCAGTAAATAAATCCGGGATCCCAAAGCAAGGGATGAGGTGGTGCAGCAGGGGTGGGCAAGGTCCCTACCAAGCTCAGGATAGTCAGAGAAGCATCTGGGAGGTGAGGGGGCAGTGGAGCTGAGCCTAGAAGGACAAAACAGAATATAGGCCTTTGAGAAGGGCGTTCCAGGTAGAGGAAACAGCTTCGGCAAAGGCTGGGAGGGAGGAAAACTCAGATCTTGGCCTGGGATGGAGGCTCCAGAAACGACGTGACCTAGGATTCACCTAAAGGTAATTTGAAGGGAGCGACCAGCTCAGATGAGGGGGAAACAGACAAGAACAAGAAAAGGAGACAGAGAGAAAAAGCAAAAAACCTTGAATGTGGGCTTCCCAGGTGGTGCTAATGGTAAAGAACCCACCTGCCAATGCAGGAGACACAAGAGATGTAGGTTCCATTCCTGGGTGGAGAAGATCCCCTGGAGGAGGGCACGGCTACCCACTCCAGTATTCTTACCTGGGGGAATCCCATGGACAGAGGAGGCTGGCAGGCTACAGCCCACAGGGTCACAAAGAGTCAGGCACGACTGAGGCGACTGAACACACACGTACGTGAGGCTGAGGGCGTCACGGAAGTGCAGGCAGGCCTTCCTTGGTTCAGTGCCCCTGTCCATGAACCTGATGGCACCGTGTGGCTTTGGAGGAGTCTCCAGAGAAAGGGTGGAGCTGGGACTGACAAGGGGGCTCCACGGGCTTGGACCAGGAGATCCTGGCTCAGCTCTAGAAGGACAGTCTCCCAGAAGTATAGGAAGGCAGTAGTGACAAGCCCAGGGCCGTGGACCTCCAGGCTATTCACCCATTCGGTGGCAAGTGGACATGGACATTCCCCCTACCTGTGATTTGGGGGCCCTTTAACAGAGCAATGACAATTCTAATCCAACCTCATCAACACTGTGACAGCTGTTTGGGGAGACACAGAAGCCCCAAGGTGGACAGAAGCTCGAAACTGGGGATCAGAGTGGGGTGGGAGAGCGGGCAGGAAGGAACCTGAGCAGGGCACCTGGGATCAAGCCTGCTGTTTGCCTCTCTCTCATCTTCCAGCCTCCTCTCAGCAAGGGCTCTTTCTTCATTTTCTGCATACGGGCACGCCTGGGCCACCAAGGGGCAGATGTGCCCTGCACCTGGACTCCCTTTGGGTGAAGAGGGACCTGACTCCCCATCACAGACAAAAGCAGCCGTGGCCCAGAAGTTCGGGGACACCCCCCCCCGCCCCCCCGCCATGCACCCTTCAAAGGAGGCCGAGGCCACATTCTCCTTTGTCCGCCTGTCGCCTGTGGCTCTGCCTCTGTCCTCTGTCTCTCTGCCTCTGGGTCCGGGTCTCTGGCTCTACCCCTTGACTGTCCCCCTCCGCACCTTCTTAACCTCTTGCCCCCCGCCCGCTCCCGCTCGGTCTGCCAGCTCCTGCCCCTCCCTCTCTCCCGCCCCCCGCGGCGGAGGGTCGGCAGGGGGCGCTGCGGGGCGGCCTCGGCGGCCCGGGGAGGCGGGGCGGGCGGCGGCCGCGTCGGGACCCGCCGCGATGGGACCGGAGGCGGCGCGGGCGGCGGCGGCGGCGCAGACAAAGGCGCGGGCGGCGCGGAGGGCGGCGCGGAGGGCGCGGGCCCCGGAGCCAGCGAGCGAGCGGGCCGCCGGGCTGCGCGGAGTCGGCGCCGCGGGGCGGCACCCGTCTCGCGCCCGGACACTTGCGGGGCGCCGAGCCGGCAGGGTGAGCCCGGCCAACCGAGCCAGCGCTGGGGGTGCGGGGGGACCCGAAGTTCGAGAGCCCCGGAGAGGGTGCTGGGGGGATCGCCGAAGTTCGGGATACGGAGGCTGGGGGCGGCTGGGGGAGCCCCGGAGTGCCAGAGCTTGAGAGGGCAGGGGACCCCGAAGTTCCGGAGTCGGGGTCAGGGAGGGGACATTGGGAGGGGGTCCCGAAGTTCCGGCCCCGTCGTTGGAGAAGGCTGTGAAGGTGTCTCCGAAGTTCCGGACCCGGGGTGGAGGGGCGACCCGAGGGAACCCCGAAATTCCCGACCTGCGGATGGAAGGGTGGCAGGGGTCCCCGAAGTTCAGGAGTCAGGGACAGCGCGAAGGATCCCCTGAGTTCTGGACCTGCGGTTGCGGGAGGTAGACAACGTGCCCCCGAAGTTCTGGACCCGGAGTGTTGGAGGGCCGTGGCAAGGGATCTTGGAAGTTCCAGGGCTGGGGGCGACACTTCCCGAAGTTGGGGCGTCCTGGTCCTGACGCGGGTGGGGTCTTGATCCCGAATGAATATCCGATCCCCTGGACTGGGGCTCGTAGGATGGGGCTTCGACCACTGAACGCAGTGTTGGATCCCGGACACCGGGCGGGGTCGGGCTCCCCTTGGGGAGCCCCGCGGCCGGCGGCGTCCGAGGCGCATGACTAGTTGGTGAGTAACTTTCCCCAGTGCAGCAAGTCGCGGCAGGAGCGTCCGGACGGGCAGGAGGGACCTGAGTGTCTGAGACCCCTGCGTCCCCGGAACCCCGGCTCGACCCGGGACCCACCCCCAAGGCCGGCCAAAGTCACCGCCCCTCCCCCACCCCGAGCTCCGGTTTCAGACCCTGTGACCAGGACAGCAGCTGCCCAGGAAGGAGAGGGTGCACTCCCCCCTCTGACCACGGGGGCTACGGAGTCCGGGCCTCCCTTCCCTCGGTCTGCCTGCCCTCCCTCGGGTCTCTCCACACGTACTGGGACTCAGTGGTGATGGCTGGCCACCACAGTGGGCCTGTTCAGTGCATCTTGTCTTTTTAACTAGGCTGCAGGCTCCCTGGGGATTTTTGGACTTTGACTGCAAGGTGGGCCTCTGCTCTAGAGTGGAAGCTGAGGGGTTTCTTTGCGGGTCCCGTGGGGGATGGGTCTCCCAGTAGGCACCCGGTAGCGCCCCACTCTTTTGATGGAGGCCCTCCTTTGAAGAGTGATGGATGAATGTCAGAAGGTACTGAACAGGAATTGGCCTTGGCCTCCTCGGCCCAGCCCAGAGATAGAGAAGACTTCACTGGGAGTCCTGTAAGCAGGAAGATGTGAGATTTATGCTGGGGATGTCAGGTGCCACCTGGCTCCTGTCAGAGGCCATCTCCATCTGGAGGATGTTCCTGCAACACTCAGGACAGGAGATGGCCACTGGTGGCCCAGATGGTAAAGAGTCTTCCTGCAATGCAGGAGACCCAGGTTTGATCTCTGGATTGGGAAGATCCCCTGAAGAAGGGAATGGCTACCCACTCCAGTATTGTTGCCTGGAGACTTCCACGGACGGAAGAGCCTGGAGGGCGACATTCCCTTCACTTTTGGATCGAAATTCTGTGAATGGCGTACTTGGGGTTGGACGTGCTTGGCCTCCCTCATCCTGGCCTGGGGGACACTCACAAACCCCCTCTCCCTCCAGAGGCCAAACCAGCAGTTCCTACCGTCCCACTGGCTGCCGCTTGGAGCCCACCCAGACCAGCCTGACCAATGTCCACAGCCAGGTGAGCCCCTGCTTCTGCCAGCTTGACCCCGAGCCCCAGGGTGGGTGTGTTTGGCCCCCACTGAGCACCCTCTCCCCACACAGGGAGCAGCCCATCTTCAGCACACGGGCACACGTGTTCCAGATCGACCCGGCCACCAAGCGGAACTGGATCCCTGCGGGCAAACACGCACTCACTGTTTCCTACTTTTACGATGCCACCCGCAATGTCTACCGAATCATCAGCCTTGGGGGAGCCAAGGTCCTGGTGGGGCCTGGGTGGGGTGGCAGGTACCAAGGATCCCAGGGACAGGACTGGGTCCATTTACTGCCTTGCTGTGTGCCTTGGGGGCCAGGGGATACTCTGAATTTTTCTGGGTCTCCGTCTTCCTCCTGAAATGGCTCAAGCCAAGTGGTGCTAGTGGTAAAGAATCCACCTGCCAATGCAGGAGACGTGAGAGACATACGTTTGATCCCTGGGTCAGGAAGATCCCCTGGAGGAGGGCATGGCAACCCACTCCCATTCTCTTGCCTGGAGAATCCCATGGAGAGAGGAGCCTGGTGGGCTACAGTTCATAGAACTGCAAAGAGTCGGACAGGACTAAAGCGACTTAGCACAGAAGGATTAATACAAGGGGATTTTCTCTGGGGGTTTCCTATTGATTATTACCAGTTCCATCACCCATGAACTTTTCTCCCCAACCCACCTTCCCTCAGGCCATCATCAACAGCACTGTCACTCCCAACATGACCTTTACCAAAACCTCCCAGAAGTTTGGACAGTGGGCGGACAGTCGCGCCAACACTGTCTATGGTCTTGGCTTTGCTTCTGAACAGCATCTGACTCAGGTGGGCCTATGGGGGTACATGGTGGGAGGAGCAGGGCGGGGGTTGGGTCTTATCTTGTATGTACCGGGGGACCCTGGACAGCTGCTGGGCCTCCATCTTCCCAGCTACAGAATGGGCATACAGAATCGGACCAGCCTGCAGCCACTTCCCACTTCTCTGGTCCACATCCCAGCTCAGTTGGCCACCTGCTTTGATTTTGAACACACCCTGCTCCTCTCTGGGTGCCTTTGATGGGCTGAGTGCTTCCCCACATCCCTGGCACTACCTTCATTACCACCTCCCTCCACCCTCTGCTGTTTCTAGAATTCAGCATTGTCTTATTAATTGTTTCCCTGTATGGTTCATGTTCTCTGAGATGCTTTTATTCTCTTTTCTTCTAGAAGCATTAGTTTCCCTTTCAAATTTAGATCTTGAATTAATTTCTGCGGGCGGTATAAAGTAGGAGTATTTTTTTTCACATATGAGTATTCAGTTGCTCTTCGGACTTTTTTTTTTGGCCACGCCATGTGGCATATGGGATCTTTGTTCCCCAACTGAGGATTGCACCCCTTGCACTGGAGTGTGGAGTCTTAACCATTGGACCACCAGAGAAATCCTGGAACAGTTTTTGAAAACACTAGCTACCCCTAATATCCCCAATGAATTGCACTGGACGCTTTGCAAAAACCAAGGGGTTGTATATCTGTAAATATTTTAAAAATTACTTCCAAGGTAAGAAAATTGGGGGGGCTTCCTTGGTGGCTCAGTGGTAAAGACTCCACCTGCCAATGCAGGGGAAACAGGTTCAATCCCTGGACCAGGAAGATGTTAGATGCTGCGGAGCAATGAAGCCCGTGTGCCTTAACTGTGGGTCAGGTGCTCTAGAGCCCAGGAGCTGCAACTGCAGAGCCCACGGGCCCTAGAGCCTGTGCTCTGCAACAAGAGAAGCTGTGATGGGAAGCCTGTGCACCACAGCTAGAGAGGAGCCCTTGCTCGTTGCAACCAGAGAAAAGCCCAAGCAGCAATGAAGACCTAGTACAACCGAAAATAAATACATACATCAACAATTTTTTTAAAAAAAGGTTCCCTGGTGGCCTAGTGGTTAGGATTCCAGGCTTTCATTGCCATGGTCCAGGTTCAATCCCTGGTCAGGGAACTGAGATCCCACAATCCGCTTGGTGCAGCCAAAAATAAATAAATAAAATGAAAAAAAAAAAGTGTATCCTACTCTAGCTGGAAAACAGGTATGGGAGATTAATGTAAACTATAACAAAACTGAGAACAGGGTGGCTACTCTCCCACTGGCTGCAGGTGCCTGTCAGAGGCTCCAAGTCCAAGGTCTGCTTTTTCTTTGTCACAAAGGATATTCACAAAGGATATTCACAAGCATCCCAGGCATGAAAGACAGATTAGCACCCACCTGGGCTCTCCTTGCTGAGATAAGCTGATTGGGAGGGAAAGGGGCTCTCTTTCTCAAGGTGGTCTCTGTGAACATCCCACCCCTGCCCTCTAGCCTGATACCCACTCTGCCCCTTGGGCATCATTTTCCAGGCCTTCTTCCCTCTCTTCCAAAGAGACAGGGCTGGTGCTGGGTGGGAGTAGTGTGGTGGGGCCCTGGTGGAGGGAGCTGGGAGTTTGTTGACTGTCTGTTCCTATCCCTCATCCCTCAGTTTGCTGAGAAGTTCCAGGAAGTGAAGGAAGCAGCAAGGCTGGCACGGGAGAAATCTCAGGATGGGGGAGAACTCACCAGTCCAGCTCTGGGGCTCGCTGCCCACCAGGTCAGCACTCCTTGTCCCAGGAACTCAACTGCTATGGAGCGGGGGGTCTAAACGCTATGCCGGTGCTCAGGACCAAATGCTTACTGATGATGTAAAACTAGATCCATGGCAGGGACCATGGAAAAGAGTTGTGGGTGCCATGGGAGCATGTCATAGTCCTGTCTGAAAGTTAGATAAAAGAAGGCCAGAAAACTAGCTCACACGGCAGAGTTGAAATGCGAAAGTTGAAATGGCTAAGTAGTGGTGCGTGCTTGCATACTGTCGCTTCAGTTGTGTCCAACTCATTGTGACCCTATGAACTGGAGAACTGCCAGGCTTCTCTGTCCGTGGGATTCTTCAGGCAAGAATACCAGAGTGGTTTGCCATGCCCTCCTCCAGGGGATCTTCCCATAGCCCAGGGATATCGAACCTGCATCTCTTATGTCGCCTGCATTGGCAGGCAGGCTCTTTACCACTGAGCCACCTGGGAAGACCTAAGTAGTGGGGTGGGGTAAAACACTGTCCCTGAGCATTTCCCCCACTAACTTATTCAACGCCATTCATTGACCACCTACTGTGTGCCAGACACAGGACCGGGCACAGGGCTTAAGAAGATAAATAAGTAGGCTGGTCCCTGCCCTCAGGACTGTGGTCCAGGCACCAGGTGGATTCATGATGAACTCAGCCTAATGGAGTAGGTTTCCTGTAGGAATTTTAAATAGCTGTTGAAATTTGGCCCCAGGAAAGGTCATTGCGGTGACAGAATAGCACCGAGGCTTCAGATTGCTGCCCGATTTGCAGATTATGAGTATCTATCTCCCTGGGTTTAGGCTAGCCTGCATTAGGTTTGTTGCTGTTGGGTTGGTGAGAGCCCAGCAGGCAAGGAGGCGGGACAGGGCGCCAAAATACAGCCCAGGGGCCATGTGGGGGCCATGGATGGTGGGTGAGGAGGGGAGAGGAACGATTGGATCCCAGTGCTGGGAAGGCCTCCTGCCCCCTCTCAGTCATGACCGCTGACATCAGCCCTGACCCCAACCATGACCTAACTGGCCCTTAACTGAAGCCACGCCCTTCTGTGACTTCACTTCTATCCATGCCCTTAGGTGCCTCCAAGCCCCCTCGTCAGCGCCAATGGCCCGGGCGATGAGAAGCTATTCCGCAGCCAGAGCGCGGATGCTCCGGGCCCGGCTGAACGCGAGCGGCTCAAAAAGATGCTGTCCGAAGGGTGAGGGGGTAGCGCAGGGTACAGGGGCGTGACAGGACGAAAGGTGGGGGAGGCGAGGAGAGGTTCTCAGAAACTGCTTGGACTCGTTCAAGTGGCGGAATCTGACAGTGGATCCACGCCTGGGATCCCAGTACAGGCCTCGGTTGGAGAGGAGACACCCAGATTACGCCCCTTCCAGAGCCGACCCCGCTTGCCTCATCCATTCCTTGGGGCTAACCCTGGCCCGTCCACACCTCCCCCAGCTAATTCTAAACCCACGCGTGCCTCCCCACCACCCGGTTCAGTCCACATCCCATGGGTTGATGTGCTTGCCATACGGACTGTGTCTCGTGGAAAGGACACAGAAGGGCCTACTCTGACCCCACCTCCCGGGAAGACCCCGCCTCCCCGGGACGTCCCCACCCGCTTGTCTCGGGGTCCCTTGACCCCGCCCACAGCCCCGCCCCGGCCCAGCCCCGCCCTCGCCCCGCCCCCGGCCCAGTGAGGCCCCGCCCTGCCCTCTGCCGACTCGGACTCCGATTCCGGCGCTCTCGCAGCTCCGTGGGCGAGGTGCAATGGGAGGCCGAGTTCTTCGCGCTGCAGGACAGTAACAACAAGTTGGCGGGCGCCCTGCGAGAGGCCAACGCGGCCGCCGCCCAGTGGAGGCAGCAGCTGGAGGCCCAGCGCGCAGAGGCTGAGAGGCTGCGGCAGCGGGTGAGGAAGCCTCACCCTCCCAAAGACCCCAAGTGGCCCAAGGGTCACTGTGAAGGCCCTGCCTCCTATCTGTCCTGGGTTCAACTGACTGGATCTGTGATCTCGGCAGGTCATTTCCCAGTGTCTTAGTTTCTTGCTCTGTAGTATGGGTCTGAAGTAATGTCGGCCACAGAGGGTTGTCAGACCCTAGAGTCTACCTGCCAGATGTTAGGTAGTGGCCCGGATGTGAAGGGATGAATTCCGTCATGGGCTTGACTGACCAGGAGGCGTATCCCTGGGGTCAGGAGGGTACAGACTGGGCCATCAGGGACTGACCTTCCTGTCTGCACAGGTGGCTGAGCTGGAAGCCCAGGCTGCCACCGAGCCACCTGCAGTCGGTGAGAAGGAGGGACCCAGCCAGTCATTGGAGCAGCTGGAGGCACTAGTGCAAACTAAAGACCAGGTGTGTGAACACATCTGTATGCACGTGTGTTTCCTTGGGCCTTGCCTTCCTTGATCTCCCACAGGGGAGCCAAGGACCTCAGAACAGATTCTGGGAACTTTTCCACTAGGAGATCCAGACTCTGAGGAGCCAGACTAGTGGGTCCCGGGAGGCTGCAGACACCACTGAACGTGAGGAGACACAGCAGAAGGTGCAGGTAGGTGTGGTTTCTGTGGGGTGTGTGGGGGCGGTGACTACCCATGGCAGCCAGCCCCTGGTATGGAACGGACATGATCTTCCCTTCCCACGGGTTCTGGGCAGCCGTGTGCCTCCCCGAACCTCCGTTTCTTCACCTATAAATGGAGTCAGGAAGACATCTAAGGTTGTGGAGGATTCTGATGACCAGGTGCATGGAAAGACTGAGTGAGATGATGGTTATTAGGACAATGTTTCATCTTCCATTCATTCAACAAGCAGTTTCTGAGTCTCTGTTGAATTTCCATTCTTGACCTCTATCAAGTCCTCACACATCCCCATCTGAGGCCAGAAGCTTGCATTTGTACCCTGCTGTGGCTGGCCTGGCTTTCACTGAAGACTTTATCTGAGGAACGTTCATAGGGGCATGTCCTGTGAGTCCAGCAGGTGGAGAAGTTAAAGGATCTGGTGCCCCCAAAGAGAGTATTTGAGGGAATGCTCCCTGTTGTCTCCTGGGCAGCGTGCGCAGCAAATGCAAAGACCCTGAGGTGGGGAGAAAGTATTCAAGGAACCACAAGGAAGCCAGAAAGGCTGAGCAGGAATGAACAAGGAGAGGAGGGAGGGGTCTGAATTTCATTCCCAAAACAGTGGGTGACAGGAGGATTTTGAGGAGGAATGTGGTCAGTTCAAATTGGCTGGGGGACCAGGGAGTGTCTTGGGTACAGTTAGCTGGGAGAAAGCCATCAGACAGGGAGGGTTTGACCCAGAGTGGGGGCTGTGGTCCCCAGCACCCGCTTTGAGATGCTGGACCCTTGAGACTTGCTGGGGCCCCCAACACCGCCTACCCTCTCCCTGTAGGACCTGGAAACCCGAAACGCAGAGCTGGAGCACCAGCTGCGGGCCACGGAGCGCAGCCTGGAGGAGGCGCGGGTCGAGCGGGAGAGGGCACGGGCCGAGGTGGGCCGGGCTGCTCAGCTGCTGGACGTCAGGCTGTTTGAGCTGAGCGAGCTGCGAGAGGGGTTGGCCCGCCTGGCCGAGGGCGCGCCCTGATTCCAGGCTCCAGGTCTGCATAAAGGAAGGGGCCTGTGGGAGCTGGTTTTACACGAACGACTCCTGCCTGGGGCACAGGCCAGGCCGCAGGCGGCACGGTGAGCCAAGCCCCCTGGCAGGGACTGGGGCCCAACTCAGCCTGGAGAGGGCTTGTCCACAGGACTCCAGCCAGCCCTGGCTGTTCACAGCTCAGAGGCTGTTTTTGAGCTTTTCATTGTGTAGAATTTCTAGACTTCCCAGGGTGCGTGCTGGTGCCCAAATTACATTTCTAAGTGTGGCTGTGTGTGTGTGGTATCTGAGCAGCCCGGGTATACCTAACCACCATCACTGGACCCTCTGTCCATCTGCCCTGTCTGTGTAGGGTTTGGTAAGCCACCTGGAGGGTGAGGTTCAGAAAGCCTGAGGGAGCATGTCTAGGACACATGGCTCTGCTTCCCCATCTCCTTAAGCCCTGCCCATGCTGTCTGGACCAGTTTGGACTAACGTGGACTCTGATTAATCCCCCCACTTTCACTTCACTCTGGCCACAAACCCCAAATACGACCAAGTGGGCAAGTGGGGAAGCTCCTAGAATGTGGCTGTGTTCACTAGGCATGGAAACAATCTCTCCAAAACATCATGTTTACATCTGGATAGTAGAGTGGTTGCTATACCCATTTTCCAGATGAGGAAACTGAGGCCCATATAAGGGACTTCACCCACCCAAGGTCACTCAGCTGGAATGGTCAACACTACAGTCCAAAGCTTTGGGCCGGGCCCAACAGGAAAGAACTAGTGGGTGGGGTGGCAACATGATGTTCCAGGGGACTTGAGAAGTACAGGCAGCCACACCTTCTCCTCGCTGCCCCTGCTCCCCAGAGTCAGACTGCAGAAGTTAAAAGACTCATTTATTAAGCACCTCCTGCAAGTGACACACCTTTGCTTATTGCACATCCAGGGTGACCCTGGGCTGGGGTCACTGTACCCCAGGGGGACTGGGGCCCAACCTCATAGCCAGTGTTTCTTCTTCCTCAGCAGCCCACCTCTTGGCTGAGGCTCTGAAAAGGGGCCACCAGAGGCTGCAAGGTGGAGGGCTGTACCCTGTACAATGTGAGTCTCAACGGGCTCTGCTGAGAGGCACTGGGCAGGCTGGGAGAGGGTTCTGTCCTTAGGGGAGGGTGCTCCAACCCTCACCTTGATGAAGGAGTCCCAGGCTGGGCAAGTGGGTGCTGTGTGGAACTCAGGCTGGACCCTGAGTGGGTGCTGGGGACAAGGAAGGCTCAGGCCGGGCCCTGGGTGGGCGCCCCCTGCGGTCAGCCCTGCTGGCCTTCTGCCGCTGCAGTGTCTGCTCCACTTTCTCCTTGAAGCGCCGGTTCTTCTGCTTGATCTTGGCCAGCTCGGCCTTGCGCTTTGCCTCCAGGTCAGGGTCCTGGCACAGGCAGGACCAGAAGGTGGCTGAGCTGAGCGTCCTCCCTGGGAACCCTTGCGCCCTGCCCCTACCACAGACGGCTCAACCAGCCCTCACCTTCCCCTCCAGAATCATCTGCTTCCGCTTGTTAATCTCCTTCTTTTCATCGAAGTTGGCTGCCTCCAGTTTCTGGGTGTGGCGGGGGCGGGGAAAGGAGTAGGGGGAGGGAGAGGCCATCACGGGGGGTTGCTACCTTCAAGGAAGCACCCTGGGTCCCCGAGGATGAGCCCTTCCCCGACACTCACAATCTCACACTCCCTCCGCACCACGTTGACCTGTGTGAGGATCTGTAGGACCTGGGCTTCCTCCACTGGGAACTCTTCCAGCTTCTTCTCTGTGGGGACAGCAGGGGCCTGGGGTTGGGAGGGGGTGGGGAAGGGCAGGCACCACAGGGAGACATCTCCCTGTGTAGTTCTCCATGCGGCAGGGCATGCAAGGCCACACAGAGGCCTATCGGATAAAGATCAGGTGGGCAGCAGCTAGGTACAGATGGCTCTCTTTTTCTGGTTGTTAACAACACTATGAATTTGATTAGGAGTTTTTTTTTTTTCTGAAAACAGTGTCCATTAAAGTCAAGACGTTTCTGAATCTCAGGACAGTCTGTGCAGTGGTTGGAGATGCCCCAGAGCTTCTCGGTCTTGGATATACATTAAACCACCCAAGGGGACTTTTAAAAACATGCCTAGGCCACAGCCCTGGGGCTTCTGACTCATCAGCAGGGACCACCCACACACTGTGGTCTGAGAAACCAAAGTCCCTTCCCATCAGATATGGCTTTCGGCTGCTGGAGGCCATGACTGGGTTTCTGCTTCAATAGCTGGGCCAAAGAAACTTCTATGAGGGTTGCACAGGAAGGAAAGTGCAGTTTAAGCCTCCTCACACGAGCAGACAGGCAGGCACTGACAGGGCGCGTGGACATCTCACCCGGAGGCACCACCCTCCCTTGCCCCCACTCACTGATCTGCTCCTCGATGGCGTGGACCAGGTGGATGTCATACTGCGTCACCAGTGTGATGGCCTGTCCCTGCCGCCCTGTGGGGACACACCCAGGGTGTGTGCTGGAGGCCAGGAGAAGGGGCCGACACAAGCAGGTCCTGACCGCTAGGCAGCTCAGAGCTCCACTTGATCAAGGGGAACTGTACAGGAGCTCAGTGGGTGGAGGAATGAGTGGAGGCGAAGGAAGCTTAGAGCGTCAGGTCTCAGCCCCGTGCTTGACCTCTGTGTGGTAGGCAGGTCTGTCCCAGGGGAGCAGCAGGACTCCAGGGAGAGGCAGCTCTCATGCCAGCTTGGCCTTAATCAGGGGCCAGTCATGTGGCTGATTTCCCTTTTCGTTATGGCTGCCAGGGAGCTAAAGCCCAGTTGTCAGCAGGAAGCCCAGACAGGCTTCAGCTCCGATCTCTACATGCCACCGTCTCTGTTCCTGGTTTCCATGAGACAATGCCCTAGAACAGCCCTGGGAGATGACCATGCCTGAGACCCTCAGAGCGGCCCCAAACAAGCGTCACATTCTTGTTAGCCATTGTTGGATGAGGCGGTGGGGGCCCAGAGAGCTGATGTGACCGACCTGAGGCCACAGTGCAGGAGAGAAGGGCCAGACCCAGTCTGGCCCCAGAAACCACGGCTCTGTCCACTCCAGGTGTGAGAAAATCTCCCAGACTCTGTGCCCCTTCCGGGTGGGGCGGGGGAGCAGACACAGGGCTCCTACCGGGAGTCACAGCAAGTGGTTGAACTTGGACGCCAAATCCCACAGGGCAGCATCTTACCCATCAGGACCCGTACACCTGCTTGCTGCTGGGCTAGGACGGCCAGCCCTGACAGGTGAAGGGGGCTCGGGTGAGGCAAGAGGTAGTGGTGGGGAGGGGGTTGTGTGTGCCGTGTCCCCAGGGGACAGCTCAGTGCTGCCTGGGTCATGTGGAGAAGACACAGCACCCTCACCTATGTCTTTTTGTTTGTTTGTTTTGGGGGGTTTTTTGGCCATGGCGTGCGGGATCTTCCCCAACAAGGGATCAAACCTGGGCCCCCTGCATGGGTAGCGCAGAGTCTGAAACACTGGATCGCCAGGGAAGTCCCCACCTATGGTTCTCAAAGGAGGATTCCCCCTGCTTGCAAACACTACCTCTAGCATCTCCCACCTGCAGCCTGTGGCCCTCCCATGCCCCACCAGCTCGTGGCTGGCTCTGCATGCTGTGGGCAGGCAGGAAGGAGGGTACCCAAAGGCTGCCCGCGCTGTCTGCTCACCTGCACGGGCTGTCCGGCCGACTCGGTGGATGTAGATCTTTGGGAGTCCAGGCGTGTTGTGGTTGATGACCACCTGCACAGTGGGAATGTCCAGGCCCCTGGAGGCAGAGGTCAGTCAGCGCCTTTGTCCACGTCGGGAAACTGAGGTTTGGACTCACCCAAGGTTACTCAGTGGTGAAGCCGGGGCTGCCTAAAGCCAGCCTCCCTCTCTGGCCCTTTTGTGAGGGCCACCATGGGGGAGGGAGCACCCTGGAGCCGCTCACCGGGAGGCCACATCTGTAGCGATCAGGATCCGGTAGATGCTGGACTTGAACTTGGCCAGGGCAGCGAAGCGTTCTTTCTGTGCCAAATTGGGAGACAATTGGGGCGGGGGGTGTCAGGTAGCATCCCAAGAAATGTTTCAGAGTTTATGCTCACTATGTGAGGCCCAGGGACACGCACGGCAGAGGCCAGGACGGTCTCTGCCCTCAAGGGGCTCACAGTCCAGCGAGGGAGATGACCTTGAGGAGGCCAGAATGGGGCAGATGGGGGGGCAGGAAGAGTGTTCCAGGCAGAGGAGAGGGCCTGAGCAAAAGCCCTGGGGCCAGGAGGAGTCCCCAGGGGAGGGCTCTGGGTGGCCGCCTGGCACCTCACCTGTTTCATCATGGAGTGCAGAGCCACGGTGGGGAAGTTGAACTTGCGTAGCATCATGCATAGGATCTGGCAGGTCCTGGTGGGAAGGACAGGCTGTCGGTCCATCTAGTGCTGGGGTCCTGGGAAGGTGCTCTGCCCCCGCCTCCCCACCCCGAGGCCCCTAGCAGTGGCCCTGCGTGACTGGGGAAGGAGAAGCAGGGGTGCTGCGTCCTGCCTGCTGACCCCTTTCCTGGCCTAAGCCAACAAGAGAGTGCTCTACGGCCAGCCTTTTCTCTTCTGGTAGCCCAAGAAATTCTTGGGGGGCAGCAGTCAGGAGGTCTCCTCCATGTGCTGTGGGCTGCCCTTCTACGTGGGCTCAGGCTAGACCAGCCTACAGCTCCCTGATGCTCTCCCCAAATATGTCAAAGGAGTTTGAAACCCCTGGGTCTGTAGAGAGGACAGCCATGGGGGTGAAGTGCTGGGCCTCAGTGACCCCTGAGACCACAGCGAACTGGCTGCTCCAAGGCCTTCCCAGCTGCTGCAGGGGTCTCCTGGGGCCCAAGGCCCTCAGCTCTTCCAGTTAAGGGCAGGTCTGAAAAAGTGAAAGTGTTAGTCTCTCAGTCTTGCAACCCCATGAACTGTAGCCCACCAGGCTCCCCTGTCCATGGAATTCTCCAAGCAAGAATACTCGAGTGGGTTGCCATTCCCTTCTCAAGGGGATCTTGCAAACTCAGGGACTGAACCTGGGTCTCCTGCATTGCAGGCAGATTCTTTACCATCTGAGCCACTAGGAAAGGGCAGGTCTGAGGACCCCCAAATCCTGGCTCTGTCTGTCTTCATGGGGGTGACCTTATTAGCAAACTGCTTGACCTCTCTGAGCCTCCTTGAGTGAATCCTCTGAAACTGATGGTCGGAGCAGAGGCCCTGGAGTGCCAAGACTGGCCGTGTGCCTGACACCTCCATCCTCAGACCACCTGCTGGACCTCCATGAGGCGCAGGGGGAGGGATGCCCGGGGGACGGGAGCGGCAGGCCCGCCCATGCTCACTTGCACGTGTTGGTGAAGATGATGATAGACCAGTCCTCATGCTCGTCCTGGAAGTTCTGGATCAGGTGGACCAGGTAGGCATCCTTGACCTTCTCAGGCACTAGCAGGTAGCGCTGGTCCAGCTGTTCTACAGTGCGCACCCTGGGCACGGGCAGATTTGTTTCCCCTTCTGTTGAATGAGGTCACTGCCCACCCCGCCCATGGTCAGTGACCTCTGTTGGGACACCCCCGCCTCCCACCAGAAAGTAGCTATGGACTCACGGGGCCTGAGCCTCCCAGAAGAAGGGCTGGTTGGTGGCCAGGCCCTGTAGCTCCCTCAGTGTGTCGGTCAGCGTGGCGCTGAAGAGCAGTGTCTGCCTGCGGGCGGGCACAGCTGCCAGGATGACCTCTAGGTCGACGGTGAAGTCAGTACAGCCCTGCTCCAACAGACGGTCTGCCTCATCCATCACCTGTAGCATCAGCCACAGCAGGCAGGGGGGTGGGGACCTGGGGTGAGGCTGCTGTCCAAGGCCTGACCACCAGCCCAGGGCCCACCTACCTCTTCCATGTGCCTCCTTCCTGGGCTCAGCCATATACCCTGGAGCACTCTCCCTTGAGGTCTTGGAGGCCTGCTCTCTTGCCTATCTCAGCTTCAACATTAACTCCTCAGAGAGGTCCTGTCCTCAACTAACTTTTAGTGTGTGCATGTACGCGTGCTCAGTTGTGTCCAACCCTTTGTAACCCCAAGGACTGCAGACCTCCGGCTTCTCTGTCCATGGGATTTTCCAGGCAAGAATACTGGAGTGGGTTGCCATTTCCTCCTCCAGGGAATTCTCCCCACCCAGGGATCGAACCCACATCTCCTACATTGGCAGGCGAACTCTTTACAACTGAGCCACCTGGGGAGCCCATCTTTTCTAGTACAGCCCCCCTTTTGTTGGTCCCTGAGATGTCATTGTCACCATTCCTAACTTGGTAATGGATGGCCTATGGGACACAGTTCCCAAATGGATGAATCAGGGCCCTAAGCTGACTCACCAAGAAGTGGATCTTCTTTATGCTGAAGGTGTTGGAGCTGCGGAGGTGGTCAGCCAGGCGCCCCGGTGTGGCAATGACTATGTGTGGTTTCCGGGAGAGCTCCAGCGCCTGGGCCACCATGTCTGTGGGTGGAATGCGAGAGGTGGGGCTAGGTAGATGGTCTGAAGCTGCAGCAGTCCCATGCCAAGAGCCTTCTAAGGTCCCCCCATACCCATGCCGCCGACGATGATGCAGTCTTTCAAGCCCAGAGGCTTTCCCAGGACCCGGAACTGCTCTGCGATCTGATAGGCCAGCTCCCTGTGGGCATGAAGGGGCCAGCCTGAGTCAGATAGGGGTTCTGTGCCTGCTTCTCATTCCCATCTCCATCAACAGGGCCTCCTGCCTGCATCTTTCCTGTTCACACAGCTCCATGGCTCCCAGTCCCCTTTGGACAAAGGTTCTGATACTGACCACTGGAAGCCCATTGTGGCTCCTGCCCTCTCACTAGGCTGGGTGCCCAAACAGAGTATGGCTTGTCCTCGGCCAGTCCCACCCAAACTGGCCTTTCCTCATCCCACACCCTCAGCAATGGCCTTGACACCAGTCATCAAAGCCACCCGCACCCCCCTGCTCCAAGGCTGGCCAGTGGGTCAGTGGCCAAGTCCCCTCCTCTCTGCCCCCAGCTCTGTCCAGGCCTTTCCTCTGCCCATATGCCTACTTCCTGGCCTTCCTGCTTGCCCTGAGTCAAGCCCTGTGCTCAGCACTTTTCACACACTGTCCTGCTAATTCTTCAGCACCTCTAAGGGTTGGGCTAATTTCTGTTTCCATTTTGCACACGTGGCAAGTGTCCTCAAAGCGGTACAGGCACGTGCCCAAGAGCACACAGCTGGTTAACCCGCCAGAGAGGCATGTGTCTGTGTTGGGGAGGGGTGGGACCCACCTGGTGGGTGTCAGGACAAGGCAGAAGATGCCATAGGGATCCTCAGACAGCTTCTGCAAGATGGGCAGGACAAACGCTGCTGTCTTGCCGCTGCCTGTCTTGGCACAGCCCAGGCAGTCCCGACCTGGGCACAGAACACAGCAGCGTCACAGGTGCAGACAGGTGTTCCGTCAGGCAGTTTACAGCAGCTGACAATTAACGAGCAATGACTATATGCTCAGGCTTCCCTGGTGACTCAGCGGTAGAGAATCCACCTGCTAGTGCAGGAGACATAGGTTCCATCCCTGGGTTGGGAAGATCCTCTGGAGAAGGAAATGGCAACCCACTCCAATACTCTTGCCTGGGAAATCCCATGGACAGAGGGGCCCGACATGCTACAGTTCACGGGGTCACAAAAGACTCTGGCATGACTTAGCAACTTAAAAATAATGACAAGAACTGTGTGCTCAGTACCAGCCTGTGCCCTTCCTGTTGAAGACATTATGACAACTTTCCATTTAGAGTAACTGACACATTTAAGGAGAGTGAGGCCGTTATCGTCCCCATTTAACAGAAGGGGAAACAGAGTCAAAGGTTTGCCCAGGACATACAGCCAGTAACAGCCTGGACTGGAACCCACATCCATTTGACCTGAGATACTACTAACCACACAATCTCATTTTGACTCCTTCCCTGGGATCAGAGCTTGGGAAACAGAATGTGCTCCTCAGTCCAGAAGGCCCTCCCCCAACCTGAATCCTATTCTCCCTACTGACTCTTCATCTCTGTTTATTTAATGCCTTAACTTGTCACATCCTAGGCTTCCTGAAGGTGTCTCTTTAATGGCAAAACTGGGCTGGACCAAAGGGGTGGAGAGAAGAGCAGTCTAGGGACCAGAGTCCTGGATTTACCAATAATCTTGACAACCTCAATTGCCATTTGTAAAATGAAGGTAGTAAAGCAAGTTCTACCGAATTTTCCCAGTACTATCTATTAGTTATTCATCAAACCCTCCCAGTGATGAGGCCACGAAAGTTTCAGAGATTATATCACTTGTGCAGGCGAGTCAGTCGTACAGCCTAAACACCAACATTACCTAGTCGTCCTCCGGAACCCAGGATCGCCCGTAAGGCCCAGGGCTGTCCCTTGCCTCACGGGACCCGCGTGGGCAAAAGCTAAAGAGAAGGCAAGAGAATCGACAATAGCGGGGAAGCCTCCTGGAGAGGCCAAGTCACACTCACCCTCCAGGATGGCGGGGATGCAGCCCAGCTGCACGGGCGTGGGCTGCTTCAAACCCATCTGCCGACACTGTTCCACGAGCCACGAAGACAGCCCGAGCTCCGCGAAGCCTGCCATCCTCGCAGCCAGGCCAGTGTGAGCGCTCGTGTGAATGGTGCTTCCGGCGCGTGTCGATAACGTCACGAAAGCGTTCCCGTTCATTGGATCTGCCTCCTGCTTGGTCCCACCCTCTCCAACTCACACTTCAAAGCCTCGACCACGTCCTTATCAGGTTTTCCCGGAATCCCGCGTGGGGGCGGGGGGGTGGTGGGGTGGCGCTCAGCCTCGAATTAAACTACAGTTCCCAAGATGCCCTGCGAGACGCACTTGCGTCTCCCGCCCCTCTAGTCCCTTTTAAGAGTCTTCTATTGGCTCATCTCCAGGGAGGCGCCAGTAAACTACATTTTCCGGCGTGCCCGTAGGTGGCTGCCTCCTTCCGGCCGACGTGTCGTTCAGGAAGGGGAGTGAGTGAGAGGGCAGCGACATGGCTCCTCCGGCTCCTGGTCCGGCTTCTGGCGGCTCCGGGGAGGTGGACGAGCTGTTCGACGTGAAGAACGCCTTCTACATTGGAAGCTACCAGCAGTGCATCAACGAGGCGCAGAGGGTGAAGGTGCGGCGGCTCCGGGGCTGGGAGACGCTGGGGGCGGAGACGGAAGACGCTTCTTGGTGGCCGCGGGTCGGGCTCTGACTTTAAAAACCCTACCTTTTCTCCTCGCGCCGTTTCACCCCCCACATCTCTTCAGAGCGCGGTGAGGAATTGTCTTTGTCCCTTGACAAAACTCAAAGCAGTACCATTTCGTGATAATTCTTACTTTGAGCGCTCAGTCTGCACCTTAGGAGGCTTTTGAGTAAGAGAAAGGTTCATGCTTCTGTAGTAATAGTAACAAAAATAATGATCTACGCTGCGGTAGTAATAATAGTAATAACAATAATAGTTCTCATTTGTTTCCGCCATGCCCTCAGTACCCCTAAAGTAGAGACTATTATTTATCCTCATTTTACAGGTGAGAGAACAAGGAGGCTCAAGAGAGAAATGACTTCTCGCCTGTTACCCTGCCCCACTAGCCAGTTTATTTCTCCCCAGACTTGCTCATTCATTCACATTCCTCATTGATCATCTGTAGGGGCCAAGCCATGTATCCGTTCTAGGCTCAAAGCTGTGACAAAATAGATAAAACTGCTATATTTCTTGGAAACCTCAGCTCCCAAGGGAGGCAGATAAACAATAAGAAAGTAAATAAAGTATCAGGGGCATCCCTGGTGGTCCAGCTGTTAAGCCTTGGCTTTTCCACTACAGGGGGCATGGCTCCATCCCTGGTTGGGGAAGTTCCGAATGCCACGCCAAATACAAATAAATAAAATTAAGTTATTTAAAGGGTGTTAGGAAGTGGTGTGATGGAGAGTGGTGGGAGTGAGCCTGACTGAGAGCTAGAAACTGCAGCTGGAGAGGCGCAGGCGGTGAGTGGGTGACAGGAGAGGGGGCAGCTGGGACTGCTAGCAGCACCTTTTTGGGAAGGAGATGGATGGTACTGTCACTTTGAGAGTGAGCTGTTGGAAACTTAGAAAATAATTTTTTTTTTTGGTATATTTATTTTTGGCTGTGTGGGATTTCATTGCTGCTCAGGCTTCTCTCTAGTTGCAGAGCTTCTCACTGCGGTGACTTCTCTTGCTGCAGAGCACAGGGTCTAGGTTCAAGGGCTTCAGTAGTTGGGGCTTGCAGGCTCTAGAGTGCTGGCCCACTGGTTGTGGCACACGGGTTCCGTTCCTCCGAAGCATGTGGAATCTTCCTTGACTCATCACTGGCAGGCAGACACCATCCCAACCACTGGACCACCAGGAAATCCCGAGGATTTTTAAGAGCCGTGAATGTGACAGAGTCTTTGCCTGCCCTCACGGTCTAGTGTTCTGAAGAGAGTAAACAAGCAAAGAATCGAGTGAATTTGTAATTACAACTTGAGCCCTGCAGGGATAGGAGATAGAAAGTGCTGATCAGATATGGGGGGCATGGTGGGGGTCATGTGGGAGTGGTCAAATCAGACCAAGCTTCTGTGACTGTCATCTAACCCCATGACCAAACCTTGAGAAGGCTCCCATAGGTGAAAGTCCCAGAGGTGCTGAGGCAGAGGTGAGCTCTGTGTAGTCAAGGCCTAAGAGGCTGGGGTTGCAGAAGTGGGGCGAGCACAGTGGGGGAGATGAAGAATGAAGTGAGCAGAGTGAGGGGCAGGGCCGGGGCAGGCGCAGCAAGCGTTTGGCGTCTATTCCAAAGGTGTGGGAGGCCATAGGAGCACCCTGCAAGGGAGTGGCAGACGTCTTCACAGAGGCAGCCGAGGGGTTGGAGGAGTTTGGATTCTCAACTGGAGAAGGCTTGCTTTCCCTTTTGGCCTTTGGCAGTGAACCCCATGTCCCTGAGTGTCATCTGTGGTACGGAGGGTAAAACCTCAGACCTCAGTAAGAGGTTGGGATTTGTTGAAACCATGTTTGCCTGATTGTATTAGTTTTCCATTGTCAGTATGACAAAGGACAGCTCAAGGCAACACAAGTTTACTATCTTGCAGCTTCTGTAGGTCAGAAGTCCAACCCTGCTCTCACTGAGCTAAAATCAAGGTGTTGGCCTGGCTGTGTCCTTTCTGGAGATTCCAGGGAGGAACCACCTTCCTAACTTGTTGAAGTTGCTGCCTCTTGGACAGGGGCCACCCTTAGTTCCTAGAGGCTTCTAGATGCTTCTCTCCAGCCCTCAACCTCCCACATCACCCTTCCATCTCAGAATCAGCCACAGAGGGACTTTTCTGGTAGTCCAGTGGTTAAGACTCTGTGCTCCCAATGCAGGGGGCCCAGGTTTGATCCCTGGTCAGGGAACTGGATCCCACATGCTACAGTGAAGATCTCCTGTGCTGCAACTAACATCTGGTACAGCCAAATAAATTAAAAAAGAGAAAAAAAGAATCCAGGTATGGGGGTTCTTGGAGTCTTGCTAGTTTCCCCTTCCCCTTCATTCCTTTTGTCTAAAAGTCCTCTGCTTTTAAGTGGTTCTGTGATTAGACTGGACCCTCCCAGATAACCCAGCATGGTCTCCCCATTTTCAGGTCCATAATCTTAATCACACCTGTGAAGTCCCTTTTGTGACATAAGGAAAGCTGTCCCAAGGGCTGCCGTGGACATCTCTCAGGGCCTCATTGCGCTCAGCGTCACAGTTGTTAACGTGCCTCCCTGCTGAGTAGAGTAGACAACAGGAAGGTTCAGACAGGCCTGGCTGCCTCAGATTCTGGCTCTTCTGTGTTCTCTCTGCAGCCAGGCAGTCACGGCACCCCTCTGAGCCTCGCTTTCCCCTCCTGTCAGATGGGAGCCATGACTTTCATCTCAGCAGGGCCCTGTGAGCTTCTGTGTCCTACTCAACGATACACTTTCTGTCTTCTGTTGTGTGTCTGTTCTGTTTATGTTATAGCAATGTGTTCTTTGAGTCTTACTGTGTCATAATATGCAAATTTTACCTCCCTGCTAAAGGAAGCAGCACGACCTGCTATATGCAGGGAGCTATAGAAAGCAAAGGAAACCAGATCAGCTGTCAGATCACTGTTGTTGGAGGCAAGGCTGTGGCGCAACCTCTGAGTTGGGGCCTGGGTGCCCTCTTCTGCAACATGGTAAAGATGCACTGGCACCAAACCAAGAGATCCTCCCTGACATGTCCAGAAGAATGGGAGTCCTTTCCTTGCTGAGCCCTTTGATGTGCTTTAATTGTGGTCTACAGGCCACCTAAACCCTCTTTGGCAGCCTGTGTTGGGTCAAATGGTGTCCCTGATGAGATGCGTCCACTCAGAACCTGTGAATGTGACTTATTTGGAAAAGGGTCTTTGCACACTTCCAGGTGGTGCATGGTAAAGAATCCGCCTGCCAATGCAGGAGACACAAGAGATGGGCTTCGATCCCTGAGTCAGGAAGATCCCCTGGAGGAGGAAATGGCAACCCACTCCAGTATTCTTGCCTGGGAAATTCCGTGGACAGAAGATTCTGGCGGGCTACATCCATGGGGTCGCAAAGAGTCACACACTTCTGAGCAAACACGCACAGCGCTATAATCCAGTGAAGGATCTCTGGATGAGATCATCCGGGATTTAGGATCGGCCCTAGACAAATCTAGACAGCATGTTAAAAAGCAGAGACATCACTTTGCCAACAAAGGTTCCTATAGTCAGAGGTATGGTTTTTCTAGTAGTCATGTATGGATATGAGAGTTGGACCATAAAGAAAGCTGAATACTGAAGAATTGATGCTTTCAAATTGTGGTGCTGGAGAAGACTCTTGAGAGTCCCTTGGATTGCAAGGAAATCAAACCAGTCAATCCTAAAGGAAATCAACCCTGAATATTCATTGGAAGGACTGATGCTAAAGTGGAAACTCCAGTACTTTGGCCACCTGATGTGAAGAGCCAACTCACTGGAAAAGACCCTGATGCTGGGAAAGACTGAGTGCAAAAGGAAAAGGGGATGACAGGATGAGATGGTTGGATGGCATCACTGACTCAGTGGACATGAGTTTGAGCAAAATCATGAGATGGTGAAGGATAGGGAAGCCTGGCGTGCTGCAGTCCTTGGGGTCACAAAGGGTCGGACATGACCTAGCAACTAAACAGCAACTAAATCCAATGACTGGTGTCCTTCTAAGAGAAAGGCAGAGAGAGGCTTGAGGCAGACAGAAAAAGTGGAGGCAGAGTTTGGGGTGATGCAGCCACCAGCCAAGGATGACCCGGAGCCGCCAGCAGCTGAATGAGGCAAAGGCAGATCCTCTCGGCCCGTGGAAGGAGCGCAGCTCTGCTGACACCTTGATCTCGGACCTCTGGCCTCCAGAACCACAAGAGAACAAGTTTCTGTTGTTCTGAGCCCCACCCTAGTTGGTGGTTGGTTATAGCAACCTCAGACAGGCACCCCCAGAGGTGGCCCCAGGTGGAGCCCCTGGTGTGTTGCGATGATGGCACCATCACGATGTTTGTTTCCCTACTTGTCAGCCATTTCTCGAGTGCCCACAAGATGGCAGGCACCGCACAGGTGTTAAGGATGAAGCAGCTAAGAAAGCCTCCAGGAGCTGACGGTCTAGTGTGGTCGGGTGACACTGATGGCCAGTAAAAGAATGGGATGTGGTCCCCTTTCCCAACCCATCCCTGGCCTCCCTGGATAGTTCCCCTGGCTCTCAGGCCTGGCTGCACCTCTGAGCTCTTTGCAGGCAGTTTGAGGCCACCCCCGTGGTTGGATGTCACTGGTGGATGTGAGCCTCTTGGCCTTTCTGATCTTTGAGCTCCCAGCAGGTGCCGAAGAGCCGTCAGAACTAGGGACCAGGGCATTCTCCTGGGGCACGCTTCAAAGTTCCTGGGGTTCCCTGGTCTGTGCACCTGTCTTCGTTCATATGCTTCCCAGAAGCTCTTCTCTTTGGCTGCTTGGAAAGGTCCTGAGGTCTGCATGTGGGGTCTCGGTGACCCCCCTCGGCCATCCTGCAGGGTCTGTGGTGTGCCTGTTTGACGCAGAGGGCAGCTGAGGCTCAGGGTGGCCTCTGGTCCCTTGGTCCCTCTCAGGGCATCTCACTGTGTCCCTGCTTCAAAGATACCAAGAGCCAGCATTTGTCTCTTTTTTTTGAAGAAAGTAATCTTTGTTTTATTTTGGGCTGCCCTGGGTCTCTGTTGCTGCCCGCAGGCTTTCTCTAGTCGCGGTGCCCGGGGGTACTCAGTGTGGGCCTCCCTGCGGCGGCTTCTCTGGAGGAGCGCGGGCTCTAGGGTTCGGGCCTCAGTAGCTGTGGCACACAGGCTTAGTGACCTTGCAGCGTGTGGGATCTTCCTGGATCGGGGATTGGACCCGTGTCTCCTGCAGGTGGCTTCTTTACCACTGAGCCACCGGAGAAGCCCCTTGTCTGTCTCTCTTTCTCTCTCTGTTTTTATACTGAAGGTGGTGTGGGGAACCCAGCTGGGTTGTCCTCACCAGTGTCCAGCTCTGAGGGTCTTTTGAGAGTCACTTCTTTAGTAGGAGACACCGTGTTCCAAGTCCTGGCCAGATCCCGGCTGGCCACCGTGGCTGGAGCAAGCTGCTGAGACCCCATGGCGAAGCTGGATGGAGCCCAGCTGGGGCCAGGAGCCAGGCTTCTTGTTTGCAGTCTCTGGTGGCCTGTGAGGAGGACATGTCCACCTCCCTCACACCCTCAGGCTGGGAAGAAGGCCTGGGCACTTGGAGTCTTGGTTCTCAACCTCGGGGGAGGGTAATCCTGTTTTGCTCCCACTGGGGGGGGCTCCAGGCCATTGTCCCCCAGCTCAGGCAGTTTGGCAGGCCGTCCTCTCTGCTGGTCCCCCGGCCCTGTGGTTTGGAGTGGCAACTCCAAGGTGGCCAGGCCCCCTTGCCAGGTCACTTTCCTCTCCCGGCCACCGCGTGGCCTGTCCCAGCACCCCCGCACCCTCTGGGCTGAGTTGCTCTGTGCCTGCCCACCGCAGGCACTGTGGGGCCTCCAGGAAGTCAGCCAGTACTCCGGGGCATGGTCCAAGGCTGTTCCCCCAAGGAAGGGCCCCTCGCGTGCCCACAGCCGCACGGGGGCCCTCTTCAGGGTGCTGCAGTGAACCCTGCATGAGCTCACCTTACGGCTGCTTCTGGGTTCCGTGCGGTGACTGGGCTGACTGAGCGTGGCCTGTGGACCTCGTCCCCAAGGACACGGCGGTCCCCAAGGACTCCCCCCGCCTGGCTAGACCCCAACGTTGCTGTGCTGGGGCAGCCAAGCTGAGCTCTCCCAGAAAGGTCCTCTGAATGAGGCAAACCTTCGTCTCTTCTGTTGTTCACGTTTAAAGAGCGTTTTGAAACCAAAGCCTTATAGAAGGATCGCTGCAGACAGTAAAATCCCCTTTGCACATCTCCTGCCAGGTCCCATCCCTTCTCCAGCATCAGCCACCCATCTCCAGATAGGAGTCTTCCCAGGCCTGCTTTCTGGGCTTGTACAGACATAGGCATCAGTGTATGCCCACTCCCCACCCCATTGCGGGCATCCTCGGACCACCCGGACTGTTGAACTGCTTCCATTTTGGTCTGCTGCACCTTGGGGTCCTTCCCCATCGGCATGAGCAGCCCAGTGTCCCATGGTCAGAAGCGTGGGTTCTGCCCTGGCCCCTCCTATATGGCTGGGGCCGTTTTAGCACTGTTAGTGTCCCCGTCCCTCACCCAGCCGGATGAGGGTGACAGTCAAGCCTCCTTTCCCAGGGGGATGTCCCAGGGGGACAGAATGGGGTGCCCAGCAAGCTGCGTGCATCCGTGGTGGCTGCTCTCCTGCGGCTGAAGGTCATAAGGTGGCAGGGACTAGGGCCCGGACTCCTGGGAAGGCTGCCCATTGCTGGCCTCCGCAGGCCTGCTGGCCATATAGCCCCCACGAATCCTGACCTGCCTTTGCTTCCGCAGCCATCCAGCCCAGAGAGAGATGTGGAACGGGATGTCTTCCTGTACAGAGCATACCTGGCACAGGTAAGTGTGGGCCCTTGACCGTGACTGCCGGTGCCCTGGGACAGGAGAATCAGGAACAGTGTTGGTGAGGGCAGGAACCACGCAGCCGGTGTGGCCACCACAAGTCGGTGACCGTGTCACTGAGGCCCTGCAGCCCCAGCTCAGGAGGCTGGTTTCAGGATTTCTTGCTCTGCTTTTTTTTTTCCACTTAGTCGATAGATTTTGCTTGTTCAGTATGGTTCTGGGTTTACAGAATAACCGAGCAGGTGATAAAAAGAATTGCAAATCCCCAGCCCCACCCCACAGGCGTTTTCTCTCATTAACAGGTTGGGTTGGTGGGGTGTTTTTGTTAGGATTGACGCACCGGTATTGATGCTGTTATTAGCTGGAGCCAGCAGTTTAGACGCTAAAGTTTTTAAAAGCAGCGTTACATGCTGTGCTCAGTCGTGTCCAACTCTTTGTGACCCTGTGCACTGTGGTCCGCCAGGCTCATCTGTCCGTGGGATTCTCCAGGCAAGAGTACTAGAGGGGGAGGTCATTTCCTACTGCAAGGGATCTTCCCACCCAGGGATGGAACCCACATGTCTTGGCATCTCCTGCATTGGCAGGCGAGTTCTTTACCTGGGTCTTAAAAAGCTGCATCCCCTGGGACATAATACAGTGAGAGTTCATCTCCCTGTCGTAAAAACAACCCGGGCTCTGCAGAGAGGATTGAGCTGTGCCCGCCGTGTTCCCACCCCAGGCCCACAGCACGGGCGTGGCTGCCAGCCTCCTGCCAGCCTGGTCCCCTTAGAGCTGCAGGGAGAGGGCAGGCCTGGGCTGCTGTGGGGGGCACGTGGCTCCTCAGGAGCCGCCACCTCGCGTCAGGCCTCCGGTGGCTTCCTGGTCTGTTTGCATCTTGCCCTCTGCGGAGCATTCTAGAACCTGAGGGGCCTTGCCCTGTGGCCCAGGTGCCCCCCCTCCACCGCCCACCTCCAGGGTGTGCCCCCCGTCAGAGCAGGGTGCCCCAGCACACCCCAGAGTCTCCTCGGTTATGTTCCTATATGTGTGTGTGTCTTTAAGAGATAAATACTTGTAGGGACTTCCCCGGTGGCCCAGTGGTTAAGGCTCCGTGGCGTCCATGCAGGGGTCCTGGGTTTGATCCCTGGTCGGAGAACTAAGGCCCCACATACTGCATGGCAAGGCCAAAAAATTCTGTTTTAATAAATTTAAAAAAATTAAAGGTGAACACACGTAGAAGGCAATGAACACACTGAAACTGCCTGGAAAGGAACAGGAAAATGGGTCCCTGATTCCGGCTTCCCTGGGCAGTGACCTCCCTGCTGGATGTCTGTGGGCAGTGCCCAGACGCCCTGACCCTGGTGACCCCCTCCCCAAAGCTGGGGGCCCCTCCCCCTGTCACTTCACCACTGGGGGCTGTACAGTGACCGGCCAGGGTCTGCAGCTGGAGCAGCGGGCAGCGTGGCTAACGGGTAATGGTCTGCTGGCTGCCACAGTGCTCTGTAGCTGTGGTTGCTCCCGAGGGCCAAGGGGTGTCCCTGGGAGTGGTAGGTACTGGGGCTTCACCAGGGCGATGCTGGAGCCAAGCAGCCCTTGTTTGTTCCCCAGGGTCTGGGACACACAAGCCACACGGGGAGGCTGGGTGGGGCTGACGGCGTCTGTGTCCTGCCCGCAGAGGAAGTACGGCGTGGTGCTGGATGAGATCAAGCCCTCCTCTGCCCCCGAGCTGCAGGCCGTGCGCATGTTTGCTGAGTACCTGGCCAGCGACAGCCGGCGGTGAGGCGGGGGCACCGTGGACGGGCCTGGGTGGGCAGGGGATATCTGGTCGGCTTCCCTGCTGTGTCCTCTCCCCTCGCTGAGCCTTGGTTCCCCTCACCTGCACGGCGGGGGCAGTGAGGGGCCCTGCTCCAAGGAGGTCTCTGCGGGGGCAGGGGACCAGAGGTGGGGACTGGTGCATAGGTGCTTAGGGGCTGCGGGAACCTCGTTGCCCAGAGAGCCTCCCTGGGACACACGGCGGGGACCCTGCCACCCACCCTCCATTGCTGCTCGCCTGTGTTGCGGGGAGGAGCTGGCGGCCGCACCACCTGTCATTCATCTCTGTGCAGACAGCTGGGAGGGTGGACACTAAGTCCTCAATTCTGAGCTGGGGGACTGCTTCGTGCGGCAGATCAGCAGTCATCAGACTCCCTCAGGCGGTAGCCGGGAGAGGCGAGGGTCAGGGCTGTAGGGACCCGGAAGCGCTGGGTCTTCCAGGACCAGGCCTGCCTGTTCTCTGCTGCCCGGCGTGGGGTCTGAGACCACTCACCACTCACGGTCCAGTCCGGCTTCTGGTGACTCCTGCTCAGGCAGGTCTTGGGCAGGGATGCTCGCCCAGGTGCCTGTGAGCTCAGCCTCTGGCTGGGAGCTGTGTGGCTCTGCCTCACCTGTGCATGGAGCACCAGCCTGACCCAGCAGGTCCTGCAGCCCCCCTGCACCTCGGTTCCTCCCACCCCCGGGAAAGGACTGGTCACAAAGTCCTCTGGGATTTCAGAGGTGAAACTCCCCCCAGAGGGTGGCTGGGCTAGAAGGCTGGGGCAGCACAGCCCGTGACAGGGAGACGTCTGCCCTGTGAGCCGACCCCAGCTGCCTGTCCCAGCTCCGGGGCCCTCTCTCACAGCACCGTGATGCCTCGGGAATCGCAGAGGGGTCCTCTCCTGAACTCTGCCCCGTGGAGCTTGTTAGACCAGGGTGTGGTCGTGACCCCATCGATACTACACTTCCCTCGTGGGCTGCTGCAGCCCTTTGTGGGTCCCAAGTGAGGATGTCTCCTGTGAGCACCACTTCTGATCCTCAGGGAGGGCAGCACCCCGTGCACAACCTCCTTTGCTCTGGCTCCCTGGTCCACAAAGAGACCTGAGGGGTTTCTTCAAAGAGGCTTAAGCAGTGGCAGCTGAATGGGAACCCCCAAAACCTGTGAACCTGACCTCATTGGAAACGGGGTTTCTGCAGATGTAAGTGGTTAAGGACGTGAGCTCATCTTGGATGTAAGGTGGGCCCTGAATCCGGTGACAGGCGTCTTCAGAAGAGGTGGGAGAGAAGACGCAGACGCGGAGGCCACCTGAAGGCGCAGGCAGAGATGTGGACAAAAGAAGACAAGCCAAGGACTGCCGCCGCTCCGAGAGCCGGGGGGAGCCCGACATGCTGTCCCTTGAAGCCCTGCAGAAGAAACCCGTCCTGCCAACACCTTTATAGAAAAAAAATTATTTGGCTGCACTGAGTCTCAGTTGCCATGTGCAGGATCTTTGGTCTTCACTGCAGCATCTTTAGTTGCGGCATGCAAAATCTTAGTTGTGGTAATTGGGGTCTAGTTCCCTGATCAAGTATTGAACCGGGGCCCCCTGCTTTGGGGGCATAGAGTTTTAGCCACTGGACCACAGGGAAGTCCCCTGCCAACACCTTGATTTCAGACTGCTGGATTCTAGAACTGGGAGAGAATGCATCCCTGTTGTTTTACTGCTTCCTGGTGCCTGGTGCTTTGCGGTGGCAGCCCTGGGACAGTTAAGACAGGCGCCCTCTCTGCACCTCACTAGCCTGGGTGATGAGCCCCATTCTCCTTTTGGAAGGGGAAGGAGCTCCGGGACTGCTGTGAGCATTACAGGAAAGAACCCACAGGAAGCCCAGGGCATGGAGCCAGTGCTCAGAAAAGCAGAGGTGCTCATGGTGCATCTATCCTGACAGTGCAGACTGCCACCCTGCTCAGACTGCCTGGCAGCAGGTGGCAGACGGAGAGCGCTCTAGAGCCCACGGGGTAACCCCAGCTCGCTCCAGTGACAGCGTGCGACGCCACGCCACAAGACGGGCAGGCCGCGTGTTCAGCGCCGGGAAGCGGGCAGGAAGCTTTGTGAGGCGGCCTTGGGGCAGCTCATGCCAGTCCTGCCACGTGCACAGTGGGCCACACACTCAGCTGTGAAGTCTCTTGTCCGTCAGGCCCCTCTCTGGTGGGCACGGAGAGGCTGACAGACATGTCCCTGGCCTCCAGAGACCCTGGGGCACACAAGCATTTGGTCACCACCCCCTGCAGCCCACACGGGATGTAAGCGTTTGCCGAGACAGCGTCGGTCCCGAGCCACAGCGTTTGTCTGGCAGTGACACAGGGCCCTTCTCTCATTAATTGCTCAGCAGCCCTTTGAAACAAGAGTCCCAACTCCTCCATTCGGTTAAGCAGTTCATTTCTGGTGTAATGTGACGTGTGGGTGCGCCCAGCTGGTCCTCAGGCCAGCCTGGACTCCGGTCTGGCGCCAGCACGCAGGCCCCAGCCCAGCACACCCCCCACCTGTCGGAGGCAGTCAGGCTGGGGAGCCAGCGAAAGCCACCTTGGCCGCGGGGCATCCTCACGCACAGCCACCCTCAGGACCCAGGCCCAGTGCTGACCGAGGTAGATCTGGACCCTCTGCTGAGACCACTGGCCTCCTGGGGAAGTTGGTGGCATCATGAGGATGAGGTGCACCTGTGCAGCCTCGTGTCCCTGCGGTGGGAGGTGCCCCCAGCAAAGCCACCCCCGCCTCTTTGTTGGGGTGGTGTGCACACCTCAGCCCTTGAGCTGTGAGACCAGGGGAGCGCAGGGCCTGGGTGTTCATCTGCGGGCAGGGCCAGGCACGACCCTTCCCGCCCCGTATCTCCCCACGGGGCCTGGCTCACCTGACCCCACTTCTGGCCTCGGTGTCCCTGTGTGTGTGAAGGCTGAGGAGTGCCTGATGAGGTGGGGTGAGCGGCGCCCCGAGGGGCTTGGCGCGGACAGCTGGGTCCATCCTGCCCACTGCTGCTCTGTGCCCGCAGGGGCCTGACTCTCGGCCTGTCTGTTTCCCTGGGGGTGCGGCCACCTGCTGCCCCTGCCATGAGCAGCTGTGTCTCACAGGGATGCGATCGTGGCCGAGCTGGACCGGGAGATGAGCCGGAGCGTGGATGTGACCAACACCACTTTCTTGCTCATGGCCGCCTCCATCTACTTCTATGACCAGAACCCAGACGCAGCCCTGCGCACCCTTCACCAGGGGGACAGCCTGGAGTGGTGAGTGGCCATACTACACAGGGGTTTGGGGGATGCTGCCTGAGTGGCCCTTCTGCTGTCCAGGCAGCTCAGAACCTCATCAGCCGTTGTCATAGGAACGGTAAGGGGGACTGCTCGGACAGTGGCCTAGGGTGGGGCGCAGGCCTCTTGTTCTGGCTCCAACTCTTGTTCCCAGTCCCAGAGACACTCTTTTCCGCACGGCTGGGCTGCTGCTCTGAGGACATGGCACCCTCAGCTGAAAACCCTCTGTTCCCAGCAGCAGAGCTGAAAGCACCTTTGTCTCTGCCTGAGGCCTCTGTGCCCTCCCTCCCTCCACGAAGCCTTGTGTTCCTCTGCCCAGGGCCCTGGCCTGTCCACCTCTTCCTTGGGCCTCCGCCACCCTCCCCTGAGGCCGGCCCTTGGGCACTGCCGGCCTGGGCGCTGGAGCCCTGTGCAGCCTGAGCTGGCTCCACCCCGACCCCAGGAGGAGGCTCTGGGCTGTGCTGTGACCCTCGCCCTGCTGCCAGGACTCCACTAGCACTCTGTTTTTTGCCTTCCCATGGTTAGTCTTTCTTCTCCATTTATATCCCATCTCAATCCCGAAGGGGGTTTGCAGTTGGCCTGGTACCTGGCTGAGGGGGCAGTGGATCCACGAATGTTTCTCATGCCCCGCCCTGGGCTCTTCTGGGCGCTGGGTCACGTTCTGGCAGGAAAGCTCTGGAACAAGAGGCCACATTAGTGATCGGCGGTCCCAGCTGTCTAGGCCTGAGAGGGGGTGGTGGGTGTGGGCGCTGAAGGCGAGGAGCACGTGCTTCCCTGCAGCACTTCATCCGGGACTGTGTCTGGAAAGAGGAGGGAGTGCAAACCTGGTGGCTGGCCATGGGGGGGCAGGGAGCGGGCCGCAGGCCTGAGGACCCTGTGGAACTCTCGGCCTGATCCTGTTTGACAGAGGCACAGCCTGGGAAGCGATGGGGTGCTGGCTGTGGCGAGCAGTGCCCACAGAGTTTGATACTACTGGGCTGATGGTCAGCTTCTGTTTTCCCCTCTGCAAAGTGGGACTGGTGGCCCGAGCACTAACAGGAGGTTTCGGGAAGGTGGTGCTTACAATGTGAGCTCCCAGTGGGAGGGTACGGTGGGGCGAGCGTTCACGGACCACATACCTTTCCCACAGCATGGCCATGACAGTGCAGATCCTGCTGAAGCTTGACCGCCTGGACCTCGCCCGGTAAGCCCGTCCCCATTGGGGGCTGCTGGCGATGGCCTGAGCCTGGGGGTGGGAGGGGAGGGTACCTTAGCAAAAGCCAAGCTGTGCTGGGACCCTGAGTTCTCCAGAAACCGGGCCTCTGTCTTCAGTGGGGCCATCCCGAGCATGCGCCCTGGCTCAGATCATCAGCACTGTGGGTGTCTCCCCACGGAGTGCGTTCTGGTCCACGGGGCGACAGCACCAAGGGACTGCGCGCCTGTGCAGTGCTGCCCAGGACGGCGGCGGCGCTGCCGGCGCCTCAGCTTCCTTCTGTGAGGCCGGCAGCGGGGCCCGGCCTGCAGGGTGGGCGCGGGCTTTAGGCGTGTGCGGCCGCAGGGGGTGCCAAGGCCTCGCCAGCAAGGAACTCGGGCAGGGGTGGGGGACAGCGACCGGGCCCCGCAGCCACTGCGAACCTCTCCTCCGCCCCCAGGAAGGAGCTGAAGAAGATGCAGGACCAGGACGAGGACGCTACGCTCACCCAGCTAGCCACCGCCTGGGCCAACCTGGCTGCGGTGAGCCCCTGCCCAGCCTGGGCGGGAGCACGAGGGCAGGAGCACCCGGGCACCCCGAGGCTGCAGCTGGGCTTCACGGACACTCCGGGCCTCGTGCTTTCTTGGGGGCCAGTCACCCGGAAGAGCCCAGCACGTTTTTCCCGTCACTCAGCCTTGACCCCTTCTGGCTTCCTATAGCCCAATAGCTTGGCCAGAGCCAGGGTGAACCGACTGGGGGGCTCTGAACCAGAATCAGCATGCCTCTCCCTGCACGCACTCCCACCCCCAACCTGGGTGCAGGGAGCCAGCCAGCCAGCCTGGCAGCACACCCTCCTCTGGGGCCTGGCCCCAGGCTCGGCTGCTGCTCAGCTTGCTCTCCAGGGTCCTGGCACAAAGCTGGTGCCCAAGTCCCCCCTCACACTCTCCCTCCTTGAGCCCAGCCCCCCTACCCCCACAGGCCTGGGCGTCCCTCTCCTGGCAGCAGCCCCATTTCTGTCTTGGGCTTTTGACTTCCTTTCTCTGAATTCATTCTCTTGTCCAGGCTTTTTAAAACGTGCTCCTCGTCTGCGTGCATCTGCACGTCGTTTTGCCTGGCTGAGGCCTCACCCCGTAGGATCTATTCAGTATAGGGGACACACCCCAACAGTCCTCTGGTAGCCTTGCGTTTGTTCACAAGTGCATCTTCGTGTCAGGCTCCCCTGCCAGCGTGACACTGTGTCTCTGCCAGGCAGACAGAACCTGCTATTCAGAATGCGGGCGGGCGGGCAGGATCAGGACCAACCATGGAGCAGAGGCTGGTGGGCTGTGTGTCCTAACCCAGACCTTGGCCCAGCTGGCTATGTGTTGATTTCTCCTTCTTGAAGCCGAGCCTTTCAAGTCCGTAAACTGAGGGCTTGGGGGAGCCGAGTTTGAGGGGTCTGCGCACCGTCTCGGCCCCTTCACGGCACAGGCTGCTCAAGAGCCTCTGTGGGGAAGAGGGTGGCATCCCCAGGGTGCCTGCGCTTGGCCGGCTGCCCTGAGATCCCTCCAGGAGGGAGTAGGCTGGGGCAGGGCAGGGCAGCAGGGTGACAAGGCAGTGATGTCCCAACTGTCCCCGCAGGGAGGTGAGAAGCTCCAGGACGCCTACTACATCTTCCAGGAGATGGCCGACAAGTGTTCCCCGACCCTGCTGCTGCTCAACGGGCAGGCAGCATGCCACATGGCCCAGGGTCGTTGGGAGGCCGCCGAGGGCGTGCTGCAGGAGGCACTGGACAAGGTATGGGCAGGCCCAGCCCCACCCCAGAAACAGGTGCGGCAGGGACCCCACGGCCTGCCTGCTGGCCAGGTGGGGATTCTCATGCTGACTCAGCTAAAAATCGGGATTGCGAACCACAATCCTTATTCTAAGTTCTCTTGAAAATGGGAGGATCCCGTCAGCCCAGGCTTGAGCTAAGCAGACACACGCCCCATTTCCTCACTGCTGCTGCTGCTGCCTGGCCTGGGGCCTTTCAGGGTGATGATCCCTGACCTGGATCTGTGCTTGAGAGAGACCCCTGCCGTTTGCTGCTGAGGAGCGAGCAGAGCACACACAGAAGTGTCGCCTGTGCCCGTCCTCGCCAAGCAGAGGGCCTGAGTGTGCTGCCCGCAGGGGACTGCGGGCTGCCGCAGTGACCTGTCTTCTCCCCACCAACAGCTGAGATGGTTTTTGATACAATGAGAAACTGACACCAGTGGGCAGCCCTCTTCCTCTTTACCTCTGTGAGGGGCCGGGCTGTCACAGAAGGCTGTTGGCCACGTGGGGACAGGCCGAAGGGCGGTGGGGGTGTCATCAGGCTGCGCTTGTGGAGCTGTGCCCCATGCCGGTGGGGAGAATTCGGGCCTCTGCTAAAGGGCAGCGTGGAGTGGAGTCCGGCCTGTGCAGGCGGCCAGGGTCCACGCGGCCCCTTGAGCCTGAGACACCCTGAGCGGCATGTCCCTGCCTCGCCCCCCATCAGGTCCTTCAGCCTGGGATTCCCGGCCAAGGCAGCATCTGAGCCCATTCCCAGGATTCCCCGGGCTTCAGCGCCCAGTGTGGGCGGGTGAGGGGAGGTCAGCTGCTTGGAGGTTCTGGTAATTTCCTGCGGTTTCCTGTCAAGTCCCTTGGGGAGTGGGCGGGCCCTCCCCCACAGTCTCAGGCCTCATGGCTGCAGCAGGGAGACCAGTTCGCTGGGCTGTGATACGTTGAGGCTGCCTTGGCCTAGACTCTGTCACCTTAAGATTTGTGATAAATAAGTCCCTCAGAAACTGCAGCAAGTGGAGTCTCCGTGTCAGTCTGGTCTATTTAGGAGGCACCAAGCCCTGGGGAAAGGAGCTGGTGTGGGGAAGCAGAAGGGAAGGCTCCTAGGTCACCACATGGCCAAACATCCAGTCATTGGGCACATTGCATCTTGTAGCCCCAGCCCTGTCTGAGTTGGGGGTAAGCGGGCCAATCCAGTGGTCTGGAGAAGCTGACCCTGCCTGTCCCCTTTGTTGCCAGGACAGCGGCCACCCTGAGACGCTGATCAACCTTGTCGTCCTGTCCCAGCACTTGGGCAAGCCTCCTGAGGTAGGCCCCTCCCCACCCCCAGCAGGTGCAGCAGGGTTTTCCGGCCCTCACAGTGCCAGCCTGGGGTGGGCAGGGGGTCTCCAGTGAGGCCCCAGCTCCACAGGGAGCTCGAGGCCACAGGGTCTAAACTTCAAGGCTAGCCTGGGGTTGGGGCAGGAACCTGCTCCCCATGAGTAGATGTGGCTGCCATTGACCCTGGGAAGTTGGTGGTACAAGCACTCCCCCAGGGTCCCCACCCTGCCCAGAGCTCTGTGAGGCCTCTGGATGCGTGAGCTGAGGCTCAGGGCTCCCAGGGTGGGAGCCAGCATGTGTCACCTCACAGTCAGGAGCAGGCAATGGGACAGAGAAACGGGACTCAGGGGAGCCATCCTGGTGAGCCTGTCTCGTCTGAGGGTACAGGGGGCAGATGCGGGGCACTGCCCCATTAGGTGCCAGGCCCAGGCAGCTAGGGGCCTGTCACCTCAGGGCTTCATGGGGGTCTGTCCCCAGTGCCTATAGAAAGGCCCCCTGCAGCCTCAGGGCTGGAGTGGTGTGGGGCAGATAGGACAGCCCCCCACTCAGCACAGAAATACCCCCAGACTACCAGTTAGGAAGAAGCAGAGCCGCACAGATGCCCACAGCCCCATATGTGGGGCTGGGCCAGGGGTAGGGCCAGGCTGGGCGCGAGGCTCTGTCTTGGCCCCAGTTCCCATCCCCAGGCCTCTGAGGTAGGTCTCCGTACAGTGCGCCCAGAACAAACCCATTTCCTTTCCCAACCCCATTCCCCTGACCTGCTGTCCACCCCATCTGGCCCCCTGCCTCTCCCCGGGCCTGGGTCCCCACCCAGCCCACATCCCTGAACCTGGTACATCCCTTCAATCATGTGCCAAGCACAGGCTCCTGGCCCCACCCCCCGGGGTCCCCTCTAATTCAGCCTGATTCCGGGGTGTGGGGTGATGGAAAAACTGTGGGGAATCGGGGCTCTTGCCTGGGTCTGGCTGGGTGGCCCTTGTTTCATCCCATTCTGCTTTCCAGGTCAGAACCAACGTGGGGTCCCCATATTTAGCTAACCTTGCCTCCTCCCACAGGTGACAAACCGCTACCTGTCCCAGCTGAAGGACGCCCACAGGTCCCACCCCTTCATCAAGGAGTACCAGGCCAAGGTGAGCCCTTGCGGGTGGCCCAGCTCTGTGCCCCAGTCCCCGCAGGCTCTACTCGGCAAGGTGGGGGGCTCGGGGCCTGGCTCACAGGTTCTCCCATTTCTCCGTCTCTCTGCCCCCCCAACCCCTACCCCTGCACTCCCAATTCACATCGAAGGAGAACGACTTTGACCGGCTGGTGCTGCAGTATGCCCCCAGTGCCTGAGGCCTGCCCCAGACGCACCTGCGAGGAGCCGTGGGAATGCAAGGCCAGGGCTCTGCTGCCCTCTCTGCCGGGCACTTGCCCTTTGGCTAGAAGCACAGACTGGAAGCCCAACCCAGCCTGCCGTTTTTCAATAAATGTCTCCATTCCAGGAATCCCCACCCAATCCGTGTTTGCTCCAGCCACTTTGAGGGGGCAGATGGGAGGGACTCCTGGTGACCAAACAGCTACCCCCACACCCAGTGGCATGCAGGGAAACTGAGGCACAGGGAGGTCACAGCCATCACAAGGGGTACCAGGATTTAAACGCAGCACCCCTGGGGGGTCTGGAGGTGGTGAGGGTGCCAGAAGTACTCAGGCCTCAGCTCAGTTAAGTGGGGGAGGGGGTGTGCCGGGTCCTCATAGGAGTAAACATCACCCTACCACACCAGCTCCAGCTCCTTGCTGCCCTGTGGTGAGTCAGGACAGGCCCGCCGTGATGGGGGCGTGGGTGCCAGAGCACCGCTGTGGCCGAAGCACCGAGCTCCCTGCCCAGAAAGATGAGTGCCTAGTGAGCGCCTTGATAAGGAGAAGCTGGACAACAGGCAGGGGAGTGGCCAGGCCCTCTGGGATAAGGTCACTGTTGAGCTGTGTCCGCCTGAACAAGAAGGATCAGGCAGCCCAGGTCCTGGGAGGTCGAGCCTCCTGGGCAGAAAGAACAGCCTGTGCAGAGATCCTGGGGCCGCACTAGAGTCAACAAGCCGGATGGGGCTTTGTCTCTGGCCCTTGCCTGGGGAGGGAAAGAAAGAAGATACTTGGCTTCCCCCTGACCTCACAGAGGTGGCCTTTGACTGCCAAGACAGGACAGAGAGCAAGGGACCCCCAGCCCCTCCCCGGCAGGTCAGCAGGGGATTGAGGTGGCAGAGCCCTTCCAAGGCAGGGGTGTCAGGCAGGGGTGGTGGTGTGTACGAGGGTGAGGGCTGGGGTAGGCTCCCTGGGGAAGAGCAGGCCTGCCCTCTCAGGAAGGGCGGGGTGCAAGTCTCTTTCTTGGGACCTCGGCAGACCCCTTGGAGCCCTCGGAGCCTGGGAGCTCTGGTTCCCAGCTGCCTGCCAGCACCAGGGGCCACCTTCTGTTTCTGCTCTGCACCCACCCGTCGGCAGCCTCCTATCTGGGCCGCGCCACAATGAAACATGAGGCTGGGCTGGGGCTGCTGTGCGGGGGGCAGCTCTCCCCTTGCTGATGGGTGCCATGGTGACCAGATAGTGCCTGGGGAGGGGGGGAGATGGGTGGTTGGGACGGTACAGGGCTGCCCGACTGGACTTGCAGAGGCATGTCCAGCAGCCTGGGACCCCTTAGCTCCTCCCCTCAGCTTGCCAGGCTGGCTGTGGAATTGGGTATCTTTAACGGAAGAATCCTTGCCCACACAGAGAGCACATTAAAGAGTACTGAGGAGGAGGCGGAGCAGGGCAGAAGGTGACACCCACCAAGGAGAAGACTGAGGGGGGCAGGGTCAGGGAGGTGCAACGACCAGGTGACATAGGTAAAGCCTGAGGCAAAGGAAGAGGCCTGCCAATCCCTGAGGTAACCGCCAGTGCAAGGGCCCTGAGGCAGAACCGCTTGCTGTTGGGAGAGCCACCTCCAGCTGTGAGGCCAGGGCAGCTGGAATGGAAGGAGCAAGGTGAAGAGAGCAGGCGGTGAGGGCGGGTGGTGAGTCACAGTGAGAAGGTGGGCTTTCACTCTGGGTGATAGGAGCCATGGAAGGCTGTGAGCAGAGGGGGAGCAGGTAGGTTCCTCTGGCCTCTGTGGGGGTAAGAAAGGCACAAGGGTGGCCAAGGGTTGAATAAGGCGGTACAGATGCAGAGACTTGACTGGATTCTGGAAACGTCTGAAGGTGGACTGAATTGGATGAGCTGGAAGACTCGGGGTGGGGACAGGCAGTAAGGGAAAGGAAGAGGGATGAGGGCCTTTTGGCCCCTCTCTCCCATTTTCACCTGTGTGCTTGAAGGCCGGGTCAGGCTAGTGGCTGTATGGAACCCAGCCGGGCTCCTGCAGGGCCCACACTGATTCCTTAACTCTGCACCTTGAAAGGTGGGGGGGGGGACTCCTAGGTGGGGGAAGGGAGGGGCACAGGTGTACAGGAATCCCGGGGGCTGGAATGAAGGCTATCAGTGGCAGAAGAGACGATATCTCCAAGAGGTGACCTTTGGTGATGGCCTTTGGGGGCTTGGGACACAGCGCCTGGTGGGTGGATAGTGGAAGATCACCAGGGGGTGGTCCCAATGAAGCTGTGGTCGGGATTCAACCCAAGTTGCCCCCCCACACACCTGGGACACCCAGTCCCTTGGCCTCCCTGAAGGTCTGTCAACCTGCTGCAGTGGCCTGCCGGGTCCTCAGGGTCACGGAGAGCAGCAGGTGGCCCTCAGGCCTGGGCATGGTGAGGTGTGAGTGTGGGACAGGGCAACAGAGACAAGCTGGAGCGCCTGGGAAGGAGAATCGCAGGTCCCGGGTGCGGCCTGCTGGTGCTCGCTGTGCCCATGTCGAGGACACAGCCTGGTGCGGTGAAGGGACCCAGGGTGAGCAAGGGCATGCAAGCGGGGACGAGGAGTGGGGTCACGGGCCCGCGCCGGTCCTTCTTGGGTTCAGGCCTGGCGCGCGGCAGGCCAGATACCCGCTCCACCTCTGCCCCGCCCCCCCGCGCCTGGGTTTCCTCCACTGGAAAATGAGTCCGAGCGCTGGCCCGCCTCCAGGACGCGGCGCGACAACGCCGGGACTTGTACACCCGAGGTCGACGCCGCCGCTGCCTCCGGGGGACCCAGCTATCGCGCGCCCCGAAATCGTAAACGCCGCGCCCCGTCCCTGGGGGGCGGAGCTAGCGCCGGTCCCGCCCCTCCGTCCCAAGAACTCCCGCCAGCGCGCCCCCCGGCCCAACTGCGGCGCGTGACGCGGGGCGCGCGGCTCGGGCGGCCACCGTGGGCGGGCGCAGACTGCCCGGACGGCCGGGAGCGGCGGCATGGCGGCGGCGGGGTCGGCGGGGCCCGAGCCCATGCCGAGCTACGCGCAGCTGGTGCAGCGCGGCTGGGGCAGCGCGCTGGCGGCCGCGCGGGGTTGCGCAGACTGCGGCTGGGGGCTTGCTCGCCGCGGCCTGGCCGAGCACGCGCACCTGGCGCCGCCCGAGCTGCTGCTGCTGGCCCTCGGCGCGCTCGGCTGGACCGTGCTGCGCTCGGCGGCCACCTCGCGCGTCTTTCGGGTCAGTGCTGCTGAGGGTTAGGACGCGGGGGCCCCGGGCTGGAGGAGCTCGGGCCGCGGGATCGTGGGCCGCCGCGTGCCCTATCGGTCAGGGCGGGGTGGGAGTGGGGGTAGATGCGGGGGTGTGACCGGGCCAAGAAAGCGTGGGACGTGGGGACCCCGACTCGGGTAGGGTGTTCAAGACGTGGGGGAACCGATCCGGTCAGTGAGGCACAAGGAGGCCCCGGGAGGTGGGAGGGCCTTGGCTGCTGCGCACGCTTTCGGACCGGGCGGAGCCGGAGACCGAGGAGCGGAGGACACGGGAGAAGGTTCGGCGCACGGGGGCCGTCTGCGCCTTGCTTCTCCCGGTCGTGCGGGGCGCTCTCCTAACCGTATTGGTGTCCTGGGTCGGTGTGGCGGCGGGACTGGCTTGTCCGCTGCTACGGGGAGGAGGCCGGAGCTGCCCGGTCGTTGCAGCTCGTCTCTCGAGTCAGCGCCACCCTCCGATCAAGGGCTGCAAAAGCCCGGGCTCCCTGGCGACGCCGCGTTCTCAGTTTTTGGGAGAGGTCGCGCGGCCTGGGTCCTCGAAGCCGGACTGTGCGACCCCCAAGGGGTCGCGACTGAACTACTGAGTTTCCGGCGAGCCTGGGAAGGCCACCTCCCCGACCTGGAGAGTGACTGGGGCTGACATTGGTGCCTGGTCTCCCTCCCTTCCTTGGGGAGGGGTCGCTGCTGTGGGAGCTTGCGGGAAGGCGTTTGGACTCATCGCTGGGCTGTGACTCCCCTGAGGACCAGCTGGGGTCACTCCTCCTGTCTGACCAGAGCTGGCAGGGGGTGCAGGGACAGAGTGCCCAGAGCCAACAAAGGGGCCTTTCTCTGCTGGCGGGGAAGAGGCTGGCCCTTGTTAAGTCAAGGATGGGATGTTGTCTGGCTGCCGTTGTCCCCACCCCCATCTGACCCACATGGTGGGTAGAGACCCCAGCCACCACTCTGCTCCAGGGAGGGGGCGGCAGTCATGACGAGAGCCCCTCCATATGTCAGCTCTGGTCCCAGTCTGGCTTTGTTGCTTCCCCCACCTTCCTAGTTTCCAGCTGGGAGGTGGGAGGTCCAGAACACCAGAGCCCGGGAAGGGGATATGATCACTTTGGGACTACCAGGTTGGAGCAGGCTTCGTCCTCACTTCCTGAGGGAGCTGGGTAGGGGACAGCAAGGTCATAGCACCCCCACTTTTGGAATCCCCGGAGGTCTGGCACTCACTCCAAATTTGTGGCTCGCCCTTCCCCAGAAACGGGTGGAGGGGCTGCCTCGTCCTCCAAAGCTCATCTTCTTGGCAGTTGTCTGGTTGCCAGGGGTTACTGGAGCTGGCTCCAACTGTCTCCATGACGACTGTTGGTGCTCCAGCCCCCTCAGCCTCTCCTAGGGGAAGGGGGCGGGGCTTGGCCCGCTGCTGGGGAGCCTCGCCCCCAGGGAGATTGAGGCTCTGCTCCCAGGACTCCAGGGACTCTGAGCCCCTCAGATTCCTCCACGTCTCACCACTGCATGCCCCCACTTCTCTTGTGCCTTCACCATGTCCCCAGGTTCGCCCATCTTTGATGTCCTTTCCCTGGCCCTCTTTCTTCCTCTGCTGCATCCTCCCTTCCTTTGTGGCCCTGAATTCCCAGGTCTTGCCCTACATCCCTATTCCATCTTCCACAGCCCTCTGTTCCTCTCAGGCCTCCCCAGGTTCCATCTCCGAGGCCCCCCTTCCCCTCAGGTTTCTCCCCCTGGCGATCACTGGGTTCCAGCCCCCTGTGTCCCCCACAAATGCCCCCAAATTTGCCTCCATGCTGTCTTCACAGGTTCACCCCCACCGCCCCTTCCAAATCTTCTCTTTAATCCTCCCTCCTCCCTGTCATACCTCCAGCTCCTGTTGAGACCCCCCAACCCCAGTCCCCTAGACTAACCCAGTGATCTCCCTGGCTTTACACCCACGTCTCCTTCCTCTGCTCACAACCTCCCCTCACGTTTCCTCTCAGGCCTCCCCCATCACTCCCCTCCCCAGGCCACTGCGACTGGACAGCTGGGCACTAAGTTTAGCCCTTGGCAGGCACTCGTGGGCTCTGGTTACGTTCCAGGAGGCTGTGGGGACCTGGCCCGGCCCTCCCCAACACTGCCTGGCCTGGGGAGTCCCTGGGCTTCGGTTTCCCTTCCCTGGAGGAGTGGACCTGGGCCCCCAGTGCTGATGGCCCATCCACCTTCTCACCCATAGCCCCTAGCCAAGCGGTGCCGCCTCCAGCCTAGAGATGCTGCCAAGATGCCTGAGAGCGCCTGGAAGTTTCTCTTCTACCTGGGCGCCTGGAGCTACAGCACCTACCTGCTCTTCGGCACCGACTACCCCTTCTTTCACGACCCACCCTCCGTCTTCTATGGTAGGGCCCCTCCCAGGGTGGGGAAGGTTGGGGGAGGGCTCCATTCGGGATCCGGACACTCATGAGACATCCCATACTGGACATCAGCCCTGAGACAATGGCGATCAAGGGGCCTGTGGGCCAGGAAAGGGGGCACCTGACCCTGTGTCAGGACTCAGGGAGACATCCTAGAGGAGGGGACCCCTTGTGTGGGCCCTGGCAGGCAGTCCAGCACGTGCAAAGGCCCTGGGGCTTGCATGAGCTCGATATGTAAAGATGAGAGGAGGATGGCAGGAGCTTGAGTTTCATCCTAGATGGGGTGGGTGTGTGGATTAATAAGAAGCTTCTTCTGGCTCCCAGGAGATGAATCCTGGGTAAGGAGGGGAGCCAGGCCCAGGGGGCAGGCGAAAGACCAGTGTGGCTTGGACCAGCTTGGCGAGGAGGTACAGGTGGGGAGAAGTAGCTGCACCCATTGAGTGGCTTCGGTGTGTAAGTCTCTTGCAGGCCTGAGCTCTGGGTGGGGGATGGGCAGGAAGGTGACTCAGTGTTGTCTGTCACCAACCGGCAGGCTGATAGAGAACAGTCTGCAGTGAGCGGTCAGACTTCGCTACCCTTGTGCTGACTACACAGGCCATGTGTCAGGGACACACATGGATGTGTTTCCTGCCGTGTGATATAAACATCCTGAGAGGGTTCCTGTGGCACCAGGGAGCTGAGCATGGAACCCCTGTGTGTCTGTCTTTCTGGGACCCTGCTGTCCACAGGGCCACTTTTCCCATGTCATAAATCCCTGGGGGGAAGGTTTTAGTTGTCATTCGGTTTTATGAGAATGAACTGTAATTGAACTCTCTCAAAGTTTCCGGCATGGACTTGCCTCCGGCTCCTCCTTATAAATTATTCTGTGAGACCACACTTGCAAGTTAGCTGCTTCTTTGGGTGCACATTTATTGAGCACCTACTGTGTACCAGGTGCTGTGCTGGCACAACTGTGGGCAGGTCAGAGAAAGGGCCCTACCTCCGTGTTTTGGGGTAACAGACCATGAAATAGAAAGTCTGTTAATGGTGACAAGTACAGATGAGAAATCTTGAGTGAGGAGAGGGGATATGGGGTGTCTGGGAGGTGCGGAGAAGGGCATTTTCTCCAGGGATGGGGAAAGTGTTAGCTAGTGTCCAACTCTCTGTGACCCCATGGACTATAACCCACCAGGCTCTTCTGTCCATGGAATTCTCCAGGCAAGAATACTGGCATGGGTAGCCATTCCCTTCCCCAGGGAATCTTCCTGATCCAGGGATTGAACCCAGGTCTCCTGCATTGCAGGCAGATTCTTTACCGTCTGAGCCACCAGGGAGGCCACAGGGATGGGAATGTGGGGACTGGGAAGAGCCTGGGGCAGATAGGAGATGTAGAGGCTACTGTCAGACAGACAGACACACTGGCTGATCAGAAACAGCAAGGAGCCCAGTCAGCTGGGGCAGGGGCACTGGGGGCCTTAACCAGAGGGCAGAGAGCAAAAGGGGGGACATTGACAGGATGACTTGAGGGGCTGAGGTTGGGAGCTGGTGTCTGTGACCAGAAAGGGCTGAAGCAGGGAGAGAAGTGGTTAAGAAATGTTTTAAGGGGCTTCCCCCTGGTGGCCCAGTGGTTAGGACTCTGCTTCCACCACACAGGGCACAGGTTTGATCCCTGGTCGGGGAACTGAGATCCCGCGTGCCACTCAGCATGACCAAAGCTAAAAGAAAGAGATCATATCATTAAGTTTTCTGAGAGCAGAATCGATAGGATTCACTGCCAAACCAGAGGTGGGTGTGAGAGTGGAGGAGGGTGGGGCTGATGCTGGGGCCTAGAGGGGTGGAGGTGGGGCCGGTCTGGGGAGACCAGGAGCTGATCCTGGGGGTCGTGGAGGGTGATGAGGCGAGAGTGCTGTGGAGAGTCCAGAGCAGCAAGGGAGTGTGTGGAGATGAGGTCGGAGGTCCAGGGACAGAACCCAGCCCTGCCTGACCCCCCCAAATGTGCTCGGAGGTACAGACGCAGCCCGGATGGGGAATTACCTGCTCCCCGTTTCCCTCTACCCCCGGTCCGGGGCCCAGGGCTGGAGAGGGGGTGCTCCCCACTGTACCAGTCTTGCCAGTGCGGTGGGTGGAAAAGTGGGTGTCCAATTTCCACAGAGGGCGCCTCTGTGTCCCTTCCTTCTCAAGAGGGACAGAGGCGCCCGGCAGGTGCGGGGGGCGGGGGCTCCCTCCGCTGACTGCAGCGCTGCCACGCGGCTGTACACACAACGTGGCGAGAGGCCCTCCCGAGACTGTGAGTTTGGCTGCTGAGTCTCGGGAGCCCTGGACATGCTCATGTTGGGGGTGAGTGTTTTGCATTTTTAAAATTAGTTAAACATAGCATAGAATTAACTATTTAATTTTATTTATTAATTTATTTGGCTTTCACCATGTGGCTTGCAGGATCTTAGTTCCCTGGCCAGGGATTGAACCCATGCCATCAGCAGTGAAAGTATAGAGTCCTAACCACTGGACTGCCAGGGAATTCTCAGAATTAATGATTTTAACCAGTCACAGAAAGACAAATATTCTGTGATTCTACTTATATGAGGCACTTAGGGCTTCCCTGATAGCTGGGTTGGTAAAGAATCTGCCTGCAATGCAGAAGACCCTGGTTCAATTCCTGGGTTGGGAAGATTCCCCTGGAGAAGGGGATAGGCTACCCACTCCAGTATTGATGGGCTTCCCTGATGGCTCAGATGGTAAAGAATCCACCTGCAATGCGGGAGACCTGGGTTTGATCCCTGGGTTGGAAAGATCCCCTGGAGGACGGCATGGAAACCCACTCCAATATTCTTGGCTGGAGAATCCCCGTGGACAGAGAAGCCCACCAGGCTCCCAGGCTCCTTTGCCTGTGGGGTCACGAAGCGTCGGACACAACTGAGCGACTAAGCACAGCACAGGACTGTCCGATCCACAGAGGCGGGAAGTAGGAGGGTGGGGGCCGGGGCTTGGGGGCCTAGGGGGCACAGTGCGAGTGGCCAGTGGGAACAGAGTTTCGGTTTTACAACATGGGAAGAGTTTTGGGGATTGGTTGCACAATACTGTGAATATGCCTAGTGCCACTGAATTTAAAAGTGACCTAGATGGTACATTTTATGTTATATATAGTTTTAGCACGATTTTTAAAAATTCACCATTTTAAAGTGAGCAAGCAGTTCAGTGGCAGCACAGTCATTGTTGTCCAAGCACCGTGTCTGTCTAGTTCCAGAACATTCCATCTTGCCCCAAAGGAGACCCATCCCCATTAGCAGCTCCCCATCCTCCCTCTCCCAGCCCCAGGGAAGCACTAATCTGCTTTCAGTCCCTATAGATTTGCCTGTTCTGGTCATTTCTTCTGCATGGAATCATTGGTCTGTGATTATGTGTGGCTGTTTTGTGTCTGGCTTCTTTGGCTCAACATAATGTTTTTGAGGTTTATTCACATTGTAGTCAATGCTTCTTTCCATTTTGTGGCTGCACAATATTCCACTGTGTGAACTGATCCCATTTTGTGCATCCATTCACCTGCCGACGGGCACTGGGGCCTCTCCCCATCTGATGACTGTGACTAGTCTTGCCATGGACGTGGGGTAAAGGGTCCCTGTCTTCGTTTCCCTTGGCCGTAGGCCAACAGTGGGCTTGCGAGGTCATGGGGTCTGTGTATTCCCAGCCATCGAGATGGCTTCAGGGAGAACGGGCCGTCAAGCAGTCAGGAACAGGCTCTGGAGGCCGGGAAGCTGGGGCAGTGCTAGGAGGAGATGGCAGTGCCTGGTCCAGGGTAGGGGTGGGGGCAGGGACCATGGAGGGACCCTCGGAGAGGGGCCCAAGTGGATCTCTGTTGCAGGAGGGGCTGGGGCACAGGTGAAGGCTTGTCACTGGGGGAGGCAGCAGAGGAGGCGGCTAGGGGATAGGGCTCCAGGGGGACTTGAGAGTCTAGCTCCAGGTCATGGAGGCAGGGGCTGGGAACAGGAGACCTGGGACAGAGCCCGCGGAGGCCGTTTCAGGGGTGTGGTGAACAGAGGAGGGGCTGCAGACAGCAGGGCACAGCCGGAGTTCTAGGTCAGATCAGGCAGAGACTGGCGATGGGCTGAGGAGGGGAGAACGGAGGTGGTAGAAGTAGCCAGGGGTCGGTGTCACTGGGAAGGCTCAAGACCGGAGTGTGGGTGGGCGCATGTGTTGCGGGTGGGGCGGGGGTGCTACCGGAGGAAGGGAAGTGGAGCTGGGCCTGCTGTGCGGGAGCACTCACACTCATGGGCACTGGCCAGCACAGCGAGGCAGGTGGCACCTCCATCAGTCTGGATTTGCTGAGAGGGTCTCGAGCAAGCCTGGTGAGAAGAGACAACAGGAAGGGGGCCTGGGGCAGAGTTGGAAATTCAGCAGAGGACTGATTTCAGGGCTGGTGTTCAGTCAGTCATGTCCAACTCTGCAAGCAGCACACAAGGCTTCCTTGTCCCTCACCATCTCCCAGAGTTTGCCCCAGTTCCTGTCCATTGAGTCGGTAATGCCATCCAACCATCTCGTCCTCTGTCGTCCCCTTCTCCTCCTGCCTTCAATCGTTCCCAGCATCAGGGGCTTTTTCAATGAGTCAGCTCTTCACATCAGGTGGCCGAAGTATTGAAGCTTCAGCTTCAGCATCAGTCCTCCCAATTAATATTCAGGGTTGATTTCCTTTAGGATGGACTTGTCGATTTGAGCGTAGGAGTACCTTTTCCTGTAGATCTAGAATTGATCTAAAAGGTAATGCCTACTCTTAAACAATGACGGGTGGAGAGTGGTAACAGAAAGCCAGTGGCCAGCACACCTGCAGAGACGTGTGGCGCCTGCCTGGCCTGAGGGGGTCAGTGGGGTCACCCGGGGGTCCCAGAGGCCCTGTGAGTCCCTGACAGCACGTGCGGCCTCCCCAGACTGGAAGACGGGCATGGCAGTGCCACGGGACATTGCAGTGGCCTACCTACTACAGGGAAGCTTCTACAGCCATTCCATCTATGCCACGCTGTACCTGGATGCTTGGCGCAAGGACTCAGTGGTCATGCTTGTCCACCACGTGGTCACCGTGGTCCTCATTGTCTCCTCTTACGCCTTCCGGTGAGTCCAGGGGGAGACAGGCGGGTAGAGGGTGGTGACGTGAGCAGCGGCGGGAGGCCGGCCCAGGACAGAGGCTGACCCTTGGGCCAGGCGTGGGAGTGCCCGTGGGGGAGGCTTCTGCAGAGAGACTCTAGAGCGATGGGGTGAGACAGGTGCAGAGAGGCCCTCCTGCCCCCACCCCATCCGTGCCACTCTGACCCCTCCTCGATGGCATCCTTGGCCGGGTCACAAAGCAAGTGTTTAGTGAACACCTGCCACGTGGCAGGTGCTGCTGGGGGTGCGACCATGAGCCCGACAGACAGACCCTGATGTTCCAGAACGCACTGTGGCCACCACATGTGGTCGCGGTGCTTCAAGGCAGAGCCTGTCCAACCCACAAGCTGCTGTATACGTAAAAGCCACTCTGATTCCAAGGCAAAGGAGAGTGAAGATACCTTTGTTACCTCATTACCTGTTGAATAACAATATTTCAGATATACTGAATTATTTAGAATATATTATTAAAATTCATTTTACCTCTTCCACTTTTTTTTTTTAATGTGGCTGATAGAAAATTTAAAACAAAATTGGGATTAGCAAAAAAAAAAAAAAAATTGGGATTAGCAGATGTAAATAATTACATACCGAAGGGTTAAACAACAAAGTCCTACTGTATAGCACAGGAAACTATATTCAGTACCCTGTGATAAATCCTAATAGAAAAATATGAAAATATATATATATATGTAACAATGTGCTTAGTCACTCAGTTGTGTCCAACTCTGTGCGACCCCATGGACTGTGGCCCGCCAGGCTCCTCTGTCCATGGGATTCTCCAGGCAAGAATACTGGAGTGGGTTGCCTTTCCCTTTTCTTTTTTCATAGATACTCTCTTTATTAAATGTCTGGTGGTTTGTACCATCCAGAAAATACAATCTTAACAATTCTCTGTGGAAAATTCACCTGTTTATTTTTTATTTATTTTTAATTCTTAGTTTTTTTTATTTTTAATTGTAGTAGATTTAAAATATTATGCTAGTTTCAGGTGTGCAGCACAGTGATTCAGTAGTTTACGGATTATACTCTACCGAATGTTATTATATAATAATGGCTATAATTCTTTATCTGATACAATATAAACTTGCTGCTGTTTTATAGTAGGAGCTTTTAATCTCTTAATCCCAAACACATAATTTGTCCCATTGCACTTCTGTCTCTCCTTTGATAAGCATTAGTTTGTTTTCTTTATCTGTATAGTTGCTAAGTCGTGTCCAACTCTTTGAGACCCCTTGGACTGTAGCCTGCCAGGCTCCCCTGTCCACGAGATTCTCCAGGCAAGAATACTGGAGTGCGTTGCCATTTCCTTCTCCATGCCTTTTCCTTTTCCAGGGGATCTTCCCAATCCAGGGATCGAACCCAGGTCTCCTGCATTGCAGGTGAATTCTTTACCACTTGAGCTACCAGGGAAGCCTTTATATATATAAAAATACATATATATAAAACTGAACCACTTTGCTGTACAGCATAAATTAACACAATATTGTAAATCAACTGAACTTCAATAAAATTTAAAAAATAACGACATATACAGCTCATATTCTTTCCTATTGGACTAGCTGTGCCCTCCAGCACAGTAGCTGCTGGCCACCAGTGGCCTTGTTAATGTTAATTAAACTTAAAATCACACATTCTATACTTCAATGCCAGTATGTGGCTGGTGACTCTGGGTCTCAGACAGTGCAGGTTTAGAACATTCCTATCATTCCTGAAAATTCTATCAAACAGCCCTGCTCTAGGGGGTAGAGTCAGATAACATCCCCTCATCGCCCCCAAAAGCCCCGCATTTATCTGAAGGTGATAACTGGAAAATTCGAGTGGAAAGATGAGGACTGCCGAGGTGGTGAGGTTAGGTGGGGGAGTTGGGGGTGACAGGCGAGCAGAGACTGAAGGGTGGTGAGGGAAGGCTGCGGGAACACCGGGGGTGCTAGGTGGTGAGCGCAGCCTGAGCTGTCAGGAGGACAGAGGGACGGGGACGTTACTGAGGCACACGGCCACATCCAGGCTGGACTCAGGCCGCCGGGCCACGCAGCTGCGAGGGGCTAGGAGTGGGGCTCCAGGCTTCTGCAGCTCCTGGTGGGGACCCAGCCCGTCTCAGGCAAGCCTGCAGATTGTAGCCGTGCTCAGGGTAAATGTATAAACTGGGAACATCAGTGAGGCAGTCGTGTTTAAAGTTTGAGGGGTCTGGACATGTGAGGGTCAAGGGTTACAGAGGGGTCAGGGGTCACGGTGAGGTTCCCTGTGAGGAGAAAGTACTTCCAGAGAGGTTCCTGAGTCACGAGGGATAGGGTGAGGGCCTGGGTGGGGCTGCCATGGGGCGGACTCGGTCTGGGTGCTACTGCTGACCTAGCCCCGTGAAGGGATGGGCAGGGCAGCCGGGCCTGGGAGGATGGCTCTGAACCCGCCCACCGGAATCCTGGGGGGCGGCCAAGGGGGCCTGTGCTTGGGAGCCTGGGTGTGGGTAGGGGTTCTATGTAACTGGCCGTCTCTGCTGTCCTCTCCTCCCCAGGTACCACAAGGTGGGCATCCTTGTGCTCTTCTTGCATGACATCAGCGACGTGCAGCTGGAGTTCACCAAGCTCAATGTCTACTTCAAGTCCCGCGGAGGCGCCCACCACAGGCTGCACGCCCTGGCTGCCGACCTGGGCTGCCTCAGCTTCTGCCTCAGCTGGTGCGGGGAGGAGGCGGGGCCAGTGGAAGGGGCGGGGACTTGGTGGAGGCAGGCGGGGCCAGGTCGGAAAGGGGTGGGGTTTAGGTGAGTGGGCGTGGCTAAGCCCGAAGAAAGCTGTTCCCAGAGACAGGGTGGGCCCGGCAGGAAAGGGGGTGGGGTTTAGAAGAGTGGGCGTGGCCGAGCAAGGAGAAAGCGGGTCCCAGAGACCCGGTGGGCCCGACAGGGAAGTGGGTGGGGTTGGTGAGGTGGGTGGGGCCAGTTGCAGACGGGATAGGCTTGTGGGAAGGGACAGGGCCAGGTCGGGGAAGCAGGTGGGGCTTGGTGGGGTGGGCAGGAATGAACAAGGGTGGAGTAAGGAGACAGGGACAGATGGATGATTCCAGCCAGGACAGGTCAGGCACGGGGTGGGGCCATCCTCTGCTTCTCCCCCGCAGCCTCCCCGAGCCGCCCCTCCCTCCTGCAGGTTCTGGTTCCGCCTCTACTGGTTCCCTCTCAAGGTCCTGTACGCCACGAGCTACTGCAGCCTGCGGTTGGTGCCTGGCATCCCCTTCTACTTCTTCTTCAATGTGCTCCTGCTGCTGCTCACCCTCATGAACCTCTACTGGTTCCTGGTGAGTGGACACCCACAACGCCTCGCCACCCGGCCCTCCGCAGACGCTGGTCCTGTTCCGGTCCCCGTCCCTGGGGAGCCCTCCTCACACAGGCCCAGTGAGACGGCCACGTTAGGCAAGGGGCAGAGGGCCTGTGGCAGGAGCAGACGGCGGTCAGGAGGCGCAAGGCTCTCTTCTCACCTCTGCCTTCCCCTCCCACAGTACATCGTGGCTTTTGCTGCCAAGGTGCTGACGGGCCAGGTACGGGAGCTGAAGGATGTGCGGGAATATGACACGGCAGAGGCCCCGAGCCCCAAGCCCCGCAAAGCTGAGTGAGTGTGGAGGGGCCGGCGGCCCTGGTTCATTCCATTAGCTACCTCTGTCTGACGGAGCGCGCGCTGAGGGCCCTGGAGCCGCGGCGGCGGATAAAGCCCAGGTGGACGCTGCCCCCCGCCCGGAGCCTCCATTCGAAAGAGAGACTGCGATAAAGGCATGGACAATGTAGCTACAGAGTTAGACGCTGTCGGAACAGACAGCGAGGAAGGTGGGACCTGGTCGGGGCAGAGTGGTGAGGGGTGAGATCGGGGTCTCAGTGGTGGGAGCTGTAAGGGCCAAGCCTGGTGGTGAGGGGCGGCCGTTGGGCAGGCCTGACAACAATCTCTAAGCAGGTGGCAGTGGAGGTGGGGGGCAGGGGGTGCTGTGGGCACCAGAGAGCCTGCGCTCTGTTCATGCTGACACTCCCTGGCTTCAAGGTCCTGTGAGGCAACCACTGGTCAGCCAAGCAGGAGTTGGGGCTTGGGGTTTGAACCCAGGTGGGAGCCATAGGGATGGAGAGCAAAAGGGGCCTCTTGAAGCTTTCTGGAGGTGGGCCTGGGGACTGCCAGCCCTGGGATGTGAGCCAGATGGCACCCAAAGCCCCTGGCCTAGAGGGGGCCCAGGGGTGAATGTAGGCAGGCTGGGGTGACCAACCAGGTCCAAGGCATGCAGCACCCCACAGGCAGTGTGAGGAGTGGTTGAGCAGCAGTGAGGCGGGGGAGGGGGCTGCTGAAGGCCCCCAGGGTACTTCCCAGCAGACCCTCTGATTCGGCCCCTGGGAGATCATGAGGGAGCAGGCTGGCGAAGATGGTTTCCAGGAAGCAGTGGGCTCAGAGTGCAGTGACGCGTGGGTCAGCATGGGCAGTGAGGAAGAAGAGAAAAACAGACATGAGAAGGGGAGCAGAGAATTGGGGGATGGTCAGAGAGGCCGAAAAGCCAGCGCCCAGGGTCGAGAGAGGAGTCAGGGCAGGGAGTGAGGATGGTGGACACGAGAAGGCTGGGCAGCAGGTGAGGTCATCCCAGTGGTCAGATCCAAGCTGTTTTGGAGAACTAACCAGACTTGCTTTGGATGTAGGTGAAACAGAAATAAAAGAATCAAAGATCCAAGACCTCTGGCTTGAGCTGCGGTTTACCAAGAAGGGACTCAGGGCAGGGACGTGTGCACCTGTGGGGGTGGGAGCTGGGAGTCTAGTTCTAAGGGTGTTGGATTGTCCATGTCCAGCAAATTTGAATTGGGAATTGCACATAGAGATCGGTGAGGTCTCACCAAGGAGTCTGACCGACCCTCAAGAGGCTTCTGGAAAAAGCAGGGACTAAAGATAATTTCAGGGACAAGGTCAGGAAATCACTTGCTTGGCCAGGTCTGAAACTCTGAAGGCTCTTTCTGCTGTAAGACAATGAACTCCTGGAGAGCCCAAGACAAAGGGAAAGTCAAACCCCCTAGCTGCACCCTGCTCTGTCTCCCCCAAGAATGTCCATCCAGAATGTGGGTTGGGAGTCTGGCACCTCCACCCCAAACGACAGCATTCCCACTATGATGGCAAAGAACAAACTCCATACAGAGATGACAGGGGACCAGGGAATGCTGCCTCATGGGCGCCACCTGCAGATCCTAATCCCTAAGGATGACTGGAATTAGCACAGTCGAGTGCACAACAAGATGGGATAAGAAGCACTGGGAATGTGGGCTGCGCCACAGAGGAGCCGGCCAGGACACCGCAGAGCTGTTGGGTCACGGAAAACGAGGCAGAGGAGCCGTCCCTGCTCAGACTGACCGAATGCAGTTGTGGAATCCTGGACCAGAAGAGACCTCTGTAGAAGAACTGGTGAAATTCAAATGAAGTCTCCTGTTTAGCTCGTGGCAGTGTCCCCAGCGTTGGTTTCTCGGTTGTGACAGATGCACTGTGGAGATGTAAAGTGTCAGCATTCAGGGAAGCTCGGACAAGGCCTGCCCTGGAACTCTATGCTATCTCTGCACATCTAAAAATCATCCTAAAGTTGAAAGTTTATGAAAAATGTAGAAGATATGAGAGACCGGTCAAAACAGCATTAGATGTTCTGTTACTTTCCTGGGCCTGCTGTAACAAAGTGCCACAAACCAGGGGGCTTAAAACAACAGAAGGTTATTCCCTCACGGTTCTGGAGACCAGACATCTGAGATGAAGGTGTCAACAAGAGCCACAAACTCTCTCTGAAGGTCTAGGGGAGGATCCCTGCTTGCCTCCTCCAGTTTCTGGGGGCTCCTTTTGGCTTGTGGCTACATCACTCAAGTCTCCATTTCCTGTCTTCACATGGTCTCTTCTCTCCAGCTCTTTTAAGGACATTTGTCATTGGATTTAGACCACTATCTTCTCTTTGCAATTTCCTTCACTTAATTACATTTATAAAGACTCTTTTTCCAAATAGTCACATTCACAGTTCCAGAGATTAGGATGGGAACATATCTTTTTAGGGACCACTGTTCAACCTACTGTAGAAGTTGTCTCCAACAATTAGACACAAAGGAGAATCAGTAAATTGAAAGCTGTGGAGAAATTATCCAGAATGCAGCTAAACGCATGGAAAATATGACAGCTTGAATGGTAAGAATTATCTGGCTGAGTTCTAAGAAGAGACAGAAAGGGAGAGAGAACAATGAGAAGACATAACGCTGAGAGTTCTTCCAGAAAGTGGCAGACCGTAAACCATCAGCAGGGTGAACAAAAAAGTATCCTTGCTCCAAACATGGGGCTTCCCTGGTGGCTCAGATGGTAAAGAATCTGCCTGCAGTGTGGGAGACCTGGGTTCAGTCCCTGGGTTGGGAAGATCTCCTGGAAAAGGGAATGGTTACCCACTCCAGTGTTCTTGCCTGAGAATCCCATGGGCAGGGGAGCCTGGGAAATGTAAAATAGCCACAGAAAAGAAGAGATGACCTATAAAACAGTGACAGACTAATAGCAACAAGGGAAACTGGAAGACTGTGGAGTCAGATTTCACCTCCAACGCTGAAAGAAAGTAACAAGAAACCAGGACTCTTGTATACAACTTGAAAAACAATTACTCAAGAGAAAAGATACATGTTGGCTTGAATGAGATCCTGGGTTCTGTCCCAGCATCCCCATCAAGAGAAAAAAAAAAAAGAATATCCACAGGAACAAAAATTAAGAATGCTTACCACTTGCAGATCTTCTCTCCAAGAATGTTTCAGAAAACAAGAAAACTATACCCAAGAGTTACATCAGCAGAGAAACTGACACATACCTGGGTAAAATTCTTCTAAATGCCTAATCTCAGAGATTAAAAAAAATTAGAGCTGGGACTTCTCTGGCAGTCCAGTGGCTAGGACTCTGCGTTTCCACTGCAGGATGCGCGGGTTTGATCCCTGGTTGCGAACCAAGATCCCACATGCTGCACAGCCAAAAATTTAAAAAAATTTAAAGAATCGCAAAGATGCCATGTTTGGGCCAAACTTAATAAAATAAATAAAATTAAAAAAAACACCATGCCCTCCTCCTAGGAATCAAACCTGCGTCTCTTATGTCTCCTGCATTGGCGGGTGGGTTCTTTACCACTAGCGCCACCTGGGAAGCCCCAGGGGATTACCTTTGGGTTATCTATGTTAGGCGCTCAGTCGTGTCCAACTCTTTGCAACCCTGTGGACTGCAACCCATCAGGCGCTTCGGTCCATGGGATTTTCCAGGCAAGAATACTGGAGTGGGTTGCCATTTCCTTCTCCAGGGGATCTTCCCAACCCAGAGTTCAAACCCGGGTGTCCTACATTGCAGGCAGACTCTTTACTATCTGAGCCACCAGGGAAACCAACTAGAGTGAGTACTTACGTTAACACTATTAGGGTGCAGAGGGGAGAATGGAACAAAAAACAGGCGTAACAAATACAGAAAAGGAAAGTTAGCAAAAGCAGAATAAGTAATGCAAAACAGAGCCCAGAATCTCAAATAATAGGTGTCCAAGTAATCCCTTACAGAATCATCATCACAGTTACGAGACTGGGCTTTTAAGTAAACCCACTTCTGACCTGGTTAAAAGACTTCAACTCCAGGATCAATGCAAGTTGCAAGTAACGGACAGGAAAAGACATTCAGGTGTAGCCTTTGATCTGGAGGAATCTGCACAAGGCAGCCCTAAACCGCGGCAAGGGGACCCGGGAGGTTAAGTCCACGCTCCTCAGCAGGCAGCTCAGAAGCAGGAACAGATGTTCTGTTTTGTATTTTTAAACTTGATTTGTATGGCATAGTTTTGTCCGTGCTGGGTCTTTGGTGCTGCTCGGGCTTTCTCTAGTTACGGTGAGCGGGGCTACTCTCGTTGTGGTGCTTGGGCTTCTGTCTCAGAGCGTGGGCTCTAGGGCACGCAGGCTCAGTAGCTGCGGTTTCCAGGCTCTAGAGCACAGGCTTAGTCGTTGTGGTGCGTGAGCTCAGTTGCCCTGAGGCATGTGGTCCCTTCCCAGTTCAGGGATCGAATCCATGTCTTACTGCACCAGCAGGCGGATTCTTTACCGCTGAGCCATCAGGGAAGCCCAGGAACAGATGCTCTTTTGAAGCACAGAACACTGGTCAAAATTGGAAAAAAAAAAAAAAAACCAGGCCACAGGAGCAACCTCAGTTGCTTAGAACCAAGTCACGCAGACCATGTATGATGAGAAAATTCACTTAGGTCTGAAAACAGCAAGAAAATGGCGACTGAGAATCACCTCGAAGGACTCCGGAGTGGAAGAACGAATCACATGGCAGGGTGGCACCGATGCCTCCCTTGCTCCTGCTGGCTCTCTCTTCTGATCCGCCTCCACGGGACCCCTCCTGGCCACCATCTCTGGGCCCCTGCAGCGACCCCCGTGCCCTGGGCATGATCTTGGCCTGAAATCCCCGTCATCCTCTCAGGCTGCTGGGACCGCCGTTCATCCAGGCCCCTTGCCCCACTCTGGCTCTGCTGACTTGCCAGCCCCACCTCCCCAGACATTGGCCTTCGCCGCGCTCTCAGCAGGCCCTGCTGTATCCGAAGAGCTGAGACCCACACGTCTGGCCACAGCAGCCACGCGGGCCAAGGGTCCTAGTGAAGCCGGGCTGGTGCCTGTGCTCCTGGGACTCTCCCTTCTCCTCGGCCACCATCTTCACTGTCGTCTTCACCATCGTCCCTTCACCCGATGACTGGCCCCCATGTCCCCAGGAGGAGGATGTCCACCCTCTTGCCTGGCTGGCTGTTTGGTAGCTGGTCTGTCTCCTTCTGAAGGCACCGTCTGGGCCACCGATGTCCACCCCCTTGCCTGCTCAGGGACATTCTGATCAAGGAGAGAAGCTGCCTCTCTCTCTGCCCTTCTCTGCCATTCTGGCCAGCATCTTCCCCACCCCACCCCCCTTTACAGCACAGCGCCCCCTCCCCTCCCTTCCCGAACCCAGCTCCCTCTGGGATCTTTCCCCCATCACCCCCTGAGACCACTCCTGTCTGCTCCACTGATGCTAAACAAACCTGGCAGTCACTTAAACCCCTCCCCTTTTTAAAAACAGTTTTATCGAGATAGAATTAACACACCATGCAGTTTGCCCATTTACCATGTAGAATTCAATGTTTTTGGTCCATCCACAGGGTTGTGCAACCCTCATTGTGGTTTTTGGGACATTTTTGTCAGCCCCCCAAAAGAAACCCCATGCTCAGCCTGAGCCCTCCTTTTGCAATCACCAGGCTGCTTCTGCTCCCCACTTCACCTTCCCGCTCAACGCGTCTGGCTTCCCGCCCCCCAGGGTCACTGAATCCGACGGCCCAGTGCCTCTCCCAGCTCCCAGTCTCCTCTGAGCGCCACTCTGCGTGTCAGCATCTGCTTGACATTCTCAGCACCTTCTCAAATATCCAAAATCAACCCCCAGCCCCACTCCCAAACTACCTCTCCTGTACATTTGCCCATCGCAGCTGATGGCCACTCAAGGTGAATACCTTGCAAAACCCTCGAGAGACCCCCTCCCCTCCCTCCTCCTTATCCGCAAGGAAATATCCAGAAACCAGCTGGGTCTCTGCCTGTCCACATCTCCCTCCAGCTCCCACCCGCACTCTGGTTTTTCCTTTCCCTGCAGTGCTGCACTAAAGACTAAATCAGTGTAAACCTGATGCTGCAGAGAGGCTGTCCCGCCAGAGTTGGGTACTCCCCTCCCCCCACAGATACCAACACTGTTTCTGAGGAGGGAGGGGACACTTGGAAGCTTGCACAGAAAAACAAACCTGAATCACCCCAGGAAAGCTCTGATAAAAAGGCCCAGGGCAGGGGATACAGATCCTTGGAGGTATTAAACCTTCTATAAAAGTATAGGAATTAAAAACAGCAGGAACAGAGCTGAGCCCATCAAACTTTAACAAAGAAGGAACCCCGGGAGGGAAGAAGTGTTAGTGGGATGCTTCCTTGGTAACCATCTTTATCTCACATCAGCCCCCAGCGCAAACTTCCAAAAGATCAAAGCTGTCGGTGCAGAAATGAAAGCTGTGCAGTCAAACAAGAGCGGAAACGAGAGACTGGGTCGTCCAACAACGGAACTATGACAAGACTCGAGAAGCCAGGAATCCCACCTATGCTCCGTCTGCAGGACCGACAGGCAAAGCCAGAAGCTCTGGGACAGATGGGCGGTCCACGGGGGGCTTATCTCTGATCTCCTAGATAAAGGACTCCTGTGGTGGCAGTGAGAGAGCATCAACCCACGGAGAAGCGGGCTGAGGGGGAGACGTGCTCCCAGGAAGGGACATCCAGGGCTCCGGCCCAAGGGAAGAGCGAATCAGTGCCTGAGACTGTCTCCTCAGGAAAGTCTGCGTCCTCATGTGAAAGGGTCTGTGGGCTAGAGTGCTCCGCAAACCAGGGAGCTGCAGGGGGCAGTAATCCACATATGTCTGTGAGGAGTCTCAGGAAAACTGGTGAATTGCTAGGAGTCATCCAGTCAAACTGAGCTTTCTGTGCTTTCTGATGTCTAGATCATGAGAATATATTTGTTGTTTAGTCGCTAAGTCATGTTCAACTCTTTTGGGATCCCCTGGACCGTAACCAACCAGGCTCGTCTGTCCATAGGATTTCCCAGGCAAGAATACTTGAGTGGGTTGCTATTTTCTTCTCCAGGGGATCTTCCTGACCCAGAGATCAAACCCACATCTACACTGGCAGGCAGGATCTTTACCACTGAGCCACCAGAGAAGCCCAAGAATGTATTACTGGCTCAAAAAAATACATTTATGTGTAAGCTGGACTGTAGAACTCACTTCAGCAGAGACTGATGGATCAATCACGTGCAAAGGCATGAAGAGTTCTCATATGTGGAAACAGGATTGGCCAATGGCCTTGACCATTAGGCTGCAGTGAGGTCCAGAGGCATCAGCAGACTAGCAGTTAAACAGGGCGTAACTCTGAGCAAGGGCTGGCAGGAGCAGTGAGGAGCACGGGCAGACCTGTTGGGTCCAATAAGGTGGGCCTGGGTAGACCCCTCAGAGCGCAGGTCCCCTCCCAGTGGGAAGCCCAGAGATCTGCCACTAACACAGGCAGGGAAGATGGAATTAAGGAGAGCACTAGGGCACATGGGTGCCGTCTCAGCTGCACCGTTTGGAAAACTGAAGTGCAGGAGCACACATCTTTATAGACAGTTCGAAAGATGCAAACCATGCACATTGTTTAAAAGGGGTCTTTCTCTGGGGTCTCAAGCTGGGCACTTATAGTATTGATTCTTTTTTAAAACACCACATAACTTGTTTTAAGGACATGGAAGCAAAATAGGGGCTGTGGCAGACGTAGACAGCAGGCAGTGGATGGAGAATCGTGGCCTGGGAAGCCTTTCTTGGTAAGGCTCCTGGAGGTGGGAAGGAGCCTGCCCTGCTCCAGTGGGGTCGCAGGGGGATCTGGTCAATTCTGCCTCCTGTGGAGGCAGAGGTCCAGATCCTGGTTCAGGCAGAGTTGGTAGGTAACTCGCCCTCCAGCAGCCGCGGGTGGCTCGGGAGGTGGGGAGGGGAGAGAAGGGTTTAATTGTGGGGAGGAGCAGGAACCACTTGCCCAGCAGGCAGATGGCAGGGTCTTTTGGCCTTGTGGGCTGGGAGGAAGGATGGAGGCGGAGCTGGGAAAAGAGATGTGAAAGGCCAGGAGGGCGGGACGGGTGGGGGGCGCTCCGCAAGGGCGGGGGTCCCCAGGCTAACCTGGGCCGGTTCTTGCTCGCAGGAAGCCGCTGAGGAATGGCCTGGTTAAGGACAAACGCTTCTGAATCCCTCCACCCCGGCCTCGCCGCCCAGGACCCAGTCCCACCCAACCTCGCCCTCGGAGACCAGCCACGGGGATCCCCAACCCGCCCCAGGGACCCTAACCCTGCCAGGCTCCGCGCCCTCCCCAACCCACTCCTCCTTGGCCACTCCCTGGACCCCTGCCCCGCCCCCTGGAGGCCCCGCCCCCGCAATTGGTCCCTATTAGGCTTCAGGATCGCGGCCACACCCCCCGGGACCCTGCCCCTGCCCAGATCTCTCCAGGGACCCGGGTCCCGCCCCCAGCCCACAGGTCAGGGAGCCCGACAGGCCCAGAGCACTCGCCCGGCCGCTGCCTGTGAGGAAGATGCCACCTCTGTGCCGCCGTCCGGGCCGCCGAGTCCTTCTCCTCCTACTGGCCCTGCTATTGCCCTCATCGCCCCCGGCCTGCGCTCCTGCGCCCCCGGGCCCCGCCGCCTCCCTGCTCCAGGCTCTCGGATTGCCCGACGTGCCCCAGGGCGCACCCAGATCCCGGTCCGTACCCCCTGTCATGTGGCGCCTGTTCCGCCGCCGGGACCACCAGGAGGCCAGGGTGGACCCGCGGAGGATGCCTCCGGGGTCCACCTTGCGGCCGTGCCACGTGGAGGAGCTGGGGGTCGCCGGAAACATCGTGCGCCACGTCCTAGACCGCGGTGAGTGGGGTCTGCGCTGGCGGCGTGGGTCTGGGAGGCCGAAGAGCCTTGAGGATTCCCCACCCATCCCGTCCAGCCCACAAGCAACCTGGGCTTCAGTACTCCATGCGGTCCTGGGCATGGACACCTGTAGGGACAGGGGATGGGGAGCAGCGAAGGGAGCGGTCCGAAAGCCAGGCTCTTCTACTCCGAGCCGGGCCCCCTGGCTTGCAGCTGAAGCCCTGCCCCCACCCCTTCACAGCCCCTCTGCCGCTTCACACCACTTGATGCCTTCCTGCTGATGCCACCCCGCCCCAGCATCGGTTCCCCTGGCCCCAGGCGGGCTTTCGTTCATCCCCCACTCGCCGATCTCCGCCCCCCACCACGCGGCCCCCTGTCTGCCTAAGACCCCAACCGCGGGCTGACCCCAACTGAGTAGGGCCTCTTCCTCGCAAGTGATGCCCTGCCCCCACCCCCTGGCGCTTCACACCACTTGACGCCTTCTAACAGACGGTGCGCCCCCGCCTCCGGACGCTCACCTTTCTCTGCAGTCCCCAACCCAGAACCCCCTCGTGGGCCAGCCAGCACCGAGAGGGGACCCAGCGACAGCCAAGCCCTCTCCCTTTCTTCCCAGGAGCGGCCGCCCGCCCCCCGGCACCCACCTCAGCTGCAGGGCAGTGCCCTGAGTGGACCGTCGTCTTCGACCTGTCGGCCGTGGAACCAGCCGAGCGCCCGAGCCAGGCCCGTCTAGAGCTGCGCTTCGCGGCTGCGGAGGCGACAGCGGGGACGACTGGCGGCTGGGAGCTGAGCGTGGCGCCGGCGGGAGCGGGCCTCGGGCCGGTGGGGCTCCGCCAGGTGGTGCCCACCCTGGGACGGCCGGTGCGTGCTGAGCTGCTGGGCTCCGTCTGGGCCCGCAACGCCTCGGCGCCCCGCAGCCTCCGCCTGACGCTGGCGCTGCGTCCCCGGACCCCCGCGGCCTGCGCGCGCCTGGCCGAGGCCTCGCTCCTGCTGGTGACCCTCGACCAGCGCCTGTGCCACCCCCTGGCCCGGCCGCGGCGCGAGGCCGAGCCCCCAGTGGGCGGTGGCTCCGGGGGCGCGTGTCGCGCACGGCGGCTCTACGTGAGCTTCCGCGAGGTGGGCTGGCACCGCTGGGTCATCGCGCCTCGCGGCTTCCTGGCCAACTACTGCCAGGGCAAGTGCGCGCTGCCCGCGGTGCTGTCTGAACCCGGCGGCACTCCCGCGCTCAACCACGCGGTGCTGCGCACGCTCATGCACGCGGCCGCCCCCGGCGCCGCCGGCCTGCCCTGCTGCGTGCCCGCGCGCCTGTCGCCCATTTCCGTGCTCTTCTTCGATAACAGCGACAACGTGGTGCTACGGCACTACGAGGACATGGCGGTGGATGAGTGCGGCTGTCGCTGACGGCGGCGGGCGGGGCGGGGGCAACAATAAACACTGCGTGGTCCGCTCTGCTGGCCCCTCTGGTCTTGTTAAGTGGCGGGGGGGGGGGTACGGGGGTCTGGTTAGGTGGCGGTGAGTGGAGGGGGCTGGCAGCCATTGACCATCACCGTTGACCACGAGGGTGGGGGTTCGCAACAGTGACGTCACAGGACAAACTGCCCCCACAGCCCAACATCTAAGATGCCTGAAACCTAGGAACCGCAGGGCCCGAGCCCAGGCCCCCTTTTCAAGACCTGTCTGTTTTGTCATCAAGGTGGCTCTGAACCCACATCCCCAACCGGCCAGACCCCCAGGCCAAGTGCTCTGCCACACACCCCTGCAGTTATCCAGCCCGTGTGAAAGCAAGAGATGTTTATTAAGATTTTATTGGTGACAAAAGAGCTTAAAACAAATTGACCAAAAACCAAAAGTTACATTGCCTTGGTACAGATGTTTTTCTAATTTGGGGAACTTATAGTAACTGCTGCTAAGAAGGTGGAGAAACAAAGCAAACAGCACAAAGCAGAGGCAAAGCATTCCAAGGAACAGAACAGGGTGGGTGGACGTGCCACCCGGGGGACGGCGCACAGGGGTCACAGCAGAAACCTATCCAAACTATGCAGCTACCAAAAGAAGTGGGGACTGAAGGCCCTGCAGCGAAGGCGATAAATAAGAGGCCTGCCAGAGAATGCGGCCTGTGCCCCCCAACCTGTGCCAGAGGAAGGGGGCCTGAGTCCCCGTCTCTCCCGTGTGCCAGCTGGAGGCTGTGGGATAAGGCACACTGGGAGGGGGATGGTGGGGTCAGGGGCACCAGGGCCCGGACAGGCAGGGTTAGGGCTAGATGGTCCCCAACCAGGGCCGGCCAGGGAGGCCGATACCCAACTGTGTGCGAAGAGCTGGGCGTGGGGGGCCTCTGCCAGCAACAATAATTTCCAAGTTGCAGTTCAGACCCAGGCAGAGGCCCCATGTAACACCTGATGTGACAAACTCTTTCAAGCCCTTTAGCACAGAACCAACTTATTTTGGAAACTTACTCCCTTCTCCCCCCGACAAACAACCCCACCTCATCGAAGCTGTGCCCGTGTGTAGAGTGGCTCCAAACTAGTGGGGCAGGTGGGGAACAAGGTGGGGGTGGGGGCATTCAGTGACTCCAACTGGCCTCAGGCGTGGTGGGCCAGGCCTCCCTGGGGACAGGGACAGGGATGGGTCCTCCTGACCGCCGCCTTTCACCAAATCCTCAGGAAGGACCCCGGGGAAGAAGCAACTGGCCGGGGAATAGCCACCTTGTGGCCTTCTGGCCTCATGGCCAGTCCTGCCCAAAGCCCCTCCTGTGGGGCCAAGTCCATGGCGCACGGGAAGCGCTCTGCTTCTTGGGAGTCCAGCAGAGACCTCGGAGCTGCCTGCCCGGCCCAGGACTGTGCTCCCTCACTGCCCTGATGCGCTGGGAGAAGCTGCTGGAAGCTAAAAACTGAAAAAAATCCTCCTCCCATCACAGATGTTGATTCTAATCTTGAGTTGTGTTGGCATGTTTAAACTTCGTTTCTGGAAGCTTCTCACATCTCCCAGGTCCACCACTAAGATTTGAGAGACAAACTCAGGAAAGTATATTTTTCAGTACTCCTTAGAAAGAATTTTTAAAAAACAAACAGAAAAACACAAACCACCATATTTTCTTGAAATGAAAACCCTCCTAGAATGCAGGCAGCATGAGCGCGGCGGTATCAGAGCCGGTGTGGACAGAACCCACACTCTGCGGGGCTCTCCCGGCATGGCCACCACTGCAAGCAGCCTGCTCAGCACAGAAACGCGAAGTTTTTTTCCTGCTAAAACGTAGTCCCCTTTCAATAAAAGAGAAAAAGAAAGAAAAGAACAGAGGAAAGGGCTACTCTGCGATGAGGGTCTTCCTCCCTCCGCCCTGGTCGCAGGCCCAGGTGTGGCCGCGGCGGGCTCGCTGGGCTCCTCGCGAGCGGGGCTGGGGGGCTCCTGGGTGGGCCTCCGCGGCCGCCCCGCCTCCCGCTCTCCCTTCCGGTCTCCGCCGCCACGCGCCAGCAGTGGGCGCTGCTCCGTCTGGGCTCCGCTCCCTCGGGCGCTCCTCTCCCTCTCCTGTGGCTCACAGTGGTGCTTCAGTTTTAGCAGTGGAAAACAGGTATCCATTTATTTTTATTTTTTATTACCCAGAATAAGATGCTGATGGACTAAGCCACATAGCTTAGCTCTTCCGCTGCCACCTGTCAGGGACAGAGGGAGGGCAAGAGGCTTTAGAACAGGTGGGAGCCAGGGCAGCTCGCAGACCTGGCCTGGAAGGCTCCCCCGTTCCACTTGGCCCCATCCCAGTGGCCGGCTGGGGGCCCAGACCACTGACCGCCCACCCGGAGAAAAGGCGGCTGAGAGTCACAGCTGCTGGGCCTGCGCGATCAACAGCATCGCCAGCTCCCATGACCCGGTCACTGTGGGGGCGGATGGGGGTGGGGTGGGGGATGGGGGGTGGGGGGTGCAGGCCCGAGGCCTTCCTACCCCTCTCTGGCCTTGCTATGGGCAGACAACCATGACACAGGGCCCTCGAGAGACCGAGATGCACACCCAGAGGCGCCACAGGCACACAGGGGCTGGGCCCTCTCCACCCTCACGTCAGGGTGACAGGACCCTCTGCCTGCTGGCTGCCACCAGAAGCAGCGCTAAGACCCTCTGGAGAAGACTGTGGCGGAGGAGTGCGCATGAAGCTCATATCCCCCACAACGAAGCAGAGGCACAGGGACCCACAGGGACAGCTGACAGGGTGGGCTGGCCCCGCGAGGACTTGAGACTCCCACACCTCCTCCACAGGCCAGCTTGCCTTCTAGTACTGCGACAGCCCCGTCACTCCACCGTGCTGGTACGCCCGCTCGCCCTGGTATGTGGAGTCTTGCGACAGTGCCACGTCGATCTGTGACTTAAATTCATCTCCAAGGTAGCTGTCCTGTAGGGCAAGGTTGGAGATGGGCACTCATCCTCCCGATCTTAAGAACCTGCTCCGTGTCCAACCTGTTACCAGCCCCAGGGAATCATCTGGAAACTTTCCCTGAAGCCCAGGTGGCAGGAGACCCACATGGGTTACCTCCCCACTGGAGATGTGCTACCCAGGACAGTACTGTGTGTGGAGCGTTCTAGACCCACAGCCCCAGCACCATGGTCGTTAGGGGAGAGTGCCACAGGGTCTGTGTGTGTCAAGAGGGCTCCCTGGGCTGGGCTGACTCCCCTGTGGGTGTGTGTTGCTTCCCACTCAAGCAGCAGGGCTCACCTGGGACAGCTCAGGCTGGGAGAGGCCGGGCTGGCTCATCTGGGAGGGCTGGCTCATGGAGATGTAACCTTGGGTCAGGGCGCCCTGGGAGAAGGGCTGGGACGCCACATCCTGGCTGGCCTGGCTGTTGGGGAGATTCGTCTGACTGGGCCCAGGAAGCCCAAAGCGGTTCTTCTGGCGTCCCCCACGACCAGTCTTGCCTTTCGGGGTGCCTCGGCCTGAAAGACAGCAGTCCAGGGTTCCCTGAAGGAGGTTCTGAGCCTCACAGACAAGCACGCCTGCTCAAATCTAGGAAGTGAACCAAGTCCAAGGACAAACTGGTTTTCCCCACGGGTGCTCACCTGCAGCTGGCCCGTTAGCTTGTCCAAAATACCCCGGTGGCGGCATGGGAGGCATGACCAGGTTGAAGGGAATGGGAATGTTCATGGCAGCCACGTGGCTAGGGCCGGCACTGATCATGCCAATCTGGTCATGGGTCTGGAAGTACATGTTCGAGGGCCGTCCTGTAAGACACAACATGAGCGGCGGGCGTCACGCTGCATCCAGATGAGCCCACTGCCCGCTGGTCTGCCCACAGCCGAAACATCTGTCTCATCCGCTCACTGCTGTCTGTCCCAGCGTCTCCTGGTGTGCTCCGACAGCAAAGTCACCTGATGCAGAATCTCACAACACATCCTCCCCACCCCCGACAGCCTCCTGCAGCTGGTGTCTGGGAATGAACCTTTTCTCCTGGGGGATTCTGAGAACCACTGGCCTATGGGGATATGAAAAACAGAAACCATGCTGCACTTCTGATTTCTTTAAACAGCCCTTTTTATGGCAAATGTTCTAGTCATATTACATGCTACCACTGCCACCCTGCCACCCCTAAGAAAAAGCCCAAGCTTGATACACCAGTGGACCTCGCTGAAGACAAAAGCCTCTGGGGCAACCTTCAGTCAAGGCAGATCCACGGGGGCTGCAGGGATGAAGGACGGACCCAGGACACCCTCAGCCACACAGGGACTCGTCAGATACGGTGACAAGATCTGTTGTTATTTAAGAACACAACTCCCAGTTTTGCTGAGCCTAACGACCGGAAGAACACTGCGGCAGGGAAAGGGTCTCTAACGATTTCCTGTGGAAGAGGAGCAGCTGGGGTACACCTGCCCTGGAGAGGAATGGCAAGCACGCGGGAGGTCAAAGGCAACTGCAAGACTTGGGCAGGTGGCAAAGAGTACATGGGCGAGGTACTGGCCCCCTGTGACAGCTGGCATGGACAAGGGTCCCGGGAGGCAGGGATCTGTGGGATGAATGGAAACTGGTTACAGACCGCCTCAGGCCGGAGGAGGAGTCCCAGGCAGGAGGGCCAGGCTGGGCCTTAGTACACAGTACACAGAAGCCTCACCCAGCTAGAGAGGCGGTGTGCCCAACCCTGAGGTCTGACAGATGGAGCTGAATGAAGTTCAGGGAAAGCAGCAAAGCCTGAGACGAGGCTGCAGGTGTGGCCCTCCCACGGAGAAGCAAAGCAAAGGGCAGGCAGGGTGGGGTGAGGGGGTGGAAGCAAACTGACAAGTTTTGCTGAGACACCACTGCGTACGCAGAGCTGCATTATTTAAAAACATCTGTCTTTTTAGAAATTGCCCAAGACCAATTATTTGATTTTGAACAAGTGAAGCTGAGAAAGAACTCTCACTGCCAGGCAAGTTTCTGTGGACAGAGGCATGAGAGGTCACTCAGGAGTGACAGGGCTAGAAGGTGTGGGCGTGGGGACAGTCAACAAGTGCGGGGCCAGGCGGTCCCCCACAGAGACTCACCCTGGCTGCTCCGGTCATAGACCGACCCCGGGATGATGGCCTCCCGGGCATCATACATGGCTGTCGTCATGAAGCGGGCTCCCTGCAAAGGGTTTAGGTCAGTGAGGAATTTATCATGCTGACACAAGGAAGAACTTTCCAAACATCTGGGGGCCTGGGAGGTGGCCAAGCTGCACACACACATGACAACCCCAAGGCTCGCCCCTCGTGCGCTCCAGGCTTTGCCCGCCTTTCCTTGCCTGAGCCGGCCTTTGCTGCACAACACCTCAGGCAGCACTCACTCCTTAAGCCCCAGACCACCATGGGTTTATCAAGCTCCCAGCTGCTTGGGTCTGACTGAGAGCTGCTAGGTGCCACCTGTGACACAGTATTCCACAAGGGCCAAGAAGAGAAAAGCCTCAGAAAACCCGAGACAGCTGGCGTGGGAGCTCTGCGGGGACAGGCCAGCACGCATCGCTCGTGTTCACACACTGACACTCTCAGTCCAGCCCCAGCTCGTACTCGTCACAAGTCCCACCTGCCATCACTCACTGCCACAGGCCCAGAACACCAGCCTGCGGAGGAGGGGTTCCCAGCAGTGTCTCCCCGCCTGTGGCGGGCACTCACCGGGTTGATGGTGTTGACCAGCTTCCTGGGCTTGCTGAACTGCATGAGGCTCTCCCGCAGATTGTTCAGGGGCCCCTCCACCAGCACCTTCTGCTCCTTGTAGTAGTTTAGCAGGTGGTTCCACAACGGCTGCTTGGACAGGGCCTTTGGGTTGCCCACAATAATGACCCCATATCTGCAAGAGGTAGGCACCAAGAGTTTAGTCAAAGCTATGGCCTTCCAGTAGTCATGCATGGATGTGAGAGCTGGACCATAAAGAAGGCTAAGCACCGAAGGTTTGATGCTTTTGAACTGTGGTATTGGAGAAGACTCTTGAAAGTACCTTGGACTAAAAGGAGATCAAAACAGTCAATCCTAAAGGAAATCAACCCTTAATATTCATTGGAACGACTAATGCTGAAGTTCCAATACTTTGGCCACCTAATACAAAGAACTAACTCATTTGAAAAGACCCTGAAGCTGGGAAAGACTGAAAGCAGGAGGACAAGCAATGACAGAGGGTGAGATGGTTGGATGGCATCACTGACTCAATGGGGCACGAGTCTGAGCAAGCTCCAGGAGTTGGTGATGGACAGGGAAGCCTGGCATGCTGCAGTCCCTGGGGTCAAAGAGTCAGACACGACTGAGCGACTGAACTGAACATACAAGGTGCCCAGACAGCTCCCCTGGCACCCTGCCCACCATGACGCTGTCTTCTCAGCACAGAGGAGCACTGAAAGCCACCCTCAGCCTCCCTGCCTAGACGCCTGGCCTGCCTATGCAGCGCCCTCTGGGAATGCTGGGGATGGTTGGGTAATTGCAAGTAAAAGGTGACTTTTACTAGAGCCCATCCTGTAAGCTGCCAACCCTGCACTTGGGTTTATTTGAGGGCAGGTTTCTGTTGAGCCCAGATGTCAAAACATGTTTGTGGGAAGATGAGCTCAGAGACGAGTCTCCTCGTTTGCAGACCTGAGTCAGCCTTCTGGGCACCAAGTCACACGTGGCAGAGGCAGACTCCACAGCTGCCTCAGGCATTCTGATAGGCTGGGCACATCACTCGATGCCCAAGCCAAGCTTCTGGGGGAAAGCTTACATTCATCAGCTGTTTCAGGGCTCCACCAAATGAAGGTTGAGGTGCCCTCAGTGTGGAGGGAACCAACATGTGAATGTGAGTCCTGCCTGCAGCTGGTACAGGGTGGCTGCTGTCTGGTCTCACGTGGGGGTGACACGGGGCCCACCTGACTCTCTGCGCCCCTATTTCAAGTTACATTCCAGAGCTAAACAAGGCAACTGGATGGAAAGCACCAGGGCACAGAGACAAAGACGACTCACGGGCGAGGGTTCTTCCAGACTGGGGCCCTCTGCCCCGGCACTGCTGAGGCCCCTCTACCGAGCCCCGCGCCACAGCCCAAGGCGAGGCTGCGTGCGAGAACGCACAGAAGAGAAGTGGGTGGGGGCGGCTCTCGGGCCAACCCCTCCCAGCACCTCGGAAACCCTCCTACGCAAGAGGGGCCACCCCTGCGAGGCCCAGCAAGACCCAGCTCTCCGTACCGTGCTCTGGTCAGGGCCACGTTAAGTCGCCGGGGGTCATTCAAAAATCCAATGCCTTGGTGCTCATTGGCCCGCACACAGGAGAGGATGATAAAGTCCTTCTCACGCCCCTGGAACGCGTCCACACTGGCAATCTCCACCTCCTACAGGGGCAATAATCACAGTCAGCCAACAGGTTTCCTTCAAGGAGCCCTCAGCCCGCACAAACGAATCAAGATGCACCATCGAATCCCACAGATGGGCCTGGGACCTGAAGCTGGCAGAGCCCATAGGTTCTGGCCATGGGCTCACTGCGCCTCTGCTGCCAGGTGGTCAAAGGCCAGTGCCTGGGGCAGGACCCAGCAGAGCAGACTGGGCGCGCACCTGGTAGAGCTTGGTGTGCAGGGAGCCGCTGAACTGCATGTACTGCACCAGGTAGGAGCGCTGGCCCTCGTAGGGCGTGATGATGCCGATCTGGTCCGGCTTGGCACCCGCCTTCAGCAGCTTCGTGGTGATCTTCTCCACATTTGCAGCCTCCGTCCTAAGAAAGTCAGGCTTTCACTTCCCAGGCTCCATCTCTGGGCTCCTGAGACCCCCCCCCCAAGGCTAGAGGCTGTGGAAGGCTCAGGGGCAGACTCGCCTCCAGTACAACCCTGTGGAGGCCCTGCTTGGCACACCCATGGCTGGGCAGCCCAGCATTTCCCAACTGAATCAGCAGGAACAGAAAAGGCTCACACGGGGGCTCCTAAAGGATCTGCTCCACAGGAAACACACACTGAAACGAGGCTGGACCTGTGCTGCTGGTTTAAGTGCTCAAACCGAGTGGGCATAAGGAAAACAAGGACAAGTCTCACACCACACTGAACAAGGCCGCAGGTGCGCAGCCACTGGAGAAGCTGCCACTGAAGCCAGCAGGCACCACACACAAGCCTCTGCTTACCTGTTAAGGTAGGAGGTGCCTGAGCTGGCAATCTCCTCCTGGCCCTGGGTCACATAGAAGAACATCGGTTTATCCGGTTGGGGCCACTGAAAGTCAAAGCCCTTCTTTACACGATCCGCTGGCATCGTGGAGGAGGAAAAAGAAAACATCCTGTTAGAGAAGAAGAGTGTAGCCAGTCTGGGTGAGCCGTGGTGGAGAGCAGAGCGGAGGCCATTCCACCCTGGGCAGAGGCACACGGCGGAGCAGGAAATGGCAAGCTCCAGCAACTAACCCAGGCCTGTGGGTCCCAGGGGAGGCCACCGGAGGGGGTCCTCTGACTGAAACTCCCAGCAACACAGCACTACACCTGGTACAAAGCTGGCTTCCTCACAGAACAGATCGCAGTTAGTGCTTTCTGCAGTCTGTGTCTGCCCCAGGGTAAAGAAGATAGTCTATCTCCTTCCAGAAGGTTTATGATGTACCTTAAAGGACTCACAGGTACCCACACCTGGCTTTTAACAATGACACTGCTGACCCACCCCGTCTTGTCCCATACCAGGGCATGTGGACAGGTGGGTCTGCCTCTGGACTATCTCAGGCCCTGTGCGCAGTGTCTCTGGGACCGCAGCTGGACAGTAACTCGTGACATCCCTGAATACGAGCTGCCACCTTCCTCAAGCTCTTTACATTCATCTCAGGTGCTCAGTCCTCTGCAAGTCCTTACGATGCTGAAAATCAGTCTGTCCAATCAGACAGTCCACCTATTCTTTTGGGAATTTCTGACTGGAGTTACACCTAATCAGATTAATGTAAGAAAACTGAAATTTTTGCACCAAAATAGACTACCATAGATGAAGGAAAACCCTGAACTACGAGGACACATGGTATGATCCCTTTTATGTCAAGCTGAAAATGAAGCAAAGAATCAATGTTTCAAGTGAGGGCAGTGGCTAGAGCAAGTTCAGGGACCCGAGGCTGGCAAACGTTTAACCACTTGCGAGGGACAGGGCGAGGGCCAGTATACAGTGCCGGCTAATTTCCATGCTGCAGACACGCCCCCACCACTGACGTCAGCGCCCCAGGGTGGGGGCGGAGTGGGGCGCCAGCACCACCCCAAACAGGGCTCACTGCTGGGCCGCAGGTGCTGGTGACAGACACGGTCACCTAGTGAAACTCACAAAGCCGAACACTCAGGATCTGGACACTTCTTTACACTTCCTCAGAGTTTTTAAAAAAGTTACTTCGGGGGTGCCATGTCCCAGACACTGACAGTTCAGCAGTGAAGCATCGCCAGCAACCTCTACTGTGGAGCTGATGCCATGGAGAAGGAGAAGCAAGGCCAGTGGGAGTCTGTACCAGTGCTGAGTGGTGGCTTTCCCAACAAGTGTCAACCGCGGCACCAACAAGCTCCCATGACCTGGCGTTTTCCAGCCCTACCACCCGCCAGACCAGCAGCACTCCAAGGGTCAAGACTGTATCGCACAGCAGCCGTGTGGCCCTGGACAAGCACTCGCACTTTCCGCCTCAGTCTCCGCATCTACAGAGGGGGCTAAACAAAGCCGACGCGATGGGCTGCTGGCATTAACAAGACTCTAAGTTAGCAGTTCTCAAACGAATGCTGCTCTCAGCCTCTCTTTACACTCTGAAAGTGGAGCAGTACAAACAGCCATTATTTCTGTGCATTACAGCTACTGCTATTTGTTGCATTTTGAGATCCAAAATTTTAAAATAATTTAAAAAATTCATTTAAAGATGAACATATTAAAAATATTTTTATGAAAAATAATATTTCACTAAAATATATATTTAGTGAATTTTATCAATTCACTTCACTCTCCAGCTTACTTGACTCCTGCTCCCAGTCTCCTGCGAGCCCTCACAGCACGTGAGGATGGACAGGCCTCACAGATGCAAGTGGTTGGAAAAGGGAAGCATGTTTGTTTTCAAACATTTATTTAGCTGTGCTAGTTCTTAGTCACAACACTTGAGATCTTTAGCTGTGGCACATGAACTCTTACTTGCAGCACGTGGGATCTTAGTTCTCTGGCCAGGGATGGAACCCAGGCCTCCTGCACTGGGAGCACAGAGTCTTAGCCACTGGACCACCAGGGAAGTCCCAGGAAGCATCTTTTAAGATCTTTCCCACTGCTGCTGCTGCGTCACTTCAGTCGTGTCTGACTCTGTGTGACCCCATAGACAGAAGCCCACCAGGGTCCCCGAATTATCTCAATTCTATCTGAAAACGAAGGGAGGCTGCCCTGTAGCTCAGGGATGATGGCCTTTCTACTCTGCCCTGACTTGCATGGCCTCTGACCCACAGTGACTTGGAAGCACCCTTGCTGCCTGTTGGAATGGAGGTGCTGCTCACCCTGTTAGGCAGGGCTTCCAAAGGCTGACACACATGACACATGCACCACTACAGATCTCATCAGAAAATTTACTCAGCACCTGAAAGACACAGTAAGCTCACACTAGCGGACATGTGTTTTCCAAAATTCTCCTTTCGGTGTGAAGTCTCAGATTTTATCACTGGTGATGAATACTGTGAGTTGTTTTCCTTGAAGCCACAGGCCAGCTTTGATCCCTTTGAAGAAAATGCCTGCTAACTGCTCCAGTCTGTGTAACTAGTGTGTGAGTCCTTCCTTAGAGCACCTCATACACCTGCCAAGCGTCTCAGGAGACCATCCTCTCCCACCCGACACAGAATCACAAGGACGGGACTCAGGGAGCAGGAAATGGAGCACTCTCCACTTTGAACTCAGGACAGGGCCTGCCACAGGTGTGTGGTGGTGACAGTACACAGCAGCCTGGACGCACCGCCATCGGCACAGCCCAAAGGCGCCTGACACCCCAGGGTCACCGCGGAAGCAGTCTGCTCTGGGCGTGCGCAGGTCTTTGGGAACCACCGACAGAGGAAGGAGTGGGACAGGCAGTTGTCCCTGCCACCCCCTCTTCTGTGTGTGACACACCACTGTGGGGAATCCTCACAGCGGACTCTGCGAACCCCACGAAGATGCGGGCTCCCCCTTGCCCATGCCCAAGAATGTCCTGCACTCTAAAGCACACGTTCTGCCCACTGACCCCTGCGCCTCTCGGAGGGGCCCCTACACACAGTCACCACGTAAGGCCGCTGGAGAAGGAAGTGAGGCCAGGCACTGTCCCCAGACTCCCGGCACTGGGCCGAGCTTACCTGCGGTAACGCCGTTCTGAAGAGAGCCCTCGTAGAAGATGTTCGACGGGAAGGCGCTGAGCGCGGGGTGCATCCGGTACTGGACCTGGAGGCGGATGGGGCGGATGCCCAGCACCACCAGGCGCTCAAAGAGCGACTGCGACAGCCCGGCCTTGGCCGCCTTCTTGCACATCACCACGGGGCCCAGCTGGCAGTGGTCACCCACGAGGATCAGCTGCGACAAGAGGCCCCCATCACAGTTCAAACATGGACGGCCCACATGTCCACCTAGGGGCCAAGAGGACTGGGGTCCATACAGCCACCCAACTACACTAATTCAAGTGGCGAGATGCTGACCTGGAGCGGGAAAACTGCCCACCACACACATGAAACACGTGCTCAGAACCTTCACGAAGGTGCTCCGTGCCATGCCCACCCTTGGAAGACCCCCTCAGAGGCCTGCTGTGCACCCCTATGTGCTCTGCCAGGGCGTGAGACTGAGCATAGGACACTAAAGCAAATCTCCAGCACTAACCATCACATAGGACTAGAGCAAAAGAGAATGCACACAAAATTCAAATAATGGACATGCTGTGGCCCACCTGCTTGGCTCCAAGGACCACAGGGACCATGCACTCTGGCTCGGTGGCCTGCGTGCTTTCGTCGATTAAAATGGAGCGGAACTGCATCTTGGCGAGCCTCGGGTCTCCTGCGCCCACACACGTGCAGCAGATGACATCTGCGTTCTGGGGAAGAGAGTGCGCCAGGCCTCAGGGCACCTGCAGGTCAAGGCTCCCAGACCCCAAAGGGCAGGCAGGACGGGACGCAGACACCGCTCTGGTCCACACCCTTTCTGATAGCATCTACAGTCCAGGCTGTGGTGACACTCACTCTCAAGCGAGTCATGCCCAAAAAAGGGCGTAGTGCCTCAAGACAGCCTCTGAGGGGCAGTGCTGAGCCAGGGAAACCATGGTTTCAGTTGGTTCGTCACCCAGAGTAGGGGACAGATCTCTGGACCTGCCCGGGCCCCAGGCACAGACCAGGCTCCCAAGATTCCAGCAACAGGGAGGCTGGCAGGGAGTGGAATCTACCCCCCAAAATTGTGCATTTCAGACAATAAGATGTCTCTGTGTGACCTCAGAGGAAGCACATGGGGAACAGCATCAGAGTTCTCTCCTCAAATGGAAAAGAACCCACTAAAGGTGCTACACATGGACTTAGTATATCCGAACAGGTCCTTTGGCCCAACTGAACAAGTCAAACTGAAAGTGTTGCTCAGTCGTGTCCCACTCTTTCCAATCCCATGGATTGTAGTCCGCCAGGCTCCTCTGTCCACGGGATTTCTCAGCCAAGAATACTGAAGTGGGTTGCCATTCTCCTCTCCGGGGGAATCTTCCCAACTCAGGGAACAAACTTGGGTCTCCTGTACTGCCAACAGATTCTTTACCGTCTGAGCCACCAGGAAAGCCCAAAGTGAGCAAGTGAAGAAGACAAAAGCCCAAAGGCCCAGACCCATTCCCGGGCAGAAGGGCAGGTGAGGAGCTCACCATGAGTAGCTCCCTCTCGGCAGTGCGCTTCAGGGCTCTGTAACGCTTCTCGTCTGCCGACGACAGCTCCCCGGTCTCATCCTTCAGCTGCTGCAGCTTCTGGAGCTCTGGCATGCTGCAAACATGGCGTGAGCGGGAGGTGGGTGCCACCAGGGCCTGCCCCAGGGAGACATGTCTTGCTTTAAGACCAGGGACCCAACACCCACCTGTCCATGTTCCTGATCTGGTTGTGCAGGGCCAAGAAGGACACCGGGGAGTCTATGGCCTCGCGGCTCTTGGCGCAGAGCCGCACGACTTTCAGCCCGGTCTGGTGGATCTTCTCAGTCAGCTGATCCACGGCTATGTTGCTTGGAGCACAGACCAGCACAGGCCTTCAATAAAATGTGAGCAAATGTCAGCGCGCGCCCAGAGAAGAGCCCAGAGCAAGACCACTGTTTGGATCACAGGTGGTAGGGGAGCCAACTCAAGCTCTAAGACTAAAGCCAGGAGTGACACGGTGCTGAAGGAGCAACAAGGTAGATGGTCTGGAGCTTCCCAATCTTCACACTGTGCGTGCCACTTTCCACTAACTCCTGATTCCAGCGTCATCACCTCCTGACCACACTGTTAAGACTTTCCAAGCTCTGAGGTGCACACAGGCACAACACAGCCGAGGATGAACCTGCCCTGTGCAAGCTGACTTGTTAAAAGCAGCCATAAAGGCCAGATCTACCACCAACGGCGTAGGAAGCAGCACGCCAGGTACCCTGCGCCCCTCCGTCTCCCCACCCTGGGCTGTACAGAGCCCTACCCATTGCCTTGCCGAGCCAGGTGGTAGACGATGGTGGCTGAGGTCACTGTCTTTCCTGTGCCCGGCGGGCCCTGGATCAGACTCAGCGGTCTCTGTAGCACAGTCTTCACGGCGTACACCTTGGGATACAAGCAGCCATTAGGGGTGCAGACATGGCAGAGGGCTGCTCCGTGCGCAGGCCCTGCGACCCAGGGCCCCTGCCCCGGGACAGGCGCGAACCTGAGAGTGGTTGAGGTCGGGGAGCCCCTGCGCCGTGAAGCGCTTGGGCAGCTGGCACTTGATGAGCACATCCTCCACCTCGTGGCCGAGCAGTTTGTGGTAGATGTAGCCCGACACGGAGGTCTCGTCCACGGCAAAGGTTTTCAGTGCACTCTGCATTCTGAAGGGGGAGCTCCGGGTCAGCGGCAGGCACAGGGAGCTGCCAGGCAGCCTGGCTCCCCATGACACGAAGCAGCAGGGAGACGCAGGAGGCTGCAGGCACACCGAGGGCCGGGGCCTGCCAAGCAGACGCAGGCAAGCGGGGGCGGGGAAGGGGATGGACATACCTGTCGAATGAGGTTGACTTCCACACGAAATCCACCTGGAAGTTATGAGTCACCTCCACAGGGGCGCCCACACTGCTTCGAAGCTCAATAGCAATCTCATCGCCATAATCTACACCGCCGAGTTAAGTTTCACCCTTGTCAAAGCCTTCAGGAGGAGCCCTCACTCAGTCACTGAGGAGACAGCCCCTCCTCTGCATCACACACAGAAAACACAGCGAGGGACCTGTGTTCTCAATGACAGATTCCGGCCACCAAGTCCAGGCCATTGCAGCCAGGGGCATCTTCCCCACGAGCCCAGGGTGGCACCCAGCAAGGAAGAGCCAAGCCCAGGGCCCAGGTTCCACAGAGCCCTCGGGCACACAGTTCGGAGCACCCTGGTTTCTGCCTAGGCAGCTCTGTATCAGCTAGGACAACTGAGGAGCCTGACGGCAGGAAACAGACCAGAATCAAAGGGGCTGCACACACCCCTCCCAGCATTCGCGGCCCCGAGACCGCTCTCCATGGTGACCCACACAGGTCTCTTGTACTTAGGACAAGCCCATCGGAGACTGGGGCAGAGGGTGCCTGTGCCGGCCCTTCTTTACACAAAGGATACTATCGGGGACCTTGATGACATGGCCGATCCCTTTCCAGAGGGGCGCCAGGTCCCCTTTGTACCGCAGGCATATCTCATCCCCTTGCATGAGCCGCATGTCTTACAGAGAGAAGACAACAGGAAGATCGGCGTTTTCACACGCGTCACAGACACCACCACCAACAGTTCAAATTCAGGGACACTTTACAAGGGTGAAACTAGGAATTTTATGCTACTTAGAGTCACAAATATTTTAAAACTTAAAATCACCTCTTAACCAAATTATGACTAAATCCTCATTACCAGAGTCAGTCTTGGGCAAAGTGAAGTAGGCGATTCTCTTCTTGTTAAGGCCCAGGTCCCACCTGACCGTGATGTTATCTTGAGTCTGAGCACATAAAAAATAAGAGCCCTGTTAGCCTGCAACACAGACACGGGTCTGGGCTCCTCGTGTCTGTTTTCCATAGGCAGGTGCCCCACGGCGAGCAGCACCCGACAGCCTGAAACACCAACAAGGGCACATCCGGGAGAGAAGGCGTGCGGACCCCAAGACCTGCGGAGGACGACCAGAAGACCCCCCACACGACGTCTGTTCTTGGAGACAGCTGCTCTGTGGGTGGCGGAGGGAGAGAAGGAAGCTGACGGCTGAGGACATGGCCCGTGAGCCCCAGGGCTCCCGATTCCCATGCAGTTTCCGAGGAATGGGCACAGGAGTGTCCTCAGGGTGTTGTGGGCTCCTGGGGTCTGACTCTCCCCACTGCGGCAAAGGCTACAAACCCACCTGGAAGGAATGTTTGTTGGATTTTAAATCAGACAGCACCTATGTGGATGTTTGGCCATGAGTGGCGGGGCACCTGCCCACAGGCCTGTCCTTTTAATCCACGGCTCCGTCTCTCAGGGGCTGCACCATGGCGCAAGTCAGCATCAGCAGTCTGCAGAGACCCACCCTCCCCAGACCTGAGGAGAGATGCTTTGTTAAAATGAACAAGCCCTCCTGCACACACCACATCACCTGCGACTCTTTCAGCTTCTTGTCGTAGTCAGCTTCCAGCTTGACCAGAGGCCCGAATATGTTCTGGTATTGGTAGGCATCCTCATACCGCAGGAGGACGTGCTGCGGTTCCTCGTCCACGCCGGGCTTCTCCAGGTCCTCCAAGGTGGCAGAAGGGTTCTCCTGGAGACAAGAGCCGGCACCACGTTCTTCCCCATTCTCACCTCCACTGAAAACACACTGTATGCGAGTGCGTACCTGGCATCACTCCTCAGGACGAGCGGGGCACCCAGTGGCCGAGCCCTCTTATCAGGAAGCCCATGTGGCACACAGAGGTGGAAGCCCCAGGAACACAGCCTGACACACTTAATCCACCAGATGGCCACATTCTTCAACAAACACCTAGCCCCTGACATGGGAGAGGTTATTCTTCCCAGTTGCCAGAAAGAGCACTGGATTCCCTGACTGCATAAACAGAAAGGAAGGCCCACCTCCCTGTTTCCTCCTGACCCTACTACGCTGCACCAGAAGGAGAAACACTCTCTCTCTCGGCTATAAGTGGGCTGTTTAGATATAAACACGAATGGTGAGGTAACTGCGGCAACCTGAAAATCAAGGTGGTTGGTAGCCAAAGCTTCACAAATATTTTGCCCTGCAGCTGAAGAGAAGATAAACTTCACATTTTTTTAATTATATGGGTGCCTAAATTTCTAGCCTAATTAATTAAAACAGCAATTGGGAGTTCTTGGCCATTCACTAGTTAAGATGCTGAGCTTCCATTACAGGGGCTGCAGGTTCAATCCCTGGTCAGGGAACCAAGATCCCATATCCTGCACCAAAATTAAATAAAATGTGTATGTGTGTGTGTCTCTGTGTGTGTGTGTGTCTGTCTCTGTGTGTGTGTGTCTCTGTGTGTCTCTATGTGTGTGTGTGTCTGTCTGTCTGTCTGTGTGTAAGCAGCCAGAACCAGAGGAGGGCTTTCTTGGAGAAGCGGCCTGCGGCAGGGCAGGAATCTTGCCAGCCCCTAGCCTGGTGTCACCCTGGCTCCAACATGTCACGCGTCTCAAGCCCACCCAGGTTTTACACAGCATACCGCAGCCCTGTCTGTCTACTCAGGCCCGGCTCCTCCTGACATGTCCACCTGCGGTCACTGACAGCCAGTTCCCATCCCCCTCCTTCCTACCAGCCACCCTTGCCCTCAACAAGAAGAGAGAAACTGCACTGGCCAGAGCCTTCCTTTCCCAGAGGCCTGGCAGGAGGCATCCCTGGTACCCTCCTTCCTGTTTCTGAGGACCCCAGTCCCGGTCCCAGCTCCCACCCCTACCAACACCTGGTACAGAGGGGGATGTGCATTGCCGGCAGGCCCTCACCTTCCAGAGCTCCTCCAGCTTGTTGATCTGCTGGGCGGTGATCTGCCGCGCCCGCAGCTGCTCCTGCTCAGAAGGGATCTTGACCAGCCAGGACAGGAAGCACCGATCCTGGATCAGGGGCTGCCACTGGGAGCTGTCCCAGTTGATGTCCTTGAGGCTGCTCTGACTGGCACAGGGCTGCCTGCAGAAACCCCAAGGGCAGGGAGAGCCCAGATGAGGATGACCTCTGCCCCCCGCCCGAGGGTCAGCGTGGTGCTCCCTACATTTTATGATGTATGATCACAGTCCCTTTAAATTGTTAGCAATAAATGCATCTCCCCATGCACCTGAGCTCTGAACTCTTCAAACTCAGAACAGGTTTTGCTTTTACAGAACTTTACGATTTAACCAGAAGATACCCCAAAAGAGTCATGTGACATTCCTAGCTCTGTAACAAGCCCCAACCCTCCAAAACCTCCTTAGACCTCACTAGTTGGCAGAAACCACTTAAAACTATTTTAAAGCTCCAGAGAGTTGGAGCCATGGAGAGACTGAGTCTTTGCCTGAAAGGCAACCCCCCAACAAAGGAACTGGGGCCCTGCCCTCACCTGCACAGCAGCACCACAACCGAGTCGGCCTTGGCAGGTATGAAGCCGAGGAGGAAGACATTGCGGCAGCCGCAGTTATAGCACTCCAGAACCGTCTCCCCTAGGGGTCCATCCTTGTGCAGAGTCACCTCTTTGCATTTTGCCCTCACAAGGTGATTTACAATGTGGCTGAAACCAGGAAATGATAAATAGTTAACACCCAAAGTTTGGCTTTTCACCACTTCCAATTTTCGAGCTCCGTTAAAAGTTCCGGTACCGTTCACGGTCCATTAGCAGGAGTGGTCACACCTCATCCATCTGGCATCCAGAGGGACCGGCCTGCCCCTGAACTGGCTCCCCACTGAGTGCAAAAATCGATCCGACTTGAACCATTTCTAAGGAAAACTTTCCTGACATGTTTCACACAGTTCCCTCTCCCCCGATTCCTGCTTTCTTAAATCCAGCTTGCTGGGCCTGGCTGAATCTAACGCGGGTGCCAAGACTGCTGTCTTGGAGAGGAAGGCTCGCCCCTTCACTGCTCCTATTCACTCAAAGTAGCTTCTCTGCTGCTCCTTTCAAAGTCACTTCTCCTGGCCCCGCGCCTGCTTCCAGGAGCAACACCCCTTCTTGTTCGCTGCAGGCCAGGAAACTTGATAACCAAATGTACTAGAAACCTGAGGACGGCAAAAAAACAGGGAGTAGGGGGAGGTCAAGGCTACTCTCCGGAAGCACAGGGAGAGCTCTGAACTGTCTGGAAGCCCCGCTGTCTCAGCTCTTTCCTTGTTGTGCATGGCCAGAACTCTTTACGCCTTTCTCATTTCTGGGACACGGCTAACCTAAACCAGGGCCTGAGTCCCTGGTTTAGCCGCTGAACTCACCCTCCCCAACGCCAGCCTCACTCGGGGCCCCAGGTAGGGCCTGCTTCTGCCTCCGGCTCTCCCAGCCTCCCCAGAGATCCCCAGCCTTGCTGTGGGCTTGTCACATGCTGAGTGTGCCTGCGGGGCCTCCAGCCTTCCCTGCTGCACCCCTCGCATCACCTTGGGAGGCCCCTCCTGTGCAAGCTTTGGCTCAGAGGCTGACACCCTAATCCTCCTGGCCCCACAAAGACCACCAGATCACCCAGCTGATCACCACAGCTCTCTGTGCCTCCAAAGCCCTCGCCCTTCTCTCTCCTCCTGGAGCTGCCACCACCAGGTATTCTACCGGGATCAATGATTTCCTCCTGTCTTTTCTAGGCCCACCATGCTCCATCACAATGGAAGCTTCCTGAGGGCAGGTAGCTATCCCATCACCTTCACAATTTGACCTTGCACAGAACACACAGTGCTGGCCAACCAAGTCTGTTTTCTCTTAGAGGTTCTCTGCTCACTTCCCTGACCTTGGCTCTGCTGACCTGAAGATGGAGTTGCCAACTAAGGCAAGTTTTATTTAATTGCTTTTCCTGCAGGAGAGGAACTAATGCAAACACAGTAACATTTAAATTACCCAGAACATTTGGAAAGTGGGATACCAGTCTCTTCTGGGTACCCTAAAGATGCTTCTCCTCTCATATCTCTAAAAAACCTCAGCTCCCTTTCGTGCCTCACTCAGAAGCCCGTAATTTGCATTACTAACTCCAAGGTGACATGAAATCTGACCCTTCTGTGTCCTGCATGAGATCAAGAACCCGGGTCCATGGCTGCCAAAGACATAGGAAGGGTAGGGGCTCTGTACGAATAAAGCTGCCTACGGAATTTCATCACTTTATTTCTATAAAACAGGAATCTCAGAGGAAGGTGGTGCTTCTGTGCTGGTGACCCAGAGCCCTGTCCCACGGAGACTCTGCTCTGCTTCTCTGTGGCAATGGCCTGAGTCCTCATCTCATGGCAGCCTCAGAGAAGCGAATAGAACCAGACCCGTGCCAGTGGTGGGGGCTGAGGAATCTCACCACTCGAGCTTAGATAAACGGATTCTCCCCTGGAATGAGTACCCGCATCATGCTGGTCTCACCCAAAACCAAAAATGGGGACCTAGTCACAGCTGCTGCTGATCAACAGCAGGAAGGGAAGCCCAGAGTCGACAGTCAAGTGAACTTAATTTAATCTGATGATTCAGGATCTGGCCCATATTAGCCTCAGGACTGCTCCAATGAGCTAAGGCCAGAGGGAGCCTTCTCAGGAAGCAGCTCCCATGGATGCCCATGACTGTCTTGGGAACATCCTCCCCAGGCACCCAGTAATGAAGATGAACGGGCATGCCAGGAGCTCATCTCGCAGAAAAATATAAATAAAAACTGGGAATGAGAATTAAACCAACCCTACTTGCATAATAAAAAGAACCGCAGAGAATAAATCAAGGGTAAATACATTAAGGCATTCACACACCACCATCTGTTTCAAGTTAAACCAGTCACAGAGGAGGGGAAAAAACCAGGTTTGTTAGCGTGATTTTATATTGTGCTTCGCTTCAACATTTCCATAATTTACACACAAATCTGAGCACAGCACTGATTAAAGACACATGCGCGGTTTGATTATCTACCTGCCAGAAGTATTTCCACGTCCATTACAGAACCACTTCTTGCTGGTGTTACAGTAAACCACGCAAGCAGGATCGTGTATTCCACAGTAACTAAAAAAGTCAAAACATCAACAGTTAAAGTTGGAAGACTGCTCTCTGGTTTTAATTTGGCAGAATGTAAAATTCTTTCCTCTTACAACATTTTTAAGTTTTTCATTAAACACATACTCAAACCCAACGATCTCACTAACAAAATCCAATCAGTTAACTGCAGAGGCTTCTTGACCCTGTGAACACAGGGAAGGGGTTAGGGGTGCTGTGGAGACTCCTCAGATGGCAGCAAAGACCCTTGTAGGCAGGGTTGGGGTGTGGGGCACGAGAGCAGTGCAAGGTGCCAGGTGAGCCCAGCAACGTATACCTAACACCCCCAAGGTGACGGAGTCATTTCCCTTGGTCTCAAGTTTCAGGAACTATGACTTGTGAGCAGGGAAGTCAACATCCCTGGCTCTGGGCACACAGAAGGTAAGCAGAGACCATGCTGCAGTCAGAGCCTCACAGGCTCCGGCAGAGGGCGCCATGCTCCTGGGAACACTCAGCTCAACCCAGCAGTGGAGGGTCCTGCAAGGAGCGCCTCGGGAGAGCCCCCGGACTCCCTTTTCTTAAAATCAAAACACCAAAAACAAAAGCAATGGCTCTGGCTCTGCACAGAGTAAAGTTCTGTATATGTATGAAGCCAAGACTTCGCCTCAAACCAGAATGTGCTCTGGCCAAGAACCTTCCCCGCAGCACCTCATACCAGGACAGCTCTCCCTCCTCCACTCCACACGGACAGCAGGAGTGTGAGGGGGTGTGCAGACTTTAACCACTGCAGCTTCACCAGGACCATTTCACGGGCCTGTTGAGAACAGGAACACTGGTACAGATGTAAAAATGTACCGTGAATGACAGGGAACACAGAACCCACAAAGGAAGACAGTGCCCATCAAGCAGTGAAGGAGCAGCCCTCTGTGCCATCACGGGTGCAGATCGTGGAGGGCAGCATGCCCGAGGGTGGGCAGGGCCAAGAGGCCCAGTGCCCTGACTGGCGGAGTGCCCTGAGCAAGATCATTTCACCTCTTTTGGTCTCAATTTCCTTGTGTGCGTGTAACAAAAAAACAAGAGTAAGTCCAAACACAAGGGATGAGTCCTCCTCTAGATCAGAATTTCAAATTTGGTCGACACGCAGGTCTTTCTATTTTTTTTTTTTGCTGCCCGACACAGCCTATGAGATCTTAGTTCCCCAACCAGGGATGGAACCCACGCCCCCTGCACTGGCAGCATGGACCGCCATGGAAGTCCCCAAGGCAGCTATTTTAAAGAAGCCCACAGGAACCTTGTTGTAAGCGAAATCTCAGCTGCTCTCTTTACCCTCTGGACTCAGATGATCACCCGATGTGCTGAGTTCTTTCGGATGAGTGAGGGAACAGGTTCCGGGGAACAACCTTAAGGCCTGAGGAAGGCAGAGAAGGGGACTCTCTCCCTCCAGCTGGGAGAATCACGGACGACAGAGAGTGCTGGTCCCACTCTCCTGCCCAGGATGAGGGGTTTATGCGCTTGAGCAACCTTATTTCCAAGGACAGTGTTTCCAAGTGTCACAGTCCATGGTCTTAGACGGGCCTCTGGAAAGTTAGAACATGCATATGGACGGTGGATGCTCTGGGAGGCGAGTACCCCCCCCCCCCCCGGCTGAAGCGCTCACCTGCAGGCATGTACAGGGAGATCCTTTGTGTAATAGGTATCTTCTTCATCTTCTTCAAAGTTCAACTCGGCTAACAACTGGCTGGTCTTGGCCACGCTGTCATCCACGGCCCCGTTCTGCAGGATGCCCTCAGGTCCACCGACCTATGGCAGAAGGGCAGCATCACCATGAAAGGCAGCAGCTTCTGGGCCTCAGCCCAGGCACCTGGCTTCTCCCCACGTGAGCAGCCATGGCAACCTTCCCGTGAAGCAGTGGCCTGCTCTCCACTGTGAGACAGTGCAGCTTCTTCTGCCGTGACTTTTCATACTCTCCTCCCCATCAAACCTGCCTGGCCAGAAACAGGGCGCACGTGGCAGAGGCCATCCGCCCTGCCGTGTGCACAGCCCAGCCAAACCCCATCCAGCCACAAAGCCACCGCCAGGATGCGGAGGGCCGCAAGGAGCAAGAGGATGGCTCACAAGCCAGGCACGGTCCCCCTGAGGACAGATGCACGTCAGAGCAGAGGGCCTGCACCCCAGCAGGGTGAAGGGCCCGCCCCCAACTCCGCCGCCTGAGCACCGTAAGGAAAAGCTGAGGCTCCTGCAGTGTAGGAGTGCGGTTCTCTTGCCAGTCCACAGAGTGTCTTCACTGTCAGCTCCCCACTCTGCAAGGCAGCCCTTAAGCAGGGATTAGAAACTGAATGCTAAAACAATCTTCTAGTTTCAGGATACAATCTACTAAATATACTACCTTTTACACGTTGTAACAGCAAAAACATACAACAGGCAACTTTAAGTAACTAAGCACTGAACTTCACAGGCACTCCTGCTGAGCCCACACATCCATTCGGGTACACAGACAGCTCATCCGAGGGGAAGGGACGCTCCTATTAGCTGCCCCCAGGAACTGCCCCCTCAGATGGCAGCCAACAGTCCCCATCACCCCCAGGGGCCACAGCCCACATGAGGCTGGGTCAAGCAGTAGGAGCAGCCTGTGATGAAGGACAGGGAGTGACAGGAGCCCCATGTTTCTCGGAGCTGTGAGACGGGTCAGACACTGGCCTGGCTCCCTTGCAGAACCCCTGCCACGCACAGCTGGCAGACTGAAACCATAACCCACATCCGCGCCATGCAGGGTCGGCCCAGGCCAGCCCCTGTCCATTGCCCCATCTGAGCCAAAGAACAACACGGCTCCTGAGAGGGGCACCCCAGAGATTTCAAAGACGCATTCCCATTACAGGAATCCCTGTCTCTGTAATGATCTCACCCAGATCAGAACCCCATTTCAGTTTCCGCCACCACTTTAATATACTTTCATTTTCAGAAGGTCCAGGTTAAATGTAAGAAGACAGTATACTTTGTTTTGGGGAAATTTTCTTTTTCAAAAACGAAAAATCAATATCAACTTTTGGGTTTTAACTATTATTAACATCATCATAAGCACCTCTTTGTGAATTCCTGATCTCCTTTTTAGACAAGTTTAAGTGGTTCTGTGGCATTAAGTACATCCACATGGGTGTTCAAACACTACCACCATCCATCTCCGGACCTTCCTCATCTTCTCAAACTGAAACTCTGTCTGTTTTCCCTCCCTCAGTCCCTGGCAACCTCCATTCTACTTTGTTTCTACGAATTTAACTACTACTATAGCGACTTCACACAAGTGCAATCACACTCTATTTGTCCTTTTGTGACTGACTTACTTCACTTAGCATAAGGGGTTAAAGGTTCATCTGTGTCATAACTGTGTCTGAATTCCCTTACTTTTCAAGGCTGAATAATATTCCATTGTACGGACACACCATTTTGCTTATTCATTCATCTGAAAATGGACAGTTGGGTTGCTTCCAGCTTTTGGCTGTTGTGAATGATGTTACTATGAAGTACAAATATTTCCTCAAGTCCCTGTTTTCAATTCTTTGGGGTATATGCCCAGCAATGGAGCTGCTGGATCATATAGCTGTTCTGTGTTTATCTTTTTGAGGAAGTTACTACTGTTTTCCACAGCGGCTATACTATCTCACTTTCCCACCCACCAGAAGTGCACAAGGGTTCTAATTCTTCCACATCATTGACGACACTTGTGATTTCTGTTTGTTCTTGACAGTGGCCATCCTAATGGGTGTGAGGCAGTAACTCGCTATGGTTTCTATCTGCCTTTCAAGGATTATAATGATGCTAAGGATCTCTTCCTATGCTTGTTGGCCATTTGTATATCTTCTTTGAGGAAAAGTCTATTCAAGTGCTTTGCCATTTTCCATCAGGTTGCTGAATTTCTTGTGGTGCTTTGTTTGAAATTTTGATAGCAGGTTACCACTTCCAAAGTCACCTCTCCTCCCGGCAGCACTCTCCCTGCCACGCAGAGTGGCAGCATTGGGACGAGGCTGCCGACAGAGACCAATGCGCCTCTAGGATGACCGCCTCAGCACACACAGGCTGGCTTTCTCAAAGTGTGGCCAGATTACGGTACCTGGATTTCACTTAATGGCAGTGGAGCAGCCACATAAATCATGCTACAGAAGACAGAAGGACGTGGGCCACAATCTCAAGCTCAGAATAGTATTTACATTTTTAAATGGTTGAATTAAGTACCTAATAGTAGGTATTTGCTTCTTGTCCCACAAAGTCTAGAACATTTAGTACCTAGCACTTTAAGAAAATGTTTGCCAATATTTCACCAAAGACATACAGATGGCTAATAGGTACATAACAAGATGCTCAATATTGCTAATTATCAGAGAAATGCAAACCAAATGAGGTATCACCTCACATCAGTCAGAATGGCCATGACTAAAAAGGCTACAAATAATAAATGCTGGAGAAGGTGTGGAGAAAAAGGAAGCTTCCTACACTGTTGGTAGGAATGTAAACTGGTACAGACACCATGGAGGGTCCTCAAAAAACTAAAACTAGAGTTATCATATGATCCAGCAATCCCACTCCTGGGCATATATCCAGAGAAAACTCTAATTTGAAAAGATACACGCACCCCAATGTTCACAGCAGCACTATTCACAACAGCCAAGACACAGGAGCAGCCTGAATGTCCACTGACAGATGACTGGATAAAGATTCAGTACATACACACAATGGAATATTACTCGTCCGTTAAACAGAACGAAACACCGCCTCTTGCAGCAACGTGGATGGATGAGAAAGTGTCATATTAAGTGAAGTCAGACAGAGAAAAACAAACATCATATGATATCCCTTATATGTTGGAATATTAAAAACAAACAGATAATAAAACAAATGAACTTGTTTACAAAACAGAAAGACTCACAGACACAGAAAACAAACTTATGGTTTCCAAAGGGGTTGAGCGGAAAGGTGTTAACTAGGATTCTGAGACTGACACACACACATGGCTGTATACAAAAGAGATAAACAAGAGACCTATACTATAAGGAACTATACTCAAGTATCTTGTAATAACCTATAACAGAAAAGAATCTGAAAAAGAATATACATATATGTGTGTATAACTGAATCATTTTGCTGCACACCTGAAACTAACACAGTACTTTAAATTAACTATACTTCAATTTTATAAATGGTTAATTTAAAGAAAAGAGAAATGAAAATCTCACCAACTCCTAGAGGAGGAGCTCCCAAAATGTGTCATCAGGCTGCATAAACTTTTTTTTGTTCAAGGAAACATTAGTGATGTGAATCTTTACTTTCCTGAAATACCAAAATTAGGATGTAGAGTAATACAGAAAACTGCGTGCCACCAGGGGCCCTCATTCTACCCATCCTGCTTCATCCAGGCCTCAGACCCCACACTTCTCCCCTCACAGAGAGAGGACAGAACCAGCATCAGGAATGTGTGAAGCTCTTGAAAGCGGCGATGCTTTCTCTGCATCACTGTCACGAACCCTTCTGGCCTCATAAGGAGCAGGAAATCTAAAGTCTGCTCTAGGAACTCTCTTGAGAGACAATGCAATACAGAAAACACAAAGTCAGATGGACTCTCCCTCACACTCTAAGGCAAGGAGACCAGAGAGAAGAGTTCAGATTCCCCAACAGGCTCTCAGCTGTGTGGCTGGGAGTGTGGGTGTGACCCTTCTTACAAGTACTTTTGCACATGTAAACGCGCATGTCCAACCTCTGCCCGGCCCGACTCCGGCCCTGCTGTGACCTGACCACAACACAGACTTCTCTCTACTTTCTGGAAAGTTTTAAGATAAACATTAACTTCAAAAATACATTTGACCTTAGAAACTATAATTAACTGAATGAAAGCACTAAAGAGTGCCTGGCACTGAGAAGGCACACAACCCAAGCCAGGCAACGTAACAGAGGAAGGGAGGGGAAGGTCCTTGTCTGGCACAGGACTGACTGAAGTTATCAACCCCTCAACTACAGCCAGGAGCCCTGGGTCCTGCTGGGCTCAAGAGGGGAAAGGCCTCCCCAAGCCTTCCCCTGGGCTCTCTGAGCGCACCCCCAGGCACCAGGTCACTGGGTCTAGAAAGCCAAATAAACAGTTTCCTCTCCACCCCTGAGCTGGACACTATGATCAAAGCCTTGCAGGGATTTTTTGCCAAGAGAGTGTCTTACGACCCACTGAGGAATTCTGTGCACATCAGAGCAGCAGGAAGAAAGTCACTTCATTCTCACGGAGGAAAAGCATGTCAATTAAAAATTACCACTAAATGTGTTGGTAGGAACTTTTAGACCACACACTATCCCAAACCTTGTAAGCGTCAACCACTCACCATAAAATGGACCTTCCTCTCAGTTCCTAAATGGGTCCACTCCCCAGGCCTTTGCACTCACTGCCCCCTTGGCTTCTGCACCAAAAGCTCCAGGTCCTTCAGTCTCCATCCACAGGGCACCTCCAAGGGAGGTCACCCCTGACCCCATCTGAGGGGTGCCAGTGGGGCCAACTCTGCCTGTTCTGCTTCCTGCTATGACCCCAGTACCTAGAACTAAGCCCACACCCCAATATGCTCTCACAGGACTGGCTCGATGAATACATCTTCTCATCCAAAATATAAAGGCTGTGATGAAAAATGATTCGTCATTTATTCTTTTCTTCCACAGTCTAAGTAAAAAAGAGTGAATGGGAAACTGCCTTTCCTGAGGTGGCCTGAGGCAGAGAGGAGCTACTGGGTCTCTGAGCCCTCACAAACAGCCTAACAAAAGATCCCTTCTCCCTCAACTTTCGAAAAAGTTTCAAAACTACAGAGAATGAATGGCCCACTCATCCCCCATGTGGATCTACCAGCCACTCACATTTTACCAGGCTTGCTCTCTCCCTCTCTTGCTCTGCACAAGCACACACACACATACTTTTACTTTCCTGATCCATTTCAGAGTCACAGGCCCCAGGACAAGAGCTTTCTCCACATAACCACAATTTAAGCATCACACTCAGGAATAATGCTAATATAATACTGCTCTCTAACACACATACACACATGTCCCCAGTGCCCTAATAACATCCTTTATAGTTTTTTAAATTCAAGATCCAGTTAATGATTACACATTGTGATATAATCTCTTAGCCCTCTTTAATCTGTTTTAATCACAAGAAATTGTTGAGATTTGACCACTTTTGACCTACAATGAAGGGGACTTCACGTGGTCCGACCCAACACAGCAGTCCCTAAGCTTTGAGTTAAAGGGGTGCCACCTGCCTCCCCCTTTACTTGTTCTCATCGAGAGCAGAGTCCACCCCTGCAGTTCATTCCAAAGCTCACAAGCATCCTCAACCTGTCTGGGGAGGCTGAGGCACCCTCTGCCCCTGACAACCCAGCTCTGGGGTCAGCCACTGTTCAGAGGAGCTCACAGATTGAAGCCAGACTGTGAGGCAGGACACCTCACAGGACAGTGACCTGGACAGGATCCTGGCTCCGTGTCATGAAAAGGAGAAAGAGGAGCTGCCCGGGAGAGCAAGGCTGGAGACATGACAGTCAATCACATTAACATTAGACCTCGCAGGGGTCTGGACCAGGTAAACAATGTGATTGCGGAGAAAGGGAAGTCCCATGTATTAGACGAACGTTGGTGCTGTTCATTTGAGAACAGCAGTGCGGCTACGAAGATGCCCTTTTCCATTTTTAGAAATGCGTTCGAAATACTATAGGTCTAAACAGTTGAGTATCACTAACTCACATGGCTCAACCTCAGAAGAGCGAAATAAGTTGGATTTGCTTTAAAACACGTCAGAGAAGGAAAAGAAAAAGGAAAATCTTCATAATCTTCAAATCAAGAAGAAAGAAGGGCAGGGTTTGCTTTATTTACTTATACAGGAGAGAATTCATAACATACATTTTTATACAATACAGGTGGACAAAGCGCTGCCTGGAAACTGTGTCAGTTCTGCACAGCCATGCACTTGAGAGGAGTGATGGAAGATGAGCACAGACAAACGCCTTCCACCCAGGGACGAGGAGAGTGGCGCCGCCAGAACCAGCATCAAGAATGTGTGAGGCTCTTGAAAGGGGCAATGCTTTCTCTGCATCACTGTCACGAACCCTTCTAGCCTCATAAGGAGCAGGAAATCTAAAGTCTGCTCTAGGAACTCTCTTGAGAGACAATGCAATACAGACAACAACACAAAGTCAGATGGACTCTCCCTCACACTCTAAGGCAAGGAGACCAGAGAGAAGAGTTCAGATTCCCCAACAGGCTCTCAGCTGTGTGGCTGGGAGTGTGGGTGTGACCCTTCTTACAAGTACTTTTGCACACGTAAACGCGCATGTCCAACCCCTGCCCGCATGTCACGCACATGTCACCCCCAGCAGGTGAGCTATAAGAGGAGCTGGAGTAGACGGAAAGGTGCTATCCTCAGTCATGACAAAGGTCCCCAAAGCTCCACAGGCGGCCTAAGCCAACTGGAGGTCTAGAGGCCATCCCGGCCCAGTCCACAGGGGTCCTGAGAAGCCGGGTTTGGCTGCCCAGCTCGCAAATTGCTACTGGACCAGCACACATTTAAAAAGGCACAAGAGGATCTGATGCCAGCTGTGGGATCCCAGGAGGAGGAAGGGCCACCTGGTACCATGAGCATTCTCTGTCACAAACACAGAAGGCCACACACCTGACCCCAGCACTCTCTGCCTGAATCCCCCTTCTAGCTTCAGCCACACTCTGCCAGACTTCCCACCACTAAGGGCCCTGCTCTCAAGTGAGTTCACGGAACCCCTCAGCAGCAACACAAGGCTCCCAGATCGAGTCAGGCCCCTCGGTATAGACACTGGCCCTTGCCTGCACTCGCTAGCCCTCCATGCCAAGGCCTGTGTTCCCCGCCAAGTGGGCGCACCTTCCTGAACGACTCAAGGACCACCACTCATAAAGGCTTTCACTTTGCCGGGCAAACCACCCCCTCCTTTGGACCCTCACTGTCCCCATGGCCAACTGCTGACTGGGCAGCACCTGCCATTTCTAACACAGCAGCTGCAGTTGACAAAGGACTAGCTCTGCCTTCCAGCAGGAGTGACCGGCCACAGCGCTCCTGGAGCACAGCAGGACTGGGAAAGGGAAGTACCCAGGGGCAGTTGTCGAGAATCAGGCCAAGGAGGGTAGCCTAGGAGCCCGAGTGGAGGGAACCAAAGAACCGGCAAACAGACACACGGGGGGCACAGGCTCGTCACTGAGCAGGTGGCCAAGCCTCAGCACCCCGGCGCAGAAGCCCACACAGGGCAGCGCACGTCCCCGATGGGTGGGCTGAAGTGGCCAAGTGTGGGCTCACCCGATTCCCTACCTCAGGGCTTTAACAAGAGACTACCACGACCAGCAGGAGCAAAACAGAAGAGGAAAGAACGGTGGCATGAAAGAGAAGAGAAGACAGTGAGTGACTGATGGCTGCACAGCTCAGTAAGTCTACTAACAACAACAAAAAAACCCCACTGAATCAAACACTTAAAAACAAGAGGACTCCATGGTGCACGATCACACTGCATAAAGCTGTTTGAAAGATGTGTTTTTTAGTTGTGGGACCTAGGCTGATAGAGAATTTTGCTATTGTGTTAGTGTTAACCTCCTCCTCAATCATGCTAAATCTGGGTAAAGAAATTAATTGGGTAAACAGAGTTAGAAGCTATCAGCTATTCAGCACTAAGCCACATACGTCCTCACTTTTGGTTTTCAAACCCCAGAAATCCAATAAAAGACAAGTGCTATAGAATACTTGCCAGAGCTCCTGTGAAGTCTGCAGCATCTTATCTCCCATTTTCTCAAAGCGTACTATGTCGCAGTTGTACTAACCGAGTGTTCACACAACCAAAAAAGGTCCACACAAATTTTAAACTCACCACTTTCACGAACCCTGGGACTGTAAGGAACTCACTCCTTATCATAAGCTCAGGGCCAGGAATCAGAAGACGATCTGTTTACCTAGATAGTCAAGGATGTGTCAGAACAACCTTCCTGGACTTCTGAAGGCTGCCAGAGTTTGAAGACAAGGTAGCAGCTCTTCACAGCTTTTAAAATCGACACACACTGCTGTATGTAAATACAAATCTGTCAATCAAGGTAACAAGCACAGGCATCACCCCCAGTCTCTTCCTGCCTGTGTCATCCCTCCCTCCTCTCCTCCCCTCCCCACAACCACTGTCCTACCTTCTATCACCTTCTACCACCACAGGCTACCTAGCACTTTCTAGAGTTTTATATGAGAAGAATCATATAAAACTATATCTAGAGTATATACTTTTTTTAAAGTGCATCTTTCACGCAATGTAATTATTCTGAGATGCATCCACGCTGCTGTGTGCATCAGTGGTTCATTACTTTTTGTGTTCGGTAGTGTTCCCAACTCAGCATTTTCATCATCATAATTCCAATGTTTGGAGGAAATACGACAGCAGCACCAAAGGGAAATATTGCAACTAAGCCGACCAGGAGGTTTGTACACCAGCTGTCATGCAAAGGACTTCTGAAATCACCTTTCCCTGCCCTTGGAGACGCTGGGAGACAGGCCCAAAAAAGGGTCAAATACTCAAAAGAAAACTGTTGCCTTATCTTAAGGACATTTGACAGGGCTGTGACAAATTATCAGTTCATTTCATAAATAAGAAAACAAGTGTTACCTGAGCCAACTCAGTTGACCTCAGGGTGCCATTCTCCCCGCCGTCCTGAGACACACATGTGTTACCTAAACCTTCAGGCAAAACCCAAACTGGCAGTCAAGACCGGCATTAAAGGTGACATCAGCGATAGAGAAAGCTGCGCATCAGAAAACAGTCTGGTAGCCCCGGAAAAGGTGACAGGCAGCTGTTACCAGCCCACCCAGAATTTCACTGAAGGCTTACACCCACACAGAAATTTGTACACAGATGTTCATAGCAGCATTTCCAATAGTAGCTAAGCTAAAGGTCCACCAACAGACAAGTAGATAAACAAAATGTCGTCTGTCCGTTCTGTGGAACATCATTCAGTCATAAAAAGGAATGCAGCAGATACATGCCACACGTGGATGAACCTGGAAAACATGCTCAGTGAAAGAGCGAATGACCACAGACACAGGATGACCACATACAGTCCATTTACATGAAAGGTCCAAAGTAGGTAAACAGAGAGAGATCAGTGGTTGCCTGGGGTTACAGAAGGGAGGACTGGCAGACTGAGGGGCAACCGGGTTTCTTTTCATGGTGACAAAAATGTCCTAAAATCGATTGTGGGCAAGGCTGCACAACTCTGTACTAAAGCCACTGAGGAGCACACTCTGAATGGCTGAAGTGTATGGTATGCGAATTCTATCTCAATAAAGCTGTGAAACAAAAGCAGTTGCACGGCACTTGACAATTCACAGCCACTCATCCAAAAAGATAAAATCAAAAGGCACTCAGAATAGAAGCCCCACCGAACATTTGGTTATGCAGGCAAGTCTTGAGGACAAATAAGGGAAAATCTCCCAAATGTCGCAGGCAGCCAATACCACCAACACAGGAGATAATCAACTTTTCACTCCCCTTCCCCAAACACAAATCTAAAGTTAGGCTACAGGTGGGTGGGTCATCAGAGTTACCTAAAAGTGAAAAAGGACAAACCCTTTTGATGTCATAACAAGTGCGCTCAACTGTAATGTTTCCCTCTGGTGGAATGTTTCAATGCTCTTATTTCAAACAGTTCAGTGTTCAGGTGCAGTAAAAGAAATCAACTACTGTAAAGCAATTATCTTTCAATTAAAAAACAAGCAAATTTATTAAAAAGAAAAAAAGAAATCAATTACTTCAACTGAAAGAGAGACATGCCCCCACAGTTAATCAAAAACAGAACCCAAGGGACAAAACTAGAACTCAGAGCTGACCCAAGTTTGCTGTTTTACAGTCTACAGTTTAAAAAGGATTTGCAATAAACGATTATGTTCCACAAAACAACCCTGAACTGCCAAGGATCATGGCACACTGCTCAGCCAAGAGATCTTTAGCCTCTGTCTTCTGGACACACTGGACACAAATTACAGATGGCACTATCTGGTCTATCCATTCATACCAGTCCAGATTTCAGGTGTGTTTAAAAGCAACAATATACAGCTGTTACTCCCATGTTACAGCCGTGGAAACAGCATCCAGAGTATGAACCCTCTGATCACAGGTGTTATCATGAGTTTACAGCAGCTCACTTATTTCCCAAGCACTCTCCCTTCCCCCATGATAGTCAACAAAACGGAAAAAACACAGCTATGTGCACACCTGTTCTCCCGATGCCCCACCCATTAAGCTTCTATTTTTAAGGAATCTGGGGTTAGAATGAGTCAAATGTTTTCTGCTTCTATTAGGGGCTAAAAGAAAGTCCAAGTGGGTGGTCTACCCACGGGAGTGACTCAATCAACTAGAATACAAGCCCCCTCCCCCAGGAGACAGTTTCAGCTCACTCTGGCTGAGGCTGGGTTGGCTCCCCCCACTCTGGCAGTGGGTCCTCATGCCAAGGGACACCTGTGACAAGGTGAAGCCTATAACTACTCTGTGGCTGAGAATTCAGGAAAATAAATGAGGGAGGTGCTAGACACAGGAATGGAATTTGAGACCCACAGGATGATGGCTACATTCCTGGGGAGCCTAGCCCAAGACCACAGCCAGCGCCCTCTCCCATCCCGGGTCAGGGACCCAGATCCAGGAAGTGTATGCCGGATACACTCTCGTAACACAAAACCAAATTTAAAATAACCAAGCAGCCTTTGCTAAATGTTCACATCATTAAGAACAAAAGTTCCTGACGTGGCAGAGCCACGTATATAAAACCCACTACCACTGACCCACTGGAGGAACAAACTCAAAACCAACTTTTCCAAGGCAGGGCTGCGGAGTTACGTAATAGGTCGGTTTCAGCAACAGGCAATTCAAGAAGAAAAAACAAAACGCAAACTGCCTCCTGAATTATCTTAAAAGTCTACGAGCTTGGGGTTCTCTACTGAATGCAAAAATTCCGTTTCTGCTGGAGAAGCCTCAGCCCTCCTCTCGCCAGCGTCCGTGGGCCCAGTGAAATATAAACCTACTGCACAGTGGGCATGAAGGAGGGCAGGGGTGCCCAGACTGCGACCACAGGTAAGGGGGTGGGGCAGCGGTCGGATGAGACTGAGGGGGGAATGGCACAGATCAGGAGTTGGCTTGAGGGAAGCACTGACCCAGCTGAAGGAGAACTCGGGGACAAGTCACCCCTGCCCAGGTCAGAGACGGATCTAGGGCCGGTCACTTCGGACACAGGCCCGGAAGGGGACTTGGGACCGATCAGGTAAGACTCAGTCTGGAACTAGATCTTGAGATCACTCGGGAGAGACCAGAGAAGGACTTGAAGTAGGTTTACCCGGGTCGGGCTGGAGAGCAGAAACTGGAGACAGGTTACTCCGGACCTGTACTGAGCGGGAGATACCCGGCCGGCTCACTCTGGACCAGGCGGGGCTGCAGGAGCCGAGGAGATCAGCCCCGGCCCGGCCGGAGGGGAAACCCGGCCCGGCCCCGGCTTCCGGCGCCGCCATGTGCCGCTCACCTGCGCGTCGAGCTGTCCGGCCGCCGCGCCCGGGCCGGCTCCGACCGGGGCCCCGGCGCCGCCACCTCCGGGGCCGCCGGGGGGCGTCTGCGTCTGGCTGGGGAGGGTGAAGTCGGTAAACTCGAACTCGGAGCCCTGGGTGTCGGCGCCGAGCAGCTCGGCCTCCTCGGTGTCCAAGAAGGTGAGCGTCTGCGAGCTGGGCCCGTACGCCTCCACACTCATTGTGCCGCCGCGTAGGGTCCTCAGGCCGGCTCCGCGCCGCACTCGAGCCCGCCGCCGCGCTGAGGCCTAGGCCGCAGGCCTCGGGTCGCCGCCGCCGCCGCCGCGTCCGCGCCCCTGGACCGGCTCAAAACGCCCGCTGCGGAGCGAGCCGGCTTGAGAGTCACGCGCGCCTAGCCGCTGAGCCCCTCAGCTCCGCCGCTTCTTTCGGGGCCGCCGGCCCTCGCAGCCCCCGGCAGGAACCGCCGCCGCCGCCGTCGTCGCCGCCGCCGTGCGCGTGCGTGAGGCCGGCGCAGGTGCGCGTGCGCGAGCCCGACGACGGCGCAGGCGCGCGCGCTCCTCGAGGACGCCTTCAACCGCGCCCGTCCCGCCGGAGCCGAGCGGGCGGATGGGACGCGCAGCGCGCACGCGCGGGGGCGGGGCTTCCAACCGCCGTCCGGGCGAGCACCCGAGTTCACGGGCCCGCCTCAACCGCTCTCTGTGGCACTCGGGCAGCGGGTGGTGCGGCCGTGGTCGTCTGTGCCCCTAGAAGCGGCGACGGTGCCGTGGGTTAACTGAGCGCCAGCTGCATGCCTTACCGAGGTGGAACACGCAGCTGGGGAGGCTTGGCGAGGAAAGTGTGGTGCGTCCCCTTCACTCGGAGAAGCTCCCTGGGCTAGTTTCGCCAGATCTTTCAGATGAGGGTGCATGGCACATAGTAGCTGCTCAGTGTGCGCTGGTTGAGTAAGTGAATGGGGACAGTCCTTACCACAGAGCCTAGCACAGAGAAAAGGTGATTGCTGCTGCTCTGGACAATGGTATTCTTCAGAGGCATGAAATAACAGCGATTGGGAACACTGCTCTGGGTTGAAACCCAAACCTGGCCACCTACTGTCTGTGTGACTTTAATTATACAAGCGATTTTACCTCTCTGAGCCTAGCGTTTCCTCAGCTGGGGAAGGGAAATAATAGCCATTAAGATGGGATGAGGGGAACTTTACTGGTGGTCCAGTGGTTAAGAATCTGCCTGCCAATGCAGCAGACACTATTTGATCCCTGATCTGGGGTGAACCCACATGCTGTGGGGCAACTAAGCCCCTTGGACCGCAACTACTGAAGCCCAAACCCTCCTCAGCCAGTGCTCTGAAACAAAAGAAGCCGCTGCACTGAGAAGCACGTGTCCCACAGCTAGAGAGTAGCCCTGCTGAATCGTGTGAGGAGCATCCAAGACCCAAGACAGCCAAAAATAAATAAAAAGATGGGATGAGGAATAAATGAGCTACTCGTTACTCCCAGGTATTTACAAAGAAAAGTTCCATGTGGACAGCGGCTGACTGTTCATCACATGGTCGTCTCCGTGGGGAGAATAACCGCCCACACAGGAAAGGTGCACAGTAAAAGTTTAATTACTAGTTTATGAGCCTTAATCTCCTAACTCCTAGCCCCAGCTTCCTTTTCTGTAAAGTGTCTTGGAGAACCCCCCACTTCCCAAGATTCTGGGACTAAATACTTGAAGTCAGTTCACAGGGCTCCTGGTTTGCATGGCTGTTCCTAAAGTTCCAGATGCTGCATGGTTCCTCATTTTCCAGTATTCCTGTCATGACGTGATAAGATTCCTTTTCCCTTCTTCACATCTTTTTTGGCTTCCTGTGCACGAAAACGTGGGAATATAAAAAATGAATAATTAGGTCCCGCCCTCTACAGGAAGACACAGTTTAAGGAAGAATCCTAGCAAGCTAACAGATGCTTTCAATAAAATGCAAAGCCCGCTATGGAAAGTGTCCAGTTGAATTGGTAGAATCATTTAAGACCAATCTGGTAAAACTTAGCAGTTTGAGTGCATGCCCTGCCCTGCCCTTGACCTAGTAATTCCACTTCTAAGGATCTCCTCTTTTTTCCTACATAGCCTCACATTTGCAAAATGACATTGTGGATGATACACTAAAACGTATCAATTTAACACAGAAGAAGTTCGTAATGGACTAACTGAAAAAAGACAGGACATACAGAAAGCAAACAGCAAAATGGCAGAAATAAGTCCTTATCAGTAATTATACTAAATGTAAATAGTATATTAAAAAGCAGAGACATTACTTTGCCAACCAAGGTCCGTCTAGTCAAGGCAATGGTTTTTCCCGTGGTCATGTATGGATGTGAGAGTTGGACTGTGAAGAAAGCTGATCGCCGAAGAATCGATGCTTTTGAACTGTGGTGTTGGAGAAGACTCTTGAGAGTCCCTTATACTGCAAGGAGATCCAACCAGTCCATTCTAAAGGAGATCAATCCTGGATGTTCATTGGAGGGACTGATGCTAAAGCTGAAACTCCAATACTTTGGCCACCTCATGCGACGAGTTGACTCACTGGAAAAGTCTCTGATGCTGGGAAGGGTTGGGGGCGGGAGGAGAAGGGGACGACGGAGAATGAGATGGCTGGATGGCATCACCGACTCTGTGAACATGAGTTTGAGTGTACTCCGGGAGTTGGTGATGGACAGGGAGGCCTGGCGTGCTGTGATTCATGGGGTCGCGGAGAGTCGGACACGACTGAGCGACTGAACTGAACTGAAATGAATTAAACGCTCCAGTGAAAAGGCGGAGGTTTTCAGAGGTGGGTTTTTGGTTTTTTTTTAATCATGGTTCAGCTATGCTGTGTGCAAAAAAAGTAACTTTTTTTTTCTCTTTGCCCCTTGGCATGTGGGATCTTAGTTCCCTGACCAGGGATCAAACCCATGTTCCCTTCATTGGTAGTGCAGAATCTTAACCACTGGACTGCTGGGGAAGTCCCCAAAGACTCACTTTAGATTCAAAAACAAAAAGGCCAAAAGTAACTGGATGGAAAAGGATACTCCAGGCAAATAGTAACCAAAAGAGAGCTATGTTGGCTATACTAGTGTCAGATAAAACAGATGTTAATACAAAAATTGTTACTTGAGACAAAAAAAATTATATAATGATAATGATAAAATTTCAACCTATCAGGAAGAAATAATAATTATAAACATGAAAGCACCTAACAACAAAATCCAAAAATACATTAAGAAAAATGTGATAAATTGAAAGAAATAATTCAACAGTAACTATAGTTTACTATCAAGGAAAGGAGTCAAAAGCTTAGGGAGATGAAAATGTTAGAGCTGATTTATCATTTAAGACCTACTCACCTCCCTAAGCTTTTGAAGATGGATATGGTTACCATAATGGACAGCAGAGTCAAAGTAGCAATCCAGAGGGGAGAAAAGCAGCAATCAGAAGAGTCTGACTTACAGAGCCCTATGGCATTGACTAGCTGATCATGGTGTTCTTAGAAGTAAAATAGTTGGGAAGCCTACTAAATTCTTACTTGATCTGTTTAAGCAGAAAAGTTCTAGGTCATGTGAATAAAAGTCTAATTTGAATCTTAAAAATGGAGTATCATGGCCCCTCAGTCAATTCTCAGACTTGATCCAATTCACAAACCCAGGACACCTTTAATGAAGAGGCTGAGTCCCCTTGAGGAAGGACCCAGGACACTGCCAAAAATTCTTACGTTGACCTTCCCCCCAGTCTTCTCCAATGGAACCTTTGGCCCTTTGCCGAGGTGAACATGCACCGGGCTGAAGGAAACACTTAGGCCTTTCACAGATTACTAGACAGTGGCTCTGAACCAACACAAAGTTCAGGACACCCAAAACATCGCTATGGTTCGTCAGTCAGAGTAGGGACCTATGGAAATCAAGTTATCATTGGAATTTTATGTGGTTCATTTTCCAGTGGATTCCTGAACTCATCTTGTGTTGTATCTCCAGTTCTGGAATGCATAATTGGAATAGATACACTTAGCAGCTGGAAGAATCCTCACATTTGTTTCCTGACCTATGGAGTGAGAGCTATTACGGTAGGAAAGGTCAGGTGAAAGCCACTAGTACTGTCTCTTCCTAATAAAATGGTAAACCAAAAATAATACTGCATTCTCAGAGGGGTGGAAGAGTGTCAATTAGGGGTGGAATTAGTGTCACCATTAAGGACTTGAAAGATGCAATTGAATGCACATCCCCGTTCAGTTATGCTATTGGGCCTGTGCTGAGGACAGATGGAGCTTGGAGAATGACAGTGGGTTATCACAAGTAACTGGGTAGTTGACTCCAGTTGCAGCTCCCCTACCAGATGTGGTTTCATTCCTTGAGCAAACGAACACATTCTCAGTATCTGGTATGCAGCTATAGAGGTGGCAAATGCCTTTTTCTCCATCCTTGTCCAAGACCAGAAGCAGTTCCCTTTCAGCTGGCAAGGCCAGCAATATTCCTTCCCTGTCCTACCTCGGGGGTGCATCAGCTCTCCAGCCATAAGTCATAATTTAATTTGCAGGTGTCTTGATCAAATTACCCTTTCACAAGATGTCACATTGGTCCATTATATTGATGACATTATGCTGATTGGACCTAGTGAACAAAAAATAGCAATGATTCCAAACTTACTGGTAAGACATTTTTATGTCAGAGGGTAGGAAATAAATTCAGCAAAAATTCAAGGCTCTTCTAGCTCAGTGATATTTTTAGAAGTCTTTCTTATATTCAGTTGACCCAAGATTTCTCTTTAGGCCTAGATTCCAGAGGATCCTGCAAAACATGCCGATCCCACAGCTGCAAAGCTACAGCCTCTCAGTGACAGCCCTGAAGGACAGCCATGAAGGGGAGTCCTCCCAGTGGACAGAACTTCAACCAGTGTACTTAGCTGTTTATTTTGCTTGGAGGGAGAAATGGCTAAATGTAGGATTGCACACTGATTCATAGGCTGCAGCCAGTGGTTTTGTTGGATGGTCAGGGATTTGGAAGGAACATGATTGGAATTTTGGAGACTAGAAAGTCTGGGGAAGACTGTGTGGATAGACCTACTTGAATGAGAGGGTGGGGAATGTGAAGATATTTGTATTCCATGTGAATGTTCACAAAGGCTGAACTCAACAGAGGAGGAGTTTAATAATCAAATGGACAAAGTGACCTATTCTGTGAATACAAGTGAGCTTATCTCCCCAGCCACTCCTACCACAATGCAATGGACCACATCAACAGGTGACCATGGTGGCAGGGATAGAGGTTATGCACGAGCTCAGCCATAGGGACTCCCATTCACTAAGGCCAGTACAACTATCAGTTCAGTTCATTTCGTTTGCTCAGTTGTCTGACTCTTTGCAACCCATGGACTGCAGCACACCAGGCTTCCCTGTCCGTCACCACCTCCCAGAGCTTGCTCAAACTCCTGTTCATTGAGTAGGTAATGCCATCCAACCATCTCATCCTCTGTCGTCCCCTTCTCCTCCTGCCTTTAATCTTTCCCAACATCAGAGTCTTTTCCAGTGAGTCAGTTCTTCATACCAGGTGGCCAAAGTATTGGAGTTTCAGCTTCAGCATCAGTCCTTCCAATGATTATTCAGGATTGATTTCCTTTAGGATTGACTGATTTGATCTCCAAGAGACTCTAAGAGTATTCACCAACACCACAGTTCAAACACATCAATTCTTCGGTGCTCAGCTTTATGGTCCAACTCTCACATCCATACATGACTACTGGAAAAGTCATAGCTTTGACTAGAGGGACCTTTGTTGACAAAGTAATGTCTCTGCTTTTTAATATGCTATCTAGGTTGGTCATAGCTTTTCTTCCAAGGACCAAGCATCTTTTAATTTCATGGCTGCAGTCACCATCTGCAGTGATTTTTGGAGCTCCCCCAAATAAAGTCTGTCACTGTTTCCATTGTTTCTCCATCTATTTGCCATGAACTGATGGGACAGGATGCCATGATCTTTGTTTTCTGAATGTTGAGTTTTAAGCCAGCTTTTTCACTCTCCTCTTTCACTTTCATCAAGAGGCTCTTTAGTTCAAGGATTTGCCTGCCAATGCAGGGGACACAAGTTCAATCCCTGGCCTGGGAAAATTTCACATGCCTCATGGCAATTAAGCCTGTGAACCACAGCTACTGAGCCTGCGTACTGCAACTCCAGATGCCCTTGGGCCTGCAGCCTGTGCTCCACAATAAGAGAAGCCACCACAAGCCCGTGCGATGCAAATGAGAGCAGCACCCACTCACCACCTGTGGGTTTATAGGAAGTCTTGTCTACCGTCATGGTGTTCCATACAGCATTCTTCTGATTGAGAAGCTCACTGCACAGCAAATGAAAGTGAAGTGTGGCAAGGAATTCACCGATCTTACCATATTCCCCATCATCCTGGAGCAGCTGGTTTGACAGAATTATAGAATGGCCATTTGAAGACTCAGTTACAGAGCCAGCAAGGTGTAGGGCTGAGGCACGGTTGTCCAGGAGGCTGCATGTGGTCTGAATCTGATAGCCAAGATTCGCGGACCCAAGAACCGAGGTATGGATGTGGGAGTGGTGTCATCCACTATTATCACCAGGGACACCTAGCAAAAGTTTTGCTTCCCGTCACTGTGACCTATGCTCTGCTGGCCTAGAGGTCTTTATTTCATTTTTGTATTTATTTTTTGGTTGCACTCATGCAGCATGTGAGCTCTTAGTTCCCCAACCAGGGATCGAAGCCTCAACACTGCTCTAGGAGTGCAGTGTCTTAACCACTAGACCACCAGGGAAGTCCCAAGGTCTTTATTTCAAAGGGAGGAGTGATTAGACTGGGAGAAAAACAATGATTCTATTGAACTGGAAGTTACAGCTACCTGGCCACCTGGCCATTTTGGGTTCCTCAGGCCTCTGGATCAACAGGTAAGAAGGGGGTTACTGTGCTGGCTAAGATGATGGAGCGTGATGTCCAAGACAGAAAGTAGCCTGCTACTCCACAATGGAGGAACGGAAGGATATGTCTGGACCACAGGCGATCCGTGAAGGCATCTGTTGGTATTGTTGTCTGTTGTTGCTCAGTCACTAAACTGTGTCCAACTCTTTGAGACCCCGTGGACTGCAGCACACCAGGCTTCCCCATCCTTCACTATCTCCCAGAATTTGCTCAAATTCATGTCCATTGAGTCGGTGATGCCATCAAACCATCTCATCCCCTGTTGTCCCCTTCTCCTCCTGCCCTCAATCTTTCCCAGCATCAGGGTCTTTTCCAATGAGTTAGCTCTTCGCATCAGGTGGCCAAAGTATTGGAGCTTCAGCTTCAGCACCAGTTCTTCCAATGAATATTCAGGATTGATTTCCTTTAGTTTTCTTTAGACTGGTTTGATCTTGCAATTCAAGGAACTCTCGAGTATTCTCCAGCACCACAATTCAAAAGTATCAATTCTTTGACACTCAGCCTTGTATACGGTCCAACTCTCACAGGAGTATTATCGTGGTCTTATGATTAAGACCAATAAAGAACCACAACAACCCAGTTCAGTCAGGACTACTAATGGTCCAGACCCTTCAAGGAATGAAGTTTTGTGTCACTTAATGAGGTCGCGGAGAGTCGGACACGACTGAGCGACTGAACTGAACTGAACTGAACTGAACTAATGAGGTAAAGAACCATGATCGTTCAGATGCTTGCTGAGGGCAAAGGGAATATGGAATAGGCAGTAGAAGAAGGTAGTTAATACCAGCTATGACCACATGACCAGTTACAGAAATGAGGACTGAAATCATCATCAGTACTTCTTCCTTTCTAAAAAAAAAAATTATTTATTTTTAATTGAAGGATAATTGCTTTACAATATTGTGTTGTTTCTGCCATACCGTTCCTTCATTTATTTTTTTGCTGTGAATGTGTGTGTAATATCTATATAGCAAATATCTTTGCTTTCCTCGTCTTATCCTCTGACCATGTAATGATATATTTCTTTCTTTGACTGTACCAGGTCTTAGTTCTGGCACATGGAATCTTCAAACTTCATTGCTGAATGTGAGATCTTTTATGTAGGATCTTTTCACTGTAGCGTGTGAACTCTTAGTTGCAGCGTGTGGGACCTAGTTTCCTGACCGGATGGAACCCAAGCCCCCAGCATTGGGAGCGTAGAGTCTTAACTGCTGGACCACCCAGGAAGTCCCAGCATTCAGTATATTGACTTTATAGCACAACGTTTAAGTAGTCCTGAATATTCATTGGAAGGATTGACGTTGAAGCTGAAGCTCCAATACTGTGGCCACCTGATTCGAAGAGCTGACTCATTTGAAAAGACCCTGACGCTGGGAAAGATTGAAGGCAGGAGAAGGGGATGACAGAGGATGAGATGTCTGGATGGCATCACTGACTCAATGGACATGAGTTTGAGTAAACTCTGGAAGTTGGCGATGGACAGGGAGGCCTGGCATGCTATAGTCCACGGGGTTGCAAACAGTTGGACACGACTGAGCGACTGAACTGAACTTTCACATCATAGTATTTAACTTACAGGATATCAAGGACAAAAGTAAATATCACCCAAGGACTTTGTATTCTCTGCTAGAGAAAGAGTTAGTACATTTTCATTGTACACAGGAAAGTTGTAATTGTGTTAGGTAAAAGTATGACCTGGTTAGTATCTTTTTTTGAAAATTAAGTATGGTTTAAGGAGATGTATATGATTGCCAAGTTGACAACAGGCAGACTTGTGATGGTTCATTTTGGGTGTCAATTTCACTAGGCCATGGTACCCAGATATTCAGTCAAATATTATTCTAGATCTCTATGAAGGTATTTTTTTGATGAGATTAACATACAAATATTAACACTGAAATGAGTCAGGCCAAGAAGGACAAATACCATATGATTCCATTCCTGAGAGATACTGAGAATAGGCAAATTCATAAAGACAGGAAATAGAATGATGGCTGCCAGGATATGGAGGAAGGGGAATTGCAAAAGATACAGGGTTTCTTTGGGAGATGACAAAAATGTTCTGGAATGAGATAATGGTGGTGGTTGTGTAACATTGTGCGTATATGAAAAATCAACAAATTGTCGTATTTTTTTTGTGTTTTGTTTTTGTTTTATTTGTCTGTTTTGGTCACACTGCATTGCTTGTAGGGTCTTAGTTCACTAACCAGAGATCAAACCTGTGCCCAGAATCCTAACCACAGGACCACCAGGGAATTTCCAATGAATTGTCTACTTTAAATTTTGTGCTACAGGATTTTACCTCAATTTAAAAGTTGCCCCCTCATCAACCTTTTGGAAGTTTAAAGTATGTCCTCAGATTCTCTGACACTTCTTTTTGATTTGAGTATCACTGGACTTCGTGACTTGCAGCTAATGAACAAGGCAATATAGAAGGTGACAGAAGTAACTGCGTGAAGCTGCAGGAACTGGGGATTCCGCTTTGCCCTCTCCTGCTCACTTACTCTAGGTTAAACAAGCCACCACGTCCTGAGGACCAGGGAGAGGAAACTAAGACCTCTCAAGTGGAGACAGACTTTATTTTCTTGGGCTCCAAAATCACTGTGGATAGTAACTGCAGCCATGAAATTAAAAGACACTTGCTTCTTGGAAGAAAAGCTATGACAAACCTAGACAGCGTACTAAAAAGCAGAGACATCATTTTGCCGACAAAGGTCTGTATAGCCAAAGCTGTGGTTTTTCCAGTAGTCATGCACAGATGTGAGTGTTGGACCGTAAAGAAGACTGAGCACCAAAGAGTGGATGCTTTCGAACTGTGGTGCTAAAGAAGACTCTTGAGAATCCCTTGGACTGCAAGGAGATCAAACCAGTCAATCCTAAAGGAAATCAATCCTGAATATGCATTGAAGGGACTGATGCTGAAGCTGAAGCTCCAACACTTTGGCCACTTGAAGTGAAGAGCTGACTCATTAGAAAAGACCCTGGTGCCGGGAAAGACTGAGGGCAGGAGAAGGGGGCGACGGAGAATGAGATGGTTAGGTGGCATCACCAACTTGATGGACATGAGTTTGAGAAGCTTCGGGAGATAGGGGAGGACAGAGGAGCCTGGTGTGCTACAGTCCATGAGATGGCAAACAGCTGGGCACGACTGAGCAGCTGAGAAACCATAACCGTCAGCCAGCACCTGCCGCCGCCCGTGTGTGGTGGCGAGCTCTGCAGCCTCAGGAGAGTGTCCTTTGGCTCCAGCTCTAGCCACCATCTTGACCTCAAGCTCCTAGAGACTCAGAGCCAGAAATGCCTGGGCAAGCCACTTCCTAATTCCTGACCTATGGAAACTATGAGACAACAAGTGTTTGTTGTTTTAATTACTAACTTTGGGCATAATTTGTTCCATAGCAATGGATAACTGATACAGACAGATAGGAGGTTTACATGTGCATGTGCTCAGTCGCACAGTTGTGTCTGACTCTTTGCAACCCCGTGGACTGTAGCCTGCCAGGCTCCCCTGTCCATGGAATTTTCCAGGCAAGAATACTAGAGTGGGTTGCTATTTCCTATTCCAGGGGATTTTCCCGACCCTGGGATCAAACTCACGTCTTCTGTGTCTCCCGCATTGGCAGGCAAATTCTTTACCACTGGGACACCTGGGAAGGCCCTGCAAGATACTTTATTGCAGGTTAGTTGGTAAAAGCAAAAGATTCAAAACAACTTAAGTGTTTTTCACTAGTAACAAATGACTTGTCCCAACCTCAGATTGGGGTGTTACATCCCTAAGGGTAGGTCAGCCCCAGCTGTCATGGGCTGGAAGATATCCTGGCTGAGGTGCCTCAGGAGGGAAGCCAGCTCTAGAATGTGGTCTGGAGCAGCTGAGCCCCAAGCCCTTCCAGTGCACTTTAGTTTTCTAGCTTTTTTAGAGACATGGTCACCAGAATTCCAGACCCATGCCTTATCGCTCTTTTCCTAGTCACCTCAAGACCTTCCTTTCCCTTCCTCTGATGGAGCCCTTTTCACAACCAGAGTTTGTAACTAGCAGTACCCTATAGGACCTTCACAGGACAGACCCCACTTCATGTCCTTCACCTGCCTCTCCTCTGCAGAAATAACTTTAGCCTCCTAGGCCTTCCCCAAGTTCCAAACAAATTTAATCAGAGAAGTGAGAAAATGTAGCAAGCAAGAAAAACCGTCAAGGGAGACAAAATAGTAACAGTTTAGTAAACAGATTCAAGAAACTTTAGTTCTTCCTCAAGGGCTATACAGTCCTGTCCTTTGAATTATTTTGCAGATACTGAACCCCCCACCAGGCAGAAGTTAACTGCATGCTGCCCACAAGCATATAGACCCCAGACCTGCTGGAACCAGGAGGTTGATGATGTTTACTTCCAGTTACCTCGCCACCAGCCAATGAAAAGAATGTCCCCAAGCTGATCACACACCCCAAACTCCACTCCCTCACTGTCTTTGAAAACCTTTCCCTGAAAGCCATCAGGGAGTTCAGGCCTTTTGAGCTCTAGCTGCCTGGACTCCTTGCTTGGCGCCCTGCAATAAACGCTGCACTTTCCTTCGTCATAACCCAGTGTCAGTAGGCTGGTTTTGCTGTGAGTGGGCAAGTGGACCCAAGTTTGGTCCCGTAACACGCCGGTGATGATCGTGATTAACTTGCTGACAGTGTGATTTCTTGATGTACAGTATCTCTTTGGAGAGGATGCGGTAGGTGCCTCGCTCAGATCTCCTTCACCGGCTGGTGCACCCAGCTCAGCTGTTGCAAATGTTGTCGGCTAACAGCTCACAGTCACCCACTGTGAACTGCCCTCATCCTGACTGCCTCAGTGGGGAGGTTATGCCTCCCAAAACACACACGCCCTAGGCAGGACCACGCCAGTGACCAACGGGCATGAGGAACCAGCAGAATGAGACCGACCTTGCTGCTCTTCACACTCGCGGGTCCACCCTGGTGGAGGCTCGACTCCAGCTGAGCCCAGCTCCTTGCCTGCTCCTTCTCTGACTTGTCCTGCATTCTCTTCTCCCTCACTGGTTTCCCCCAAACCCACCCAACCTTGGATCCCTATCTCAGGCTCAGCTTCTTGAGAACCCAGCCTAGGTGGGAGCAAAAGTCAGTTCTCTGAAGGCAGGAACTGTGTCCATCTCATTCACTGTTCACTCACTGCTGTATGCTCAGGGCCTAACACAAAGCTGGGTGCTCAGTAGGTACTCCATTAAACGTTCAGGTGGTCAAGTCACAAGCTCACATTAGCGCTCGGGGAGAACAGGGAGTTGTAGGGTAAAGGGATGACTAAAGGATCAACATGCTTTGTCAAGCTCTTCCATTCTCTGTTATCTCTGGCACGTTTCTCCTGCAAACTCAAGATCCACCGACACCTTCACATGCTTTGAGGGCCCCTCAGAAAAGAAGGCACATTGACCTACTTGTTTCCTTTGTTGCTTGTGCTGTGGGTGTCATTTCCAAGAAACCATTGCTAATTCAAGGTCATGGAGATTACCTTCTGTGCTTTCTTCTAAGGAGAAGAAATTCGCTGCAAGGAGATCCAGCCAGTCCATCCTAAAGGAAATCAGTCCTGAATGTTCATTAGAAGGACTAATGTTGAAGCTGAAACTCCAATACTTTGGCCCCCTGATGCGAAGAGCTGACTCATTGGAAAAGGCCCTGATGCTTGGAAAGATTGAAGGCGGGAGGGGGAGATGACAAGAATGAGATAGTTGGATGGCATCACCAACTCGATGGACATGAGTTTGAGCAAGCTCTGGGAGTTGGTAATGGAAAGGGAAGCCTGGTGTGCTGCAGTCCAAATGGGGTTGCAAAGAGTCGGACACTACTGAGTGACTGAACTGACTTTCTTCTAAGAGTAGTATGATTTTAAATCTTATGTTCAGGTCTTTGATCTATTTTGAGTTAATTTTTGTGTGTGGTGTGAAGTAGGGGTCCAACTGCTTGGTTTTTACTCATGGATATCTAGGATATCCAGTTGTTCTAGTGCCATTTGCTGAAGAGACTACTCCTTCCCCATTGAATGGTCTTGGCACCTGTTATAAGCTGAATGTTTGTATCCCCCTAAATGTGTAATTGAAGCCCTAACCCCCAGTATGATGGTTAGGAAGTGGGGCCTTTGGGAGGTAATTAGAGTTTAATGAATTCATGAGAGTGGGGCTTAATAGTGGGGATTAGTGCCCTTATATGAAGAGACACCAGATCTCTCTGTCTTTCTCTTTCTTTGCCAGGTGAGGACACAGCAAGCAGTCAGCCATCTACAAGCCAGGAAGAGAGCTCTCACCTGGAACTGACTTGGCTAGCATCTTGATTTTGGACCTAACATCTTCCAGAACTATGAGAAATCAATGCCTGTTGCTTAAGTCACCCAGTCTTCTGTTATTTTGCTATAGCAGCCCAGTTCAGTTCAGTCATTCAGTCGTGTCCGACTCTCCGCGACCCCATGAATCACAGCACGCCAGGCCTCCCTGTCCATCACCAACTCCCAGAGTTCACTCAAGCTCATGTCCATCGAGTCGGTGATGCCATCCAGCCATCTCATTCTCTGTCGTCCCCTTCTCCTCCCACCCCCAATCCCTCCCAGCATCAGAGTCTTTTCCAATGAGTCAACTCGCTGCATGAGGTGGCCAAAGTATTGGAGTTTCAGCTTCAGCATCAGTTCTTCCAATGAACACCCAGGATTGATCTCCTTTAGAATGGACTGGTTGGATCTCCTTGCAGTCCAGGAAACTCTCAAGAGTCTTCTCCAGCACCGCAGTTCAAAAGCATCAATTCTTCGGCGCTCAGCTTTCTTCACAGTCCAACTCTCACATCCATACATGACCACTGGAAAAACCATAGCCTTGACTAGACGGACCTTTGTTGGCAAAGTAATGTCTCTGCTTTTTAATATGCTGTCTAGGTTGGTCATAGCAGCCCAAGCAGACTAAAATAGCACCCTTGTTAAAAATCAATTGACTGGGCTTCCCTGGTGGCTCAGTGGTAAAGAATCACTTGCCAATGCAGGAGACATGGGCTCGATCCCTGATCCAGGAAGATTCCACATGCTGCAGAAACCCACGCACCATGCTCTGCAGCAAGAGAAGCCACTGCAGTGAGAACTAGAGAGTAGTTCTAGTTCAACTACTTGTAGTTCTAGTTCTACTCCCAACTAGGGAGTACCCCTGCTCACCGCAACTAAGGAAAAGCCTGCACAACAGTGAAGACCCAGCACGGCCAAAAATAAATATTTTAAAAAAATCAATTGATCATGAGCAGAAGGCTTTATTTTTGGATTCCCAATTCTATTCTATTGATACATTTGTTTATCCTTATGCAAGTACCATGCTGTCATGATTACTGTGGCTTTGGAATAGTTTTTGAAACCAAAGTGAGGTCTTCCAACTTTGTTCTTCTATCTCAGGGTGGTTGTTTTGAGGAAGAAATGTCTACTCACATCCTTAGCCCTTTTAAAATTGAGTTATTTATATTTTTATTACTGAGTGGTAAAAAATTTATTTTTTGTATACTAAATGTAAGTCCTTTGTCAACTGTATGATTTGTGCTTGATTTCTTCCATTCTGGGGGCTGTCTTCTTCATTTTCTTGACGATACCATTTGCAGCACAGAACGTTTTAATTGTGATGGAGTCTAAATTACCTGGTTTCCTTTTGTTGCCTTGCTTTTGTCATCATAGCTAAGTAGCTGTTGCCTATTCTAAAGTCCCAGGTGGCTTAGTTGGTAAAGAACCCACCTGCCAATGCAGGAGATGCAAGAGATGCTAGTTCCATCCCCGGGTTGGGAAGGTCCCCTGGAGTAGGAAATGGCAACCCCCTCCAGTATTCTTGCCTGGAAAATTCCACGGACAGAGGAGCCTAGTGGGCTACAGTGCATGGGGTTGCAAAGAGCTGGACCTGACTGAGCATGAGCCTGCTCCACTCCATTCTAAGGTCATAGATATTTTCCCATATACAGCAGGTATCCAACTTTATACTTCACATGTAGGTATCCAATTATCCCAGCACCTTTTGTTGAAAAGACTGTTCATTTCTCACTGAGCACCCTTGTCAAATGCCTTTTGAGTATAATTGTATGCCATGCAATAATTGGGACAAATTAAGCTAAAATTTTTTCCTATGTTTATCTGAAATTCAAATTTACCTGGGTTTTCTGCATTTGTATTTCTGAATCCTGCAACTCTATACTGGCATCTAGTGGGTAGAGGGCAGGGATGCTGCTAAACATTCTACAACACTCGGGACAGCCCTCCACAAAAAGAGAAGAACCCTTATCCAAAACGTCAATAACTCTGAGGCTGAGAAATCCTAGACACAGGGATAGCATTGCTTGACAACCAGCACCTCAGAAATTCTAAGAGTAGGTGGGTCGCCCGTCCTCCAGGAGTGGAAACAGGTTCAGAGCAGGTGAAGCAAGCCCAGGGGACACTGAGGGTGGGATTCACTTGGGTTTTTTTTTTTTTTTATCATCCAGGATAATCTGTCCCAGAAGGGACAAAGGGCCTTTTCAAAGGGGCCTGGACTACCCTCTATGGGTGCAGGCATCTCCAAGGATCCCAACCATCACCTCTGACAGACACTTAGCCTGAGAAGAGCAGACCCAGGCATTTGCATCTTAACACAACTCCAGGAACTCTACTTAATATTCTGTAATAACCTATATGGGAAAAGAATCTGGAAAAGAATGGATATATGTGTATGTGTAGTTGAGGCACTTGGGTTTCCCTGTGGCTCAGTGGCAAAGAATCCATCTGCCAATGCAGGAGACATGAGCTCAATCCTTGATCTGGGAAGATCTCACATACCTCGGAGCAAGTAAACCAGTCTGCAGTAAATGCTGAGCCAGTGCTCTAGAGCCCATGTGGTGCAGCTACTGAAGCCTGCATGTCCTAGAGCCTGTGCTCCACAAAAGAAGCCACTGCAATGAGATGCCCATGAACAACTAGAGGGTAGCCCCCACTTGCCACAACTCAAGAAAAGCTTGTGTGGCACAGAAGACCCAGCACGGCCAAAAATAAATCAATAAGTAAAAATTTTTAAAAATTAATCACTTCACTGTACACCAAAACTAATACAACATTATAAATTAACCATATTATAATATAAAATAAAAGTACACTCTACCCAGAACACTTCTTTACAACATCACACGAAGGCGATAAAAAACAAAATAATACTTGATCTAGTCACAATTTCACCACTGGAGCATCCATGGCCTCTTTTGGTTACTAGGTTATTAGTCATTTTTAAAAGCCTACCAAGCAGCCATTGGTATTTGCCCCTCCAGCAGGTTGTCTGGTGTTCCCCCAAGAGACATGTCCAAGCCTTCACCTCCAGAATCTATGAATACGCTCTCATTTGGATAAAAGAGTCCTTGCAGGTGTAATTAAGTGAAAGATTACAAGTGACATCATCATGGATTTAGAGTGAGCCCTAAATCCAGTGACAAGCATCCTATGAGAGATAGAAAATGAGGAACACAGAGAAGACCATGCAGTAATGGAGGCAGAAGTCAGAGTGATGCAGCCACAGGCTAAGAAATGCCTGGAGTCCCCAGAAACTGGAAGAAGCAAGGAAGCCTCCTCCCCTAAAGCCTCTGGAGCGAGTACGGCCCTGCCTACATCCTGATCCTGGACTTCTGGCCTCCAGAACTACGAGAGAATTAAAGTCCTGTTGTTTTAAGCCATCCAGTCTATGGTAGCTTGTTGCAGGACTCCCAGGATATTACAGTTCCACCAGATGACCCTCACCTCATACCCCCTGTTCAACCCTTGTACTGTATTTTCGATAGTTCTCATAATTATTAAAAATACATATGCACCTTTATTTTAATTGTGTAAAAGGGCGTCAGGCTGCCTGTGATCCTGAGGTCACTCTTTTTCTCATGGTGACTCTATTTCTGAGCTGTGGCCATATTGACGTTCATCCCTCCAGGCATACTTTTTATTATTATTTTTATTTATTTCTTTTTTATCTTTGGCTGCACTGGGTCTTTGCTGAGGCACACGGGCTCCTTGTTGCTACATGGGCTTTCTCTAGTTGAGGCAAGTTGGGGCTGCTCCAGTTGTGTGTGGGCTTCTCATTGGCAGCTTTTCCTCTTGTGAAGCACGGGCTCTACTTGCAGCTCACATGCTTAGTAGGTGCAGCTCTAGAGCGTGGGCTCTGCAATGATGGCACACGGTCCCAGCTGCACATATGCCCAGGAGCATGTGGGATCCTAGCTGCCAGAACAGTGACTAAACCCACACCCCTGCACTGACAGGCAGATTCTTAACCTCTGGACCACCAGGGAAGTCCCCTCCGGGTGTGATTTTTGATGGCTGTATAATATTCCACCACCACTATCCAACATTCAGGCAGATTCCAGTTGTGGACACCTCCAATACGTCTAGCAATTTCTCCAGGATGTGTCACAAAGCGTGTGAATATTCCACTTGAGAAGGAAGAATCAGGGTGGCCACGACAACATGACTGCTGTGAGTTTCCTAGAAGCCCCATTCCCACAACAGTGGGCAATTTTTGCCAACTAGCTGGATGCAGGATTATATCTCGGGTTATTCTAAATTTTTAAATGCAGTTCCCTTAACGTAAAATTCACCGCTTTGGCTATTTTTCTTAAGTGGCATTTAGTATACTTACGCTGCTGTGTGAATATCAACTCTGGTTCCAGAACATTTTCATCACCTCAAAACATACATTCAATGCAATTTTAGAGCAAAACTAAGTAACTGCTTGATTGGTATTTAATTCCTTCTTTATACTCGAATTTCTTTCTCATGTGTCTAGTTTTGGCTGTGTGGGCTCTGCACTGCTGCACAGGCTCTTCTCTAATGGCAGCAAGCAGGGGTTACTGCTGGTCGCAGTCCGCTTGCTTCTCATTGCAGTGGCTTCTCTAGGTCCAGAGCACAGGCCGAAGGGCACATGGTTTCAGCAGTTTGGGCAGGTGGCTCAGTAGTTGCCGCTCCTGGACTCTAGAGCACAGGGCCCATAGTTGTGGCACATGGGTTTACTTACTCCAAGGAAGGTGGGATCAAGGATTGAAGCCATGTTTCCTGTATTGGCAGGCGGATTTGTTACCACAGAGCCACCAGGGAAGCCCAGGATTTAATTCTTGTTTGTTTTTCCTATTTGGGAAAAAGTAAAAGGTATACGTGGGGAAGAGGATCCTTGACTATAAAAATATCATATTCTTGATGCTGGAAAAGAAGATAATCAGACAAAATAGAAAAGTAGAAAGAATATAAACCCACCTGGAGCCTCACAACCCAGAACACAGTGCCCCCCACGACCCCCTCCCCCAATTGGCTAACACGAAAAAGATTGACAGCAGCAAGTGTTGGTGAGGATCGGGAGGAACCGAACTCCCATCCAGGCTGCTGGAAATGCAAACCGCTGCAGTCACTGGGAAAGGTGATTTTCCGGGTTCCTCAAAAGTCGGCTTGAGTCAGCCACTCCCTTTCCTCAGTATTTACCCTAGAGGAATGAAGGCAGGCATTCACAGAAGACCTGGTACATGAATGCTCACAGTGGCTTCATTTATTAGCAATCACACCAAACCGGAAATAACCCAAAATTTCACCTTCCGGGGAAGAGACGAACACTCCGTGGAATACTCTCAACAATGAAAAGGTGTGAACTGTCGACACTCCAGCAACCGGGACGCGCCTCCAGCCCTTCACGCTGAGTGAGAGTCCAGATGCCAAAGGCTGCGTATGCACGATTCCTTTCATATGCCATCCTAGTTTACATGCAAACTAATGTAAACTGACAGAAAACAGGACCGAGGTTCCAGGCGAAGGGATGAGAGGGAGAGAGGGCTGTCAAGGGCGGAAGAGAACCTTTAGGGGTGCTGGCTGAGTTCACTGTCTAGATGCAGACAGCATCACAGGCGTAAGCATATATCAAAGGCATCAAATTCTACACTTTAAAAATGTGCAGGTTTTTGCATGTCCGCTTTAACTGAATAGTGCTGTTTTAAATAGCAATGCCCTTGAGAGCATTATGTGAAAAATGTATGTGGTAAGAAATGTGTACGGTAAGAAAAAAATTATAACAAAGGAGACTTCCCTGATGGTGCGGTGGATAAGAATCTGCCTTCCAATGCAGGGAGCACGGGTTTGATCCCTGGCTCAGGAAGACTCCACATGCTGCACAGCAACTAAGTTCAGTACCACAACTACTGAGCCGCACTCTAGAGCCCACAAGCGGAAACTACTGAGCCCATGTCTGCAACTACTGAAGCCCGCTTGCCTAGAGCCTGCGCTCCACAGCAAGAGAAGCCCCCACAGTGGGAGGCCCGTGCACCGCAAAACGAAGAGTATCCCCCGCTTGCTGCAACTGCAGAAAGCCCTTGCCAAGCAACAACGATCTAACACAGCCAAAGGTACATAACTAAAGAAGGAAAGAAGTGTGACGAAGGGATTCAAAGCTGCGACTCACAGATACTTGCACGCGTATGTTCATAGCACCGCTGTTCACAGTGCCCTGAGGGTAGAAATAACCCAACTGTCCATTAGTGGATGAACGGGTAGAGGAAATGTGCTCTGTCCACACAATAGAATATTACTCAGCCATAAAAAGGAATGAAGCGCAAATACACCTTAAAAACATCGTGTTGAGTAAAAGAAGTCAGATCCTAAAGGCTGTGTGCATGCATGTTGCATGATTCTATTTCTATGAAATGTCCAGAACAGACAAATCCACAGGGACAGAAAGCAGATATTAGAGATTAACTAGGGGGTAGGGGCGGAGAAGACAATGGCACCCCACTCCAGTACTCTTGCCTGGAGTATCCCATGGACGGAGGAGCCTGGTAGGCTGCAGTCCGTGGGGTCGCTAAGAGTCGGACACGACTGAGCGACTTCACTTTCACTTTTCACTTTCATGCATTGGAGAAGGAAATGGCAACCCACTCCAGTGTTCTTGCCTGGAGAATCCCAGGGACGGGGGAGCCTGGTGGGCTGCCGTCTATGGGGTCGCACAGAGTCGGACACGACTGAAGTGACTTAGCAGCAGCAGCAGGGGGTAGGAGAGAGGGTGATGGAAGGTGTTGCTTAATCAGCACTGGGATTCTATTTGGGGAGATAAAAAGTTTTGGAAGTATCAAATGGTGATGCTTGCACTACAATTCATGAATGTTCTTAATACCATTGAATTGTACAGATAAAATGGTAAATTTTCTGTTAGGTGTATTTTTCCACAAAAAAAGAAGTCTAAAAAGAGGACTTCCCTAGTGGCTCAGTGATAAAGAATCCACCTGCCAACGCAGGAGATGAGGGTTTGATCCCTCGTCCAGGAAGATCCCGCATGCAGCAGAGCAACTAAGCCCATATGCCACAACTATTGAACCTGTATTCCAGAGCCTGGGAACCATAACTACAGAGCCTACGTGCCCTACAGCCTGTGCTCCGCAACAGGAGCAGCCACCACAATGAGACCTCACTAGAGGAGCCCCCACTCACCCCAACTAGAGAAAAGCCCACACGGCAAGGAAGACCTAGTGCCGCCAAAAATAAATACATAACATTGTTTTTTAAGTCTAAATTTATGTAATTTCAATTACCTAGGCTAATTGGACAGGCAAATTTCAATTCAAGGTAAATGTCAACTAAAAAGAATAATACAGGGACTTCCCTAGTGGTCCCGTGGTTGAGACTCCACGCTCCCAATGCAGGGGGTCCAAGTTCAACCCTGGTCAGGGAACTAAATCCCCCATGCTACAACTAAGACCCAGCACAGTCAAATAAATAAATATTTAAAAAATACAATACATGGCTGTGTTGACGGATTTGGGTTAACGAAAGCAAGTCTGGATTTACATTCCCACTATGCTCTCGGTTTGCTGTGTGACTTCTCCCAAATGTCTTGACCTCTCTGGGCCTCACCTGTGGAACGGGAGTCCAGTGGCTCCGATACCCCCACAGTGTGTTACTCAAAGGGCATAAGGCAATATCTGGCCAGCAGCCATCAAGCACCAGTTCTCAGTTCTTTATTTTGTCTACATTTTAACAATTCACCCTTGAAAATTGTTTTAAAAAGGGACTTCCCTGGTGGTCCAGTGGTTAAGACTATGCAGAGGCTGCAGGTTCGATCCCTGGTCTGGGAGCTGAGAACCCACATGCCACATGGTATGGCCAAAAAAAAAGAAAAATATTTTAAAATTTATTTCAGACCATGCCAAAGTCCTCACAGACCTCCACCAGAGCCCAGGCTGGATTCCAGGTAGATCTCAGCCAACCCCAGGGCTGTCCCACTCAGTGACTTAACCCAGCACAGATCACGCCCCGGAATTCACTCGCCACTCCTGAATTCACAACTCTGCCCCACATCTCGGTCAAGCTCCTCCTTGAGTTCCATGCCAGCCTCCAAGTCCAGGAAAATGGAATTCTTCTTTCATACCAAGAGAGGTCCCTCGAGGGTAAGCAGCGGCCACGGCTGCTCCAGGGAAATTCCATGACTTTGGGGAAAAAAAAAAGACAGTATCTTAGCTTTCCCCCAGCCCAGCCTCTCTGAAACCCTATCTGCTGGGGTCTTGGCTCCCACAGAAGTGGCCCTCACCAGCCATGCCTTGCTGAGTTGTGGCCAGCCCGGGCTGACTGTGGACCCCACTGGGAGCTCTCACCAGGAACAGTGGGTGCTTGTGAGTTTCCCTGGGCACCCCCACCCCCGCAGCCCCATTCGTGCTTCAAAGGAGCCTCTTGTGGGACACGGACCTGTGGCCAAAGCCCCGGCGATGCTGGTAGGGAAAGAAAAATAGGCATGTGTGTCTATTTTATGGCCTTCCTCTGCTCTCTGAACAGCCTCTTTGAAGGTGACGATGGGTCACAGCAGGCCTTAGGTGGGGGGGACAGCAGGCGGCCACCTTGATTCTAATTCAACCACAGGCTGCTTTTTTGGGGGATACACTGGAGAGGTGGGTTTTGGCCCAGCCTCAAAGGTCCAGTTCCCAAAGAGACTCAAGGCCGCTATTGTGGGTGGCAAGGCTCCGGGGAAGAAGGCAGCCTCCAGGGACCCCCATCCCTTCTCACACCAGGCTGCAGGCTGGGATATATTTGGGGTGGAATTTCACTGTGGCTCTTTTAGAAGGTGTTGGGGTGGGAAACTAAATAACATCCCCCAGTGGGCGAAGACCGTTGTCACTCTCCCCACTTCACAGATGTAGTGCAGCTACCGCAGAAAAGTTCAGCTGTTCCTCAAAAAGATAAAAGCCGTATATGCAAAAACACTGAAAGCAGGGTCTCAAAGAGGTGATTGTACACGCGGATTCACAGCAGCACCAGGCACAATCACCAAGGGGTGGAAACAATCCAAGTGTCTGATGAATGGATAAACAGAAGGTGGTACCTCCACACTGTGGAATATTACTTAGCCATGATCACTGGAAAAGACTCTGATGCTGGGAAAGGTTGGGGGCGGGAGGAGAAGGGAACGACCGAGAGTGAGATGGCTGGATGGCATCACCGACTCTGTGGACGTGAGTTTGAGTGTACTCCGGGAGTTGGTGAAGGACAGGGAGGCCTGGAGTGCTGTGATTCATGGGGTCGCGGAGAGTCGGACACGACTGAGCGACTGAACTGAACTGAACTGAACTGATGAAAAGGAGCAAAGCTCTGATACATGCTACAATGTATCGAACCTCGAAAACATTATGCTAAGTGAAAGCAAGCAGACACCAAAGGCCACGGTATATGACTGTATTTCTGTAAAATGTCCAAACAGGCAGTTATAGACAAAGCAGATCAGTGGTTGCCAGAGGCCGGGGGAGGGGATATGAGAAGTGACTGCTTAGTGGGTACAGGGTTTCCTTTTGGGGTGATGAGAATGGTCTGGAACCAGAAAGAGATAATGGTTGTACACATAGTTGGTGTATTAAGTGGCACTGAATTGTCACTTTAAGTGGCTAAAATGGTCAATTTTGTGTCATGTATTTTACAACCAGAAAAGGAAGAAAGGAGGTAGGGAGGAAGGAATAAAGAAAGGACTTCCCTGATAGTCCAATGGTTAAGACTCTGAGCTTCCAGTGCAGGGGCTGTGGGTTCAAACCCTGATCAGGGAACTAAGATCTCACATGTAGCACTTTTGTGACCAAAAAAATTTTTTGTTCAGAAAAGAGAAGAAACTAGGTCCCTGAGGGGTAAGATGGATACCTGGAAGTAAGCTGGGTGCAGAGCCACTTTCAGATCAAATGTATAACTGCAAATCCCTGCCCAGATGGGTCCAGAAGGTGAGCCCAGAAGGAAACCCACCAGATGGAGTTAGAGGAGACTGCATGAGTTTCCTGCAGCTCCTGTAACAAAGTATCACAAACTGGGAGAGGGGGTTTAAAACAACAGAAATTTATTCTCTTGCAATGAGGGAGGCCAGAGGTCCTATTCTAAGCAGCAGCACAGTCACACTCTCCTTGAGGGCTCCAGGGGTAGGGCCTTCCTTGTCAATTCCAGGTGCCGGGGGCTCCAGGCCTCCTTGGCTTGTGGCTTCATCACTCTCGTCTCTGCATCTGTCTTTACATCACATCCTCTTCTTCTTCTGCCTCTTATAAGGACACTTGTCACTGGATTTAATGGCCACCCAGATAATCCAAGATGATCTGATCTTGATATCTTCAACTTAATGGCACTTCCAATCACCTTTACTCCAAATAAGTTCACATTCACAGGTTTTGAATAGACATGTCTGGCAGCGGGACCACCATTCTACTCTCTAAACTGATTATTGCTTGTATTTACAGAGGGATATCCAAGATTCAGAGGATAGAAGCTATTTCCTTGGGGTCACTCTGAAGTGTCTCACTCATACCTAGGCAACACCGAAGTCCCTAGGAGGTGAATTCAATGCCCAGTGACGTCCACAAATTCGACATGACTCCCCCAGGGCTGTCCACTGAAGCTTGAGGCCCAAGAGATCAGATGAGTTTGAGGGCAACACTGTGGGTGTTTGCTGAGTGTCTCTGCGTGCTGGGCACCCTCACCCCAGGCTGGGCAGAGTCTGTGTACTGAATGCTCAGATGGGCCCTGGGGCAGTAGCACAGTGGGTCTTGTTAAGGACAGAGGTTCTGGGGACTTCCCTGGTGGTCCAGTGGCTAAGACTCCATGCTCCCAATGCAAGGGGCTAGGGTTCAATTCCTAGTCAGGGAATTAAATTCCACATGCCACAGGGAAGATACCACATGCTGTAATTAAGCCCTGGCTCAGCCAATTAAAAAAAAAAGATGAGGTTCTGGGTTTGATTCCTGACCCAGCCTCTTCCTGATTTAGGACCCTGTCCATACTCTTTCCTCATCCATCAAAATGGGGAAAAATCAAATCCTTCATGTATGAGTTAAGGTTCCCGCAGATAAACAGAACCAATCAGTTATATCAATATATAGATACAGAGAAAGAGATTTATCATGAGCAGTTGGCTTATGTGATTATGGAAGCTAAGAAGTCCTGCGGTCTGCCCTGGGCAAGCTAAGGCCCAGGAAAGCCAGTCATGTAGTTCGATCCAAACCCCGAGACCAGGGGCACTGACAGTGGAAGTCCCAGCTGAGTCCCAGAGATCAAACACCAAGGTGCTGATATTGGGGGCAGGAGAAGATGCAGAGTTCAGCTGGACGGGGAGAGAGCAAGTTAGCACTTGCTCTGTTTTCTCTTAATTCAGGTGCTCAGTGGAGTGGGTGATGTCTACCTGCACCGGTGAGGGTGACCTTCCATACTCAGTCATCTGACGCAAACGCTAGGCTCTCTGGAAATGCCCTCCCTAATGCAGCTTTGGCATAGCCAATGAAGCAGAAATAGATGTTTTTCTGCAACTCTCTTGCTTTCTCCATGATCCAGCGGATGTTGGCAATTTGATCTCTGGTGCCTCTGCCTTTTCTAAAACCTGCTTGAACATCTGGGAGTTCACGGTTTACATACTGCTGAAGCCTATGCCAAAGCATTTGATTGTATCGATCACAATAAACTGTGGAACATTCTGAAAGAGATGGGAATCCCAGACCACCTGACCTGCCTCTTGAGAAACCTGTATGCAGGTCAGGAAGCAACAGTTAGAACTGTAAATGGAACAACAGACTGGTTCCAAATAGGAAAAGGTGTACGTCAAGGTTGTATATTGTCACCTTGCTTATTTAACTTATATGCAGAGTACATCATGAGGAACGCTGGGCTGGAAGAAGCACAAGCTGGAATCAAGATTGCTGGGAGAAATATCAATAACCTCAGATATGCAGATGACACTACCCTTATGGCAGAAAGTGAAGAGGAACTCAAAAGCCTCTTGATGAAAGTGAAAGAGGAGAGTGAGAAGGTTGGCTTGAAGCTCAACATTCAGAAAACAAAGATCATGGCATCTGGTCCCATCACTTCATGGCAAATAGATGGAAAAACAGTGGAAACAGTGTCAGACTTTATTTTTTTGGGCTCCAAAATCACTGCAGATGCTGATTGCAGCCAGGAAATTAAAAGACGCTTGCTCCTTGGAAGGAAAGTTATGACCAACCTTGATAGTATATTAAAAAGCAGAGACATTACTTTGCCAACCAAGGTCCGTCTAGTCAAGGCAATGGTTTTTCCCATGGTCATGTATGGATGTGAGAGTTGGACTGTGAAGAAAGCTGATCGCCGAAGAATCGATGCTTTTGAACTGTGGTGTTGGAGAAGACTCTTGAGAGTCCCTTATACTGCAAGGAGATCCAACCAGTCCATTCTAAAGGAGATCAATCCTGGATGTTCATTGGAGGGACTGATGCTAAAGCTGAAACTCCAATACTTTGGCCACCTCATGCGATGAGTTGACTCACTGGAAAAGACTCTGATGCTGGGAAAGGTTGGGGGCGGGAGGAGAAGGGGACGACGGAGAATGAGATGGCTGGATGGCATCACCGACTCTGTGGACATGAGTTTGAGTGAGCTCCGGGAGTTGGTGATGGACAGGGAGGCCTGGCGTGCTGTGATTCATGGGGTTGCGGAGAGTCGGACACGACTGAGTGACTGAACTGAACTGAACTGAACTGAATGCAGCTAGAAATAACATTTTCCCAGCTCTCTGGGGATCCTTTCTCTAGTCAGATTGATACTTGAAATTAACCCTCAAGAGCTAAAGGAGATATTGTGAATGCCTGATGTCACACTCACAAGTTCTCCTGTTAATTGCAGTGACTGCTAATTGACAGGTTGTTATTTCTCTACCCTAAGTACATTTCTTCTTTCTTTTTTTAAGCACATCTCTCTACCCTAAGTTATAACAAACTTCAGTTCAGTTCAGTCACTCAGTCATGCCTGACTCTTTGTGACCCCATGGACTGCAGCACGCCAGGCTTCCCTGTCTATCACCAACTCTCGGAGCTTGCTCAAACTCAGGTCCATTGAATCGGTGATGCCATCCAACCATCTCATCCTCTGTCATCCCCTTCTCCTCCTACCTCCAATCTTTCCTGGCATCAGAGTCTTTTCCAATGAGTCAGTTCTTCGCATCAGGTGGCCAAAGTATTGGAGCTTCAGCTTCAGCATCAGCCTTCCAATGAATATTCAGGGTTGATGTCCTTTAGGATTGACAGGTTGGATCTCCTTGCAGTCTAAGGGACTCTCAAGAGTCTTCTCCAACACCACAGTTCTAAAAGCATAATTTCTTTGATCAGCTTTCTTTGCAGTCCAACTCTCATACATGACTACTGGAAAAACCATAGCTTTGACTAGATGAACCTTTGTTGGCAAAGTAATGGCTCTGTTTTTTAATATGCTGTATAGGTTGATAATAGCTTTTCTTCCAAGGAGCAAGTGTCTTTTAATTTCATGGCTGCAGTTACCATCTGCAGTGATTTTGGAGCCCCCCAAAATAAAGTCTCTTACTATTTCCATTGTTTCCTCATCTATTTGCCATGAAGTGATGGGACCAGATGCCATGATCTTAGTTTTCTGAATGTTGAATTTTGAGCCAACTTTTTCACTTTCCTCTTTCACTTTCATCAAGAGGCTCTTTAGTTCTTCTTTGCTTTCTGCCATAAGGGTGGTGTCATCTACATATCTGAGGTTATTGATGTTTCTCCCAGCAATCTTGATTCCAGCTTGTGCTTCTTCCAGCCCAGCATTTCACATGATGTACTCTGCATATAAGTTAAATAAGCAGGGTGACAATATACAGCCTTGACGTACTCCTTTCCCTATTTGGAACCAGTCTGCTGTTCCATGTCCAGTTCTGACTGTTGCTTCCTGACCTGCATACAGATTTCTCAGGAGGCAGATCAGGTGGTCTGGTATTCCCATCTCTTGAAGAATTTCCAGAGTTTGTGGTGATCCACAAAGTCAAAGGCTTTGGCGTAGTCAATAAAGCAGAAATAGATGTTTTATTGGAATTTTCTTGTTTTTTTCAATGATCCAATGGATGTTGGCAATTTGATCTCTGGTTCCTCTGCCTTTTCTAAATCCAACTTGAACATCTGGCAGTTCATGGTTCATGCTGAAGCCTTGCTTGGAGAATTTTGAGCATTACTTTACTAGCGTGTGAGATGAGCACAATTATTCAGTAGTTTGAACATTATTTGGCATTGCCTTTCTTTGGGATTGGAATGAAAACTGACCTTTTCCAGTCCTATGGCCGTTGCCGAGTTTTCCAAGTTTGCTGGCATATTGAGTACAGCACTTTCATAGTATCATCTTTTAGGATTTGAAATAGCTCAACTGGAATTTGACTTTGGAGGCCAGTGGGATTTGATTACGGAACTTACACAGGACTGGGGAAACAGACTCTTGGAGGGCACAAACAAAACCTTTCGTGCACCAGGACCCAGGAAAAAGGAGCAGTGACCCCACAGTAGACTGACCCAGACTTGCCCAGGAGTGTCCGGGAGTCTCCAGTGGAGGCGTGGGTCGGCGGTGGCCTGCTGCAGGTCCGGGGGCACTGGGTGTGGTAGTGCGAGCATGGGACCTTTTGAAGAAGGTCACCATTATCTTCATCACCTCCACCATAGTTTGTCTCAGGTCAAACAACAGGGAGGGAACACAGCCCGTTTTCAACAGAAAATTGAGCATGGCCCCACCCATCACAACAAGACCCAGTTTCCCACACAGTCAGTCTCTCCCATCAGGAAGCGTCCATAAGCCTCTTATCTTCATCCATCAGAGGGAGACAGAATGAAAACCACAATCACAGAAAACTAATCAAACTGATCACATGGACCACAGCCCTGTCTAACTCAATGAAACTATGAGCGATGCCGTGTAGGGCCACCCAAGACGGACAGGTCATGGTAGAGAGGTCTGACAAAACATGGTCCACTGGAGAAGGGAATGGCAAACTGCTTCACTATTCTTGCCTTGAGAACCCCAAGCAAAAAAGTATGACACTGAAAGATGAACTCGCCAGGTCAGTAGGTGTCCAATATGCTACTGGAGATCAGTGGAGAAATAACTCCAGAAAGAATGAAGATGCGGACCCAAAGCGAAAACAGTGCCCAGTTGTGAATGTGACTGGTGATGGAAGTAAAGTCCGATGCTGTAGAGAACAATATGGCATAGGAAACTGGAATGTTAGGTCCATGAATCAAGGTAAATTGGAAGTGGTCAAACAGGAGATGGCAAGAGTGAACACAGACGTTTTAGGAATCAGTGAACTAAAATGGACTGGAATGGGCGAATATAATTCAGATGGCCATTATATCTATTTCTTAGGCAAGAAATAGATATAATGGCAAGAATCTCTTAGAAGAAATGGAGTAGCCCTCATAGTCAACCAAAGAGTCTGAAATGCAGTACTTGGATGCAATCTCAAAAACAGTAGAATGATCTCTGTTTCCAAAGGAACCATTCAATATCACAGTAATTCAAGTCTATGCCCCAATCAGTAATGCCAAAGAAACTGAAGTTGAATAGTTCTATGAAGACCTACAAGACCTCCTAGAACTAACACCCAAAAAAAGATGTCCTTTTCATCATAGGGGACTGGAATGCAAAAGTAGGAAGTCAAGAGATACCTGGTGTAACAGGCAAATTTGGCCTTGAAGTACAAACTGAAGCAGGGCAAAGTAACAGAGTTTTGCCAAGAGAACACACTGATGATACCAAACATCTTCTTCCAGCAACATAAGAGAAGACTATACATGGACATCACCAGATGGTCAACCCCGAAATCAGAGTAATTGTATTATTTGCAGCCAAGAATGGATAAACTCTACACAGTCAGCAAAAACAAGACCGGGAGCTGACTGTGGCTCAGATCATGAACTCCTTATTGCCAAATTCAGACTTAAATTGAAGAAAGTAGGGAAAAACACTAGAGCATTCAGTTCAGTTCAGTCATTTCAGTTCAGTCGCTCAGTCATGTCCGACTCTTTGCGACCCCATGAATCACAGCACGCCAGGCCTCCCTGTCCATCACCAACTCCCGGAGTACACTCAAACTCATGTCCATCGAGTCGGTGATGCCATCCAGCCATCTCATTCTCTGTCGTCCCTGTCTCCTCTCACCCCCAATCCCTCCCAGCATCAGACTCTTTTCCAGTGAGTCAACTCATCGCATGAGGTGGCCAAAGTATTGGAGTTTCAGCTTTAGCATCAGTCCTTCCAATTCAGGTATGACCTAAATCAAATCCCTTACGATTATACAGTGGAAGTGACAAATATATTCAAGGGATTAGATCTGATAGACAGAGTGCCTGAAGAACTATGGATGGAGTTTCGTGACATTGTACAGGAGGCAGAGATCAAGACCATCCCCATGAAAAAGAAATGCAAAAAGGCAAAATGGTTGTCTGAGGAGGGCTTACAAATAGCTGAGAAAAGGAGACGCTAAAGGCAACAAAGAAAAGGAAAGATATACCCATTTGAATGCAGAGTTCCAAAGAATAGTAAGGAGAGATAAGAAAGACTTCCTCAGTGATCAATGCAAAGAAGTAGAGAACAATAGAATGGGAAAGACTAGATATCTCTTCAAGAGCACCGAAGAATTGATGTTTTTGAACTGTGGTGCTGGAGAAGACTCTTGAGAGTCCCTTGGACTGCAAGGAAATCCAACCAGTCCATTCTAAAAGAGATCAATCCTGGGTGTTCATTGGAAGGACTTATGCTAAAGCTGAAACTCCAGTATTTTGGCCACCTCATACGATGAGTTGACTCACTGGAAAAGAGTCTGATGCTAGGAGGGATTGGGGGTAGAAGGAGATGGGGACGGCAGAGAATGAGATGGCTGGATGACATCACCGACTCGATGGACATGAGTTTTGAGTGAACTCCGGGAGTTGGTGATGGACAGGGAGGCCTGGTGTGCTGTGATTCATGGGGTCGCAAAGAGT